>NC_091458.1:8075759-8675759 GCF_027789765.1 Dendropsophus ebraccatus | reverse complement strand
CTCCTGATCCCCCCATACACATGTGATAGCTGTCACCCAGCAGATGTCTCTCCTGATCCCCCCCCCCATACACATGTGATAGCTGTCACCCAGCAGATGTCTCTCCTGATCCCCCCATACACATGTGATAGCTGTCACCCAGCAGATGTCTCTCCTGACCCCCCCCCCATACACATGTGATAGCTGTCACCCAGCAGATGTCTCTCCTGATTCCCCCCATACACATGTGATAGCTGTCACCCAGCAGATGTCTCTCCAGATCCCCCCCCCCCATACACATAGGATGGTCGGCCGCCCCCAGTGATATCTGCAGAGTCAGCTGACATATGTGTAATGTGTATGGAGACATATAGTCACTAGTAGAAGGATACGCTACAATACACATCACTGTACATTGCTACAGGTATCAGCACATATACCACAGACCTGCTGCACTATCCTGGTGTGAACACGGCCGACAGGACACACACGTGCAGTGATAAAGTATAGGCTGTATGACGAGGGGACCCTGACCTCAGGACATAGAGCGGAGGAGTGATACCAGGAGATGATAAATTCTCTGTGCTGCTGTGGATGTTACATGGATAGTGAGCAGTAAAGCAGAGCTGGGTGGGTGCTGTGATACCAGGAGATGATAAATCCTCTGTGCTGCTGTGGATGTGACATGGATAGTGAGCAGTAAAGCAGAGCTGGGTGGGTGCTGTGATACCAGGAGATGATAAATCCTCTGTGCTGCTGTGGATGTGACATGGATAGTGAGCAGTAAAGCAGAGCTGGGTGGGTGCTGTGATACCAGGAGATGATAAATCCTCTGTGCTGCTGTGGATGTGACATGGATAGTGAGCAGTAAAGCAGAGCTGGGTGGGTGCTGTGATACCAGGAGATGATAAATCCTCTGTGCTGCTGTGGATGTGACATGGATAGTGAGCAGTAAAGCAGAGCTGGGTGGGTGCTGTGATATCAGGAGATGATAAATCATCTGTGTTGCTGTGGATGTTCCATGGAGTGAGTAGGGGCAGCATGTATAGATGCCTCTGAGGCTGCCTAATTGCACCATTATGCCAAATTCTGGGCAACAGCCTGGTTAAAACAGAGGTAGGCATATGGACCACCCAAAAACTCAGCCTAACACAGCATGGCAGTGAGGGCTCAGGGAACCATTAAAACAGTGGTAGCATATGAACCACCCCAAAATGTTGCCTGACACAGCATGGCAGTGAGGGCTCAGGGAACCATTAAAACAGAGGTAGCATATGAAGCACCCCAAAATTTAGCCTGACACAGTATGGCGGTGAGGACTCATTGAACAAGGTAGATAAGGCTGGCTTTCAACCTCAGAAAAATTAGGCCTGACACAGCATGGCACAGCAGCACAGCAGCAAAAATTATTCCAGACACAGTATGGTAGTGAGGACACCGAGAACCATTAAAAGTGAGTGAGGAAGCAAGTGAGCCTCCCAAAACTTATGCCAGACACAGCCTGGCAGTGAGGACGCATAGAACCATTAAAAGTGAGTGAGGTAGCAAGTGAGCCTCCCAAAAATTAGGCCTGACACAGCATGGCGGTGATGACAGAGTGACCAAGGTAGAAGCGGTAGCATGTGAGCCTCCCACAAATTGTGGCAGACACGGCATGGCGGAACAAGAATTGGCTGCTGGCTGAGAATTGAAGGAGGAGGAAGAGGAGGAGAGGAGATACCAAGAATCTTCATGTTGAGCTGCTTTCCCCGGGTGGACAGTTGAATTCATGTGAAATCCAGGCTTTGTTCATTTTTATAAACGTCAGCCTTTAGTTTACAAACAGGTGCTCTTATCAGTGATGATGCCACCAGCTGCACCGAAAACCCGTTCTGACAACACTCTAGCGGCAGGGCAGCCCAGCACCTCCAAGGCGTAAAGCGCCAGTTCGGGCCACGTATCCAGCTTTGCAACCCAGTAGTTGAATGTAGCAGAGTGATCGGGAAGGACGTTGGTATGGTCAGCAAGGTACTCACTCACCATCTTTCTAAAGGCCTCCCCCCTACTCTGTCTAGACTGGGGACAGTTGACATAGTCTTGCTGGGGTGCCATGAAACTGTCAAAGGCCTTGGAGAGTGTTCCCCTGCCCCTTGACAAGCTGCCTGCTCCACCCCTCCTCTCCCCCGCTTTTTGGCCCACAGAACTACATCCTCTGGTGCTAGTGGTGTCAGATGGGAAGTAAATTTTCAGCTTCTGCACCAGGGCCTGTTGATATTGATTCACTCTCATACTGCGTTCCTCGGCAGGAATGAGAGTGGAAAAGTTGGGTTGGTACCGAGGGTCCAGGATGGTGAACACCCAGTAATCAGTGTTGTCAAAAAAATGTTTTAACCCGAGGGTCACGGGAAAGACAGCCTAACATAAAGTCAGCCATGTGCGCCAGGGTCCCAACACACAAGAACACCCTCTCCTCAATAGGCTGACTCTCAATTTCCTCCTATTCCTCCAATTCCTCCTCTTCAGGTCATACACGCTCAACAGCTAAGAAATGAGCATGGGTACCCTCTTCAGTTGCGGCAGCAGTCTGCTCCTCTTCCTCCTCTACGTCGTGCTGAGAAACTGACGTTAGGGTCGTCTGGCTATCAAGCGGCGGATGTTCTTCTCCCGTCTCCTGAGACGAAGGCAAAGTCTCAGACTTCAGGCTCAGCAGGGAGGTTTTAAGCAGACACAGCAGCGGGACGGTGATGCTGATTATAGCGGCATTGCCGCTGACCATCTGTGTTGACTCCTCAAAGAGGCCCAGTACCTGACAGATAGCAGACATCCACATCCACTCCTCATTGTAGATTTGAGGAAGCTGACTGACCTGACTACCGCTTCTTACCGAGGTTGACATCTGGCATTCCACAATGCGCCATAATGCCCTGCAACAGCTCCTGGGCCGTGTGCCTCTTGTCGCCTAAGCTCAGCAGTTTCAACACCACCTGTTGGCGCTTACCCACCGCAGTGCTAATGCAGCTAGCGCTACCAAATGGAGGCGATGTGCTCATGGAGGGTAATAGAGAGGAGGAGGAAGAAGAGGAGAAAAAAGAGGTGTTCAAATCATGATAGACCGCCACTGAGGTAGGCCCCGCAATCCTCGGTGTGGGCAGCACTTGAGCGGAACCAGGGTCAGACTCTGTCCCAGCCTCCACCAAGTTGACCCAATGTGCTGTCAGGGAGATATAGTGTCACTGCCCGCCAGCACTTGTCCACGTGTCCATGGTTAGGTGCACCTTGTCACTGACCGCGTTGGTCAGGGCACGGATGATGTTATCTTACATGTGCTGGTGTAGGGCTGGGACGGCACACTGTGAAAAGTAGTGGCGGCTGGGGACAGAGTACCGAGGGACAGCCACCGCCATGAGGTTCCTAAAAGCCTTTGTCTCTCCAGGCTCAGCAGTTTGCCTATGTGCACATTTACAGCTTGCGCATGCGGGTGAGTGGCAGTGTATTTGCGCTTCCGTTCAAAGGTCTGTTGTAGGGACAGTTGAACGCTGCACTTGGACACCTTACTGGAGGGTGTGGAGCATAGTGGAGGTGAAGGGGTAGGTGTAGGGCAGGGAGCGCTCGTGCCTAGGACCTGGGCGGGGGGACTGACAGAACCAGCATGTGACACAGGGGAAGGAGCAGGGGTGCGACTTGCAGTCACTGAACGGCCTTGGTTCCACTGAGTGGGGTGTTTAGCACTCATATGCCTGCGCATGCTGGTAGTGGTTAGGCTGGTAGTGGTGGCTCCCCTGCTGATCCTGGTGTGGCACAGGTTGCACACTACAGTCCGTCAGTCATCCGCACTTTCTTTGAAGAACCTCCAGACTTGTGAACATCTAGGCCTGGCCACAGGACTTTGACTCTTCCCCTGCTTCTCCCTCTTCCCACCCCTCTTCCTCTTCCAACCGGTCCTGTGGGTGAACTTGTCTCCCCTCAGAAGCACGGTCTTCACTAACCTTATCCACCCAGCTCGGATCAGTCACCTCAACCTCATCCACCAGCTCTTCCTCCAATTCCTCACTCTGTTCCCCACTTTGAGTTACATCCATGACAACAACCTCACTGTCTGACAACCGGGTCTCATCGTCATCATCAGACACCTCTTCAAACCCTCAGTGCAAGTCCCCACTCTCATCACCCACTGACTGCGTGAGCTGCATAGTTTGGGCAGATCGACTGGTCCGGTTGCTCAGACTCAGGGAAGGGTCCAGAAAACAGTTCCTGGGAGCATGGTGGTGGATCTGATTCCCTTCTTTCCCTGGAGGGGCCAGGCTGTGGGGAAGGAGGCTGAGCTGCTGAAGCAAGGGTTCCACTCCCTTGGGTAGCGTGGGCGGACTGCGTGGAAGACTGGGTGGTGGATAAGTTACTGGACACATTATCTGCTATCCACGTGATCACCT
This sequence comes from Dendropsophus ebraccatus, assembly GCF_027789765.1. NCBI lineage: Eukaryota > Metazoa > Chordata > Amphibia > Anura > Hylidae > Dendropsophus > Dendropsophus ebraccatus. Next base: position 8,671,371 of record NC_091458.1, on the reverse strand, counting down.
GTTCACACTGCTGCGCTTTCAATATAGTTGTACCCTGAGACCCCGTAAGGTGTGCGAAGAAGCTAGGGAGTGAATGTCTGCGGTGTGCCACTGCTCCCTCCCCAACGGAGGTTGTGTCACCCTGCCCAAAATCTCAGCCTCTGCCCACTGCATCACTTGGAACCCCAGGCCCACAGCCTTGTCCTCGACCCTTACCCCTGGGGTTCAACTTTTTATGGACACTGCAGAGTCAAGACTGAGATAGCTGCACTACAGATCACAGCAAGCCAAGAAAATATATTTCTGAGACTACTATTGGAGGTAGTCGTATAGAGTCTGGGTGTGTAAGTGCAGCTATATACTATCTGCCACCCTCTCACACAGGGCAATAAGCAGTGAGCTTGGATATGCCTTGACTAAGAAATACAGTGACATGTGACATGGATAGTGAGCAGTAAAGCAGAGCTGGGTGGATGCTGTGATATGAGGAGATGATAAATCCTCTGTGCTGCTGTGGATGTGACATAGTGAGCAGTAAAGCAGAGCTGGGTGGGTGCTGTGATACCAGGAGATGATAAATCCTCTGTGCTGCTGTGGATGTGACATAGTGAGCAGTAAAGCAGAGCTGGGTGGGTGCTGTGATATGAGGAGATGATAAATCCTCTGTGCTGCTGTGGATGTGAGCAGTAAAGCAGAGCTGGGTGGGTGCTGTGATATACATTGTGGATGGACTCTGGGATGGGACACTCGGTGGGTCAGGATGTTGGGGCTATGATGGTGCGGAGTGGACTGTGTGACTATTACTGCAGATGCTGAGGTCTCTATATATGATGAGAGAGTCCGTACATGTATGTGCTCAGCGTGTACAGACGTCACATGACCCGTGTAACCATTCATCACATGATCTGGGGGGGTCCGGTCATTAGCGGAGGATTCCTGTATAATGTGTATTAGGAAGAATCTTTATCCCTCATCTCCTGCAGCGATTTACATGGCAGAATACTGGGGTAACACATTGTAACAGAAGACAGCGAGGTACAGACAGGGGGGCAGAGGTTACTAGATACATGAGGGAGGATCCTGCCCATAGGAGCTTACACTCTATAGGGGATAGATACAGGGCTCAGCAGGGTGTATCACACATGAGAGGATTAGATACAGGGCTCAGCAGGGTGTATCACACATGAGAGGATTAGATACATGGCTCAGCAGGGTGTATCACACATGAGAGGATTAGATACACGGTACAGCAGTCAGTATCACACATGATAACTTCAGATACAGAGCTCCGCAGACAATATCACACATGTCAGGATTAGATACATGGCTCAGCAGACAATATCACACATGATAGGATTAGATACAGGGCTCAGCAGAGAGTATCACACATTATAGGATTAGATACACGGCTCAGTCCTGTACACATCTCTTATACTCACTCTATTCTCTCTATGCTGCAGTCTGGACTGGACAGAGCTTCCACCAAGTCCCTGAAGTGAGGACCGGACAGACGGTTATGAGATAGTTCAAGTCTCTTCAGGGACCGATTATTCCTTATTACAGAGGCCAACTGGGGGCAGGAAGTGTCTGGTAGATTATTATTATCCAACCTGTAATATAAAGAAGATGAGATGTGGGTGACGCGTCCACAGAGCGTTAGTATCACACATGACAGGATTAGATACACTGCCAAGAAGACAGTATCACAAATGATAAGATTAGATACACAGCTCAGAGGCCAGTTTGACACTTGATGGGATTAGATACACTGCTCGGCAGACTGTATCACACATGATGTAATTCAATACACTGCTCATTAAACAGTATCACATATGATAGGATTAGATACTTCCTGATCGTCCTTGGCAGCACACAAATGGGTTAATGGATTCTCCTTGACCCGGAACAGAAGGGTTAATATAGACACAAATAGATTCATTTGTGGCCCCTGGTGACCCCCTATAACATAGAAATGGAACACACAGACCCTTGTATTTTTTTCTCTTCTCAGTCCAGAAGGTATGAAGAAAGAAGAGAGAAGTAGTGTCATATTGGGGAGGGAGGCGGGGGGGGGGGGGGTATCAGATTGTGGGTACAGAGTCGCTTTGAGCAGACCCTAGAGTCTGCAAAAGATGTCACCCATAAAGCTAAAAAGGACCAGCTGTATTGTTTCCCTGCTAATAAAAATAAAGTATTTCCTTCACACCCTCTCATTAAAGACTGGTTTGAAAAAGCCTGAAAAGTCTGAGTCTGGATCAAAATTAAAATCCACCTATAGACTTGATGCAGAATCCACAAGCCAGTGGACAGTGACCCCTAAGGTGGATATAGCAGCTGCACAGTTGTCAAGAAATCTTTTTTCCCCACCAGAGGATTCTGCTTTGCTTGCTGATCCAATGGAACGCAAAGCAGACTCCTTATGTAAAAAAAAACAAAACCCTATTCTGCTGTTGCTTCTTCCTTTAAAAATCCCTATGACAATCATCCCTGTGGCCAGAGCTTTACGCCTATGGTTGCGTCATTTACACCAAGACGTGGAAGACGGAGTACGCAGAGAGGATTTACTGGATTATATATTAGTTATGAAAACTGCAGCTGATTTGCTGTGCGACAATCCCCATTGACAGTCTAAAGTATACATCTAAAGCTATGGCTCTGTCTACATCTGCCAGACGCTCACTATGGACGAGGCAGTGGGAAGGAGATATTCTTTCTTAAAATAATTTTGTTGCATTACCTTTTCATTCATCTTCTCTTTTTGGCCCTCAGCTGGATGGTATCTTGGTGAAGCTAAATGTGAACAAAAGACCGGTGTTTCCTCAGAAGAGAAAGCCCTTTAAGTTGTACAAAGGTCGAGGTCAGAGTTCTCCAAAAGGACGGTCTAATTTTCGTGCCTCAAGAGGTAAAGGTCAGTTCAGAGGAGGGGGGCAGCAGTCTGTATCTACTGCCAGAAAGAAGCCTGACACCACCAAAGAGGACCGTATGTGACGCCAGGCCTCAGACTCCTCAGATTGGAGGAAGACTCAAAATTTTTGCAGAACATTGGTCAAAAACATCCTTGGATGCTTGGGTGACAACAACAGTAACCAGAGACTACTCACTACAGCTTCAACAGCATCCACCAGACAGATTTGTTCTCAACAACCACCACAGTCAAGTGGTTTATTTTAAAAAGTTCCTTAGAAGAAGTACCTCAAGAAGACAGAGGATCAGGAGTCTATTCTCCAATATTTCCAGTATCCAAGGCTGGAGGAGGCTGGAGACTAGTAATAGACTTGACATATCTGAACCAATTTTTTGTAAAAAATATATTCAAGATGGAAACTATTCAGTCGGCAGTTCTAAATATCCAAAAAGGCGATTATATGGCAACAATAGATCTCCAGTGTTAGAAAAATTCTATATCTGTACTCATTTTTCTTATCTCCAGTATATTTGATAGGTTAATCATACTAAAATATATTCATAGAATAGCTATGCGCTAATGAAACTTAAGTGATTGCGCCCAATTCTAAGTATTGAGAAGTTTATAGAGGCAATATACATAACTGACATATATACTGTGTACTGAAGAGGTATATACTGGGTTAAGTGTTGAACTTTAAAGATGTTTAGAGAAGTAAGATTGTGAAAGGTGCAGACATGTGGAAATAAAGCTAAAATGCCTGGTTGACCGCTCTTTGCACCTCTAGGCAGGAGGCTTAACGCCCTGTACCTCTAGTTCACTTCTGTTTTTGTTTTCCACTGAAACTTCGGTCTTAACCGCAAATTTACTGTATATAAGGCAAAGAGGCGTTGTACTTTTTTGCACTTGGTAGAAGCACTTTGTGGAAGCTGGCTGCCCTTGTTAACAAGTACTAAACCTTATCCTCAATTCAGATCATCCGTGTCCCGTGGTTGATAGACAAAGAAAATTCTCCTGACATCCAGGATGCCTACTTCCATTTTGAAGAGCCACAGGAAGTTTCTCAGGGTGGCAGTTCTCCATCATGATCAAGTGAAACATCTTCAGTTCACGTGTTTTCCATTCGGCATTACATCAGCCCCACATGTCTTCACCAAAATAGCGGTTGTGTTCACAGCGCATTTGAGAACTCAGGGGATATGTGTAACCCCGTATCTAGATGACTGGTTAGTCTTTGCGCCTACGAAAGATCTTCTTCTTCAGTATCTGAATGTGACCTTGGATACTCTAAAAGACCACGGTTTTCTTGTAAATATCAAGAAATCCAACCTCTTGCCCACCAGGAGAATAACCTACTTGGGGTTAATTATAGACTCCCAACTAATGCGCCTCTTTCTCACCAAGGAGAGAATTATCAAGATCACCAAGGCACTCAGCTCTCTATTGGGTCAACGCCAAACCACTGTTCGCTTTACAATGAGAGTGCTCGAAAAGAACTAAAGAAGACCTGCATACAGTAATACCAATTACACACAAGGTCAAGCAGGACTTGAAGTAGTGGCTCACACAGTCTCGTCTCCAAGTTGGCAAAGCTCTGACGATACCAACCCCGACAGTGCTCACCATGGATGCCTCCGGCTCAGGCTGGGATGCCCATGTGGGATCTCATTGGTTCCAGAAAAAGTGGTCACAGGGAGAACAACGTCTCTCCTCCAATATGACGGAACTCAGGGCCATCAGGTTAGCTCTCCTGCACTTAAGCCACTTTCTCCATTCTAAGGTTGTCCAGATCCAGTTGGACAACCTGACATCGGTGTACTACAACCCTGAGGAAGCGTAGCCACGCGAAACGTGCGTAGGGGTCAACACACTGCCATCGGTGAGTTACCTTGATTTTACTATAGATTTTTTATGTTTAAGAGGTGGTCACAATTTGGTTTTAATCCTATTTTAGGAGACCTTCTTATACTTCCTATATGAGTCTATATAAGGCACCTTGGTGACACAGAACATTGGTTATTTTTGGCAGTGTGTCTGCAGGACGCCATTTTTGTAACCTTTGAAATATCTGATATATATTGTCTTTTTTTAATGTGTGTGATTCTTTGAAAATAAATGAAAGATTTTTAGCATGAGCCTTTTTTTATGTTTCTTTTGTATACAACATCAACAAACAAGGAGGGGCACGATGTCCAGCCTTACACAAAGAGTGCAGTTGCCAAATGAAGTGGGCAGAAGAGAACTTGACCTCCATTTCAGCAGTCCACATCAAGGACTCGCTAAATATCAAGGCAGACTGGCTCAGCAGAAAAACAGAGCATCCAGGGGAGTGGGAGCTGAAGTCCTCAATATTCAAACAGATAGTGGACAAATGGGGTCAACCAGACTTGGATGTCATGGCCATCAGCAACAACACCAAGACACAGAAATTTTGCTCCCTCTCCAGAACAGGACATCCCCAGGCTATAGACGGTCTCTTGATCCCCTGGCAAGGGATGTTCGTATATGCTTTCCCTCCAATACCTCTCATTCCGAGAGTTCTGAAAAAAATTCAAGAGGAGAAGGTCCGAGCCATAGTAATCCTGCCCTAGTTGCCCCGGTGGGCATGGTTTCCACTCGTGTGAAATTTATCGAAAGGCATATTATGGAAACTACCACTACACTAGACCTTCTATATCAGGGAGACCTGTATAATCCCAATCTGTCGAGCCTACACTTAACAGCGTGGAATTTGAACAGGTAACCCTAACAAGCAAAGGCTTATCGGAGGAAGTGATACAGACTTTGTTAGCGTCAAGAAAACCTAGCACTCTAAAAGTCTACTCTAGAGTCTGGAAGTTATACACCTCATGGTGTGAAAATAATCAAAAAGAACTCAAAGATATTCCATCTATTCTTCAATTTCCCCAGGAAGGTTTCCAAAAGGGTTTAAAACTCAACACCTTGAAAGTACACCTCACAGCTATCAATGCTCACTTAGATGGCATCTTCACTATAGTTCCCTTGGTGTCAAGATTCTTCGGGGCAGTGGCGAAGCTGAGACCAGACTTCCACAATCCTGTTCCCTCATGGGACTTATCTATTGTATTGAGAGGTTTGACCCAACAACCATTTGAACCTTTGGGAGAGTCATCTTTGAAATGGTTGTCTTGGAAAGCTCTGTTCCTTACTGCTATCACTTCAGCTAGAAGGATAAGCGAGCTTCATGCCTTGTCCTGTAAGGAACCTTAGGGTCCTATTCCACGGGTCGAGGAGGTCCCGATCAACGATGTAAAGGAGTGGCAATCTGCTAGATCACCGCTCGTTTACTGGGCCTATTCCACGGCCCGATGATCGTTGAGCGAGGGCTGCAAGCACATCGTTACCGATGTCCTTGCAGCCCTTACATAGTAACATAGTAAATAAGGTTGAAAGAAGACAAGAGTCCATCAGGTTCAACCTAGGAGAATCCTACTGTGTCGATCCAGGAAGGCGAAAAACCCCTATGGGGCAGAAGACAACCGCCCCACCACCTGGAGAAACTCCCCCCCCCCCCTCCCCCCCCCGACTGCAACGGCAACCAGAACAATCCCCGGATCAACGTATCACCAGAAATCTAATGCCCATAACTTGTAATATTATATTGTTCAAGAAAAGTATCAAGGCCTCCCTTGAACTTATTTAATGAATCGGCCATGACAACCTCATGTGGCAGAGAGTTCCACAGTCTTACCGCTCGTACAGTAAAGAACCCGCGTCGATGCTGATGATGAAATCTTCTTTCCTCTAGACGTAGAGGATGCCCCCTTGTCATTGTTACAGACCTAGGAGTAAGGAGACCACTACAAAGATCTCTGTACTGTATATATTTGTACATTGTGATCAGATCGCCCCTAAGACGTTTTTTTTCTAGCGTAAATAACCCCAAGCTTGATAACCTGTCTTGGTACTGTAACCCACCCATTCCCTTAATGACCTTTGTTGCCCTCCTCTGCACCCGCTCCAGTTCACCTATGTCCTTCTTATATACCGGTGCCCAAAACTGTACACAGTATTCCATATGTGGTCTGACTAGTGATTTATAAAGAGGCAAAACTATGTTCTCATCTTTAGCATCTATACCTCTTTTGATGCACCCCATTATTTTATTAGCCTTGGCAGCTGCTGCCTGGCACTGATCACTAAAGTTGAGTTTACTGTCAACCAATACCCCCAGGTCCTTTTCAGAAGTAGTGTTACCCAGTGTTTTATTATTTAGCACATAACTGTACTTATTATTTCTATGGCCCAAATGCATAACCTTACATTTATCCACATTAAACTTCATTTGCCATTTCTCCGCCCAAGCCTCTAGCTTCTCCAAATCCCTCTGTAATATGATATTATCCTCCTCTGTACTGATTACTTTACCCAGTTTAGTATCATCTGCAAAAATGGAGATTCTACTCTGTAGCCCCTCTACAAGATCATTAATAAAAATATTAAAAAGAAGTGGACCCAACACTGACCCCTGTGGTACCCCACTAGTAACTAAAACCCAATCTGAATATTTTCCATCAATGACCACCCTCTGTTTTCTATCACACAACCAGTTACTTACCCATTTGCATACGTTTTCCCCCAGTCCCAGCATCCTCATTTTGTAGACAAACCTTTCATGCGGCACAGTATCAAATGCCTTTGAAAAGTCCAGATACACAACGTCCACAGCCTCCCCCAGGTCCAGTCTATAACTTACCTCTTGAACCTTTGGGAGAGTCATCTTTGAAATGGTTGTCTTGGAAAACTCTGTTCCTTACCGCTATCACTTCAGCTAGAAGGATAAGCGAGCTTCATGCCTTGTCCTGTAAGGAACCTTAGGGTCCTATTCCAGGGGTCGAGGAGGTCCCGATCAACAATGTAAACGAGCGGCAATCTGCTAGATCACCGCTCGTTTACTGGGCCTATTCCACGGCCCGATAATCGTTGAGCGAGGGCTGCAAGCACATCGTTACCGATGTCCTTGCAGCCCTTGCAGCATCATACATTACCTGTCAGGTCTTCTCCGCGCTGTCTTCATCCCCGGGTCCCGCGTGCTCTATCTTCAGATTGGCCGGTCAGCTGACCGGCCAAACTCAGCCAATCACAGGCCGCGGCGGTCCCGGCCTGTGATTGGCTGAGCGCTCCGTCAGCTGACCGGCCATTCTGAAGATAGAGCGCGCGGGACCCCGGGATGAAGACAGCGTGGAGAAGACCTGACAGGTAATGTATGATGCTGCAGCCTGTCAAATCGTCGGTCGTCCGCCGCGCACCGCTATTCAACCGTAGCGATGCGCGGTGGGGGAACGATGATTTTAGGTCTGGCCCTAAATGAACGATCAGCCGATGACACGATCATTGGCTGATCGTTCTATTTCACCAAACGATAATCGTCCGAACCGGGCCAAATGGGGCCGATCCGGCCGATTATCGTTACTGTGGAATAGGGCCCTTATTTAAGACTCTAATCCGATAAATTCGTTCTAAGAACAATGCTGGATTTTCTCCCTAAAGTTCCTAAAGATCAAGATCATAATCCTCAATTACTAGACATAAAAAGGTCCATCTCTACTTACCTGCAAAAAACTGCATCTTTCAGACAATCTGAAAGCTTATTCATCCAATACCAGGGAGAAAACATAGGCAAAAGAGACAGCAAGGCTACCTTAGCCCGTTGGATAAAAGACTTAATCCGTTATTGTTACGCCACAGAAGACCTTCAGTCACCACTGACGGTTAGAGCTCATTCTACAAGATCAACTGCAACATCTTGGGCAGAGAGGTATCAGGTACCTCTGGATCAGATCTGCAAAGCGGCAACCTGGACGTCTGCGTCTACCTTTGTTAAGCATTAACGTCTTGACTTCTCGGCATCAGAAGGATCAGCCTTTGGCTTGAATGTTTTGCAAGGCACAGTGGTGTCATAGTTCCCACCCTTATATGCATTGCTTTAAATGTCCAATTTGTTTGCTGCCAAGGACGATCAGGAAGTATAAAATTTACCTCTAAAATTTTTATTTCCTGGAGTCCGCAGGCAGCACAATATACCCCCCCCCCCCAATAAATATTATTGCTGCATACAATACAAGGGTCTGTGTGTTCCTTTGCTATGATATAGGGGGTAACCAGGTGCCGCAAATTAATCTTTTTTTGTTTATATTGCTAGATTAACCCTTCTGTTCTGGGTCAACAAGAATCCATTAACCTATTTCTGTGCTGCCAAGGACTCCAGGAAATAATAATTTCAAAGGTAAATTTTATACATTACTCCTGTACACATCTCTTATACTCACCCTAGTGTCTCTATCCTGCAGTCTGGACTGGACAGAGCTTCTGCCAAGTCACTGAAGTTAGGACCAGACAGGCGGTTATTATACAGGTGAAGTATCTTCAGGTAGGGGTTATTCCTTATTACAGAGGCCAACTGGGGGCAGGAAGTGTCTGGTAGATTATTAGCAGCCAATCTGTAATAATAAGAAGATGAGATGTGGGTGACACGTCGGCAGAGCGCTATTATTACACATGACAAGATTAGATACATGGCCAAGAAGACAGCATCAAACATGTTAGGATTAAATACATAGCTCAGCACACAGTATCACACATGAAATGGATTAGATACATGCAACCCCCACCACTCGGTGTCACTGTTCTACAGTACACTGCTCAGGTTCAGCTGAAAGAGAAAGCTATATAATTGGTTATCTGTGAATGATTCTATGTTGTGGCCTATCACAAGGCTTATCTGTAAGTTATCCACTATCCAATCCCTGTAGAGGATACCTGACACAACACCCTCCCCTCTCACACAGCCTATCAGAGGCTCCAGATCTAGTCATAGAGCTCCTTGCAGATGTAAGGGGAGAAGTAGTTTCAGTCTCAGTTAGTCTATAGCCTGGCTGAAGCTCTGCCTAGTCTGAGGAGGAGAGAGTGTTGACTAGTCAGGTATACAGAGAGTGAGTTAGAGATTACAAAAGAGTTCCAGAGCAAACCATGTCTGGCTACAATACCTATAGGGGTGTGAAAGAGATAGGGATAACTTATCTACAAAGAGGGACTATTGGAGGAGTAAAGGCCCTATTACACGAAATGGCCGATACTCATCTTGTGTAATAGAAGACAACTGATCGTTGCTGTCATTTGTCTTTCAACATGTTAAAAGACAAACGACTATGATAGCAGCAATCTGCTGCAGTTGCTCCGTGGAATAGGAGCGGCGGCAGCAGACCGCTGCTATCTGCTATGGACTGCCCGGACAATCAAGCGATCACCCGGGCAGCCCCCTCTGTACTCACCCACTCGCTGCCGACGTGGTAATAGTGTCGGCAGCTAGCGGAGAAAGAGGCCCAAGCGAGCGCTGACAGGTAGAGGGTTGCCCCGATGACTAGCTTCACACGAGTTTGGGGCCTGCATTCCCTGATCCTGTAACACTCCGTGCCCACAAGACTGACATTCATCCCTGTGAAAGCAAGTACTTTTTGTATTGCCACCCCCAAAGTGGCCAGAGTCATTTTTGTTGAGAGCCTTTGGGTCTTGATATGCCCCTTTCTCTTGAGTTACCTCCCTATATCAAGCTAAAGTCAAGTCCTACATATATATATATATATATATATATATATATATGCCCTATATATATATATATATATATCCTACGTGTATATATATATATATATATACATACACATACATAACAGCACCTAGCTGCTGTAATGCCTGGAGTAGTGGATCCACTGGACCGTCACTAGCGATGGCACTAACCTCACCAGGGAGCGGAGTCTAAGGGGCCGCTGGTTTTCACCAGAACCCGCCGCAAGCCGGGATGGACTTGCTGCGGCAGGCGGCCCCCAGGTCGCTACCCCTGGCTTGGTTGCTAGTGACGGCAGGCGAGGCGTGGCAGGAGCAATAGGCAGGAGATGGTGCTGGCAGAGGTCTGTAGGCGTAGCCGTAGGTGACAGGCTGAACACAGGGGCAATAGTGTAACAGAGGAGCAGGAACCAGGAACAAGGACTAGGGACCAGGTAGTGGACAGGAATCAGGAACAACAGGGAGCTGGGCCAAACGCTATAGGAAGCATGTAGAGGCTCCAACCCCTGTAGTGGGGCAGGGCTGGAATTTATAGGAAGTGATTAGTGCAACTTCCAATTAGGGGCGGACTGGCCCTTTAAATCCGAGACAGCCGGCGCGCGCCCTAGGAGGCGGGGACGCGCGCGCCGGCCGGCACAGCGGGTGACAGGAGCGGGGCGAGGTAAGGCGCCCCCCGGGGCCGAACTCGTAGCAGCGCTGGGTCCCTGCACATGGACCCCAGCAGCTGCATGGAGAGGTCGCGGTGGTGGCCCGGAGTACGGGACGCCGCCGCGGTAGTGACAGCTGCCACCTACTTCACATAACCTACTCAAGCCAACTGCAGATTCACCTCATACAAAAGCGATCTGTACCGTTTACAAAGTTCTTCAGTAAACACTTTAATTGTTTAAGAACTAGAGGGCATCTTCTATCCTACACAACACTCACTGCCCTACTCTGCACTATAGTAACTATAACTCCTAGTATTGTGGTGGTGCCAAGCCAGTGTATCCATAGGTGGCCATAGCTGGTCCTGGTTACCGTGATAAGTGCCTGTATGGTGCTACCTCCTAACATCTGTTAGGGCCACGGAGGCGTCCCGCGCTCCGGACCGCCGCCTTGACTCCTCACCCAGTCCCGCAGCAGCCAGTGTCCACAGGCAGGGACCCGGCGCTGCGGCAACTTCAGCCCCAGGGGGCACCTCACCTTGCCTCGTTCCTGCCCGTCACTGTGCCGGCCGGCGCGCGCGTCCCCGCCTCCTAGGGCTGTCTCAGATTTAAAGGGGCAGTGCGCTCCTAATTGGTTTAGTGTCAATCACTCCCCTATAAGTTCCAGCCCTGCCCCCTCCCAGGTGTTGGAGCCTCTACATGCTTCCCATAGCATTTGGCCCAGCTCCCTGTTGTTCCTGACCTCAGTCCTTGTTCCTAGTCACAGTCCCGGTCCCTAGTCCCTGTCCGCTGCTTACCCATTGTTCCTGAGCGCTGCCTGCCACCTGCGGTCTCGCCTTCAGACCTCTGCCTGCATTACCATCTGCCTACTGCTCCTGCCACGCCTCGCCTGCTGTCACTAGCAACCAAGCCAGGGGTAGCGACCTGGGGGCCGCCTGCCGCAGCAAGTCCATCCTGCCTTGCGGCGGGCTCTGGTGAAAACCAGTGGCCCCTTAGACTCCGCTCCCTGGTGCGGTTACCACCATCGCTAGTGACAGTTCAGTGGATTCACGACTCCAGGCGTTACAACATCTGCCCCCCTGGGTTGCTGCACCCCCGGCCTGCTGCAAGTAGAAAGTATCACACATGATAGGATTAAATACATGGTTCAGCAAACAGTATCACACATCATATATGACAGGATTAGATAAATGGCTCAGTAGACAGTATCACACATGAAATGATTAGCTACACTGTCAAGAAGACAGTATCACACATGACAGGTTTAGATACATGGCTCAGTCCTGTACACATCTCTTATACTCACCCTAGGTACTCTATCCTGCAGTCTGGACTGGACAGAGCTTCCGCCAAGTCACTGAAGTGAGGACCAGACAGATTGTTAGCAGGCAGGTGAAGACTCTTCAGGGAGGGGTTATTCCTTATTACAGAGGCCAACTGGGGGCAGGAAGTGTCTGGTAGATTATTACCACTTAATCTGTAATAATAAGAAGATGAGATGTGGGTGATGCATGTACAGAGTGTTGGTATAACACATAACAGAATTAGATACACTGTCAAGAAGACTGTATCACACATGATAGGATTAGATACATGGCTCAGTAGACAGTATCACACATGGCGGGATTAGATACATGGCTCAGGCCTGTACATATCTCTTATACTCACCTTAGTTCCTCTATCCTGCAGTCTGGACTGGACAGAGCTTCCACCAAGTCCCTGAAGTGAGGACCGGACAGGCTGTTATCAGACAGGTCAAGTATCTTCAGGGAGGGGTTATTCCTTATTACAGAGGCCAACTGGGGGCAGTGAGTGTCTTGTAGATGATTACTCCCCAATCTGTAATAATAAAAAAAAATCAGATGTGGGTGACGCATCCACAGAGCGTTTGTATAACACATGAAAGGGTTAGATACACTGCCAACTAACAGACAAGAAGTATAAAGACAAGAAATCTATCAGATATTTCTCAGAACATTAATATCACAGAAATATAACATAGAATTAGTCACTTACCTCAGTTCCTGCAGGTTATGTAAAGCTTGTGCAAGTTTCTCTAATCCTTCAGGGTCTAAAGAACAGAAACCGAGACAGAACTCTTCTATATCTGTGCAGGTTTCCATGATGAACGATAACACTGTGCAGTCTAGAGCCGACATGTTAATATTATAAAGGTGTAATCTTCTGCATGATTGTAATGATTCCTGCACTAGAGGTTTATTCCGGGATTCATACAGATGGTAGAATGTCCTGAGATGTTCTTTATCATGTACATTTATCCTCAGGATCTGGTCTTGTGGAATTAAGTTCCTCAGCCAAGTGATGACATGTCTGGAGGCCTGAGCCGCTTGTGTGTCCAGGTATCCAGTTAGCATTGACCTGGTGGAGGCGTCTGATAGACCACACAGGAAACGGAGGAACATCTCACCACGTCCATCACAATAGGATTGGGCTCTATTTAGTGATTCCTGTAACTTCTCAGGAGAATAATCAGCATAATGCACCAAGGCAGAGAAGAATTCCTGAACAGTGAGATGTAAGAAGGAATAGGTCTCAGGTTCCTCCGATTCCATCAGAAAACTTGATAAGAGCTTTGACTTATTGTCCACATGGAAAGATCTCAGATCTCGTTCCTCAAAAATAATCCTGTGATTCATGACTCCATGTTCTGCCATCCATCCAATGGACTGCAGGACCTTCTGAGCGTCACTTTTCTCCAGGCTGTGATTGGTCAGGATGTTGGCGACAAATATGGCAAAGAGCTGGGTGACTGTTTTGGGTAATAATGATGGCGACTGATCACTAGTTGTTGTCTGGAAGCTTCTGGATAACACTGTACAGATGATCCAGCAGTAGGACGGGAGGTAACAGAACGTGTACAATGCGTCATTCTGCTTCACATAAGTAAAAGCCTTTTCTGCCAGTTCAGGGTCAGAGAAGAAATTCTCAAAGTACGTCTGTCGTTCTTCTGGAAAAAACCCAATGATCTCTACTATTCGATGGAAAACATGCCGATAAATTGATGCCAGTCTGGTGGGGCGACTGGTCATTAGAACAGAACAACCATTAAGAAGAGACTTTCCCACCAAACTAACCACAATCTGACCACAATGTCCGCGCTCTCTAGGATTAGAGAACAAGTGACCCGATAAGAAATTCATTGTATGATTGCTTTCATCTAATCCATCAAATATGAAGAGAAGTTTCTCTGGATCTTGTAAGATGTTCTCAATCTGCGGCTCCAGATATGGGTATTGTTGGAGGATCATGGTCTCCAGACTAACCTCATCCAGTCTGTTCAGCTCACGGAATTTGAAGAAGAAGACAAAAGAGAATCTTTGATAGAGATCGCCCCTCACCCAGTCATAGACAAACTTCTGCATCAGTGTGGTCTTCCCTACACCCAGCACTCCGCTCACCACTACTATATGTGGCACAAGTCTGGATTGGTGACACCAGCGGAACATCTTGTTGGGAGAAATGTCCTTTAATTTATTTTGGATTTTCTTTAAATATTCCCAATGTTTTTCCCCGTTCTCTATGAGCTCATTCCCATAGTGTTCCTTGAAGTGATCAGTGGAGACAATGGCGAGGTTCATATAATGTGTATATAATGGGAAGCTTTCCTCTTCCAGGTTACATCTTGGAGGTTTGTTCTCTATAAATTTTTCAGTCTTTTCATATAAATGTTCCTTGTGAAGGTTCTGGACATCTGTAGAGAATAGGAAGAGAAAGGTCAAATATAAGAAGGTGAAACATTACAGAATATGTTTTCCTGCACTTTATTCATGGAAACACAGATGGAATCTGCTCCATTATGCTCAGTAAATCTCTACAATAAGATACTGCAGCAGATATGGAACAATTCTGAGGAGACGGGTTTCTTCTAGTAGATAAGAACAGGACACAATCATCTGATTATAAAGCATCTCACTGACATTCACCAATAGGAATCAGATTTCAAAGTTTTCTTATTTTTCATCAATATCTTTAGCGCTCACACACACATATACATTTTTTCACATTTATTTCTTTATTCTGTTGATCTATATTTTAAAAGGACTTTAGATTTATTTCTCTGGGGTTGAGTAATCTGGGATGTAGTCAGGGCCGCTTTAACCAGAGGGCACATGGTGCACGTGCACCGGGCCCACTGGTTAAAAGGGCCCACCCTGAGCAGGCCGGCCGTTGCTATGTGCGACCAGTCCAGTCGCACAGGGCTCCAGCCACCAGCCTGTCAGGGTGCAGCGCCATGGATGGGTAATCTACTTACCCCTCCATGGCGCCCCCTGCAGGGCCCCCCGTCGCCGCTGCCCCGCCCTCTGCTGCTGTGGCGCTTCAGCAGGAGCAGCGGTACTGACAGAGAGAGAGCGCCATTGGCCCCCTCCCTGTCAGTCACTCTTGTGGCCGCACTTGCAGCGGTCACAAGAGGCCGCACTCTCCCTCTGGCGCCCGACGTCACTGGAGCGTCGGCGGGAGGGTAAGGGGAGTGCAGCCTCTTGTGACCGCTGCAGTGCGGCCACAAGAGGGAAGAGAAGAGGAACGCGTGGACCCGGGTGAGTATAACTGATTTTTTTTTTTATGTTATATGGGAGGGGGAGCAGGAGCGAACGGGGGTGGGGGGTTGCACACAGCAAGGGGGCTATATACTATTGGGGAGGGCACAGGGGGCTATATACTGTTGGGGAGAACACAGGGGGGGGCTATATACTATTGGGGAGAGCACAGGGGGGCTATATACTGTTGGGGAGAGCACAGGGGGCTATATACTGTTGGGGAGAGCACAGGGGGGACTATATACTATTGGGGAGAGCACATGGGGACTATATACTGTTGGGGAGAGCACATGGGGGCTATATACTATTGGGGAGAGCACATGGGGGCTATATACTGTTGGGGAGAGCACATGGGGGCTATATACTGTTGGGGAGAGCACAGGGGGGACTATATACTGTTGGGGAGAGCACAGGGGGGCTATATACTGTTGGGGAGAGCACAGGGGGTTATATACTGTTGGGGAGAGCACAGGGGGGTTATATACTGTTGGGGAGAGCACATGGGGGCTATATACTGTTGGGGAGAGCACATGGGGGCTATATACTGTTGGGGAGAGCACATGGGGGCTATATACTATTGGGGAGAGCACAGGGGGGGTATATACTGTTGGGGAGAGCACATGGGGGCTATATACTATTGGGGAGAGCACAGGGGGGGTTATATACTGTTGGGGAGAGCACATGGGGGCTATATACTGTTGGGGAGAGCACAGGGGGGCTATATACTGTTGGGGAGAGCACATGGGGGCTATATACTGTTGGGGAGAGCACAGGGGGGCTATATACTGTTGGGGAGAGCACAGGGGGTTATATACTGTTGGGGAGAGCACAGGGGGGTTATATACTGTTGGGGAGAGCACATGGGGGCTATATACTGTTGGGGAGAGCACATGGGGGCTATATACTGTTGGGGAGAGCACATGGGGGCTATATACTGTTGGGGAGAGCACATGGGGGCTATATACTGTTGGGGAGAGCACATGGGGGCTATATACTGTTGGGGAGAGCACATGGGGGCTATATACTGTTGGGGAGAGCACATGGGGGCTATATACTGTTGGGGAGAGCACAGGGGGGTTATATACTGTTGGGGAGAGCACATGGGGGCTATATACTGTTGGGGAGAGCACATGGGGGCTATATACTGTTGGGGAGAGCACAGGGGGGGCTATATACTATTAAGGAGAGCACAGGGGGCTATATACTATTGGGGAGAGCACAGGGGGGCTATATACTGTTGGGGAGAGCACATGGGGGCTATATACTATTGGGGAGAGCACAGGGGGGTTATATACTGTTGGGGAGAGCACATGGGGGCTATATACTATTGGGGAGAGCACAGGGGGGCTACATACTGTTGGGGAGAGCACATGGGGGCTATATACTATTGGGGAGAGCACAGGGGGGTTATATACTGTTGGGGAGAGCACATGGGGGCTATATACTGTTGGGGAGAGCACATGGGGGCTATTTACTACTGGGGAGCGCACAGGGGGGCTTTATACTACTGGGGAGTGCACGGGGGGCTATATACTACTGGGGATAGCACACAGGGGGGCTATATACTACTGGGGCGAGCGGACAGGGGGGCTATATACTACTGGGGAGAGCACACGGGCTGTATACTTCTGGGGGAGTGCACAGAGGGGCTATAGACAAGTGGGGAGCGCACAGGGGGCTATATACTACTGGGGAGTGCACGGGGGGCTATATACTACTGGGGATAGCGCACAGGGGGCTATAATCTACTGGGGTAGCACACGGGGGGTCTATATACTACTGGGGAGAGCACACAGGGGGCTATAATCTACTGGGGGAGAACACGGGGGGTCTATATACTAATGGGGGGGCAGACAGGAGGGCTGTATATAACTGGAGGAGCACACAAGGGTCTATATACTACAGGGACACCTTAAAACTATGGAGGCCAGAGGGGTGTAACTATGTAGGGGTACGGAGGGGTGTAACTACTATATAGGGGTACAGGACCCCTAACTACTGTATGTGTTGGAGCCTAAAATATTTCTCTGGCAGATTCTGGAGAGAAGATTGACAGCCAGGAGAAGACTTCAAGGTGGCCCAGGCTGGATGGAGAGAAAAAGAAAAGGTGACAGACTCTGATCGGAGAAGACGCCCCCGGTGAGTCACTGGATGTAACTGCACTCTGTTATAGGGTTGTAGTGATAGGAGTCATGGTGTGGCGGTATTATGTAATGGTATCATTGGCGATATCTTTGTTTTGTTCAGTGCAGTTTTTATGTAATATGTAATCACTGTATGGTGGAAATAGTGTTATAAGGTAACTACTGTATGTATTGGGGCTCTTAATACGGTGTGGGGGCAAATTCAGTACATTATACCATGTGCCTAAAGGGTAGAGGGGGGCCTACTCTTGAGGGCTGTGCACCGGGCCCACCATTTATTAAAACGGCCCTGGATGTAGTGTGGGACTGGGGTACCTGCGGCTATCAGTGGAACTGATCCTGGTGGCCACCAGGGAAGAACTAGTGAGAAGTGACGTGATGCCCCGGATGTATGTTAGATTGATCTGTGTCCACAACTTGTTGTTGTTAATTAAAACATTCATTTCAATTCAAAAAGTGAAACCTCTATATTATATAGAGTCAAAACAGACAGAGGAAACTACTTCTATTGTCTCTTTCTGTTAATGTTGATGATTATGATTACAGCCAAGGAAAATGCAAAATTCATTATCTCTGAAAATTTGAATATTATATAAGACCATGTCAGGGACCGGGAGGCAGAGACAAGACACGACAGTGAGCCCTACTACTTAACCCACCAATTGTCCCTACCTACTTGCCTCAAACGGCCCTAGGCGGCCGTGGACAACCACAAAGACATTCCCTGTACTAGATACGTGCACACAGAACAAGACGGATAAACAAACAAACAAACAGAATAATGGATAGCCAAACAAGCAAGGTCAGAACCAAACAAGCAGCGTAATACAGAATCAGGTAACAACTGAATAGTCAAAAAGTCAAGCCAGTGGTCAGGTAACAAAGTCGGACGAGCAGAGGGAGTTAGGACGGGGATCGCAGGAATAGACAGGGGGAGCTGGGACCAGGGTATGAAACCTAATAGCCAGCGATCAGTAAATGATCGCTGGCTCTATAAATACAGGACTATGAGCCCGGACCTGAATGTAATTGGTCCGGACTCCTGAGTCCTGACCACAATCAGCTACAGCACTGCAGAGTGAGTGGCAGAGATGTCTGCCACTCACCCTGAGCGCCGACATCACTCAGCTGAGCACTATACTTCAGGTATCCGTGACGTCACACGGCCCCAGTCGGGAAGACAGCGCTGTGCTCCAGCCGAGGAGGATGTCGCTGGAGCACGGTCAGGTAAGTTCCTGACAGACCAACTGTAAAAGAAAACTACACAGAAATATTGGCCGAATGAAAAGTATGTACAGTAAATGCAGTTAATACTTGGTCAGGGCTCCTTTTCAAAAATGACTGCATCAACGCGGCATGGTGGCGATCAGCCTCTGGCACAGCAGAGGAGTTATGAAAGTCCAGGGGAAGCTCAGCTGAAAACAACCCCTCTGACCACTGAACATCAGTCCAGTTCTTTTTCTCCTTGGTCCAGGTACGATGTTTATGGCATTGTCTATTGGTCATGAGTGGCTTGACACATGGGATGCAACATTTGTAGCTCATATCTTGGATACGTCTGTCTGTGGTGGCTCTTGAAGCACTGACTCCAGCAGCCGTCCTTGTCAATTTCCCCCCAATTTTTGAATCGCCCTTTCCTAACAATTCTATCAAGGCTGCGGTCACCCAGTTGCTTGTGCACCTTTTCCTACTACCTTTTTCTTCTTTCCATTCACCTTTCCATTAATATGTTTGATACAACACTCTGTGAACAGCCAGCTTCTTTAGCGATTACCAATTTTGGGGTTTTCCTTGGCTGTAACCATAATCATCATCATAAACAGAAAAACACTAGGAAAAGTTCCCTTTATTCGTAATGACTCTATATAATATAGGTGTTTCACTACCTAAATTCAATTACTGAAAAAAAAAAACAAAAAAAAAAACATATATTTACATGTACAGTACACAATGGTGCCTTGAATTACGAGCACAATTAGTTCCAGGACCATGTCTGAAATCCAAATCCACTCTTAAACCAAAGCAAAAATTCCCATAAGAAATAATTAAAATGCTGACAATTGGTTCCACATCCCCAAAATATGGTTTTTCATTCTAAAAAACAATGTAAAAAAACTAAACAAACATTTAAAAACAGCCAAATCTGTGATATTATAAGTTACTGTACAGTATAGCAGCATGTGGTGTATAATGTATAGTAACTGTATAACCCTGATAACACAGCAGCTGGATATGTGATATAAAAGTTACTGTACAGTATAGCAATCAGCATGTGGTGTATAATGTCTAGTAACTGTATAACCCTGATAACACAGCAGCTGGATATGTGATATATAAGTTACTGTACAGTATAGCAATCAGCATGTGGTGTATAATGTCTAGTAACTGTATAACCCTGATAACACAGCAGCTGGATATGTGATATATAAGTTACTGTACAGTATAGCAGCATGTGGTGTATAATGTATAGTAACTGTATAACCCTGATAACACAGCAGCTGGATATGTGATATAAAAGTTACTTTACAGTATAGCAGCATGTGGTGTATAATGTATAGTAACTGTATAACCCTGATAACACAGCAGCAGCTGGATATGTGATATATAAGTTACTGTACAGTATAGCAGCATGTGGTGTATAATGTATAGTAACTGTATAACCCTGATGACACTGCATCTGGATATGTGATATATATGTTACTGTACAGTATAGCAGCATGTGGTATATAATGTATAGTAACTGTATAACCCTGATAACACAGCAGCTGGATATGTGATATATAAGTTACTGTACAGTATAGCAGCATGTGGTGTATAATGTATAGTAACTGTATAACCCTGATAACACAGCAGCTGGATATGTGATATATGTTACTGTACAGTATAGCAGCATGTGGTGTATAATGTATAGTAACTGTATTACCCTGATAACACTGCAGCTGGATATGTGATATATAAGTTACTGTACAGTATAGCAGCATGTGGTGTATAATGTATAGTAACTGTATAACCCTGATAACACAGCAGCAGCTGGATATGTGATATTATAAGATACTGTACAGTATAGCAGCATGTGGTATATAATGTATAGTAACTGTATAACCCTGATAACACAGCAGCTGCATATGTGATATATACAGTAAGTTACTGTACAATATAGCAATCAGCATGTGGTGTATAATGTATAGTAACTATATAACCCTGATAACACAGCAGCAGCTGGATATGTGATATATAAGTTACTGTACAGTATAGCAGCATGTGATGTATAATGTATAGTAACTGTATAACCCTTATAACGCAGCAGCTGGATATGTGATATATAAGTTACTGTACAGTATAGCAGCATGTGGAGTATAATGTATAGTAACTGTATAACCCTGATAACACAGCAGCTGGATATGTGATATATAAGTTACTGTACAGTATAGCAGCATGTGGTGTATAATGTATAGTAACTGTATAACCCTGATAACACTGCATCTGGATATGTGATATATAAGTTACTGTACAGTATAGCAATCAGCATGTGGTATATAATGTATAGTAACGGCATAACCCTGATAACACAGCAGCTGGATATGTGATATATAAGTTACTGTACAGTATAGCAATCAGCATGTGGTGTATAATGTATAGTAACTGTATAACCCTGATAACACAGCAGCTGGATATGTGATATATAAGTTACTGTACAGTATAGCAGCATGTGGTGTATAATATATAGTAACTGTATAACCCTGATAACACAGCAGCTGGATATGTGATATATAAGTTACTATACAGTATAGCAGCATGTGGTGTATAATATATAGTAACTGTATAACCCTGATAACACAGCAGCTGGATATGTGATATATAAGTTACTGTACAGTATAGCAGCATGTGGTGTATAATGTATAGTAACTGTATAACCCTGATAACACAGCAGCTGGATATGTGATATATATGTTACTGTACAGTATAGCAGCATGTGGTGTATAATGTATAGTAACTGTATAACCCTGATAACACAGCAGCTGGATATGTGATATATATGTTACTGTACAGTATAGCAGCATGTGGTATATAATGTATAGTAACTGTATAACCCTGATAACACTGCATCTGGATATGTGATATATAAGTTACTGTACAGTATAGCAATCAGCATGTGGTATATAATGTATAGTAACGGCATAACCCTGATAACACAGCAGCTGGATATGTGATATATAAGTTACTGTACAGTATAGCAATCAGCATGTGGTGTATAATGTATAGTAACTGTATAACCCTGATAACACAGCAGCTGGATATGTGATATATAAGTTACTGTACAGTATAGCAGCATGTGGTGTATAATATATAGTAACTGTATAACCCTGATAACACAGCAGCTGGATATGTGATATATAAGTTACTATACAGTATAGCAGCATGTGGTGTATAATATATAGTAACTGTATAACCCTGATAACACAGCAGCTGGATATGTGATATATAAGTTACTGTACAGTATAGCAGCATGTGGTGTATAATGTATAGTAACTGTATAACCCTGATAACACAGCAGCTGGATATGTGATATATATGTTACTGTACAGTATAGCAGCATGTGGTGTATAATGTATAGTAACTGTATAACCCTGATAACACAGCAGCTGGATATGTGATATATATGTTACTGTACAGTATAGCAGCATGTGGTGTATAATGTATAGTAAGGGCATAAAACTGAAAAAACAGCAGTAGTTTGTAGATACAGGATGGAACTGCAGATCCGCATAATTCAGTAGCGTAGTACAACAGGCTAGAATAGAGAAGCAGGGCTGCTGTCAGAGGTCTGTGTGTTCACATGACAGCAATGGGGAAGGGGTTGTGGGAGGGGTGTTCAGCATGGACCAATCAGGAAGTGAGAATCACAGAGCTGTGAAGGAGGACAGTGACAGAAACTTTTCTATACAGCAGTGTGAATGGCTGAGTCTAAGGGAGGTATTACACAGGCCGATGGGGGCTTGATAATACCTGTAAACGATTATTGTTCCGTGTAATAGTACCCTAAGTGCAGGTACATTATAGCAGCAGTGTGTATAGCTGAGTGTAAGTGCAGGCACATTATAGCAGGAATGTAGAGGATGGGAAACACAAGGGCTGATAGAGACTTCAGGGAGAATGAGGGAATGAGCAGGGCAGATGTGGGCACATACATGGATTTTCCGTCTGGGGAGAGACTGGTTACAGCTATAAAGAGATTACTTCAACAGTCCCGTCTCCTGATGCAAGCCCCAGCCGAAGTGGATCTGCTATGATTTGGAAGGATAGGGAGACTTCCTTGCTTAGGGTATAGTGCTTTAGACCGCGCTCTACAGACCATGCCCCTCCCCCACTCCCTCTCCCACCCAGTACAGGGGGCTCTAAAACCAAGTTGCAAAGCACTCTCAATCCAAGTTACTCTAAATCATACCACTGTATATATAACATAAAATATTATCACCATACCATCACATTGTTACTGACCAAGTCCAGTAAACCAAGACCAATAATACCAATATATAAAGATAGGCAAGGCAGGCGGAAATTCGTTTTGGGAGGTTCTCAAATTTTGGGTCAAACTCGTTAAGATTCGCAAATCGAATCTTAACAAATTTCAATAAAACAGCCAAATTATAATAGCTACGGTACTGAGAGTATTACAGAAGGACGAATTTGTTAATGCATGTTCTTGTAATAGTATAAAAATTAGTAACTCACAAATTAAAAAAAAAAAAGTTTAAATAAGCCAGTCAGTGATTCAATTAATGCCATGGACGTCAGTGGACATTAGTGGAGCAGCGGCGTAACATCAATTTCAGTGTTAAACTAGGTAGTTTATGCAGTGAAGGTTATGCACTGAAATGCATATTATCCGCTCGAGTGTTGTAGGCTACAGAAACAAAAAAAGCAACTATTCACAGATGAATGCACTATTGTGATATCTTAAAAAACCCCAAGAACAGTATCTGTCCAGTTACCTCGCATGTCTTGAAAAATGAGACAAATGGTAAGATTCCCTATCGTCCCATTGGCATCACAACAGATGGGGTTAACTCGCCCCTGCGAGCCCATGGGACGAAGGAATCTTTAATGAACATAATTAGCCTAAGCTTTTAATCCCCTCCTACGGAAGTATAAGTAGGCCCCGCCTCCCCAGTCTCATCAGTCTTTTTTTGCTTCGCTCTCTAAGCCCTAGGGGACGTTGCCCCCTCCTACCTTATCTCCCTTCTTCTTTAGGTTATTGGAGCATCTCGCTCCAGCTTTTGCATTGTTATAGTGGCGCCGGATGGTTTCGGCGCCGGTGTCTTTCTTAGCGACATGCGGGGCTTAGGCCTTGCATGCCGCTGGACCGGACGACTTCCGGGATCCGGGATTCGCGTCATCACGCTCTAGCGTCATTGCGTCATCGCGCCATCACGCTAGCGGCGCCGCGTGATGACGTCACCTGCCGGCGACTCGGACCGCGCTCGAGTATTTCTGGCGTCCGGATCAGGTATGTGGATCTCCTTTGGAGTTCAGGATTGCCCACTGTTCGCGGCTGCTTTGAAGCTTACAGTTCCTAACGCTCGCATACAGCTTGCCAGGTTCTTCAATTGCATTGTAAGTGTGTCTTTATACTGTACTCTACTGACATCTTGTGGTTTTTTGGTGTATTACACTTGAGGATACAGGCTAGGCCTGTTGCTGCTGTGATTATGCCTGCATTGTGCTCTGATGATTATAAGTGAGACTTATATACACATATTTATATAGATGTCAGCTATGGAGACCAGTCCGTCTGGAAAAAGACCAACTAAACGCAAGCATTTCACTTGCGCTGAATGCGAAACACCTTTACCCGATGGATATGAATACCGTACGCCTGATCCTACTACCAAGATAAGGTTCTTTTTTCTATATAATGTGCTTATATAGATTTCATATGTTGCAGTTCGTTGTGCTTCATGTCGCCCAAAACCTAATACTGAGGAGCCTGATGTTCAGGACGTTGTAGTCTGGGTAAAGGATTATGTTGATAAAGCTTTCGCTAATAGAGATTCTCACCAGAAAAAGAAATCCAAGCTTAGTATTTCTCCTTCTGTTTCCCAGCCTGTGAGTATTATGATTAATATGGGGCTGGGTGATAATTGCTTTGAGCTAAGGATTTTTTTCTGCCTTAGGGGTCAGCTTTTACGGTTATTGATGAGGTCAAGTCCTCCTCCTCTTCAGAGTCATCTTCTCCTTCTGAGGACGAGAAGGATTCGTTTAGAAGCTATTTCCCTATGGACAGCATCTACAAATTGCGTAGGGCCGTCCAGGCAGAAATTCACCCTGAAGAATCAGAGGGTGCTTCTCCTGCAAAAAAGCCGAGGGCTTTCTCTGTAGGGGAAACATCGATGTCCATGATAAAAGCTGAATGGAAAAAACCGGAAAAAGCTCCGGTTCTAAGCAAAAAGTTTAAAACCTTATACGTCCTCAAGGAGGATCAAACTAAGGATTGGTACGAACCTCCTAAGGTTGATACAGCCATAGCTAAACTGTCCAAGAATACAGTTTTACCTGCCGAGGATGGATCTAATCTTAAAGATCCTATGGACAGAAGGGTGGAGGTGGCTTTTAAAAGGTCATACACTGCTGCAGCAGCCCAAGGGGCAGTTGCTGTTTCCTCCTTCGAAGTGTCCAGAAGCCTTAGGAGATGGCTGGCCAAGGTCCAGGAGGACCTAGAATCTGGTGTGAACAGGGACAAGGTCCTACGTTCTTTTAAAAAGGTGAATATGGCAATTGATTTTCTCTGTGATGCTGCATCACAAGGGACTAGGCTTGCCTCAAAGACTATGGCTCTATCTACAGCGGGTCGCCGAGCCCTTTGGTTGAAACCTTGGGTGGGTGACTCCAACTCCAAATTTCAATTATGTAATTTGGAGTATCAACCTGGTAGGCTCTTCGGTTCAGAACTTGACAAGTTAATGGAAGAAATGTCAGATAAGAAGGGAAAATCCCTTCCATTGACCTCCGGTAGTGGATCCTATAGACCCCGGAATTCCTTTCGTAGAGGAAGATCCCCTCAGAGAGGAAAAAGCAGATACCAGGTCAGAAATAAAGGAAGATACTACAACAAGAGAGGAGGAGGAAGGCAGAACAAGGATTCAGCCAAGAAGCCTGATTTTTGACGCCAGAAGTATACCTGTGGGGGGTCGACTGTGTTACTTTCTCCAAAATTGGGAAAGATTAATAAAAGACGTCTGGATAGTAAGCATTATCCGCTCGGGTTACGTGCTTCCTTTATCTCCTCTTCCTCCCCCCAGGTTTCTGGTATCTCGGTACCTAGGTCAGGTAAAACAGCCTGTACTGGAAGAAGAGATCCTGCATCTAATATCCATAGAAGCTCTGGAAGAAGTACCTCGGTCGGAGATCGGTCTAGGAGTCTATTCTCCAATTTTTCTAGTTCCGAAGCCATCCGGAAAGTGGAGGCTTATCTTAGATCTAAGATATCTAAATCAGTTTATGACAAAGAAAAGTTTTCGCATGGAGAACATAAAGTCGGTAAAGACCCTCCTTCAGGAGGGGGACTTTATGGTAACTATAGATCTTCAAGATGCGTATCTCCATGTTCCTATCCTGCCAGCTCACAGAAGGTATCTACGCATAGCTACTCAGTTACAGGGGGTGGTAAGGCACCTTCAGTTCAAGGTCCTTCCCTTTGGAATAACTTCAGCCCCCTTTGTATTTACAAAGATAATCTCAGCCGTCATGGTACTCTTCAGGTTGCAGGGAATAAAAGTTGTTCCCTACCTAGACGACTGGTTGATTATGGCCCAGACTCAGACTCTTCTGATGTCTCAATTGAAGTATGTCCTGGACATTCTTCATCAATTGGGATGGCTAATCAACCAGGAAAAATCAGATCTCGTTCCGTCCACAACGAAAACCTTCCTGGGATTCGTCATAGACTCCATCCAGATGAAGATATTCTTGTCAACGCCAAGGGTAATTCGCATACAGAGGGGGGCCCAATTTCTCATTCCTCCTCGCCAGGTGTCTCTCCGGACACTCATGAGGTTCCTGGGCCTTCTCTCCTCAGCTGCAGATGCGGTGCCATGGGCCCTATGGCATATGAGATACCTGCAGCAAGAAGTTCTAAACAAATGGAATCGCAGTTTGGAAGATCTAGATGCCCTCCATGTACTGTCCACGGAAACAAGGCAGTCTCTAACCTGGTGGAGACAGGTCAGACATGGTGTCTCTATAATCGAGCCTCAGTGGATTACTGTCACAACCGACGCTTCAGGCACAGGTTGGGGTGCTCATTTGGAGGAGAGGACGATCTCGGGAACATGGAGCTTGCAGGAGTCGACGCTCCCGTCGAACGCCCGGGAGCTCAGAGCTATCTATCTAGCTCTACTACATTTTTCTCCAATACTATTCCAGAAAGCGGTAAGAGTCAAGACGGACAACACTGCTTGTGTAGCTTACATCAACAAGCAGGGAGGTACCAGATCATCTCTACTTCTCAGAGAAGTGGAAGGTATCTTCAGATGGGCAGAGCCCAGAGTATCCAAATTAACTGCCATGCACATCAGGGGCATTCACAACACTCTGGCAGATCGGCTGAGTCGAGGATTGACGGTTCCGGGAGAATGGTCTCTGTCGAGAACAGTATTCATTCAGTTAACCCGGAGATGGGGACTTCCTCAGATAGATCTTATGGCATCAGCAGAGAATGCCAAACTGAGGAATTTTTGTTCCCTGTACACAGCAGACAGACCGTCAATCGTGGATGCAATGTCAATTCAATGGAATTTCAGACTAGCATACATCTTTCCCCCAATCTCCATGATTCCGAGGGTTCTCATGAAGATCAGGTTGGACCAGGCATCGGTGATCATCATCACACCTTTCTGGCCGAAGAGAGCCTGGTTCACTCTCCTCATGAATATGAGCAGGGGGGAATTCTGGAAACTTCCTTTGAATCCAGACCTAATTTCGCAGAGACATCACCTTTGCCAGGACCTAGCCAGTCTCAGTCTCACAGCATGGAGGCTGAGGGGACCGTATTAGGATCAGAGCAATTTTCTGCTAGTGTATTACGTACACTATCTCACGCCAGAAGTACTGCTACTAACAAATCCTATAATCGTATATGGAACATTTTCCAAGCATGGGGTTCTGCAAGGCAGATTGATACTCTGAAGCCTTCTACTGGACACCTGTTAGAGTTTTTTCAACAAGGATTTGACAGAGGCTTGACGCCGAGCTCCATCAAGGTCCAAATCGCGGCTTTATCAGCGCACTTAAATTCTAGACTGTTTCAGCTTCCGGAAGTAAAGAACTTCGTGAAAGCAGTTACTCGATTAAGGCCAAGAATAACCAGACAAGTGGATTCTTGGGATCTCTCATTTGTGTTGAGGCGCCTTTGTCTTCAGCCATTTGAACCGTTAGAGGAGGTAGACTTGAAATTTCTT
Organism: Dendropsophus ebraccatus; assembly: GCF_027789765.1. Lineage (NCBI taxonomy): Eukaryota > Metazoa > Chordata > Amphibia > Anura > Hylidae > Dendropsophus > Dendropsophus ebraccatus. The sequence goes on along the minus strand of NC_091458.1, from coordinate 8,643,102 downwards.
GCTTTCAAGGTTACTCTGCTGCTGGCTGTAACTTCAGCCAAGCGGGTAGGGGAGTTTCAAGCCCTTGGCTCAGCCCCTCCTTACATTATTTTCGCGGAAGACAAGGTAACCCTCAGATTTTTACCAGGATTTCTACCTAAGGTACCATCATTTGTGAACCTGAATGAACCAGTGGTCCTTCCAGTTTTTTCTCCCACAAGTCATTCTCAAGATGAGGTGGATCTATCTCTACTGGATGTCTCTAGAGCAATTAGAATTTATCTGTCTAGAGTTGCAGATTTCCGTAAGGATGAAAATTTGCTGGTCTTGTTTGCTGGTATAAACAAGGGGAAGAAAGCCTCAAAGCCCTCCATATCTCGCTGGATTTGCGATGCTATTGGATTATGCTATTTGTCGGCAGACCGGACTCCTCCTGAGTTCACAAGAGCGCATTCCACAAGAGCGGTTGCTTCCAGCTGGGCTGAAAGATCATCCGTACCCTTGGAAAGCATCTGCCAAGCCGCCTCCTGGTCGGCTCTATCTACATTTGTCAAGCATTATAGGTTGAATACAAGGTTTGAAGCCAGAACAGCCTTCGCCAGATCTGTGCTCAGTGCCGCTGCTCTGGAGTAACCCACCCTGGGGATATCTTGCTAGTTCCCCATCTGTTGTGATGCCAATGGGACGATAGGGAAGCAAAAATTATTAAGTTAATTTGTTTTCCCTGAGACCCATTGGCATCACAAGGCTCCCTCCCTTTTTTTGGGGTTCTTGTCATTAGACTGATGAGACTGGGGAGGCGGGGCCTACTTATACTTCCGTAGGAGGGGATTAAAAGCTTAGGCTAATTATGTTCATTAAAGATTCCTTCGTCCCATGGGCTCGCAGGGGCGAGTTAACCCCATCTGTTGTGATGCCAATGGGTCTCAGGGAAAACAAATTAACTTAATAATTTTTGCTTCTTTAGCACAAGTATCAGGGTTTAAACCCCACGGCTGTGTTTAACGAGGAGGTAAATGTCCTCTTTGTGAAACATAGTTGTGGGGATGTGTGTCTGAATAATCCTATTTGAGTCCTTAACCTGGTATAGATAATATATGGTATGTTGGAAATGTACTGCTATGGGCACTAAATTTAAGAAAGGGTTGTTTAAAAAAATATATATATCCAAATTGACTTTAGTTTTTATCTTTTTAAATTTTGTTGTAAGGGGTAAAATTACTTTAGAGGTGGGTGAATCTTTTATTGGGGACCTTTTGGAATCCAGACTGGCATGTCTGCTGGCTGATGTTTCAAATGTCAGGCACTGGGGCAGTGAAATAGGGTCCTATCCATGTTTCATTCATTTTTAGGAATGTAAGCATCTCCACACTACGGCAAGACAGCCTGGTCCTCCTGAGGGTCACGATGGCCCCTGCCGCACTGAACATCCTCTCTGATGCAACATTGGTGGTTGGGCATAACAGCAGGGTAAGAGCACACTCTGCCAGCTGCGGCCAGATGTCCAGTTTTTCTGCCAAGGATTCCAAGTAGGATTTGACCTGGAATTTGAGGTGCTGCCTGATGAAGACATCAGTGTGTGGCTGCTGTGTTTCCTCCCTGGTGGATACAGGAAGTCGCTCATCATTGGCTGAAGGCCAGCCTCACCCCTCCACTACTAGTTGTTGTTGTAGACTGGCCAATCAAGATTGTGTTGTTCCTCGTTATTGTTTTGTGCGGGTCCGTAGAGTCATGGTTCCTCGGCGTCCCCCCTCCTCCCGGGCTCAGCCCCGCGTTCCTGGGGACCTGGGTGTCAGGGCTCCCTGGGAGATGTTATCACTGGCTGGGCAAGCTGGACAACAGAGACCTGGGTGTTTGAGAGATCATGCATGATGTGGCTTGTCAGCCACCGGACGGTACAAAGTGGAGATGGGTCCTGATGCCTGGAGTAGGTTTATGTATGGGTGGTGGAGTATGGCCCCTGTAGAGATCCCTTCCCTGGCTTATTTGGTGGGTTATTTCAGTCCACCCCTTCTTTTGCTCTCGGCCTAGGTGTTCTTGATTTGAGCGATCTGTGATCTTTGGAAGATGCCAACTAAACCCACCCAAAAAAGTCAGCGGGTACTGCCTCCCCTAAAATGGACAAGTTTCTTAATTCCCCAGTAGGGGGAGGCAAAGCCCGTAATCAACCTATATCCTCACCGGCTTCTGGGAAGGTTGTGACGGCAGGATCTGGATTCTCAGTCCTGCAGGAGGAGGGGGAGGAGCCACAGGTTGCTGTTAATTCAGAGGCCTCGGGGATTACCCTGAAGACTATTTTTTCAGAAATGAAAATCTGTAATAAGGCCCTAACTCTGACTGTTGGGGCCCTATCCTCCAACATTGGTTTAATAAGAGGGGATATGAATAAGATCAGAGACAAAATCAGTAATGTGGAAAAAACTGTGTTCCCGCTAGATAAAGAGGTGGGGGAGCGGAAAAATCAGATTAAGGAGTTCGGCCAGCAGTTAGCAACCACCCAGGAGAGGATTATAGAGATAGAAAAAAGACCGCTCCAGGCACTCGAACATCAGGATAGTGGGCCTCCCAGAAGGGGTTGAGGCAACTGACCCTATAAAATTTTGCCAAGCTTGGCTTCTGGAAATCTTTGGGAGAGAGGTATTCTCTGAGTATTTCGCACTCGAAAGAACACACAGAGTGCTATTCAAGCCTCCGCCCCTGGCAGCCACCCCAGGACTATGCTTGTGAAAACAATGTGTTCAGGGGACAGAGACACTCTTTTGAGATTGACCAGGCAAAGGCAAACCATGTGCAATGGCAATAAGGTTTTATTTTTTCCAGATTTTTCAAGAGCCACCCAGGCTAAGAGGTCATGATTTCGTGACATCAAAAAGAGACTAATCCAGGCGGACCTTTCTTATTCACTAATTATTCACTTGCTAAGCTCGGGGTTGTTTATAAGGACATTAAGCACTTTTTTTCCAAGCCGCAAGATGCTCTAAAGTGGCTGGATGGTGAGGGGTTATGATTGTTTTGTTTTTGTGGTAACCAATATATGATGTTTAGATACTATCCTAGGTGTTAGGTTTTTCTTTTATTTTATTTTATTTTTTTCGTGTTGCCACTCTTTAGCCTGAGCGCAGCGGAGGATTGGGGTAGCGGGGGAGGTTGGAGGAGGTGTATTACGGAATATGTAGAGTCGTTCCAGCTTCTAGAGGTGTGGGAGGACATGTTGGGGGTTGGGGAAGGTGGGGGCGAGGGACGGAGACGGGGGGGAGGAGGGGAGAGAATTTATTCATCTACTTATTTTTGTGTGGTTTTTTTTTCTTTCTTTTTTTTTTTTGAATTGCTATGAGTGATTTCCTTATGATTTTTTTTTTAGGAATGTGAGGGGGATGGGGGAGGTGGCGAAGCGATGTTTTTGACCTGATTAAGCTCCATCTTCCCGCCATTGTATGTTTGGCAAAGACTCATTGCTTCTCAGATACAGTGAAAAAGATTACACGTAGATGGGCTAACTATAACTATTATTCAGTGCACTCTAGTTGCCTCTCTGGTGTTTCTATTTTAGTACACAATAGGATCCCATTTACCCTGATAGAGAAGAGGATAGATGGCAGAGGAAGATACGTATTCTTACATTGTAAAGTTCACAATCAGGAAAGGATCATCGCCTGCATTTACATCCCGCCCCCGTTCTCCTCACATTGTATATCTGATTTGGTTAAGTTTGTTTTGGGTAAGAGCAACACTCCATTATTTCTTTGTGGGGATTTCAATTGTACCTTGGATAATTACTTTGATAGAAGAGGGAAGACACAGTCAAGCGCTCCTTCTCCCACTCCTCTGTCTAGATTGGTTGAGGAGATGGGGTGGTATGATATTTGGCGGGCTTTGTATGGAGACAAAATTGTCTTTTCCTGTTATAGCAAGGCCTCTAAGGCTGCCTCGCGTATTGACCTGGCATTGAGTGATAATGTTATGATGAAATGGGTGATCAGGATGTCGTACTATGCCAGGTCAATTTCTGACCACTCGCCAATCGCTGTGGACATAAAGGGTACTTGGTGTAAACCTGCTCTCTGTAGGAGCATAAAGTTTAATGCCCATTGGCTTACTTTGTTAGATGGAAAAGAAAAGATTAGTGAAAAGTTTACTTGGTTCTGGGAAGTCAATAAGGGATCCACTCAGACTGGGGTTGTCTGGGATTCCCTTAAGGCTTTTCTTAGAGGCTTGTTGTTCAAAAAGGTTAAAAACTGAAAAAGAAACTGTTCCGTCTGAAAGAGGAAGGGTTGGAAAATGAGGTGATACTGGCGGAAGAGCGGTTTGCGCACCATAACTCTCTGGAAAATAGTGAGATGATGAGGGTCGCCCATTTGAATGAAATAGCTCAGCAAAAAATTTTTTTCCAATGCCAAAAGTATTTTCTGGAGGCAGGTCGCCCAGGAAAATTGGTGGCCAAGATGTTAGAGCTACATGAATCCAGGGATCCAGTTAGGGCCCTATATAATAAGGCGGGTGCTATATCCCAGGATCCGGAGGAGATTAACATCATCTATGATTTTTATGAAGGGCTATATAGGTCCCAGGGGGGTATGAGCAGACTCAAAATATGGTCATTCTGCAGCAGGTGGGGGTCCCAAATATCAATCCTCAAGCTAAAGTTTCTCTGAACAATCCCATTACGTTAGAGGAGCTTAAGGAATCATTATTTAGTTTTTAGATTAGGATCAGCCCGGGGTACAGACGGCCTCCCTTTTGAGGTGTACAGAGAATTTTCAGAAGTTTTGTTGCCAATGCTACCACAAGTAGTTAATGAATCCTGTGTATTTGGTTCTCTCCCAGGTTCTATGTGCGAATCCAGCATAGTTTTGATCCCAAAGAAAAATAAGGACCCTCGAGGTAACCGGGCATAGATGGAATGGCCTTGTTGGAAAAGTAATGGCGACTGGGCATTCTCCATCACGGTTGTGCACAAGCAGTCAGGTACCTAAAGAGCTTGGAGTCCACCAACTGGAATGGGAGAGACTGCAGGGCAATGAGCTTAGCCATGTGGGCATTTAATTTCTGTGCTGTCGGGTGGTTTAAGGAGTACTGCTGCCTCCTTTTGATGGATTTGGGCAGCGACTGCTTTCTCACCAGTGGCAGTGTTTGCCCACTGTGAGCCACGAAGGACATAGAGGTAGAAGCCTGGGACCGACTTCTGGCAACAGAAAAGGCAGATTCCTGGCTTGCAACAACTGACTGCGCGATGGTTGTTGTAGATCTTCCTTCCTCCAAGCAGTACGGGGCATGAGAGTCCCGATTCTTTCTGGTAGTGGGGTGGCGTCGCTCCATATGCTAATGCACAGAAGTGGTGCACGGGTTTGACCCCAAACCCTGACCCACTTTATAAATAATGTTTTTATTTGTATAGCGCATACAGATTCTGCAGCGCTTCACCTATCTGCATGTTTTTGGTCGCAAATGCTGCAAACGGTCAAGTTGTCTTTTCACACCCCCATCAAAGCACAGTAACAAGAAAACAAAAGGGTGCAGTTGAACAAGGAAGCCAACATGAGGAGTTAACATGGCACCCAATATATGAAACTAGATTTGCATTTCCAGGGAAATACATAGTGCTTGAAAAGTGCGCTGCTTTGCCAGTTACTTCCAGAGCGCCCCTTCACCAATGACTTTCTTTTAACGTTAATGCTGGGTGGCGTCCCTTTAAGAGCGACTTTGGTCCCATACCTTTAAGAGCAATTTGGCTCCCGTCCCTTTAAGAGCGACATGGGTCCCTTCGCTCTTAAAGGGACCCAGGTCGCTCTTAACGGAACCCAGGTCGCTCTTAAAGAGACCCATTTTGCTCTTAAAGGGACCCAGGTCGCTCTTAAAGGGACCCGGGTCGCTCTTAAAGGGACCCAGGTCATTCTTAAAGGGACCCAGGTCGCTCTTAAAGGGACCCATTTCACTCTTAAAGTGACCCTAGTCCCTCTTAAAGGGACCCAGGTCACTCTTAACGGGACCCATTTCCTTCTTAAAGGGACCCAGATCACTCTTATAAAGACCCAGGTCGCTCTTAAAGGGACCCAGGTCGCTCTTAAAGGGACCCAGGTCGCTCTTAAAGGGACCCAGGTTGCTCTTAAAGGGACCCAAGTTGCTCTTAAAGGGACCCATTTCGCTCTTAAAAGGACCCAGGTCGCTCTTAAAGGGACCCATTTCGCTCTTAAAGGGACCCAGGTCGCTCTTAAAGGGACCCATGTCGCTCTTAAAGGGACCCAGATCGCTCTTAAAGGGACCAAGGTCGCTCTCAAAGGGACCAATTTCACTCTTAAAGGGATCCATTTCGCTCTTAAAGGGACCCAGGTCGTTCTTAAAGGGACCCAGGTCGCTCTTAAAAGGACACATTTTGCTCTTAAAGGGACATATTTCGCTCTTAAAGAAACCCAGGTTGCTCTTAAAGGGATCCATTTAGCTCTTAAAGGGAGCCATTTCGCTCTTAAAGGGACCAAGATCGCTCTTAAAGGGACCCAGGTCGCTCTTAAAGGGACCCAGGTCGCTCTTAAAGGGACCCAGGTCTCTCTTAAAGGGACCAATTTCACTCTTAAAGGGACCAAGATCACTCTTATAGAGACCCAGGTCGCTCTAAAAGGGACCCATTTTGCTCTTAACCCCTTGCGTTTTAGTTTTTTCCTCCTTGTGCTTAAAAGGCCATAGCACTTGCATTTTTCCACCTAGAAACCCACACGAGCCCTTATTTTTTGCGTCACTAATTGTACTTTGCAGTGACAGGCTGAATTTTTGCATAAAGTACACTGCGAAACCAGAAAAAAATTCAAAGTGTGGTGAAATTGGAAAAAAAAAGCATTTTGTTTATTTGGGGGAAATGTGTTTTTACGCCATTCGCCCTGTGGTAAAACTGACTTGTTATGCATGTTCCTCAAGTCGTTACAATTAAAACGATATATAACATGTATAACTTATATTGTATCTGATGGCCGGTAAAAAATTTAAACCATTGTCAACAAATATACGTCACTTAAAATCGCTCCATTCCCAGGCTTATAGCGCTTTTATCCTTTGGTCTATGGCGCTGTGTCATTTTTTGCGCCATGATGTGTTCTTTCTATCGGTACCTTGATTGCGCATATACGACTTTTTGATCGCTTTTTATTACAATTTTTCTGGATTTGATGCGACCAAAAATGCGCAATTTTGCACTTTGGGATTTTTTGCGCTTACGCCGTTTACCGTACGAGATCAGGAATGTGATTAATTAATAGTTCGGGCGATTACGCACGCGGCGATAGCAAACATGTTTGTTTACTTATTTATTTATTTACTTTTATTTATAACCTGGGAAAAGGGGGGTGATTCAGACTTATTAGGGGAGTCGGCTTTTTACTGTTAACAACACTTTTTTTTTTACTTTAACACTTATACTAGAAGCCCCCCTGGGGTTAGGGTTATTCCCCCCTGGGGTTAGGGTTATTCCCCCTGGGGTTAGGGTTATTCCCCCTGGGGGACTTCTAGTATATACACTTGGATCTCTCATAGAGATCTCTGCAGCATAGATATGCTGCAGAGATCCATGAGATAGGCACTCGTTTACTTCCGGCTGCCGGAAGTAAACGAGTGCCGAGTCGGGGACGGCGCCATCTTGGACGAGTCCCCGGCCGGCTTCAGAAACGGAGATCGCTCCTCCGGGATAACATCCCGGGGGAGCGATCTCCGCCACTAGACACCAGGGAACAGCTGAATCCGGTAATCGGATGCAGCTGTCATGTTTGACAGCTGCATCTGATTACGGTATTAGCGGGCACGGCGATCGGACCGTGCCCGCTAATACCTACGGTCCCGGGCTACACGCGGCACCCAGGACCGGCGCGGTTCAGAGCGAGGTCGCCGCGCGGCCCCGCTCTGAACGTCCTTACCGGCATCAGGGCGTAAATATACGCCCGATGTCGTTAAGGGGTTAAAGGGACATATTTTGCTCTTAAAGGGGCCCAGGTTGCTCTTAAAGGGACCCTGGTCGCTCTTAAAGGGACCCAGGTCGCTCTTAAAGGGACCCAGGTCGCTCTTAAAGGGACCCATTTTACTCCTAAAGGGACCCAATTCACACTTAAAAGGGACCCATTTCGCTCTTAAAGGGACCCAGGTCGCTCTTAAAAGGACCCATTTTGCTTTTAAAGGGACATATTTCGCTCTTAAAGGGACCCAGGTCGCTCTTAAAGGGACATATTTCGCTCTTAAAGGGACATATTTTGTTCTTAAAGGGACCCGGGTCGCTCTTAAAGTGACTCGGGTTGCTCTTAAAGGGACCCAGGTTGCTCTTAAAGGGACATATTTCGCTCTTAAAGGGACCGATTTCACTCTTAAAGGGACCAATTTCACTCTGAAAGGGACCCATTTCACTCTTAAAGGGACATATTTCGCTCTTAAAGGGACCCAGGTCGCTCTTAAAGGGACCCAGGTCGCTCTTAAAGGGACCCAAGTCGCTCTTAAAGGGACCCAGATCGCTCTTAAAGGGACCCAGGTCACTCTTAAAGGGACCCTGGTCGCTCTTAAAGGGACCAATTTCACTCTTAAAGGGACCCATTTTGCTCTTAAAGGGACCAATTTCACTCTTAAAGGGACCCAGATCGCTCTTAAAAGGATTCATTTTGCTCTTAAAAGGGACATATTTTGCTCTTAAAGGGACCCAGGTCGCTCTTAAAGGGACCCAGGTCGCTCTTAAAAGGACTCATTTTGCTTTTAAAGGGACATATTTAGCTCTTAAAAGGGACCAGGTCGCTCTTGAAGGGACCCATTTTGCTCTTAAAGGGACCCATTTCGCTCTTAAAGAGACCCAGGTAGCTCTTAAAGGGACATATTTCGCTCTTAAAGGGACGTATTTTGCTCTTAAAGGGACATATTTCGCTCTTAAAGGGACCCATTTCACTCCTAAAGGGACCAAGGTCGCTCTTAAACGGACCCGGGTCGCTCTTAAAGGGACCCATTTCACTCTTAAAGGGACCCAGACTGCTCTTAAATGGATTCATTTTGCTCTTAGAGGGACATATTTCGCTCTTAAAGGGACCCAGGTTGCTCTTAAAGGGATCCATTTAGCTCTTAAAGGGACCCAGGTCGCTCTTAAAGAGACATATTTCGCTCTTAAAGGGACATATTTTGTTCTTAAAGGGACCCGGGTCGCTCTTAAAGTGACTCGGGTTGCTCTTAAAGTGACCCAGGTCGCTCTTAAAGGGACCCAGGTCACTCTTAAAGGGATCCAGGTCGCTCTTAGAGGGACCCAGGTCGCTCTAAAAGGGACCCAGGTCGCTCTAAAAGGGACCCAGGTTGCTCTTAAAGGGACCCATTTCACTCTTAAAGGGACCCAGATCGCTCTTAAAGGGACCAATTTCAGTCTTAAAGGGACCCATTTCACTCTTAAAGGGACCCATTTTGCTCTTAAAGGGACATATTTCGCTCTTAAAGGGACCGATTTCACTCTTAAAGGGACCAATTTCACTCTGACAGGGACCCATTTCACTCTTAAAGGGACATATTTCGCTCTTAAAGGGACCCAGGTCGCTCTTAAAGGGACCCAGGTCGCTCTTAAAGGGACCCAGGTCGCTCTTAAAGGGACCCAGGTCGCTCTTAAAGGGACCCAGGTCGCTCTTAAAGGGACCCAGGTCGCTCTTAAAGGGACCCAGATCGCTCTTAAAGGGACCCTGGTCGCTCTTAAAGGGACCAATTTCACTCTTAAAGGGACCCATTTTGCTCTTAAAGGGACCCATTTTGCTCTTAAAGGGACATATTTTGCTCTTAAAGGGACCCAGGTCGCTCTTAAAGGGACCCAATTAGAGCGACTTGGGTCCCTTTAAGAGCGACTTGGGTACCGCCCTTTTAAGAGCGACTTGGGTACTGTCCCTGTAAGAGTGACTTATGTAATTGCTCTTACACAGCGGCTTGGGTACCGCCCCTTTAAGAGTTGCTAGGGTACCGCCCCTTTAGGAGCTGCTAGGGTACCGCCCCTTTAGGAGCGGCTTGGGGACCGTCCCTTTAAGATCAGCTTGGGAACCATCCCTTTAAGAGCAGCTTGGGTACCGTCCCTTTAAGAGTAGCTTGGGTACCGTCCCTTTAAGAGTGGCTTGGGTACCGTCCCTTTAAGAGCGGCTTGGGTACCATCCCTTTAAGAGTGGCTTGTCTACCGTCCCTTTAAGAGCTGCTTGGGTACTGTCTCTTTAAGAGCGGCTTGGGTACCGTCCCTTTAAGAGCGGCTTGGGTACCGTCCCTGCTACATGGCTGCCTCAGCTCTGCTATTTTACTGAGTGACCTCTGCTACTTATAATGGTAAAGATCATTGCTCGGTTACCATGACAATCTTACTCATGTCAGAGAGACAAAACCGTTAAGGACCTTCCATATATTACATCTTCTATTGGCTAATAGTGGACATGTGACTGTGGATGGTGTGATACAATGCAGTGGCTGCTATATTTCAGCTATTTGCATATGTGCTGTGATTGGCTGTCAGCGGTGAGACTGTGGCCATTATTTTCTATGGGAAATTCGGGGTCTTTAAATGTAAATTTCTTAAAAGCGACAAATCCGATCGAAACGAAAAATAGATAGCACACCACACACCGCCAAGGGCTTCGAAACGCAGTTTGAACGGAGTGTGTGCGCAAAGTGGTTCGGGCTGTATTACGCGCAGAAAAATGGCTGGAAGAAGAAGAAACAGAAGAAGAAGAAGAAGAAGAAGAAGAAGAATACGGATTACAATATAGGGATTTTCAAGCACTATAATAAAGATCACTGATCTAAAGGGGCTGTCAGGCGGGGGGGGGGGGGGGCACAGTCCATCTGCACTGCTTTTCCAAGAGTGCAGATAAACTGAGAGGTGTGTCAAGCTTTTACGTTCTCAGGTTTCCTGTCCTGCGGTGGGAAGTGCTCTCCAGGGGTGCTGTCATGGGCGTTAGGGTAAAATACGAGCTCTAGAACATATTAATGACATCACAGAACATGAAATCTCCATTAAAAATGTCATCATCTATGGTATAGAAAAAGTCGTTCCAAAGATGAGAGGGGGAGATTTGGGTAAGTGTCTTAGAGACAGAGAAGCATATTGGCAATATATGCTTAAAACTAGCATGCCATGTGGACTTAATATTTGCAGGGGACTGCTTTTCCATTATTAGTAGTACAGCCTCAAATTACATTTACTGGAGTAAATATTCTTCTATTTCTCCATTGTTGGTAGCATAGTTTATCTATCGCATTGTCTTTGTTACATTGCTACAGGTAATCCTGGGAAGTTGTTAGTAGTCTAAGCGTAAGGGTGCGTTCACACCTACAGGATCTGCAGCTGATTTTCTGCAGCAGATTTCAGTTAAATAACTGAACACAGCATCAAATCTGATGCTGTGTTCAGTTATTTAACTGAAATCTGCTGCAGAAAATCAGCTGCAGATCCTGTAGGTGTGAACGCACCATAAAAGAAGAAAAAGTTTTGCATAATTGTTTGCATTATTTCTGTTCACACTAAGATTTACAATGTAGTGCGTTTTTGGTATGTACGACATTGAATGTCTAATTTCATCATTCTACAAAAACAGCAACAGTCGTAGCATATATTTTTAGCCCTTATATAATTTTCTATGTATGCTATTTGGTATGGGTATTTTTGTATTTCCCGTGTAATGTTAACTCCCTTCAGGGTAATGCATTTTTGTAATTTGTGAATACATCTGTATGTAGTGCATTTAAACCCGGTAGGGAGTATGGGCTTGTGTCTGCGAGCAAGGGCGCATGCGTCTGAAAGGCGTCATCAGAGACTAAGAGGTGTGGTGCACAATGGTGTGAATTGTCCTTTTTTATTGAATCTTGAATAAAGCAAAAGTTGAAGTTTTGCTGAAATACGCTGGATCAATTCTTCTTTTTCTTGGATATACAAGCACTTCACCGAAGGTGGATCCGCGCAGACCAGTAAAGTCGTGGGTGAGCTGCCACTTTGTTTATACCATTTCTGTGCAGTATATATGTTGCACCCCGCTTCTGCCCCCGGAGACGCTCACCTCATAAATTTAGTTTTCTATTTAGGTTCATGGATGTGCGGTTCTCAGTGGTGACTACTTGGCCACACATGGCATTAAAAGCGTCAATCTTTGGCCTATATCGGCCTTCCAGTTGCAGCAAGGCGTTACCTGAGACTATAGCTGATCGGTGGGGGTCCAACTTCTGAAACCCCACCCATCACATTACCGGGGTTCTGAATGCCCCTACATGAGTGAAGCAGTTGTAGACGTTGTGTAAGCGCACTGCTGCTCCATTCATACCCTGTAAATCTGACAAAGATAGCGGCATACAGCGCTCGGCCACCATGAGAAGTCACATAGTGTGTAACTGATGCTGTGGAGAATATATACATAGTATGGCTAAGGTAACACAGCGGGTCCACACACATTGGGGCATTACACTGTGAGGATAATACGGTTATATACAGTAATGTACACTTACCTATCAGCTCTGGGGAAAGTTGGTGCCCATCCTTATCCAGTATGATTTGTTCCACCAGAGAGTCACCTAATAAGAAATGAGAGATGTCAATGATTCTCTATTGTAAAGACGTCATACCGTGCCAGACACACTGGCCCCACATACAGTGCCAGACACACTGCCCCCACATACAGTGCCAAACAAACTGCCCCCACATACAGTGCCAGACACACTGCCCCCATATACAGTGCCAGACACACTGCCCCCACATACAGTGCCAGACACACTGCCTCCACATACAGTGCCAGACACACTGCCCCCCACATACAGTGCCAGACACACTGCCCCCCACATACAGTGCCAGACACACTGCCCCCCACATACAGTGCCAGACACACTGCCCCCCACATACAGTGCCAGACACACTGCCCCCACATACAGTGCCAGACACACTGGCCCCACATACAGTGCCAGACACACTGGCCCCACATACAGGGCCAGACACACTGCCTCCACATACAGTGCCAGACACACTGCCCCCCACATACAGTGCCAGACACACTGCCCCCCACATACAGTGCCAGACACACTGCCCCCCACATACAGTGCCAGACACACTGCCCCCCACATACAGTGCCAGACACACTGCCCCCCACATACAGTGCCAGACACACTGGCCCCACATACAGTGCCAGACACACTGGCCCCACATACAGTGCCAGACACACTGGCCCCACATACAGGGCCAGACACACTGCCTCCACATACAGTGCCAGACACACTGCCCCCCACATACAGTGCCAGACACACTGCCCCCCACATACAGTGCCAGACACACTGCCCCCACATACAGTGCCAGACACACTGCCCCCCATATACAGTGCCAGACACACTGGCCCCACATACAGTGCCAGACACACTGCCCCCCACATAAAGAGCCAGACACACTGCCCCCCATATACAGTGCCAGACACACTGCTCCCACATACAGGGCCAGACACACTGCCCCCCACATAAAGTGCCAGACACACTGCCTCCACATACAGGGCCAGACACACTGCCTCCACATACAGTGCCAGACACACTGCCCCCACATACAGTGCCAGACACACTGCCCCCCATATACAGTGCCAGACACACTGCTCCCACATACAGGGCCAGACACACTGCTCCCCACATACAGTGCCAGACACACTGCCCCCACATACAGTGCCAGACACACTGCCCCCACATACAGTGCCAGACACACTGGCCCCATATACAGTGCCAGACACACTGCTCCCACATACAGTGCCAGACACACTGCCCCCACATACAGTGCCAGACACACTGGCCCCATATACAGTGCCAGACACACTGCTCCCACATACAGTGCCAGACACACTGCCCCCACATACAGGGCCAGACACACTGGCCCCACATACAGTGCCAGACACACTGGCCCCACATACAGGGCCAGACACACTGCCCCCACATAAAGTGCCAGGCACACTGCCCTCCACATACAGGGCCAGACACACTGCCCCCACATAGAGGGCTAGACACACTGACCCCACATACAGTTCTAGATACACTGCCACACATACTGTGACAGACACACTGACCCCCACATACAGCACCAGGCACATCCCCGGCTGATTTAGATTTTGAATGTTATAATGACAGGTATGCTTTAAGATATATAAATATCTATATCATAAAAATTAAAGTTTGTCCTCTATAGCCTTCCAAACGCCTGAACCGTTTGACCCCAAATTTGGCACACAGATACATTGGGTACCCGGGAAGGTTAGAGCCAAGGTCCCGTCCTTGCCAGATTACAGGAGAGGAGGGGATGGGAAAGACCGCCTCAAAGAGATCAATGGGAGAATCTCCACACTGCACACACAAGTGACATAATTAGCGCTGCAGCTCTCCAGCAGTAATGGCAGTTGGAAGCCTTAGCAACCAATAGGATTACTGCTTTCATTTTTAAAGGGAGCTGGAATCTGATGGGTTGCTAGGGCAGCTGCCTCACAACAGATCCACAGAAATAAATGGTAGAGCCTGTACTCCAACTATACAGTATCGGTATACAGGACACCACAGGTATACAGGACCCCAAAACTATACACTACAGGTATACAGTACCCCAAAACTGTACACTACAGGTATACAGGACCTACACATTAACTATATACTACAGGTATACAGGACCCCAAGCTATGCACTACTGGTATACAGGACCCAAAACCTATACACTTCAGGTATACAGGACCTCCACCAACCAAATACTAACGGTATACAGGACCCCAAGCTATACACTACAGGTATACAGGACCCCAAAACTATACACTACAGGTATACAGCACCTCCACCAACTATATACTACAGGTATACGGGACCCTCAAACTATACACTACAGGTATACAGGACCCCCGAACTATACACTACAGGTATACAAGACCTCCACCAACTATACACTACAGGTATCCAGGACCCTCAAACTATAAACAACAGGTATACAAGACCTCCACCAACTATACACTACAGGTATACAGCACAGTCACCAACAATATACTACAGGTATACAGGACCTCCACCAACTATACACTGCAGGTATACAGGACTTCCCGAACTATATAGTACAGGTATACAACCTCCCCCAACTATACACTACTGGTATGCAGGACCTCCCTCAACTATACACTACAGGTATACAGCGCCCCCCTCCCCAACTACACACTACAGGTATTCAGGACCCCCTCAACTACACACTACTGGTATACAGCCCCCCAACTATACACTACAGGTATACAAAACCCCTAAAAAGTATACACTTGAGATATACAGAACCCCTCCAACTATACACTACAGGTTTACACTAATTACACTGATTAACTCAAATAGATGATTTTTCAGGCTCTGTGTAACACTGCCAATGTTGTGTATAACCAGGCTCTGTATATAACAATGCCAATGTTGTGTATAACCAGGCTCTGTATATAGCACTGCAAATGTTGTATATAACCAGGCTCTGTATATAACACTGCCAATGTTGTAGATAACCAGGCTCTGTATATAACACTGCCAATGTTGTAGATAACCAGGCTCTGTTTATAATACTGCCAATGTTCTATATAACCTGGTTGTATACAACACTGCCAATGTTGTATATAACCAGGTTGTATATACCACTGACAATGTTACATACAACCAGGCTCTGTATTTAACAGTAAGAATGTTGTATATAACCAGGCTCTGTATATAACACTGCCAATGTTGTATATAACCAAGCTCTCTATACAGTCTGATCAAATCACATCTCAGTTTGGCTATTAGGTATTTCGGATGTTTAAAGTTTTTAGTTTATTTCTTATGTGCATTTACATAAACAGTGCAGAACTGTCGGGTATATAGGGCTCCTGGCGATTTCTCCTTAAACAAAAAAAAACAAGGGTAGAGATTGGCCTCCTGGGCGACCTTGGAACAAATCTAATTAACACACTGACACTTTATACCCGGGCAGCGCCGGGTACATTTTCTAGTAATACATTTGTGCGTATTTGGGGTTTTCTGGGTTATCCAATGCTGCATTTATCTTAGCCTGAGGTGCTGATACTAATACTGAGGGTGCGGAGCATAAAAAGCAGAAGAAAATGTTTTCATGTTAATTGGAATTAGCTCCAGATCAGGAGGGGAGATCTTATTATTGTGTTCTATGTAAGTAATGACAACCCCTGGTGACGTCTCATACACAATGATACCTGTATGACGGAGTTCCTCCAGTACAGCGAGCAGGTCAGGGGAGTCATGACTCTTCTGTAAGACATAAAGACTGTCCCACAATGCTATCACAGCTTCTCTTCCACCAAGGAGAATATCCTGTAGTAACGTCCGGGCCATTGTTCTTCTATCATCTTCTAGACTCTGGTATTTCTAGAACACAAGAAAGTTCTGACATAAGGAACATTATACAAAGATAAATCACAGCAAAGGGTTATCACCCCCAGTTACCTCCTGTCATTCCCTATAATGTATGAGGAAAAGAAAGAGGGGTGCGATCTGGTGCAGGATCTGACAACTCACGGACACAGTGCAGACAGGTGTACTAGTAACTGCACACTCACCTTGTGCAAACACTAGGCCCAACACTATGGTGAGCATATATATCAAGAAGAATTGCCGCAGCTTGCCAGGATAGACTGTAGTCAGCGACTAAGTATAACAATATGGACGGAGGAACACTGGCCTGGATCATGCCAGATAGCACAAAACTCCCTTCAAATCGGCCACGGAGGTGATTTGGAGAGCAGAAACCCTGGGGTAACTGCGTCAGTGCTGGTAAGGAGCTCTCCAACAGCCGGAAAATTCCTACAGGAAATATTTTATTGTACAAAAAGTGACGCGTTTCGGCTCCTATGTTTACACCGTGCGAAAACTTACCTACTCCACGTTTAAGCCCTTCCCAGGCTAATTTTTGTTTTTGCACTCTCGTTTTTTCCTCTACCGACCCACATGAGCCCTTACTTTTTGCGCCACTAATTGTACTTTGCAATGACAGACTTCATTTTTGCAAAACAAAAAAAGAATTATATGCGTGGTGAAATTGATAATAAAACGCAATATTTTTTTTATTGAGGGGGGGGGGTCTTATTTGTGTCATTCATCCTATGGTAAAACTTACTTGTTATCTATGTTCATCAAGTTGGTACAATTACAAAGATATGTAACTTGCATAACTTTTATTTTAAGTGACAGCTTTTAAAAAAAAAAACTAAATGTTCCCTAAAATTGCTCTATTCCCATCTGTGTGAAGTGTCATTTCTTGCGCCATGTTATGTACTTTCTATCGGTACCTTACTTGCATATATGTGACTTTTTGATCACTTTTTATCTCAATATATTTTTTTTTTTTTACATGCACATTAATTAGAAGTCCCCCTGCGGGACTTCAAATACAACTACACTCATCTTTCTCAGAAATCAGTGAACAGTAGTATGCTTAATAGAGCACTGATCCATTAGATCGAACCCTCTCTGAACCTACCCACCTGCAGCAGGACGTGCTGATACATTCTTCAGTGGGAAGGGGTTAAGTACCTCAGCTTCAGCATCTACCTCCATGATGACTACACGGGACATTCCTAAAGAGTCGCCACCAACTGTATCCAGGCCATGCTATGTGTCGACACTCACATTACTGCTAAGCCAACTTCCTGATACAGGTGTAAAGCGCCTCTGCAAAGAGACTTGGTAATGTTGACTTCTACATCCCAAGTTCATCTCCCTGATTCAGTTCAAGACTATCTGTGCCCAGCGTTGCTGTGAACGTTTCTCCTTCCTTCTCCTTTGTTCTACTGTGAAAAAACCTTTACTTAGGTGACCTTTAAAAGTCTGATCAAAGAGTTATTGTACAATACAATACAACTACAGGGACGGACGAAAGACACTGTCGCGTCCCTGGTAAACAGAAAACAAAAATAACACGTGAGCCATGTTGGCATTATCCCAAATATCATGGGAAAAGTCCAGCGAATGTGCAATGTCCAATAAACCTTTTTTTTCAAAAAGAAATGCTTATGCTGAAGTGATTCTAAGAATTGTGAATATATCAACACATCTAGCTAACAGTGCTGAACAAGGATATATACACCCTAATTAGTACTCGGAGGATGGGTGGCTCTGCCCCTAGTCAGGGACTGTGGAGCTAGCCCCGGGGTATCTAACCAGTGGGCCCAAATTTTCTCAAATTTCTTTAGCACTTCACGTTTTTCATAGGCATATTTATCGTTAGCTATAAGCCAGTTTACTTTAGTGATAAAGGTGGAGACCTGTGGGGGTTCCTGATCCAGCCACGATTGGGCAATCAGTTGCGGCCTCTAACTCCTCCAGTGTAAGTGGGCAGTCCAAATATTCTCTAGTCTCATCAGTTAGGATGGGGAGAGGGATAGACTATAAATAATCTCTAATACTATTGGGCGTGACCTCTAACTGGGAACTGTAGAGGTTCTCATAGTAGGCGTAAAAAATGTTTAGGATGTCAGGGGTGGAGGTCACCAGAACACCATTAGCATCCCGGATGTGAAAGAGTTATTGTTAATATTATGTAAAGACTGACTCATCATAGCACTCCAGGTGCACAGAGACTGATGTATCCTAGATTGTTCTTATGTTTGACCTATGCACTATGGACGATTTGAACTTATTGCCTACTGCATTGCAAGTTTTATACTTTTATATTATTACTAACTTGTGCCTTTATAGTATAATACACAGTTTTCTATTTCAGTGGCTTTTTCAGTATTCTGTCTACCAGTAAACCTATAAATATGTCAGAGGCGGGGTTTTTTCTCAGTGGGGGAGTCTGCAGTATCCCAGAGCGGGTGTCCACTGCTGTTGTAGCAGCATGTATAGGTCGGTACTGTGTGTTATAGGTTCTGGAACTGAAGCCCGTACAAGACTGCTCCCAGACTGCTCCCACCACCAGATGTCACTGTAGCATTTGCACACCTGAAGGACAAAACTGTGTAAGTGGTTAACTTATATCCTTATTTATTATATGAATCATGCCTCTGTTCTCTGCACTACACCTTGGCAAATCCCTGAGCCAGATACCTCAGGGGCTACTGCCCTATCACAGAGGGCTATTATGTATTTTGCCCAATCAGATAGCCCCTCCCCCTGAGGGCCTAGTTTATATGTAGTGGGGCTGGGACTGAGCAAGAGAGTTAGTTGTAAAGGCAAATTCCAAAAAGTATGGGGCTGGTGGTGTGCCTCCCCTCTGACCAATTATACACCTAATCAGTACATTCGTTCCATAGGGATTAGAGATCTGGTTACCTAAAGTAATCTCTTTCTGGAGGGCAACGGGCACGTCTATGGCTATGACTGGAATCAAATTTACTGAGCTTTATTTGTAATACTTCAACATTTTCTGAATTTATGAGGAGAATATGTATTGTTTGTACATATGCATTTATGTGGACTGTGCTCCACTTGTTGCACTTCTGTTTGTAAAACATAACTTTGTACAAACTTTAATAAAACGACTTTAAAAAAAAAAAAGAGTTAGTTGTTGAGAAGTAGTAGAGTGAGTCTGTGTATTTGGAGCGACTCTTCTTCTGAGAGCCTGCTGAGTGTATTCTTTCTGGACCTGGCCAGGTAGCCACAGCCCATGTGCAGGACTGTTCTTTATTTCCTTCTATCTCCTGATACCTTAGCCATTTCCGGATAGAGCACCGTGAGTAAGGGGCTGTGGAACACCAGGACTAAAATCCTATCCACGTTTCTTCTCGGCCTCTGAATGCAAAACAAGATTAACTGCAGTACTGTGCAAGCCAGTAGTTTACCAAAGTGCAAAAACTCTGCCACTAGGTGGGCCTGTAATCCTTTATTGTGTGTCACTCTGTGCCCACATAGTAGCTAATTTCCATGGATACAGGACTTTCCCTTACATCCAAAGCCGCTTAGACTGCCACATTCACCCCCACAGACCCCTCACTCCAACTTCACATCCCAAGGTTCCCTATCTCAAAAGTCTGTTGTCTTCATAGACTGTGTCAACCGTCCCACTGTGTATTCCCAGCGTCTAAGCTGTGTAGGGCAGCAAAGTTATCTGCAGTGTAATTATATTTCCTATATCAGTGAAAAGCTCAAGTCTATTGTATCCCTGAGATTCTTTAAACCCTGAAAGACGTGTACTACACTTCGAGTTCTATAGTAAAGACTTTAACTGTTTAACAGCCTAGAGTCAGTCTTCAATAGCGTACAGCTCACAACTTCTCTCTACTACAACTCCTAGTATCTACAAGTGGCGAGTCAGTGTATCCGGGGGTAGGCATAGCTCATATCACCCCTGGCGACCGTGACCTGGGGTGCTTCTACATCTCCGTCCCTGGGTCGCTGTGCCCATACGCCACATGGAGCTCCTGTATATAACAGTAGATAACACAGGGGGCTCGTCTATATAAGATATGATAACATGGGGGGCTCCTGTATATAACACCGGCAGGTCATGACCTCTCACCTCTATATCAGGAATATTCCGGGCATTGAGCTCTGTGAGAAGTAAGTGAGGGTCCAGGTTCTCCACAATGAGCTGCAGGTCATCCTGGAAATATTCATACGTCATCCTCAGGACATGATCTTCATACTGACAAATCTTCTGGTGAAACTCCTGAATGTCATCATCTAGGAAATGAGGGAGACACAAGATTGACGTCTTCTAGAACCTGCAGAACACTGACAGCATCTTAGGTATAATCATCCTGTTCTGGATCATTCTAGAAGCTTCCACAGATCAGACACCCACAGACACCGGTCCCTTACCAGCACAATTACCATGAATTTATAGGAGAAGTGTTGCTGGGTAGTTTTCTCCACATATATTATGCATTTTAGACACTTTTCTGCCCCTTTTAGACCTCATGTGAAAGAGCATACGGCCTACGCTGTACTAAAAATGAACCCGCTGAATCGGGCGGACTACAAGCCAAGTAGTGTAGTGTCCCAGAGGGGGTGTCCAATTCTTCTGTCTAAGCAAGTATAGGTCGGTTCAGTATGTGTAAAATGCTGAAGACTGAAGGTTGTAGTATGCTGCCCCCACCACTTGATGTCCCTGTATTACCTGTTCACTATTACATGGCTGGAGGAAAAGGGTTAACTAATTTCTTTTTATATTATGTGACTCATGCCACTGTCTGTTGATTCGATGCTTAACCAATCCCTGAGTTACCTACCTCAGAGGTCCCCAACCTATCCCACAAGGTTATCTAAGCCCCTTGCCCAATTAGATCCCCCTGAAGAAGCAGAAGCACACCTGATTGCCTAGCCATGTCCGGCTAGAGCATCTCGCAGTGAGGCTGCAGTGACCAGGCGGGACTAACCCCATCCACGCTGGCCAGCATCTTCACAGTTCCTGAGGATAATTCCAGGACTCAGGTCAGTAGCTAGGTATCATCTTATCGGGGCCCCCATATAATGACTGTTCATTTTGTTTTTCATCACTTGTGAACTCTATTTTGTTCATCCCTGATTGGACCCTTCCTCCCTGAAAACCCCGAGGTCCTTACCTTCGCTGGGGGTTATAGTACTCATTTCTGATCCGGGGAAGATGGGAAAATCTCCTGCGATATCAAAAATAATCTGTATTACATTTAGGAGAAAAATCAATTAATAATAATGTAAAAACCCTCAATGCTACAGTCTGACTTATTCAGTTGTTGTTATAATCAGAGGTGAGCTAAGCGATTGGTTTGATCAGATTTATGATCATAAAGCCGTCGGCCTTTCCCCGCTGCTCTGCTCTCTGCCACTCCTCTCAGGATGCCGGGAAAAGCCGGATCCAATCCTGGGAAACTTCTTCCAGTTACCTGGGACTGGATCCAGCTTTTCCCCATCAGAGGAGCCGCAGGGAGTGGAGCAGCGCTGAAAGACGCTGGTACATCCTCTTTACATTTGCTAACAATTCTGGGATTGTTTTTTCATAACACATGGTACTTTAGGTAAGTGGCAAAATTTGGTCACTATCTAGTGTGTTTTTTTGTGAAAAACATTCAAATATCATGAAAAATTAGCATTTTACAAACTTTGAAATTCTCTGCTTATATAAAATAAAAGTCATATCACATAAATTAGTTACTAAGTCACATTAAATAGATGTCCTCTTTCTTCTGGCTTCATATTGTAAGCATATTTGACTTTTTTAGGGTTTTACAGGGCTCAGAAATGTATTAGCAATTTCTCAAATTTTCATGAAAAGTTTAAAATAAAACTGGATTTTTTTCAGGGACCAGTTGTTTTTTTTTAATGAATTTAGGAGGTTTGTATACTGGAACCCCGCAGAAGTGGCCCCAATTTGGAAACCACACACCTTAAAAAATTCATCTAGGGGTATAATGAGCATTTTGACCGTACAGGTGCTGGAGGAAAGTATTCACCATTAGACCATAAAAATGGAAAATACTAAATTTTTACTAAAATATGTTCATTTAAAGTATCTCATTTTCACAGGCAAAATTAGAGAAAAGGCACCCCAACAATTTGGGGTGGCGGGTAAAGGTACTAATATGGGGGTTGGGCATAAGTAGGGGGGTGTTTGTGGGGGAGGGGTTGGGCTGTAATATACTTGATTGGGGGGATGGGGGTAAAGCAGCATTAGTTGTGTGGAGGGCCCTGGGCAACAGTATATAGGAGGGCTACGAGCAGTATATGTAAATCTGAGCAGAAATAAAGGTGTGGGGGGGGGGGGGGTGCTTGGAAGCCCTAGCAAAGATTGGTAGATTGTTCATGGGGCCCTTTGCTTCAGTCAGCCATCAGCCGCACATATCCCATAACACGAGGAGCTGTGCAGCCAACAGCAGAGAACAAATGTGCTGGTTTATAGGTAACACGAGCTCCATCACTGTACTGTTCTTCTCTCCCGTGGATCTGATCACTTCCTGGTTTCCTCTATGAATTGTGGCCATGCGGTTACCATGCAGCGGTGCACACACTTTCCCACAATCCCCCTTACTTACACAATGGAGCCTGACTGCCAATACTTCCTGGACAGACCAGGAGATTACATGTCCTACCATCTCAGTGGACGCCATAAGATGGTTGTAACCGAGGACAACAAGGCAAACAAAGCAGGTACATGGGGGATTGGTAGGGATATAATTAGTCTATTTCTTATAGGAATAAATGTGTGAATTGTGTGTACAGATGTTGTGGGATCATTCACCCAATACAGAAATAAGATTGTTATAAGAGGAGGAGGAGGAGGAGGAGGAGGAGGGGCGGTCCTTACCATCGCTGGGGGTTATAGCACTCATTCCTGATCCGGGGGAGGTGGGATGATCTCCTGTGATATAAAAAATAATCTGTATCACATTTAGAAGAAAAAATCAATCAATAAATAATAATTTAAAAACCCTCCTTCCTACATTCTGACTTATTCAGTTATTGTTATAATTAGAGGTGAGCGAAGCGATTGGTTTGATCAGCGCTGCGATCATCAAGTCTTCGGCCTTTCACCGCTGCTCCGCTCTCTGCCACTTCTCCCAAGATGCCGGGAAAAGCTGGAGCCAATCCTGGGAAACTTCTTCCAGTTACTTAGGATTGGATCCAGCCAGGGGCGTAGCTAAAATGTCATTGGCCCTGGTACGAAAGGTCAACTTGGGGCCCCCTCTTGACCAGTAACACCATACCACTCCAGGAGGTGGGCCCGACAGAGGATGGCACTAGCACACAAACGGCCCACCACACACACCCAGGAAACAGAACACAAGCACCTGCCCACCACACAAACCCAGGACACACACCCAGATCCACCACACACACCCAGGACACACACCCAGATCCACCACACACACCCAGGAAACAGAACACAAGCACCTGCCCACCACACAAACCCAGGACACACACCCAGATCCATCACACACACCCAGGACACAAACACAGATCCACCACACACACCCAGGACACAGAACACAAGCACCTGCCCACCACACAAACCCAGGACACAAACACAGATCCACCACACACGCCCAGGACACAGAACACAAGCACCTGCCCACCACACAAACCCAGGACACAAACACAGATCCACCACACAAACCCAGGACACACACCCAGATCCATCACACACACCCAGGACACACACCCAGATCCATCACACACACCCAGGACACAAACACAGATCCACCACACACACCCAGGACACAAACACAGATCCACCACACACACCCAGGACACAAACACAGATCCACCACACACACCCAGGACACAAACACAGATCCACCACACACACCCAGGACACAAACACAGATCCACCACACGCACCCAGGACACAAACACAGATCCACCACACACACCCAGGACACAAACACAGATCCACCACACACACCCAGGACACACACCCAGATCCACCACACACACCCAGGACACAAACACAGATCCACCACACACACCCAGGACACAAACACAGATCCACCACACACACCCAGGACACAAACACAGATCCACCACACACACCCAGGACACACACCCAGATCCACCACACACACCCAGGTCCACCACACACACCCAGGACACAAACACCCATGACACAAACACAGATCCACCACACACACCCAGGTCCACCACACACACCCAGGACACAAACACAGGCTCACCACACACACAGACAGAGCAGGGTGATGGAGCAGAATGGGTGGGACACAGGCAGTACCTCCACTTGCCTCTGGCACCTGGGATGACCGGCAGCTGAAGAATAGGTGGGGTGCAGGTGGAGAACGGGCAGGACGTAGGCGGGCCCCCACTCACCTACATCATGGCGGTGACTGGCCAGTACGGGCGGGACATGGGAGGGATGTGGGCGGAACATGGGCGGGCCCCCACTAGGCTTCAGCTGTGGCCAGGGAAAACGGGTAGGACAGGGGCGGGATGTGGGCGGGACACGGGCAGAACATGGGCGGGCACCCACTCGGCTTGCTGTTAAGCAACTGCGTGCATCCAGGGGTCCGTGTGACCCATGAATGCAAGCAGCTTGTTAAAGTGGGGGCACATTGAGGTGGCAGGGGGGGCCGGGCCGGGCCCCCCTAGCTGGCGGGCCGGGTCGCGACCGCGACCGCTGCGACCCCTGTAGCTACGCCACTGGATCCAGCTTTTCCACATCAGGGGAGCGGCAGGGAGCGGAGCAGCGCTGAAAGACTGACGGCTTGATGAGTGGAGCGCTGATCAAACCAATCGCATTGCATAGATGATTAATTTAATGTTATATTATTTTAGGGTCCATTTACACAGAAAGATTATCTGACAGATTATCTGCCAAAGATTTGAAGCCAAAGCCAGAAACAGACTATAAACAGAGATCAGATCATAAAGGAAAGCCTGAGATTTCTCCTCTTTTCAAATCTTTCAAATTTTTGGCAGATAATCTTTCTGTGGAAATGGACCCTAATATAGTAATATTAAATATTATAAGATTTGACCTTTTCATTGTGGGCAAATGCAAAAGAAAAATTCTGTGTGTGTTTGGTGTTTTTTATTTTTTTAGTCTATTTAATTTTTCTAATTTTTAAAAAACAAAACATTGTAAATAGAACATGTAGGACACGAAATACACTGGTACCTTGGTGTAAGAGTAACTTGGTTTGAGAGCGTTTTGCAAGAGGAGCTCACAGTTTTTCAGAATTGTGACTTGGTGTAAGAGCATTGCTTTAATGTAAGAGCTCCCTGTACTGGGTGGGAGGGAGAGGGGGGGGGGGGAGGGGTATGGTCTGCATAGCGGGGTCTACAGCCCTGTACTCTGACCCAGGAAGTCTCCCTCACCTTCCAAATCATAGCAGATCCACTTCAGGCTGGGGCTTACATCAGGGGACAGGACTGTGGAGGACAGCGAGCTCTGCATTTATGCGCCCACACCTGCCCTGCTTATTCCTTTATGCTTCCTGCAGTCTCTGTCAGCCCTTGTGTTTCCCATCCTCTCCATTCCTGCTATAATGTGCCTGCCCTCACACTCAGCTATACACACTGCTGCTATAATGTGCCTGTACTTACACTCAGCTATACACACTACACCTATAATTGTGCCTGCACTCACACTCAGCTATACACACTGCTGTATGTAACCTTTCTGTCTCTGTCCTCCTGCACAGCTCTGTGATTCTCACTTCCTTATTGGTCCATGCTGTACACCCCCCTCTTCCCCATTGCTGTCATGTGACCACACAGCCCTCTGACAGCAGCCCTGCTTCTCTATTCTAGCCTGTTGTACTACGCTACTGAATTATGGGGATCTGCAGTTCCATCCTGTATCTACAAACTGCTGCTGTGTTATCAGGGTTATACAGTTACTATACATTATACACCACATGCTGATTGCTATACTGTACAGTAACTTATATATCACATATCCAGCTGCTGCTGTGTTATCAGGGTTATACAGTTACTATACATTATATACCACATGCTGCTATACTGTACAGTAACTTATATATCACATATCCAGCTGCTGCGTTATCAGGGTTATACAGTTACTATACATTATATACCACATGCTGCTATACTGTACAGTAACATATATATCACATATCCAGCTGCTGTGTTATCAGGGTTATACAGTTACTATACATTATACACCACATGCTGCTACACTGTACAGTAACTTATATATCACATATCCAGCTGCTGTGGTATCAGGGTTATGCAGTTACTATACATTATACACCACATGCTGATTGCTATACTGTACAGTAACTTATATATCACATATCCAGCTGCTGCTGTGTTATCAGGTTATACAGTTACTATACATTATACACCACATGCTGCTATACTGTACAGTAACTTATATATCACATATCCAGCTGCTGCTGTGTTATCAGGGTTATATAGTTACTATACATTATACACCACATGCTGCTATACTGTACAGTAACTTATATATCACATATCCAGCTGCTGTGTTATCAGGGATATGCAGTTACTATACATTATACACCACATGCTGATTGTTATACTGTACAGTAACTTATATATCACATATCCAGCTGCTGTTATCAGGGTTATTCAGTTACTATACATTAAACACCACATGCTGCTATACTGTACAGTAACTTATATATCACATATCCAGCTGCTGTGTTATCAGGGTTATACAGTTACTATACATTATACACCACATGCTGCTATACTGTACAGTAACTTATATATCACATATCCAGCTGCTGTGTTATCAGGGTTGTACAGTTACTATACATTATACACCACATGCTGCTATACTGTACAGTAACTTATATATCACATATCCAGCTGCTGTGTTATCAGGGTTATACAGTTACTATACATTATACACCCCATGCTGCTATACTGCACAGTAACTTATATATCACATATCCAGCTGCTGCTGTGTTATCAGGGTTATTCAGTTACTATACATTATACACCACATGCTGCTATACTGTACAGTAACTTATATATCACATATCCCGCTGCTGCTGTGTTATCAGGGTTATACAGTTACTATACATTATACACCACATGCTGCTATACTGTACAGTAACATATATCACATATCCAGCTGCTGTGGTATCAGGGTTATGCAGTTACTATACATTATACACCACATGCTGATTGCTATACTGTACAGTAACTTATATATCACATATCCAGCTGCTGCGTTATCAGGGTTATACAGTTACTATACATTATACACCACATGCTGCTATACTGTACAGTAACTTATATATCACATATCCAGCTGCTGCGTTATCAGGGTTATACAGTTACTATACATTATATACCACATGCTGCTATACTGTACAGTAACATATATATCACATATCCAGCTGCTGTGTTATCAGGGTTATACAGTTACTATACATTATACACCACATGCTGCTATACTGTACAGTAACTTATATATCACATATCCCGCTGCTGCTGTTTTATCAGGGTTATACAGTTACTATACATTATACACCACATGCTGCTACACTGCACAGTACATTTATATATCACATATCCATTTATATATCAAATATCAGTACATTTATATATCACATGAATCTGAGCAAAAATACAGGTGTGTGTGTGGGGGGGGGGTTGCTAGTCCTATCAAATATTGGTAGATTGTTCATGGGGCCCTTCAATCAGTCATCAGCCGCACATATCCCATAACACGAGGAGCTGCGCAGCCAACAGCAGAGAAGAAATGTGCTGGTTTATAGGTAACATGAGCTCCATCGCTGTACTGTTCTTCTCTGCCATGGATCTGATCACTTCCTGGTTTCCTCCATGGATTGTGGCCATGCTGTTACCATGCAGCAGTGCACACACTTTCCCACAATCCCCCTTACTTGCACAATGGAGCCTGACTGCCAATACTTCCTGGACAGACCAGGAGATTACATGTCCCACCATCTCAGTGGACGCCATAAAATGGTTGTAACCGAGGGCAACAGGGCAAACAAAGCAGGTACATGGGGGATTGGTAGGGATATAATGAGTCTATTTCTTATAGGAATAAATGTGTGAATTGTACAGATGTTGTGGGATCATTCACCCAATACAGAAATAAGATCGTTATAAGAGGAGGAGGAGGAGGAGGAGGAGGGGTCCTTACCATCGCTGGGGGTTATAGCACTCATTCCTGATCCGGGGGAGGTGGGAAGATCTCCTGTGATATAAAAAATAATCTGTATTACATTTAGAAGAAAAATCAATCAATAAATAATAATTTAAAAACCCTCCTTCCTACATTCTGACTTATTCAGTTATTGATATAATTAGAGGTGAGCGAAGCGATTGGTTTGATCAGCGCTGCGATCATCAAGTCTTCGGCCTTTCACCGCTGCTCCGCTCTCTGCCACTTCTCCCAGGATGCCGGGAAAAGCTGGATTGGATCCAGCTTTTCCACATCAGGGGAGCGGCAGGGAGCGGAGCAGCGCTGAAAGACTGACGGCTTGATGAGTGGAGCGCTGATCAAACCAATCGCATTGCATAGATGATTAATTTAATGTTATATTATTTTAGGGTCCATTTACACAGAAAGATTATCTGACAGATTATCTGCCAAAGATTTGAAGCCAAAGACAGAAACAGACTATAAACAGAGATCAGATCATAAAGGAAAGCCTGAGATTTCTCCTCTTTTCAAATCTATTCCTGGCTTTGGCTTCAATTTTTTGGCAGATAATCTTTCTGTGGAAATGGACCCTAATATAGTAATATTAAATATTATAAGATTTGACCTTTTCATTGTGGGCAAATGCAAAAGAAAAATTCTGTGTGTGTTTGGTGTTTTTTATTTTTTTAGTCTATTTAATTTTTCTAATTTTTAAAAAACAAAACATTGTACATAGAACATGTAGGACACGAAATACAGTGGTACCTTGGTGTAAGAGTAACTTGGTTTGAGAGCGTTTCGCAAGAGGAGCTCACAGTTTTTCAAAATTGTGACTTGGTGTAAGAGCATTGCTTTAATGTAAGAGCTCCCTGTACTGGGTGGGAGGGGGAGTGGGGGAGGGGCATGGTCTGCATAGCGGGGTCTACAGCCCTGTACTCTGACCCAGGAAGTCTCCCTCACCTTCCAAATCATAGCAGATCCACTTCAGGCTGGGGCTTACATCAGGGGACAGGACTGTGGAGGACAGCGAGCTCTGCATTTATGCGCCCACATCTGTCCTGCTCATCCCTTTATGCTTCCTGCAGTCTCTGTCAGCCCTTGTGTTTCCCATCCTCTCCATTCCTGCTATAATGTGCCTGCCCTCACACTCAGCTATACACACTGCTGCTATAATGTGCCTGCACTTACACTCAGCTATACACACTGCTGCTATAATGTGCCTGCACTTACACTCAGCTATACACACTGCTGCTATAATGTGCCTGCACTCACACTCAGCTATACACACTGCTGCTATAATGTGCCTGCACTTACACTCAGCTATACACGCTACACCTAAAATTGTGCCTGCACTCACACTCAGCTATACACACTGCTGTATGTAACCTTTCTGTCTCTGTCCTCCTGCACAGCTCTGTGATTCTCACTTCCTGATTGGTCCATGCTGTACACCCCCCTCTTCCCCATTGCTGACATGTGACCACACAGCCCTCTGACAGCAGCCCTGCTTCTCTATTCTAGCCTGTTGTACTATGCTACTGCATTATGGGGATCTGCAGTTCCATCCTGTATCTACAAACTGCTGCTGTATTATCAGGGTTATACAGTTACTATACATTATAAGCCACATCCTGATTGCTATACTGTACAGTAACATATATCACATATCCAGCTGCTGCAGTGTTATCAGGGTTATACAGTTACTATACATTATACACCACATGCTGATTGCTATACTGTACAGTAACTTATATATCACATATCCAGATGAAGTGTTATCAGGGTTATACAGTTACTATATATTATACACCACATGCTGATTGCTATACTGTACAGTAACTTATATATCACATATCCAGCTGCAGTGTTATCAGGGTTATACAGTTACTATACATTATATACCACATGCTGCTATACTGTACAGTAACTTATATATCACATATCCAGCTGTTGTGTTATCAGGGTTATACAGTTACTATACATTATACACCACATGCTGCTATACTGTACAGTAACTTACACATCACATATTCAGCTGCTGTGTTATCAGGGTTATACAGTTACTATACATTATACACCACATGCTGCTATACTGTACAGTAACTTATATATCACATATCCAGCTGCTGCAGTGTTATCAGGGTTATATAGTTACTATACATTATACACCACATGCTGCTATACTGTACAGTAACTTTTATATTACATATCCAGCTGCTGTGTTATCAGGGTTATACAGTTACTATACATTATACACCACATGCTGCTATACTGTACAGTAACTTATATATCACATATCCAGCTGCTGTGTTATCAGGGTTATACAGTTACTATACATTATACACCACATGCTGATTGCTATACTGTACAGTAACTTATATATCACATATCCAGCTGCTGCTGTGTTATCAGGTTATACAGTTACTATACATTATACAGCCCATGCTGCTATACTGTACAGTAACTTATATATCACAAATCCAGCTGCTGCTGTGTTATCAGGGTTATACAGTTACTATACATTATACACCACATGCTGCTATACTGTACAGTAACTTATATATCACATATTCAGCTGCTGCTGTGTTATCAGGGTTATACAGTTACTATACATTATACACCACATGCTGCTATACTGTACAGTAACTTATATATCACATATTCAGCTGCTGCTGTGTTATCAGGGTTATACAGTTACTATACATTATACACCACATGCTGCTATACTGCACAGTACATTTATATATCACATATCCATTTATATATCAAATATCAGTACATTTATATATCACATGAATCTGAGCAGTAATACAGGTGTGTGTGTGTGTGTGGGGGGTTGCTAGTCCTATCAGATATTGGTAGAGTGTTCATGGGGCCCTTTGCTTCAATCAGTCATCAGCCGCACATATCCCATAACACGAGGAGCTGCGCAGCCAACAGCAGAGAAGAAATGTGCTGGTTTATAGGTAACATGAGCTCCATCGCTGTAATGTTCTTCTCTGCCATGGATCTGATCACTTCCTGGTTTCCTCCATGGATTGTGGCCATGCTGTTACAATGCAGCAGTGCACACACTTTCCCACAATCCCCCTTACTTGCACAATGGAGCCTGACTGCCAATACTTCCTGGACAGACCAGGAGATTACATGTCCCACCATCTCAGTGGACGCCATAAGATGGTTGTAACTGAGGACAACAGGGCAAACAAAGCAGGAACATGGGGGATTGGTAGGGATATAATTAGTCTATTTCTTATAGGAATAAATGTGTGAATTGTACAGATGTTGTGGGATCATTCACCCAATACAGAAATAAGATTATTATAAGAGGAGGAGGAGGAGGAGGAGGGGTCCTTACCATCGCTGGGGGTTATAGCACTCATTCCTGATCCGGGGAAGATAGGAAAATCTCCTGTGATATCAAAAATAATCTGTATTACATTTAGAAGAAAAAACAATAAATAAATAATAATTTAAAAACCCTCTTTCCTACATTCTGTTTTATTCAGTTATTGTTATAATCAGAGGTGAGCGAAGTGATTCATTTGATCGGCGCTGTGAACATCAAGCCGTCGGCCTTTGCTGCTCCTCTCTCTGCCACTCGTCTCAGGATGTCGGGAAAAGCTGGATCCAATCCTGGGAAACTTCTTCCAGTTACCTAGGATTGGATCCAGCTTTTCCCCATCAAAGAAGCCACAGGGAAGCGGAGCAGCGCTGAAAGACCGGTGGCTTGATGAGTGGAGCGCTGATCAAACGAATCGCATCGCGTAGATGATTAATTTGATGTTATATTATCTTGTATAATAGTATTAAATATAATAAGATTTGACCTTTTCAATGTGGGGAAATGGAAAGAAAAAAATCCTGTGTGTGTTCGGAGTTCTTAATTTTTTTAATCTGTTTAATTTTTTTTTTAACTTTTAACAAAATATTGTACATAGAACATGTAGGACACAAAGTATAACAATACAAGATCATCAGCTCTATGCATTACCTCACGGCCAATGCCTCTACCATCAGTTCATACAGCAAAGAAAAAGAGAGGAGCATCCGGAATAAATCCAGAAATATAGGTGCGGCCACAGCTCCAGAAGGTAAAATCTAAGGCTTTATTTAGTACAGGCGTGTTATTAATATTTTTTAACCCCTTAGTGACCAAGCCTATAAGGGCCTTAAAGGGATTGTCCGGCATTGCCCAGAAAAAAAGAGTCATACATAGCTTTTATGGTCCGCAGCACTACCATGCAATCATTTGCTGCTTCCATCTGACCTGTTTTCTCACCCCGTGTCGGCCGTTAGTTGTATAACTTTTACGCTATAGTAATCGCTACATTTCCAGGTTTAGATGGGTCTTCTCCCATCTCCCCCTTGCGCATCTTCTATACAGCACACTTCACAGTGCCCGCCCAGCTTATTTGCAATTCCATCCTTCATGCACGCCCCCCTTCCTACATCCTGCCAATAGCTGCAAAAATAGCGGTCGGTGCTGTTCGAGGACGCCACTGACCGCCATTACTGATAAAAGTAATGGTGGCCCGGTGCCACGGTCCCAATCGCAGTGATCGGCCGGCCGATCACGGCGATATAAGTGCCCCCAAAATGTAAAATACCTGCTCTGGACCCCTCAGCTAAGTAGCTGAGGGGTCCAGAGCAGGTATTTGGGCCATACTCACCTGATCCGGGGAACCGATCGGCGTCTTCCGGGTCCGCGGCGTCCACTTCTCGCGTCGTCCTCTTCGGATATTTCCGGTGGTCCCCTTCGGCTTTTTTCGGGTCTCTCGTCGTCTATTTTTGGCTTTTTCCGGAATACTGCCCCTTAGCGGCTGATAAGTGTATATTCTACACTTATCAGTAGCTACAGGAATGTTCAGCATGTAGATAATGTTTTTTTGTTTGTTTTTTCCCTTAATTTTTTTTCTTTAATTTTCCGCACCCTACTTTCACTGAGTGCTCATCAGCATCGCACGTAAGTGCGCTGCTAACCAGCGACTCCTCCTTTTTGGCGTAGGGTGTTTTTTTCTATATGCTACCTCCACAGTCAGCTGATAAGTACCGCACATATATTGGACAGAGGGCGGAATCCGCCCGTGTATAGAATGGAGTGTGACACGAGCGGAGACACGCACACCCACATCAGTCCGCCAGCGTGTGCCAGCTGCGGAATGCACAAAGGGTTATCCTTCTCCATTCCGCAGTGTGCACGTACCCTTAGAGTGTATGAAGGAAGGGACACCCAAATCCAGCCCCCCGATGCGCCCCCCCCCCCCCCCCCCCCCCGTTCTCAGAGTTAGTGGGAACTGATCTTTCCACTGCTGGATAAAAGGTCACCACCTGTACGGGGATAACTTTTATACCAGCACCCCCTATTCCGGTCCCTCGCTGCCCGAGCTACTGTAGCTTGCGGCACGATCCGAAAATATCAGAAGCAGTAATTAGAGCCCTAATATTTAGCTGATCACCCCGGCCTCTGCATACAGTATCGCTTTAAGGCGTACCACACGACACTGGAGTTCTACATTATCTAAATTCTGTCCCTTATTCCTATTTCAGAGGTCACGTTGATCCGGGGATTATTCTGATCGCCATTCTGGAGTCGGGAAGGAATTTTTTTCCCTGTGATGAGGCTACTGTCGTCTGCCTCACGAGGGTTTTTTTGCCTTCCTCTGGATCAACACAGGTTGAATTTGATGGACACCTGTCATTTTCAACCTTATAAACTAATAATTGGCCTAATACCCCCAAATAAATTAGAATTGTCCCTTTTCCCCAGCTAAGTAGGTATGGCCGCCATTCCCATTAGAGGATGCCATGATGCAATTACAAAGCCTCTGTGCTGCCAGGGCAGTAGAAACCCCCACAAGTGACCCCATTCTGGAAACTACACCCCATAAGGAATCTAACAAGGGGGGCAGCGGGGATATGGGCCCCTGTTCACGGGCACATTTGTGCTGTGAAAATGAAAAAAATTGTATTTTTGATTTTCACAGCACATGTTCTACACATGTGCACGTCACCAGTGGGGTCCATATGCTCACTGCACCCCTTGTTAGATTCCTTATGGGGTGTAGTTTCCAGAATGGGGTCAATTGTGGAGGGTTCCCACTGTCCTGGCAGCACAGGAGCTTTGTAATTGTGACATGGCCTCCATCCTCCATTCCGGCCTCTAAATGGCGCTCTGTCCCTTTGGTGGCGTGCCCTGTGCCCATATCGCACATTATGCCCACATGTGGGGTATTTTCGTACTCATGGGAAATTACTCTACACGTTTTGCATTAATTTTCTATTTAACCCCTTGTGGAAATGGAAAAAAATCAAGGCTAGACCAACATTTAGTGTAATTTTTTATTTGAATTTTTACACTAAATCATTTATCTTGTCTTGATATTTTTTATTTTCACAAGGGGTTAAAAGATAAAAAAAAAGCACAAAACGTGTAGAGCAATTTCCCCAGTCGAAAATACCCCACATGTGCACATAAAGCGCCATGCGGGTGCAAGGTAAGCCTCCAAAGGGAAGGAGCGCCATTTGGATTTTGGAGGCTGGATTTGGCATGAATGGATTATGAACGCCATTTACAGAGCCCTCGTGTTGCCAAAACACTGGAAACCCCCCACAAGTGACCCCATTCTGGAAACTACACCCCTCAGGGAATCTAACAAGGGGTGCAGTGAGGATATGGACCCCTTGATGACGGGTACATTTGTGCAGTGAAAGTGAAAAATGAAAATTTTCACTTTCACGTCACATTGTTCCACATTTGTGCCCGTCACCAGTGGTGTCCATATGCTCACTGCACCCCTTTTTAGATTCCTTGAGGGGTGTAGTTTCCAGAATGGGGTCACTTGTGGGGGGTTTCCAGTGTCTTGGCAGCACGAGGGCTCTGTAAATGCGACATGGTCCTTGAAATCCATTCCAGTGAAATCCAGCTTCCAAAAGCCAATTGGCGCTCCTTCCCTTTGGAGGCTCGCCCTGCGCCCGTCTGGCACTTTATGTCCACATGTGGGGTATTTCCGTACTTGGAAGAAACTGCACTACACGTTTTGTGTTTTTTTTTTCCTTTTATACCTTTAAGAAAATAAAAAATTGAAGGCTAGAACAACGTTTTAGTGTAAAAAATAATTTTTTCTTTTTTCACGCCACATTGTTCTGAAATCTGTGAAGCACCTGTGGGGTCCAAATGCTCACCGCACGCCTTGTTACATTCCTTGAGGGGTCTAGTTTTCTAAATGGTGTCCCTTTAGGGGTGTTCTTTAGGTTTTGGCACCCCAGAGCCTCTGCCAACCTGAAGTGGTACAGTCAGAAATGACCAAATATAACGGAGGCGTTGAAATTCACTAGGCGCTCCTTTATATGAGGCTTGTGGTTGCGTCAAATAGCGCATTAAGGCCACATATGGGGTATTTCTATAAACTGCAGAAACGGGGCAATAATTATTGGGGTGCATTTCCCTGGTAAAAGGCTTATAATTATGAAAGATATTGGATTACAATAAAATTTCTGCACAGAAAATTAAAATTTTCAAATTTTCTTACACACTTAGCTTTTATTTCTGTGACTCTCCTAAAGGGTTAAAACACTTTCTGGATATGCTTTTGCAGAGTGTGGGGGGTGCAGTTTCTGAAATGGGGTGCTTTGTGGGGCTAACACACAATCCCCTCAAATACACTTTCAGGCTGGGTTCACACACAGTATATTTTAGGCAGTATTTGGTCCTCATGTCAGGTCCTAATGGCAACCAAAACTAGGAGTGGATTGAAAACGCAGAAAGGCTGTGTTCACACACTGTTTAAATTGAGTGGATGGCCGCCATATAATGGTAAATAACTGCCATTATTTCAATACAACGGCCGTTGTTTTAAAATAACAGCAAATATTTGCCATTAAATGACGGCCATCCACTTAATTACAACATTATGTGGGTATAGCCTTTCTGTGTTTTCAATCCACTCCTGGTTTTGGTTGCCATTAGGACCTGACATGAGGACCAAATACTGCCTGAAATATACTGTGTGTGAACCCAGCCTCAACCTGAACAGGTCCCTAAAAATATCTGATTTTGAAATTTTAGTAAAAATTTGGACATTTGCTGCTTATGTTTTACGCTTTCCATTGTCTAAAAAAAATGAAAGATAGTTTAATAAATGCCGCCAACATAAAGTAGACATGTTGCTAATGCTATTTAATATATAATTTATGTGGCATAACCATTTTCTGTATAAGCAGAAAAGTTTCAAAGGTGGAAAAATGCTATTTTTCACGTTATTTTGGATTTTTTCATAAAGATCGACTCCAATTTACCAGAAATGTAAAGTACAATATGTCACGAGAAAACAATCTCAGAATCAGCGGGATAGGTAAAAGCATCCCGAAGTTATTAATGACTAAAGTGACACTGGTCATATTCATAAAATTTGCCTCGGTCCTTAAGGCCATTTTAGGCCCGGTCCTTAAGGGGTTAAAAATGGAAAATAGAAAATTTTCAATAATATATTTGTTTAAAGTATCTCATTTTCACAAGCAAAATTAGAGAAAAGGCAGTCCAAAATTTAGGGTGGGGGGAAACGGGCCAGACCGCTTATTTTTTTAACTATAAAGTTTTATTATTTTAAATAGGCATACAACAAAAAGAAAAAACAGAGGACAAAGGACGTTGAGTCCCCAAAATCAAACATAGAGACAGAAAATAGTAGTCAAGGGTAATACCGTACACTTCAGCATAGGAGTAAACATCTGATACCATCAGGATATATCCGAAATATAAAAAATATATAAAATAGAATATAGAATCCAAAAATACAAATATATGTCAACAGGATGACTTCTCAGGCGTGTCCAACACAATAGGCTATACAAGTCAGTATAATATATGCAACTGTCAAAAGCAGAAATGTATCAATTAGATGACACCACAAAGGTGTCCAACACAATAGGCTAAAAGAGCCATAACAACTTATGTGGACATAACAAGTAATCTCAATGAATTGTATATACCTATACGCCATAAGGGCCAGACAGCTTATTAACACACATTACAAAGTTATATAAGTTTGTAATGTGTGTTAATTAAGCGTAAAAGTTAATCGCCGCACTACCCCATTAACAGACAGTCTGTTCACAGTGATGGTGGTAGCCATCTTGGATCAGATGGCCGCCCAGGGAGGGGAGGGTTAGTGACCGGGCCACTGGGGGGGTTAATCCGGGGGATGGGGGGCACATGTACTATATTCTCACGGTGACAGAAGATAAAAGCAGCAGCGGTGACGGTAGAAACATGTTCTGGTATTTTTGCCATAAACCAATCACCAAGGGGGAGTTTTTAGGCAGCTGGAATCAGATATAAGGGGTGAAATAGACTCATGCGTGTCATCTACGGCCAAAGATAATAGAACAACAGTGCGTAATGTGATCTCGGTGTTGGGGTGTCACTGGGGGATTGGACCCATAATAGACATGACGAATGAGTTTACAGGTTTCCCTCCAAGTCTTATTAATGACGTAGGAGCGAATCTTAGCTAATCCCTCCAGAATTTTGTCTCTTAGGTTATCGTGAGGCCAACGTTTTCCTGCTTTGTGCATCAGTTGATCTGCCGTCTGACGTCCCCCGTCTTACAAGACTTTTCGGTAGCCATTTCCTGTCCCTGAGGGAATTCAGGGCGCTCCCAGAGGGGTATTCTTTCAGACAAAAGTAATGGCCGTCCATACAACGGTCTGAGCGATTCCCAGGCCACCACTGTATCCCTTATCACTAGTGAGGATTTTATATGCACAGGCAGTTTAGCTAGGGGAGATTGTAGGCAAAATGTCAGGCTCCAAGGATAAGAGAGCGCGCGTTCTATGTGGGAAGCCGAGAACTGGTTTGTACTATGGAGCCAGTCATGTATGGAACAATCATGTGAGATTGTATCCTCTAACATTCGGGACGTTTACTCCTCCATCACACCGGGACACGTTACTTCTGTAATGATATCCTAGGTCTCTTTCTGTTCCAGACAAACCTACTGAGTGCAGAATTCAGCATCTGGACATCTTGGTGCTGTATAAGAAGTGATATCATCCGGAGCGGGTAGAGAAGTCTAATAAAGCCGATCATTTTGATCAGATAAGGAGGAGGGGAGATCTGTCCATCTCTGCTATTATTTTTGCTATAAGGGGGGGGGGGAATACAAAGAGCCGGGTAATTTACCTATCTACATACTGAGATACGTCGTGTGGCGTTATTATGTCCTTGGGAATCTTAGAAACAAGTTGGCTGATTGTCAAATTGAGGGTTTTGCTTTTCGCTGTATTTCTGTCATCAGTATTAATGTCTCTTCTTCTGCTGATCAGTGATCTCTAGCAATAATATGAGGATTCTACAGCCCGGACTACAATGGTGTAATTTCTTTCCATTCTCTGATGTTTATTTGAGCCTTCTGTGAGTTTCCTTCTTATCAGCAATAACCGGATTGTGTAACATATTTAGCCGCAGCCGTGTAGGGACGTTCACCTACATTTATTTTCTATTTCCTATAACATCCTGGGATATCACATTATTCCTGTACATTATAATATCTCATAGATTATACAGGCAGCAATGATAAAACATCCTTCCAGAGCTTTCCACAAGTACAGAGGTCATAGAAGAGTATAGAGCCGGTCGTCAGTGACTGACACATAAAGCTTCTGCTTCCCATCCTGTCCATCATGTCATATAGAGAAACAACTTTCCTCTCATCTCAGCAGGGGCCCGGCTTACTGTAAGGTTGGGATGACACTACAGGTTTTCCAGTCCGTTTAACGTTTCCGTTTTTTAAATGGTTATATTTAATGTACATAAAAACGTGGTCAACCCTCTATGACACACAGCAGTACTTGTGTACTGTGTCTAGTATAATCTGAAGCCCCAATAAATCAAATAGGAGTAAAAAGATAGGAGACCATGGGGGGGGGGGGGATTTACGAAGACCGGCGTACAAATACGCTGATCTTATTTTAGGCCCTGCCCTATTTTCCCGGCAGGATTCACTAAGAGGCGTACGCCTCTAAGTGAATTCCGGCCGGGCGCCCGGCATACCAAATCTACACCTGTTTCCAGGTGTAAATCATGATGAATTAGGTGCGGGGGGAGGCCACGCCTCCTCCCCACCTTATCACGCCCCCGCAAGCTTCGCCAGCCCGCCCGGGCAAGCTGGGTGTATGGGAGGTGCACGCCAGGGAGAAGGGGCGAATCTGCACCTTCTCTATGGCGTAGTCTTCATAAATCCCCCCCATATGTCCTGCACTAGACCCCCGGCTTCTATAACAACCAATGGCGGGGATGGTAATACAGAGGGAGATGAACCAAACTCCCACATTCTGTTTCAGTTCTGACGCATTAGAATCGGTTTGCAGATATGGTGGTTCAGCCATTTTAAGAGATTTATCCAAAACGACGGCTGCCGAAATGGATTCTGGCTCCTCAGTCTCGGCAGGGTGACCTGATAGATCAGCACTGATCACTGTCCTCATAGGGCTGACAAGGGGAGGGGAGTCCTCCTATAGTCCATCCAGCAACCCCACAACAACACAATGCGGGGTACCAATGGTTGCCATGGCAGCCGGAGACTGAATCACCGCCTCCGGGTGTGCCCAGTGGCGGATTATAATATGGGCGGCCGCCCGGGGCCCGAGGCTCCGGGGGGGGCCCATGCCAAGCCGCCCACATTACAATCCGCGGCTGCGGGTGACTCTCTTGTGACCGCAAGCATTGTTTTGCTTGCGGTCACAAGAGTGCGGCTGTCCCTGGCTGATGCGCGGCTGCCGGGGGTGTCCCGTCCTGTCCCCGGCAGCGCGCACGTCAGAGAGCTCCCTATACGCCTGTGCCTGTGACTTCCGGCGCACGGGGAGCTCCCTGATGTGCGCGCTGCCGGGGATAGGACGGGACACCTCCGGCAGCCGCACATCAGACGGGGACCGACCAGGAGGAGAGGCTCGACGGGGGAATGGACGGCAGGTGAGTACTGTTGTGTTTTTTTTAATTGTTGTGTTATCTGTATTCCCCGGGGGGGGGGGGGGGGGGGGGCGACCATCTATAAGGGGGCGAGAGGGTGAACATCTATAAGGGGGGGGGAGGGAAGAGGGGGAACATCTATAAGGGGGGGGGGAGAGGGGGACATCTATAAGGGGGGGGGAGAGGGAAGAGGGGGAACATCTATAAGGGGGGGGGGGAGGGGGACATCTATAAGGGGGGGAGAGGGAAGAGGGGGAACATCTATAAGGGGGGGAGAGGGAAGAGGGGGAACATCTATAAGGGGGGGAGAGGGGGGACATCTATAAGGGGGGGAGAGGGGGAACATCTATAGAGGGGGAAAGAGGGGGACCATCTATAAAGGGGGGGGAGAGGGGGACCATCTATAAGGGGGGGAGAGGGGGAACATCTATAAGGGGGGGAGAGGGAAGAGGGGGACCATCTATAAGGGCGGGGGGAGGAAAGAGGGGACCATCTATAAGGGGGGGGGGGAGGGAAGAGGGGGAACATCTATAAGGGGGGGGAGAGGGGGGCCATCTATAAGGGGGGCAGAGGGAAGAGGGGGACCATCTATAAGGGGGGGAGGGAAGAGGGGGACCATCTATAAGGGCGGGGGGAGGGGAGAGGGAAGAGGGGGACCATCTATAAGGGGAGAAGAGGGGGACCATCTATAAGAGGGGAAGAGGGGGCCAGCTGACATTCTCTGTGCTGCTGTGACCTCCCCTATAGATCAGCACCCTCCTCTCCTGACATCCTCTGTGCTGCTGTGACCCTGTGACCTCCCCTATAAGATCAGCGCCCTCCTCTCCTGACATCCTCTGTGCTGCTGTGACCTCCCCTATAGATCAGCACCCTTCTCTCCTGACATCCTCTGTGCTGCTGTGGCCTCCCCTATAGATCAGCACCCTCCTCTTCTGACATCCTCTGTGCTGCTGTGACCTCGCCTATATATCAGCACCCTCCTCTCCTGACATCCTCTGTGCTGCTGTGACCCTGTGACCTCCCCTATAGATCAGCACCCTCCTCTCCTGACATCCTCTGTGTGTTATCTGTTGTCCTCTGTTGTGTGTTATCTGTATTCCCCGGGGGGGGGGGGGGGGGGGTCAGCAATGAGGGGGAAGAGGGGGACCATCTATAAGGGGGGGAGAGGGGGAACATCTATAAGGGGGGGGAGAGGGAAGAGGGGGAACATCTATAAGGGGGGGAGAGGGAAGAGGGGGACCATCTATAAAGGGGGGGAGAGGGGGAACATTTATAAGGGGGGGGAGAGGGAAGAGGGGGACCATCTATAAAGGGGGGGAGAGGGGGAACATTTATAAGGGGGGAGAGGGAAGAGGGGGACCATCTATAAAGGGGAGGAGGGGGAACATCTATAAGGGGGGAGAGGGAAGAGGGGGTCCATCTATAAAGGGGGGGGAGAGGGGGACCATCTATAAAGGGGGGGAGAGAGGGGGAACATCTATAAGGGGGAACATCTATAAGGTGGGAAAGGGAAGACGGGGACCATCTATAAGGGGGGCAGAGGGAAGAGGGGGACCATCTATAAGGGGGGGAGAGGGAAGAGGGGGACCATCTATAAGGGGGGGAGAGGGGGAACATCTATAAGGGGGGACCATCTATAAGGGGGGAGAGGGGGACCATCTATAAGGGAGGCAGAGGGAAGAGGGGGACCATCTATAAGGGGTGGAGAGGGGGACCATCTATAAAGGGGGGGAGAGGGGAAACATCTATAAGGGGGGGAGAGGGAAGAGGGGGGCCATCTATAAGGGGGGAGAGGGGGACCATCTATAAGGGGGGCAGAGGGAAGAAGGGGACCATCTATAAGGGGGGCAGAGGGAAGAGGGGGACCATCTATAGGGGGGGGGAAGAGGGACCATCTATAAGGGCGGGGGGAGGAAAGAGGGGGACCATCTATAAGGGGGGGAGAGGGGGCCAGCTGACATCCTCTGTGCTGCTGTGACCTCCCCTATAGATCAGCACCCTCCTCTCCTGCCATCCTCTGTGCTGCTGTGACCCTGTGACCTCCCCTATAAGATCAGCGCCCTCCTCTCCTGACATCCTCTGTGCTGCTGTGACCTCCCCTATAGATCAGCACCCTCCTCTCCTGACATCCTCTGTGCTGCTGTGACCTCCCCTATAGATCAACACCCTCCTCTTCTGACATCCTCTGTGCTGCTGTGACCTCCCCTATAGATCAGCACTAGCCTCTCCTGACATCCTCTGTGCTGCTGTGACCTCCCCTATAGATCAGCACCCTCCTCTCCTGACATCCTCTGTGCTGCTGTGACCCTGTGACCTCCCCTATAGATCAGCACCCTCCTCTCCTGACATCCTCTGTGCTGCTGGGACCTCTCCTATAGGATTAGCACCCTCCTCTCCTGACATCCTCTGTGCTGCTGTGACCTCCCCTATAGATCAGCACCCTCCTCTTCTGACATCCTCTGTGCTGCTGTGACCTCCCCTATAGATCAGCACCCTCCTCTCCTGACATCCTCTGTGTGTTATCTGTTGTCCTCTGTTGTGTGTTATCTGTATTCCCCGGGGGGGGGCAGCAATGAGGGGGAAGAGGGGGACCATCTATAAGGAAGGGAGAGGGGGGAGAGGGGGAACATCTATAAGGGGGGGAGAGGGAACATCTATAAGGGGGGGAGAGGGGGGACATCTATAAGGGGGGGAGAGGGAAGAGGGGGACCATCTATAAAGGGGAGGAGGGGGAACATCAATAAGGGGGGAGAGGGAAGAGGGGGTCCATCTATAAAGGGGGGGAGGGAAGAGGGGGACCATCTATAAAGGGGGGGGGGGGAGAGGGGGAACATCTATAAGGGGGAACATCTATAAGGTGGGAAAGGGAAGAGGGGGACCATCTATAAGGGGGGCAGAGGGAAGAGGGGGACCATCTATAAAGGGGGAGGGGGAAGAGGGGGACCATCTATAAAGGGGGGGAGAGGGGGAACATCTATAAGGGGGGAAGAGGGGGACCATCTATAAGGGGGGACCATCTATAGGGGGGAGACGGGGACCATCTATAAGGGGGGCAGAGGGAAGAGGGGGACCATCTATAAGGGGGGGGGAGAGGGGGACCATCTATAAAGGGGGGGGAGAGGGGGAACATCTATAAGGGGGGAAGAGGGGGACCATCTATAAGGGGGGACCATCTATAGGGGGGAGACGGGGACCATCTATAAGGGGGGCAGAGGGAAGAGGGGGACCATCTATAAGGGGGGGGGAGAGGGGGACGATCTATAAGGGGGGACCATCTATAAAGGGGGGGAGGGGGAACATCTATAAGGGGGGAATACAGGGGGAGCCATCTATAAGGGAGGGAGAGGGAAGAGGGGGACCATCTATAAGGGGGGAGAGGGGGACCATCTATAAGGGGGGCAAAGGGAAGAGGGGGACCATCTATAAGGGAGAGGGGACCATCTATAAGGGGGGGGAGAGGGGGACCATCTATAAGGGTGGGGGGAGGAAAGAGGGGGACCACCTAAAAAAGGGGGGAGAGGGAAGAGGGGGACCCTCTATAAGGGAAGAAGAGGGGGACCATCTATAAGAGGGGAAGAGGGGGCCAGCTGACATCCTCTGTGCTGCTGTGACCTCCCCTATAGATCAGCACCCTCCTCTCCTGACATCCTCTGTGCTGCTGTGACCCTGTGACCTCCCCTATAAGATCAGCGCCCTCCTCTCCTGACATCCTCTGTGCTGCTGTGACCTCCCCTATAGATCAGCACCCTCCTCTTCTGACATCCTCTGTGCTGCTGTGACCTCCCCTATAGATCAGCACCCGCCTCTCCTGACATCCTCTGTGCTGCTGTGACCTCCCCTATAGATCAGCACCCTCCTCTCCTGACATCCTCTGTGCTGCTGTGACCCTGTGACCTCCCCTATAGCTCAGCACCCTCCTCTCCTGACATCCTCTGTGCTGCTGGGACCTCTCCTATAGGATTAGCACCCTCCTCTCCTGACATTCTCTGTGCTGCTGTGACCCTGTGGCCTCCCCTATAAGATCAGCCCCCTCCTCTCCTGACAACTTCTGTGCAGCTGTGACCTTGGGGGGAGAGGGGGGGCAACAGCAGGAAACCAGGTGGCAATATGTTTATTGGGGGCATCAGCGGGTGAACAAGTGGCAATACGTTTATTGGGGGCATTGGAGGTGGGGTGGACAATGCTTACTGGGGGTAGCAGCAAGGGACCAAACATTATGTTTATTGGGGCCAGCAGGGAGAGGAGGAAGGCAGTGTTTATTGGGGACAGTGGGGGGGGGGGGGGTCAGTAGCGGATTAT
The DNA here is from genome assembly GCF_027789765.1 of Dendropsophus ebraccatus. Taxonomy (NCBI): domain Eukaryota; kingdom Metazoa; phylum Chordata; class Amphibia; order Anura; family Hylidae; genus Dendropsophus; species Dendropsophus ebraccatus. The sequence goes on along the minus strand of NC_091458.1, from coordinate 8,598,325 downwards.
AATTTGGGCGGATTGACCGGGGGGGGGGGCAGGTTGGGTGGACAGCCTGGGGCCCAGGGTACATTTCATCCGCCACTGGGTGTGCCAGCTATGGAAGTCTGTGAGGTTATGTGGAGTTTATCACAAATAAAAATTACAGGTATTGATCAAAATTTATGACAGTCATAAAGTACAAAGTGCTGCAAAAAATGGAATCACTTAGATAAGTTACAGTTCCTGATAAATACTTGTGTGCACAGTACAGTCATGCCCAAAAGTTTTAAGAATGTGTGTTTCTCAAATGTTTTTATCACATACAGAAATATAATTGCAATCATATTATGAGTAACAGAAGCTTATACTGACAGGTAGATGAGTTACTGCAGCAAGTCTATAATATTTGCAGTGTTGCGGCTTCTTCTTCAGGACCTCTGCAATTCTCCCCGGCTGCTCTCATACAACTTCTGGACCAAATCCTGACTGATAGCCGTCCATTCTTGTACAATCAATGCTTGCATTTTGTCAGAATTTGTTGGTTTTTGTTTGTCCACCCGTCTCTTGATGATTGACCACAACTTCTCAATGGGATTAAGATCTGGGGAGTTTCCCGGCCATGGACCCAAAATCTCTATGTTTTGTTCCCTGAGCCATTTAGTTATCACCTTTGCTTTATGGCAAGGTCCTCCATCATGCTGGAAAAGGCATTGTTGACCGCCAAACTGCTCTTGGACGGTTGGGAGAAGTTGCTCTCGGCGGACATTCTGGTCCCATTCTTTATTCATGGATGTGTTTTTAGGCAAGACTGTGAGAGAGCCGATTCCCTTGGCTGAGAAGCACCCCACACATGAATGGTTTCAGGGTGATTTACAGTTGGCATGAGACAAGACTGGTGGTAGCGCTCACCTCGTCTTCTCCCAATAAGCTGTTTTCCAGATGTCCCAAACAATCGGAAAGGGGATTCATCAGAGACAATTACTTTCCCCCAGTCCTCAGCAGTCCACTCCCTGGACCTTTCCCCCAGTCCTCAGCAGTCCACTCCCTGGACCTTTCCCCCAGTCCTCAGCAGTCCATTCCCTGGACCTTTCCCCCAGTCCTCAGCAGTCCACTCCTGTACCTTTTGCAGAATATCAGTCTGTCCCTGATGTTTTTTCTGGAGAGAAGTGGCATCTTTGCTGCCCTCCTTGAGACCAGGCCGTGCTCCAAGAGTCTCCGCCTCACAGTGCGTACAGATGCCCTCACACCTGCCCGCTGACATTCCTGAGCAAGCCCTGCACTGCTGGTAGCCCGATCCCGCAGCTTAAACTCTTTTAAGAGATGGTCCTGGCGCTTGCTGGTATTCCTTGGGCGCCCTGGAGCCTTTTTGGCAACAATGGAACCTCTCTCCTTGAAGTTCTTGATGATGCGATAGATTGTTGACTGAGGTGCAATCTTTCTAGCTGCGATACTCTTCCCTGTTAGGCCATTTTTGTGTAGTGCAATGATGACTGCACGTGTTTCTTTAGCGATAACTATGGTTAACAGAAGAGAAACAATGATGCCTAGCACCAGCCTCCTTTTAAAGTGTCCAGTGGTGTTATTCTTACTTAATCATGACAGATTGATCTCCAGCCCTGTCCTCATCAACACCCACACCTGTGATAATGGAGCAATCACTGAAACCATGTTAGCTGCTCCTTTTAAGGCAGGGCTGCAATGATGTTGAAATGTGTTATGGGGGATAAAGTTCATTTTCTAGGCAAATATTGACTTTGCAAGTAATTGCTGTTAAGCTGATCACTCTTTATAACATTCTGGAGTATATGCAAATTGCCATTTTAAAAACTGAAATAGTAGACTTTGTAAAAATTTAGATTTGTATCATTCTCAAAACTTTTGGCCATGACAGTATATGGTTTAGGTTTATACCCAATGTACACAAATAGCCGCAGCCTGTCCTGTCTGTTGTGTCTTTATGATGTTTCTTTACTGATTCACTAACAGTGTGACCGCGGCCTAAGGCTATGTTCAGACCTCGTATTGGACCAGCCGTTCCGTGACCCGGCCAGTTCACGGAACGGCCGGTCTATGAAAAGATCATCTATAAAAAGTACTGGCCGGATGATCTTTCAGGCCGCAGAGTTCTGATGCGGGCGCATCCGTGCGCGCCTGCATCACAACTCCCCACAGCACGCTACTCACTGAATAGCGGTCGCAGAAAACCGACATGTCAGTTCTTTGCGGCGCTGCTAGGGATCCCGGCCTGAGCGTATACTATGTGTATACGCTCTGGCCTGGATTCCATAGGCACCAATGTAACATATATTTTCGTATAAATCAGGGCCGTTGTACAACGCCCGTGGTTTAACGAAAATATACGCTGTGTGAACATAGCCTAAACCTGGATCTGCTGATGTCTGTGCCCCCTCATATCACTCATCAGTGTAATATTATCTACTATAAAATACATAACATTATATATATATATATATATATATATATATAGCATATTAGTGAGAGCAGTGTCTTACCTCTCAGGTCTGCAGAATGTAGAAATGCAGGATCTGTAGGACAGAGTATAGGTGTAGTGTAAAGAAGGGCGGGATGTAAAGGGTTATTCCCATCCCATCTAATACAGGTAACTTGTGAGACCCGTCATGGGAAATATTTTTGCAAAAACATTCACCTAAACTTACCTTCTGGTTTAGGAATATATATACATATATATTTCTTCCAGACCATTGCATTTAGAGCAGAGTGGTGGTTTGTAACCCAGCTGTAGGTGGTCTGGCCAATATTGAGCACGACTGTACAGCTATATAGTTAAAGGGAATTTGTCAGCACCCGGCTCCTACCTGCGGTTCTGGCAGAGTGCTGTAGTCTGTAGTCCCCTTGTAAGTATGGAACCTTCTGGTAATTTGTCCGTGGAGTGGATTATGCCCGATTCCTTGGACACTAATGTGTGTGGAGCAGATAACAGTGAAGCAACCTGCACGCATTTAACCCCTTAAGGACCGGGCTAATTTTCGTTTTTGCGTTTTTGTTTTTTCCTCCTTGTGTATTTAAGGCCATAGCAGTTGCATTTTTACACCTACAGACCCACATGAACCCTTAGTTTTTGCGTCACTAATTGTACTTTGCAATGACAGGCTGATTTTTGGCATAAAATATGCTACGAAACCAGAAAAAAATTATACGCAGTGAATTTGAAAAAACGGAAATCTTTTTCTTTGGGAGGGCTTTGTTCTTACGCCATTTGTCCTATGGAATAACTGACAAGATATATATATTCCTCAAGTCTTTACGATTAAAACAATATGTAACATGTATAACTTTTATATTAATTGATGGCTCGTGAAAAATTAAAACCTTTTACAAAAAATAAATGTTCCTTAAAATCGCTCTATTCCCAGGCTTATAGCGCTTTTATCCTTTGGTTTATGGGGCTGTATCAGGTGTCATTTTTTGCGCCATGATATGTTCTTTCTATCGGTACCTTGCACGGTACCTTGCACGGTACCTTGCGCATATGCAACTTTTTGATCGCTTTTTATTACAATTTTTCTGAATTTCATGCGACCAAAAATGCGCAATTTTGCACTTTGGAAATTTTTTGCGCATACGCCGTTTACAGTGAGGGATCATGAATTAAAAAACGTAATATTTCGGGCGATTACGCACGCGGCGATATCAAACATGTTTATTTATTTATTCATTTTTTTTTTATTTATAACATGGGAAAAGGGGGGTGATTTGGACTTTTATTAGGGAAGGGGTTAATTTATTAATAAAAACACTTTATTATTTTTTTACATACAGCCCCCTGGGGGACTTCCATATACACAGCACTGATCTCCCATTGAGATCAATCCTGTGTATATAATAGAGCAATGATCCATCAGATCGGTGCTCTATTATAATGGCCTGCGGCAGACCATCTGAATAGATTGCCGAGCCGGGATCAGAGTCATTACCACGCTGAGCCCCGGCCAGCTCATTAGAACGGATCTCCTCTCCGCGATCGCATCGCGGGGGGGAGATCTCCCACTAGACACCAGGGACAGGGCCACAGTCACAATCCAAATGCAGCTGTCAGCTTTGACAGCTGCATTTGAATAGTTAATTAGCCGGCCACGGCGGCTAATACACGCGGTCCCTGGCTGCACATAGCAACCGGGGATCGGGGGCTAAAGAGAGGGCTCACGCCAGGAGCCCTCTCTGTTTACCCTTAACGGCCGCATGACGGGTATACCCGTCATGCGTCGTTAAGGGGTTAAACCCCTTTATGTCAGGAACATTTATACACCCTCCTAGTGCACGCCCCATCACTGCTTCCTCCTCCCCTTCTTCATGAATAATCTCTGCTGCCCGGCCTTATTTTTCTTATACATTTATATTGTGGAATCGAACCCAGAAAAAAAAATATTGGCCTCTAGTCAAGTGATTTACCCCTAGACCACAGCTCCAACATAGTTAGGCTTAGAGATAGAACTACATCTGATTGCAGATCAGTCCTCTGTAGGCAGATTATGTCTGAAACAAACACCCAGACACGGGCAGCAGAGATTATTCATGAAGAAGAGAGAGGAGGAAGGAGAGAGGAGGAAGAAGGAGCGGTGAGGCGGACAGAGTGCGGCACAAACACTGAGCCACAACTCCTCTTTGACTCTTCATTACAGTAGGAGACCTGAGATTGTACATAATCCACTGCACAGACAAATTACCAGACGGTAACATGCTCACTAAAAATTTAAAAGCCCCTCCCCAAATAAAAGATGGAATCAACCTTTTTTAAGTTATACAAATAAAAGTATGTAAAAAATACAAATTTATCATCGCAGTGTGCAGAATGGTCTGACCTAGGGCTGGGCAATATGGTCAAAAAACAAAATCTTGCTTTTTAATTTTAAATCTCTTTTTTTGGAATTATGTTAGGTATAGTGATATTGGGAGTAGTAGTAGCAGCAATAGCAGCGTGAGCAGTATGGGCAGTAGTAGTATGAGGAATGCGGGTGGACTAGCACTGTCACTTTAGGGTGATATATGATACTTTGCACTTTATAATAATTAATCATGATTGGTTTCTAATTAATTTTTTAGTTTATAATTCTAATGTTTATGATATATACAGTGATAAAGGTTTTGCACTATATGCACTTTATTTATATTTTGGTATTTGGTATTACACGAGACTAACCTACATGTTTACATTATCTATATTGCACTTTATTTAAATTTTTCTATTTTGTGTCTGAAGGTCAAAATATGTCCATTTATTTACCGTCTTTGTAAACATATAGCCTCCCAGTAGTGAGTACTCGATACCTTCTGTGTACGCAGATCGGGGGAGAATTGGGAACAGGCGTCTTTCCGGAACAGCCTCAAGGTTCGCTGTGCGCATGCCCGCTTGCGTTCCACCGGCGGGCGTGCGTTCCAGTGACGTAGGCCGGAAGGAATAGACGTGATCCCTGGCTCCTCCTTCGATCTGCGTCAATCCCCGGAAGGAATCCCATAGCCTACTATAAATAGTGGAAGTGACGGGAGTTAAGACACGCCCCTTGAGAAAGCGGAAGTACGCGAAACGTACGTCGGGGTTTGCGACATCATTGCCATGGGTAAGCACGTGTCTTGATTCAGGCTGATAACCTATTATAGGTTGGGTATATTTATGCCTAGGAAGCCTGGGAGACTATGTGGGTATGCTACATAGGTGTTAATAGTGATCTTCGTGCTTACCATTATGGACGTACACTAATATGATTTTCTAAGTACTGTGGCTATGAGTTGCTTTTTTCTACTGGATTTTCCTTGCACTATATGTAATTTCTATTATAGATTTTAAATCATGCTAATAAACTTCATGCAATATTTTGTATCATAGCCTTTTTTTGTATGTGTAAAGGAATGCGGGTAATAGTAGCAATGATAGTGGGAGCAGTATTGGGGAAAGTAGTAGCAATAGCACTGGGAGCAGAATTGGGAGTAGTAGTAGCACTAGTAGTGGGAGCAGTAGTATTAATTACCTGGTAGGCGCTGTTGTGGACAGTGGTCTTGTGGATGCAGGCGGGTGATGGCGTTTTCCTATGTGGGTGGATGGGAGCAGCCGGCGGAGATCTTGTGTGTGTGTGTGTGTGGGTGGGGGCGGCCGGCAGCGATCTTGTGTGTGTGGGTGGATGCGGGCGGCCGGTGGCGATCTTGTGTGTGTGGGTGGATGGGGCGGCCGGTGGCGATCTTGTGTGTGTGGGTGGATGGGGCAGCTGGCGGCCATCTTGTGTGTGGGTGGTGTGTGGGGGGAGTGGATGGGGGCAGCCAGTGACAATCTCCTGGGTTCAGACGGGCAGGGCCGTCTTACCCATTGGGCATGGTAGGCGGCTGCCCGGGGGCCCTTGCGTCCTAGGGGGCCCCTGCCCGCTGTGACAGCGGGCAGGGGCCCCCTAGGATGCAAGGGTCCCCAGGCTGCCGCCTCCCATGCCCAATTGGTAAGACGGCCCTGCGCGCGCCCCCTTCCCCTTCTGTTGCGACCGCAAGCACTTTCTTGCTTGCGATCGCAAGAGGAAATCCGGCCCCGGCTGATGCGTCGCTCCCTGGGGGATTCTCCGGGAGCGCATGCATCAGGAACCTCAGTGCGCGTCGCTGGGGTTTCCTGTACCGGAAGTCCCGGCCTGGGCGCACACTGAGCTTCCGGATGTGTGCGCTCCCTGAGAATCCCCCGGGGAGCGACGCATCAGCCGGGGCAGAAGAGGAGAGGAAGCAGCGACGGGGGAGCGCTGGTAGGTGAGTTGGGTGTTTGTTTTTTTTATCTGCTGTGCAGGGGGCCATCTATAAGGGGGGAATACGGGGGAGCCATCTATAAGGGGGGAATACGGGGGAGCCATCTATAGGGGGGATACAGGGGGAGCCATCTATAAGGGGGGAATACGGGGGAGCCATCTATAGGGGGGATACAGGGGGGGAGCCATCTATAGGGGGGATACAGGGGGGAGCCATCTATAGGGGGGGATACAGGGGGGAGCCATCTATAAGGGGGTGATACAGGGGGAGCCATCTAAAGGGGGGGATACAGGGGGAGCCATCTAAAGGGGGGGATACAGGGGGAGCCATCTATAGGGGGGGATACAGGGGGAGCCATCTATGGGGGGAATACGGGGGAGCCATCCATAGGGGGGAGCCATCTATAGGGGGGATACAGGGGGGAGCCATCTATAGGGGGGGAATAAGGGGGAGCCATCTATAGGGGGGATACAGGGGGAGCCATCTATAGGGGGGGATACAGGGGGGAGCCATCTATAGGGGGGGATACAGGGGGAGCCATCTATAAGGGGGGAATACGGGGGAGCGATCTATAGGGGGGGATACAGGGGGAGCCATCTATAAGGGGGGAATACGGGGGAGCCATCTATAGGGGGGATACAGGGGGGAGCCATCTATAGGGGGGATACAGGGGGAGCCATCTATAGGGGGGGATACAGGGGGAGCCATCTATAAGGGGGGAATACGGGGGCGCCATCTATAGGGGGGATACATCTATAGGGGGGATACAGGGGGGAGCCACCTATAGGGGGGGGATACGGGGGGGAGCCATCTATAGGGGGATACAGGGGGGAGCCATCTATAGGGGTTGATACAGGGGGGAGCCATCTATAGGGGGGGTACAGGGGGAGCCATCTATAGGGGGGGGATACAGGGGGGGAGCATCTATAGGGGGGGATACAGGGGGAGCCATCTATAGGGGGGATACAGGGGGAGCCATCTATAGGGGGGATACAGGGGGGAGCCATCTATAGGGGGGGATACAGGGGGGAGCCATCTATAGGGGGGGATACAGGGGAGCCATATACAGGGGGAGCCATCTATAGGGGGGGATACAGGGGGGAGCCATCTATAGGGGGAATACAGGGGGGAGCCATCTATAGGGGGGGATACAGGGGGGAGCCATCTATAGGGGGAATACAGGGGGAGCCATCTATAGGGGGGATACAGGGGGGAGCCATCTATAGGGGGGGATACAGGGGGGAGCCATCTATACGAGAGGGGGGGGATACAGGGGGGAGCCATCTATAGGGGGGGATACAGGGGGGAGCCATCTATACGAGAGGGGGGGGATACAGGGGGGAGCCATCTATAGGGGGGGATACAGGGGGGAGCCATCTATACAAGGGGGGGATACAGGGGGGAGCCATCTATAAGGGGGGATACAGGTGGGAGCCATCTATATTAGGGGGGGGATACGGGGGGATACAGGGGGGAGCCATCTATAGGGGGGGGATACAGGGGGGAGCCATCTATACAAGGGGGGGGGGGGTAACAGGGGGGAGCCATCTATAAGGGGGGAATACGAGGGAGCCATCTATAAGGGGGTAATACAGGGGGAGCCATCTATAAGGGGGTAATACAGGGGGAGCCATCTATACGGGGGTAATACGGGGGGGAGCCATCTATGAGGGGGTAATACAGGGGGAGCCATCTATAAGGGGGTAATACAGGGGGAGCCATCTATAAGGGGGTAATACAGGGGGAGCCATCTATACGGGGGTAATACGGGGGGGAGCCATCTATAAGGGGGTAATACAGGGGGAGCCATCTATAAGGGGCCAATACAGATGTGCAGTGTGTAGAGAGATGAGGATGGTGACAGAGTGTGGAGCCTAATATGTCTGTCTGGCAGATTCTGTGGATTCGTGGCTCGGAGAAGTTCTCATAATGGCCCAGGGCAAATGGAAAAGAAGATGAAAAGGGAATAACTCCGATCAGAGAAGACGTCTCATGTGAGTCACTTGATGTATCTGCACTGTAATGTATATGGTGTACAGAACCTGTGTAGAGCTGGGTACCTCTATATGACTGGATGAGGTGATAGTGATCTGTGTACAGTGGATTAGTCAGTAGCAGCGGTGGTGTTAGTCAGTATGCGGTGGTAATATTTGTTGCTTGTTATCTGGCATATATATAGAGAAGGGCAAAACAACATGTCTCATATAGACAGAGGGGCAACAACATGACTATTATATTATATATGAACCATGTTGTTTCCCTGTATTCTGTATAGATGAGACATGTTGCACTGGTGTGACAATAAACCCTGCAGATTGCTGTTGGAAGTGCTGTCTCCATTGCGTTTTTTGGATACTTTGAAGCCAACCTGGTCTGGTTTGGTGCGGCACGCACGCACGGTTATTTTTAGTTTTTGCGCTGCTGAAAGACTGTATTGTGAATTAAAGTTTATGTTAACAATAATTAGTATTTTTTATTGTACGTAATTGTACTGGCTGGGGCGGGGTTGCAAAGATGGGGGGGGGGTTGATGGCGGCGGCCGCGGGGGGTGGGGCCCAATTCGCACCTCTGCCCAGGGGCCCATAATGCTGTTAAGACGGCCCTGCAGACGGGCATCGATTTTGTGGGTGGGTGGATGGGGGCAGGCAGCGACGAACTCAGGGGGCACTCTGACCTGCAGGAGGAGCAGCTTGTCATCAGCACCACTGCTCCTCCGTCAGTGCGAACAAACAAACAAACTGATATCTAAAAATCTAGGTGAATTAATTCGATTAATCACCCAGCCCTAGCACACAGTATATACACATACACACAGTTTATAGACATACAGTATATACATACACACAATATATAGAAATACACAGTATAAAGACATACACACAGTTTATAAATATACACACAGTTAATAGCCACACACACACACACACTTTATAGACATATACACACTGCATATAGATATACACACACAGTGTATAGACACAGTATATAGGCATACACATTATATAGACATACATGATATGTGTAGAGGCCAGGCTGGTATGTAAGGCCCCAGGCCTCCCCATATCCCTGTTGCTGGGTTCCCCCCTCCATACATCCAGGCACAGCTCCTGCCCCCTCTATGAGGAGAAGCTTACATCACACATCTGTGTGGTACAAAGGCGGCTGCCCTCCATCCCAGTGATGTCCACACGTGGCCCCCTGCACATAATACATAACACTGTCCCCCAGCATCCTCCTCAAGGGGGTCTCCCTGGAGTACTGCAGCCCCCCCAGGGTGAGCTCCATCTCTTTCCTCCAGAACAGAGCCATGAACCAGTCCAGCAGCAGTTACATAGGGCTGCTGCAATCTTGTGTATGTGTGTGGGAGGGTGGGTGTCGGCTGCCGGAGGCAATCTAGTGTGTGCGGGCGGGGGGCCACCGGCGATCTTGTGTGTGGGTGGGCAAGTAGCGATCTCGTATGTCGGTGGATGGGTGTGGGCGGGAGGCTCTGCAGGGGGTTCTCCTCTTACAGGTCAGAGCGCCCCCTGCTGAGCCGCCTTTCACTTCAGAAGACCCTTTTTTTCTGAAAATTGATTTTCAAAGAAATTGAAATAGATTTTCAAAGTTTAGGCGAATTAATTAAATAAATTAGATTAAATCACCCAGCCCTGGTCTGATCTATTAAAAAACCTTTACAATATTGTTCCAGAATGGTGAATAATGTGACTGAAAAGAGGGAAAAAACATGATTGCTGATTTTATTATATATCGGGAAAAAAATCTATAAAACGTGAGCAAAATTTTCTTTTAAACCAATAAAAACTATAGATCATGGCCCAAAAAATTCCACCACAACCAGTGTTTTCCATTAATTTGTTTTTAGTAGAACAAAACTAAAACGACAAATTTGTTATCAATGGATCTGTACTATCCCCTAGCATAAACTTACCAGGTCACTTTTACTGAATGATGAACTTAGAATAAAATGCATAATTTCATTCGGGACGTTTACTCCTCCCTAAAACCAGGAAAGTTATTTCTGTAATGATATCCCAGGTGTCTTTCTGATCCAGACAAACCTACTGAGTGCAGAATTCAGCATCTGGACATCTTGGTGTTGTATAAGAAGTGATATCATCCGGAGCGGGAAGAGAAGTCTAGTAAAGCCGATCATTTAGATCAGATCAGGAGGAGGGGAGATCTGTCCATCTCCGCTATTAGTTTTGCTATAGGAGGGGGGGGGGGGGGGGAGAATACAAAGAGCCGGGTAATTTACCTATCTATATACTGAGATACGTCAGGTGCGGCTTATTACATCTGGGGTTATTCCCATATTTAGCCGTGTAGCGGACGTTCACCTACATTTATTTTCTATTTCCTATAACGTCCTGGGATATCACATTATTCCTGTATAATATTTCATAGATTATACTGATCTCCTCCTCTCTGGTTATGTTGTTATGATCTCCGGCAGGCTATGGATGTCTGTGAGGTTTTGTGGAGTTTATCACAAATAAAAATTACATCGACCAAAATTTATCACCGACAAAGTACAACGAGCTGCAAAAAATGGAATCACTTAGATAAGTTATAGCACCTGATAAATACTTGTGTGCACAGTATATGGTTTAGGTTTATGACTCCCTGTATACATATATATAGCCGCAGCCTGTCCTGTCTGTTGTGTCTTTATGATGTTTCCTTATTAATTCACTAACAGTGTGACCGCGGCCTAACCCTGGATCTACCTGATGTCTGTGCCCCCTCATATCACTCATCAGTGTCATATCCTCTACTATAAAATACATGACTATGCACATACATACACACATACATACACACATATCTCCAGCATATAAGAGAAGCGTCTTCTTACCTCTCAGGTCTTCAGAATGCAGAAATATCTGTGGGACAGATGTATATGTATAGGTGTAGTGTAGAGAGGGGCGGGATATAAAGGGTTATTCCCATCTTACACAGGTAACTTGTAGGACTCGTCATGTGAAATATTTTTGCAAATACATTCACCTAAACTTACCTCCTGGTGTGTGTGTATATATCAGACCAATGCTATTAGAGCAGAATGGTGGTCTACACAAAATTATCTACAAAACAGAATACAACTGTACAGCTATATACTTAAAGTGTCACTGTAGTTTCATATTTTTTTTTTTTTTTGCTGAAATCAATAGTACAGTCAAAGTTTTGAGAATGATACAAATATAAATTTACTATAAGTCTAGTGCTTCAGTTTTTAAAATGGCAATTTGCATATACTCCAGAATGTTATAAAGAGTGATCAGCTTAACAGCAATTACTTCCAAAGTCAATATTTGCCTAGAAAATGAACTTTATCCCCCAAAACACATTTCACCATCATTGCAGCCCTGCCTTAAAATGAGCAGCTAACATTGTTTCAGTGATTGCTCCATTAACAAAGGTGTGGATGAGGACAGGGCTGGAGATCAATCTGTCATGATTAAGTAAGAATGACACCACTGGACACTTTAAAAGGAGGCTGGTGCTTGGCATCATTGTTTCTCTTCTGTTAACCATGGTTATCTCTAAAGAAACACATGCAGTCATCATTACACTGCACAAAAATGGCCTAACAGGGAAGGGTATCGTATACACAGAAACAACATGGTTCTCATATATAATAGTCATGTTGTTGCCCCTCTGTCTATTTGAGACATGTTGTTTTGCCCTTCTCTATATATAACACAGTGCCAGATAACAAGCAACAGATATTACCACCACATACTGACTAACCCCACCGCTGCTACTGACTAATCCACTGTACACATATCACTATCCCCTCAACCAGTCATATAGAGGTACCCAGCTCTACACAGGTTCTGTACACCAAATAAATTACAGTGCAGATACATCAAGTGACTAACAGGGGACGTCTTCTCTTATCGGAGTTCTTCCCTTTTCATCTTCTTCTCCATTTGCCCTGGGCCGTTATGAGAACTTCTCCGAGCCACGAATCCACAGAATCTGCCAGACAAACATATTAGGCTTTTCACTCTGTCACCATCCTCATCTCTCTACACACTGCACATCTGTATTGGCCCCTTATAGATAGCTCCCACTGTATTACCCCCTTATAGATGGCTCCCCCCATATTACCCCCTTATAGATGGCTCCCCTCTTTATTACCCCCTTATAGATGGCTCCCCCTGTATTACCCCCTTATAGACGGCTCCCACTGTATTACCCCCTTATAGACGGCTCCCCCTGTATAACCCCCTTATAGATGGCTCCCACTGTATTACCCCCTTATAGATGGCTCCCACTGTATTACCCCCTTATAGATGGCTCCCCCCGTATTACCCCCTTATAGATGGCTCCCACTGTATTACCCCCTTATAGATAGCTCCCCCTGTATTACCCCCTTATAGACGGCTCCCACTGTATTACCCCCTTATAGACGGCTCCCCCTGTATAACCCCCTTATAGATGGCTCCCACTGTATTACCCCCTTATAGATGGCTCCCCCCATATTACCCCCTTATAGATGGCTCCCCCCTTTATTACCCCCTTATAGATGGCTCCCCCTGTATAACCCCCTTATAGATGGCTCCCACTGTATTACCCCCTTATAGATGGCTCCCCCCGTATTACCCCCTTATAGATGGCTCCCACTGTATTACCCCCTTATAGATGGCTCCCCCCGTATTACCCCCTTATAGATGGCTCCCCCTGTATTAACCCCTTATAGATGGCTCCCACTGTATTACCCCCTTATAGATGGCTCCCCCTGTATTAACCCCTTATAGATGGCTCCCCTAGTATTCCCCCCCCCCTTATAGATGGCTCCCCCTGCATTTCCCCGTTATAGATGGCTTCCCCTGTATTCCCCCCGTACAGATGGCTCCCCCTGTATTCTTCCCTTATAGATGGCTCCCCCCTGTATTCCTCCCTGATAGATGGCTCCCCCTGTATCCCCCCCCCCCGTATAGATGGCTCCCCCTGTTTCCCCCCCCGTATAGATGGCTCCCCCTGTATCCCCTCCCCATATAGATGGCTCCCCTTGTATTCCCCCCTTATAGATGGCTCCCCCCTGTATCCCCACCCCCCCGTATAGATGGCTCCCCCTGTATTCCCCCCTTATAGAAGGCCCCCCCTGTCTCCCCCCCCCCCTCCGTATAGATGGCTCCCCCTTGTATTCTCCCCTTATAGATGCCCCCCTGCACAGCAGATTAAAAAAAAAAACACACAACTCATCTAACAAGCGCTCCCTTGTCGCTGCTTCTTCTCCTCTTCTGTCCCCGGCTGATGCGTCGCTCCCTGGGGGATTCTCAGGGAGCGCATACATCCGGAAGCTCAGTGTGCGCCCTGGCCGGGACTTCCGGTACAGGAAGTACCAGCGACGCACCTTGAGATTCCTGATGCGTGCGCTCCCTGGGAATCCCCCAGGGAGCGACGCATCAGCCAAGGGCCGGATTTTCTCTTGCGACCGCATGCAAGAAATTGCTTGCGATCGCAAGAGAGAGAGAAGGGGAAGGGGGGGCGCGGCAGTGCGGGGGGCGTGCACCGATGCGGAGCGCAGCCTCTTGTGGCTGGAGGCATAATACTGCCAATGGCTCCTGATGCTGTGTCAATCACATCCTGGCCCAGTAGGAACTGTATGCGCTTATTAGGAGTGCGAGCACATACAGTTCCGACCAGTTCCTCCGCCACCAGCAAGGGCCGGCCTGACAGTTGGGGCCCACTAAGGACAGGCAGCATGACTCTATGGCTGTCTGGGGGCCCCAGCTGCCGGTCGGTTACTGGGAGTGGGGGAGGGGCCCACCGGAGGATCCTCCGGTGGCCCAGTCCGACACTGCACAGCGGGCAGGGGCCCCCTAGGACGCAAGGGCCCCCGGGCAGCCGCCTACCAAGCCCAATGGGTAAGACGACCCTGCTGTGGGGGTAATGTCTCCATAGCTGTAGACCCTCTCTCCCTGGACAGAGAGTGCTGCTATACTGTGCCCACATATGCCCTGCTCATTCCTTCACACTGCTGTATAGAAAAGTTTCTGTCACTGTCCTCCTGCACAGCTCTGTGATTCTCACTTCCTGATTGGTCCATGCTGAACACCCCCCCTTCCCATTGCTGTCATGTGACCACACAGCCCTCTGACAGCAGCCCTGCTTCTCTATTCTAGCCTGTTGTACTACACTACTGAATTATGGGGATATGCAAACCCATCCTGTATCTACAAACTGCTGCTGTGTTATAAGGGTTATACAGTTACTATACATTATACACCACATGCTGATTGCTATACTGTACAGTAACTTCTATATCACATATCCAGCTGCTGCTGTGTTATCAGTGTTATACAGTTACTATACATTATACACCACATGCTGCTATACTGTACAGTAACTTATATATCACATGTCCAGCTGCTGTGTTATCAGTGTTATACAGTTACTATACATTATACACCACATGCTGCTATACTGTACAGTAACTTATATATCACATATCCAGCTGCTGCAGTATTAGGGTTATACAGTTACTATACATTATATACCACATGCTGCTATACTGTACAGTAACTTATATATCACATGTCCAGCTGCGGCTGTGTTATCAGGGTTATACAGTTACTATACATCATACACCACATGCTGCTATACTGTACAGTAACTTATATATCACATCCAGCTGCAGTATTATCAGGGTTATACAGTTACTATACATTATATACCACATGCTGATTGCTATACTGTACAGTAACTTATATATCACATATCCAGCTGCTGTGTTATCAGGGTTATACAGTTACTATACATTATATACCACATGCTGCTATACTGTACAGTAACTTATATATCACATATCCTGCTGCTGTGTTATCAGGGTTATACAGTTACTATACATTATACACCACATGCTGCTATACTGTACAGTAACTTATATATCACATATCCAGCTGCTGTGTTATCAGGGTTATACAGTTACTATACATTATATACCACATGCTGCTATACTGTACAGTAACATATATCACATATCCAGCTGCTGTGTTATCAGGGTTATACAGTTACTATACATTATATACCACATGCTGATTGCTATACTGTACAGTAACTTATATATCACATATCCAGCTGCTGCTGTGTTATCAGGTTATACAGTTACTATACATTATACACCACATGCTGCTATACTGTACAGTAACTTATATATCACATATCCAGCTGCTGCAGTGTTATCAGGGTTATACAGTTACTATACATTATACACCACATGCTGCTATACTGTACAGTAACTTATATATCACATATGCAGCTGCTGTGTTATCAGGGTTATACAGTTACTATACATTATATACCACATGCTGCTATACTGTACAGTAACTTATATATCACATATCCAGCTGCTGTGTTATCAGGGTTATACAGTTACTATACATTATACACCACATGATGATTGCTATACTGTACAGTAACTTGATAATATGACAAATTGAGCTGTTTCTCATTGTTTGTTTCATCTGTTCTACATGTTATTCAGAATTTAAAACAAATTATTATATTTGAGGTGCGGAACCCATTGTCTGCAGTTCAATGATTTCTTATGGAAAAATGTTGCCTTGGTATAAGAAAGGATTTGGATTATAAACGCAGTCCTGGAACGAATTATGCTCATAATCCAAGGCACCACTGTATTTCTTATTGATATCCAAGAAAAAAAATTGGGGGGGGGGGGGGGGGGGGAGCTATAGTACTTGCCACCAGGTCCATCCCGGGAGGGATGACTCATGTCACCCCATAGGGGGCCAAGGTCACCCCAGAAATACACTTGGTGTATTGAAATGGAGTTACTAGCTCAGCTACACTGTAATGGGATATGATAAAGGTTCTCCACTTACACAATATTGTATTTTTTTCTCCTTGAACCGTTCTGCCTCTAAGCGGTTCATACGCAACAAAAACAAGTTCTGGAATTTTGAGTATTTTGTCTTGAGCCAAGCACTGAGTAGGAGTCTTTTGGCAGCTAGAAGAACCAGATGGATAATGTGTGGAATAGTTTTGACCGTCTCGTGTATCTTCTGTGGTTTCAACCTGAATGACCAATGCCCTTTACATAGTCAGTGACCTTCTGCCAGTACGAGTGGACCTGGGGCATGACCAAATGCAATGCCATAAATCCGCATTCACCTCCAGGAACTATGGGCAATGCGTAATGTGATCTGCATGTTGGGGTGTCACTAGGAGATTGAACCCATAAGGGACGGTTCACACTGAGCAAACAGCGCCTGGGAGAACGCACGCCTGTCCGCTCCGTCTCCTCTCCGCTCAAAAAATGAACATGTTCATTCTTTGAGCGGAGAGCGGCAGCGGACAGGCGCGCGCTCTCCCATTCACTCAAAGCAGAACAGTGAGCACGGCGGGATTCCGCGGCAGAAATCTCCGCTGTGGAATTCCGACGATCTTGCTCAGTGTGAACTGGCCCTTATAGGCATGATGGATCAGTTTAAAAGTTTCCCTCCCAATCTTAGCTAATCCCTCCAGAATTTTGTCTCTCAGGTTGTCGTCAGGTATTCTAGTAATAGTAGAAAAGACCCGGCACTCACCAGATGATACTTGCTATTTTATTGTGGTTACACCACAATAAATTAGCAAGTATTATCTGGTAAATGACGGGTCTTTTCTACTATTACTTAGATACCTCCTGCCTCGGGCACCACCACTATGGAAATGCCGTTCTTAACACATCCTTCCAGTTGTCAGGTATTCTGTCTTCCTATTTTTCAATATTCTGTCACTTGTTCCCTTATATATTATGGACAAGGATATCTGTTTAGGCCCTGTTCCCACTATGTCATCAAGTTGGAAGTGATCGCTTCCTTACTTATGTCTCCCAAATGTGCCCTACAAAAAGAAGTAGCTTGGTATAAGGGTAAGAGTTGGGAGTCGCTCACACTGTAAGTCTGCTTGAGTTCAGTGCATGTCAGCCGATGGTTTTACATAGACCGCTATCCCCCATACATATAGAGGTATATACCAGCTGTATACATAGACCACTATCCCCCCATACATATAGAGGTATATACCAGCTGTATACATAGACCAGTATCCCCCATACACATAGAGGTATATACTAGCTGTATACATACACTGCTATCCCCCATACATATAGAGGTATATACCAGCTGTATACATAGACTGCTATCCCCCATACATATAGAGGTATATACCAGCTGTATACATAGATTGCTATCCCCCATACATATAGAGGTATATACCAGCTGTATACATAGCCTGCTATCCCCCATACATATAGAGGTATATACCAGCTGTATACATAGACTGCTATCCCCCATACACATAGAGGTATATACCAGCTGTATACATACACTGCTATCCCCCATACATATAGAGGTATATACCAGCTGTATACAGAGACCAGTATCCCCCATACATATAGAGGTATATATTAGCTGTATACATAGAGCACTATCCCCCATACATATAGAGGTATATACCAGCTGTATACATAGACCAGTATCCCCCATACACATAGAGGTATATACCAGCTGTATACATAGCCTGCTATCCCCCATACATATACAGGTATATACCAGCCGTATACATAGACTGCTATCCCCCATACATATAGAGGTATATACCAGTTGTATACATAGACCCCTATCACCCATACATATAGAGGTATATACCAGCTGTATACATAGACCTCTATCCCCCATACATATAGAGGTATATACCAGCTGTATACATAGACTGCTATCCCCCATACATATAGAGGTATATACTAGCTGTATACATAGACTGCTATCCCCCCATACATATAGAGGTATATACCAGCTGTATACATAGACCACTATCTTCCATACAGTGACCATATAGAGGGAAATACCCATCACTGACTGATTGGGACTCCCGCAGCATAACTGACAGGCGAAGGAATAATACTTCCATCCTGTTGCATGGGTGATCTTCTCATACAGTCTGCTTCAGGCAGACTCTGTGAGAGAAGTGTCGGTAATACTGATCTATGTTATACAATGGCATAGCATTTAACAGTAGGAAACCCAAGATTGTGTATAATCCACTCCACAGACAAATTACCAAAAGGTACCATGCTCACTAGGGGACTGCACACTACAGCATACTGTAGGACCTGGGTGCTGACATAGTGCAAAATTTTGTCTAGACCATCAACAGTTGGGCTACAGACCACCACTCTGCTCTAAAAGCAATGATCTGGCTAAATACACACACACATAGATATATAGATCAGGATGTAAGTTTTATTTGCTAAAATATACCAGGTAACTGCTTTTCTGATCGGTGTCATCTGATCAAAATGATCGGCTTTACTAGACTTCTCTTCCCGCTCCGGATGATATCACTTCTTATACAGCACCAAGATGTCCAGATGCTGAATTCTGCACTCAGTAGGTTTGTCTGGAACAGAAAGACACCTGGGATATCATTACAGGAATAACCTTGTCCCGGTGTGATGGAGGGGTAAACTTCCCGAATGTTAGAGGATACAATCTCACATGATTGTTCCATACATGACTGGCTCCATAGTACAGACCAGTTCTCGGCTTCCCACGTAGAACTCGCGCTCTCCTATCCTTGGAGCCTGACATTTTGCCTAAAATCTCCCCTAGCTAAACTGCCTGTGCATATAAAATCCTCACTAGTGATAAGGGATACAGTGGTGGCCTGGGAATCGCTCAGACAGCTGTATGGACGGCCATTACTTTTGTCTGAAAGAATACCCCTCTGGGAGCGCCCTGAATTCCCTCAGGGACAGGAAATGCCTTGTAATACGTGGGACGTCAGATGGCAGATCAATTGCTGCACAAAGCAGAAAACTCTATGGGCCACATGTATCATCCGGCGAATGGATGATTTTCGGCGGAAAGTGCCGATTTGCGTCTTTTTTAAGCAAAAATGGCGGATTTGCGAATAAAATATTCGCAAATCGGCACTTTCCGCCGAGTACGCCAGGGGGCGGAAAGGGGCGGAAAAGGGGCGGAGAGTGGGCGGAACGGAGGGCGCGGACTCAGAGTCCGCGCCATTTATCATCCGTTACGCCAAAATGTACGCCGAAAACCTACTCCAGTCCTCAGCTGGCGTAGGTTTTCGGCGGTGCGCAACGGCGCGCACGGGATTTATGTAGAGGCAGTCCGCCTCTACATAAATCTCCGTAGCGCCGGAGCTGCGGGGGCATTTTTACGTCCGGCGTAAAAAAACGCCGGACTTAATAAATGCCTCCCTATATGTATGAGGGATAGCAGTCTATGTATACGGCTGGTATATACCTCTATATGTATGGGGCATAGCGGTCTATGTATACAGCTGGTATATAACTATATATATGGGGCATAGCGGTCTATGTATACATCTGGTATATACCTCTATATGTATGGGGGATAGCAGTGTATGTATACAACTGGTATATACCTCTATATGTATGGGGGATAGCAGGCTATGTATACAGCTGGTATATACCTCTATATGTATGAGGGATAGCGGGCTATGTATACAGCTGGTATATACCTCTATATGTATGGGGGATAGCAGTCTATGTATACAGCTGGTATATACCTCTATATGTATTGGGGATAGCGGGCTATGTATACAACTGGTATATACCTCTATATGTATGGGGGATAGCAGTCTATGTATACGGCTGGTATATACCTCTATATGTATGGGGCATAGCAGTCTATGTATACAGCTGGTATATACCTCTATATGTATGTGGGATAGCAGTCTATGTATACAGCTGGTATATACCTCTATGTATAGGAGATAGCGGTCTATGTATACAGCTGGTATATACCTCTATATGTATGGGGGGATAGCAGTCTATGTAAACAGCTGGTATATACCTCTATATGTATGGGGGATAGCAGTCTATGTATACGGCTGGTATATACCTCTATATGTATTAAGGGTAGCAGTCTATGTATACAGCTGGTATATACCTCTATATGTATGGGGGATAGCAGTCTATGTATACAGCTGGTATATACCTCTATATGTATGGGGGATAGCAGTCTATGTATACAGCTGGTATATACCTCTATATGTATGGGGGATAGCAGGCTATGTATACAGCTGGTATATACCTCTATATGTATGGGGGATGGCAGTCTATGTATACAGCTGGTATATACTTCATGTATAGGGTGATAGCGGTCTATGTTTACAGCTGGTATATACCTCTATATGTATGGGGGATCGGAGTCTATATATACAGCTGGTATATACCTCTCCATGTATAGGGGATAGCGGTCTATATATACAGCTGGTATATACCTCTCTATGTATACAGCTGGTATATACCTGTATTCCTGGTCATCTGTGAGTCCATCTAAGTGTGAAAAAATGAATTAATACCAGAATGCAGAACTATAACCACAATTGATTACTCATGGAACATCCCCATCTCCTGACCTGATCTTCATCTTTCATTCACAGGTATGTATGCCTCTCCATCACTGGACCCCCACTACTGCCCTCAGTATCTCATTCCAAGACTTAGCCCGAGCCTCCCCCATACTCTGGAACTCGCTACCCCGACACATCCGTCTCTCATCCACCATCAAGTCCTTCAAAAGTAACCTGAAAACCCATCTCTTCAAACTAGGCTACAACCTATAATAACTCTGCATCACACTTGAATGGCTGCACTTTACCTCCTGTTTCTCTCCCTATACCCCATAGATTGTGAGCCCTCGCGGGCAGGGTCCTCTTCCCCCATGTACCAGTCTGTCTTTTGCCTTCATGTAATGTTTTCTGATCTTGTATTGTTCCTGCCTGTTGCCTATCTATTGTATAGCGCTCTGGAACTAAGGGCGCTTTATAAATAATAATAATAATAATAATAAATTTATTTGTATAGCGCCAACAGATTCCGCAGCGCTTTTTTTCTATGCATACAGTACAGAGGTACATAATACGCAGTTAAATTGGAATAAATAATTACATAGTTAATAAAAATAACAAAAAATACAAAATACAGAGTATAGACGAGACCTGCTCGTTGGAGCTTACAGACTAATTTTCATAGACACCAGGCATAAGTGCTTTATTTGTCCATGGTCCGGCCATTGTACATAATTAGAATTACAGGATGAGCCAGTAACAACGCCAATGTCTGATGCAGGTAAACATATAAAGTGCAGGAACAGTCAGAGGAATAGAGCAAGGGAAACAGAAGGGGGAAACAGTTTAGGGAACGTTATAAGCGAGCCTGAAGAGATGAGTCTTCAGGGAACGCTTGAAACTGTGGGTATTGGGTATGAGTCTGATGTGTTTGGGTAGGGCATTCCAGAAAATTGGTGCAGCACGAGAGAAGTCTTGGAGGCGGGAATGAGAGGTTCTGATTATGGAAGATGTTAAGGTTAGATCATTTGCAGAGCGCAGAGCACGGGAAGGATGGTAGGTGGAGATGAGGGAGGAGATGTATGGAGGGGCAGAGTTGTGGAGAGCTTTATGGGTGAGGGTGAGGAGCTTGAAGTGGATTCTGGATTTGATGGGTAACCAGTGCAGTGACTGGCACAGAGGAGAGACATCGGTATAGCGGCTGGAGAGGAAGATGAGTCTGGCTGCTGCATTCAGGATAGACAGGAGAGGGGAGAGCTTAGACAGAGGAAGACCGATTAGTAGGGAGTTACAGTAGTCAAGACGGGAGTGGATCAGGGCGACAGTCAGAGTCTGAGCGGTGTCAGTGGTGAGGAAGGGGCGGATTCTGGAGATGTTTTTGAGATGGAGATGACAGGAGCGTGTAAGAGCTTGGATATAGGAAGTGAAGGATAGAACAGAGTCTAGCATAACCCCCAGACATCGAGCTTGATGCACAGGAGTTATGCTAGTACCACAGACTGAGAGAGAGATGTCGGGTTTAGGTTTGTTAGAGGGAGGAAATACCAGAAGTTCAGTTTTAGAGAGATTAAGTTTGAGGAACAGAGAGGTCATAGTGTTAGAGAGAGCAGATAGGCAGTCACTTGTATTTTGCAGGAAGGCAGGGGAGATGTCACGGGAAGAAGTGTATAACTGGGTGTCATCAGCATAAAGATGGTATTGGAAACCAAACCTGCTAATGGTCTGTCCGATGGGGGCTGTATACAGGGAGAAGAGGAGGGGACCCAGGACTGACCCCTGGGGAACCCCAACAGTAAGAGGTACAGGGGGAAAGGACTGGTGTGTGGGGTCTGTATACAGGGAGAGAGGACTGGTGTGTGTGGTCTGTATACAGGAGAGAGGACTGGTGTGTGGGGTCTGTATACAGGGGAGAGGACTGGTGTGTGGGGTCTGTATACAGGAGAGAGGACTGGTGTGTGGGGTCTGTATACAGGGGAGAGGACTGGTGTGTGGGGTCTGTATACAGGGGGAGAGGACTGGTGTGTCTGGGGTCTGTATACAGGGGAGAGGACTGGTGTGTGGGGTCTGTATACAGGGGAGAGGACTGGTGTGTGGGGTCTGTATACAGGGGAGAGGACTGGTGTGTGTGGGGTCTGTATACAGGGGGAGAGGACTGGTGTGTGGGGTCTGTATACAGGGGGAGAGGACTGGTGTGTGGGGTCTGTATACAGGGGGAGAGGACTGGTGTGTGGGGTCTGTATACAGGGGAGAGGACTGGTGTGTGGGGGATCTATATACAGGGGGAGAGGACTGGTGTGTGGGGTCTGTATACAGGGGGAGAGGACTGGTGTGTGGGGTCTGCATACAGGGGAGAGGACTGGTGTGTGGGGTCTGTATACAGTGGGAGAGGACTGGTGTGTGTGGGGTCTGTATACAGGGGGAGAGGACTGGTATGTGTGGGGTCTGTATACAGGGGGAAAGGACTGGTGTGGGGGGTCTGTATACAGGGGGAGAGGACTGGTGTGTGTGGGGTCTGTATACAGGGGGAGAGGACTGGTATGTGTGGGGTCTGTATACAGGGGGAGAGGACTGGTGTGTGGGGTCTGTATACAGGGGGAGAGGACTGGTGTGTGGGGGGGTCTGTATACAGGGGGAGAGGACTGGTGTGGGGTCTGTATACAGGGGGAGAGGACTGGTGTGGGGTCTGTATACAGGGGAAAGGACTGGTGTGGGGTCTGTATACAGGGGAGAGGACTGGTGTGGGGGGGGTCTGTATACAGGGGGAGAGGACTGGTGTGGGGTCTATATACAGGGGAGAGGACTGGTGTGTGGGGGGTCTATATATAGGGGAGAGGACTGGTGTGTGTGGGGTCTGTATACAGAGGAGAGGACTGGTGTGTGGGGGTCTGTATACAGGGGGAGAGCACTGGTGTGGGGGGTCTGTATACAGGGGGAGAGGACTGGTGTGTGTGGGGTCTGTATACAGGGGGAGAGGACTGGTATGTGTGGGGTCTGTATACAGGGGGAGAGGACTGGTATGTGTCGGGTCTGTATACAGGGGGAGAGGACTGGTGTGTGTGGGGTCTGTATACAGGGGAGAGGACTGGTGTGTGGGGGGTCTGTATACAGGGGGAGAGGACAGGCGTGTGTGGGGTCTGTATACAGGGGAGAGGACTGGTGTGTGGGGGGTCTATATACAGGCGGAGAGGACTGGTGTGGGGTCTGTATACAGGGGGAGAGGACTGGTGTGTGTGGGGGGTCTGTATACAGGGGAGAGGACTGGTGTGTGTGGGGGGTCTGTATACAGGGGAGAGGACTGGTGTGTGGGGGATCTCCCCCCCTGTATACAGACCCCACACACACCCGTCCTCTCCCCCTGTATACAGACCCCACACACACCAGGCCTCTCCCCCTGTATACAGACCCCCCCACACACACACCAGTCCTCTCCCCCTGTATACAGACCACACACACCAGTCCTCTCCCCCTGTATACAGACCCCACACACCAGTCCTCTCCCCCTGTATACAGACTCCACACACCAGTCCTCTCCCCCTGTATACAGACCCCGCACACACCAGTCCTCTCCCCCTGTATACAGACCCCACACACCAGTCCTCTCCCCCTGTATACAGACCCCACACACCAGTCCTCTCCCCCTGTATACAGACCCCACACACCAGTCCTCTCCCCTGTATAGAGACACCCCCCCCCACACACACACACACACACCAGTCCTCTCCCCTTGTATACAGACCCCCACACACCAGTCCTCTCCCCCTGTATACAGACCACACACACCATTCCTCTCCGCTGTATACCGTCCCCCCACACTAGTCTTCTCCCCCTGTATACAGACCCCCCACACACACCAGTCCTCACCCCTGTATACAGACCCCCCCACACCAGTCCTCTGCCCCTGTATACAGACCACACACACCAGTCCTCTCCCCCTGTATATAGATCCCCCACACACCAGTCCTCTCCCCTGTATACAGACCCCCCCACACCAGTCCTCTGCCCCTGTATACAGACCCCACACACACCAGTCCTCTCCCCTGTATACAGACCCCCCACACCAGTCCTCTGCCCCTGTATACAGACCCCACACACACCAGTCCTCTCCCCTGTATACAGACCCCCCCACACCAGTCCTCTGCCCTGTATACAGACCCCCCACCAATAGTCCTTTCCCCTGTATATAGACCCCACACACCAGTCCTCTCCCCCTGTATACAGACCCCACACACCAGTCCTCTCCCCCTGTATACAGACCCCACACACCAGTCCTCTCCCCCTGTATACAGACCCCACACACACCAGTCCTCTCCCCCTGTATACAGTCACCCCACACTAGTCTTCTCCCCCTGTATACAGACCCCACACACGCCTGTCCTCTCCCCCTGTATACAGACCCCACACACCAGTCCTCTCCCCCTGTATACAGACCCTGCACACACCAGTCCTCTCCCCCTGCATACAGACCACACACACCAGTCCTCTCCCCTGTATACAGACCCCCCCACACACCAGTCCTCTCCCCCTGTATACAGACCCCACACACCAGTCCTCTCCCCTGTATACAGACCACACACACCAGTCCTCTCCCCTGTATACAGACCCCCCCACACACCAGTCCTCTCCCCTGTATACAGACCCCACACACCAGTCCTCTCCCCCTGTATACAGACCCCACACACACCAGTCCTCTCTCCCCCTGTATACAGACCCCACACACCAGTCCTCTCCCCCTGTATACAGACCCCACACACCAGTCCTCTCCCCTGTATACAGACCCCACACACACCAGTCCTCTCCCCCTGTATACAGACCCCACATACACCAGTCCTCTCCCCCTGTATACAGACCACACACACCAGTCCTCTCCCCCTGTATACAGACCCCACATACACCAGTCCTCTCCCCCTGTATACAGACCCCACACACACCAGTCCTCTCCCCCTGTATACAGCCTCCCCCCCCCACACCAGTCCTCTCCCCCTGTATACAGACCCCACACACCAGTCCTCTCCCCCTGTATACAGACCCCACACACCAGTCCTCTCCCCTGTATACAGACCCCACACACATCAGTCCTCTCCCCTGTATACAGACCCCACACACACACAAGTCCTCTCCCCCTGTATACAGACCCCACACACCAGTCCTCTCCCCCTGTATACAGTCCACACACACCAGTCTTCTCCCCCTGTATACAGACCACACACACCAGTCCTCTCCCCCTGTATACAGACCCCCCACACACCAGTCCTTTCCTCCTGTATACAGACCCCCCACACACCAGTCCTCTGCCCTGTATACAGACCCTACACACCAGTCCTGTTCCTTGTACAGACAATGGTGTATTACACCAAAGGTTTCCTGGCCGTTACGTCTGATAATCATTTGGTGTAATAATCCATGTTATCAGCTGATTGTGGTCTTCAAACTGGTCGAGTAATCCA
The DNA here is from genome assembly GCF_027789765.1 of Dendropsophus ebraccatus. Classification (NCBI taxonomy): domain Eukaryota; kingdom Metazoa; phylum Chordata; class Amphibia; order Anura; family Hylidae; genus Dendropsophus; species Dendropsophus ebraccatus. The sequence continues at coordinate 8,571,800 of NC_091458.1, read as the reverse complement.
GATCACGATAGTGCTGCTGTCTACAATGGGCAGCTTGAACAATCTAAGGATTTTTTGGGCTGCCCCTCCCGCTGCTGCCCGCAGTTCCCCCAGTCACTGTCTGTGTGTGTAATAACACAGAAAATGTGCAGGGAACAAAGGGGAAGAAAGCACTGACCTAAAACATCACCGCTCGTTTTCACCTCTTAATCATGCTGTGTAATATGACCCGCTCAGGGAGAAGCTCAGAAGAGAGGATACGCTCAGAGGAGAGGATACATACTAGACTGTATACCCTGCAGTTAGAAAAGAGAACATTCTAGACCAGAGATGTCAGACTCAGGCCCTCCAGCAGTTGCAGAACTACAATTCCCACCATGTCTGGACAAGTAAGGCATGAAGGAAAATGTAGTTTGTAACAGCCGAGGGATGAAGTCTGACACCTGTGGTCTAGACCTTTCAAAACTGCACTTGCTAGAATGTATGCGCTCTCAGAGGAGAGGATACACCTGGTGGAGATGCCCTCTTAGAGGAGAGGGTACACCTGGTGGAGATACCCTCTCAGAGGAGAGGATACACTCCAGACATTTCAGTACTAAACATTCTAGAATGTATGCCCTCTCAGAGGAGAGGATACTCGATGGACTTTACATTACTAGGCTATGTTCACACATAAAACACAGCACTCGGTGTATCCTCTCCTCTGAGTCACTATAGGGGATTTATTCTAACATGTTGAGTACTAAGAGGGTATATATTCTAGACATTTCAATACTACACATGCTAGAATGTATACCCTCAGAGTAGAGTATACATTCTAAATATTTCAATACTGAACATGATATAATGTATACCCTATAGTGAGAGACTCGGAGGAGAGGATAAACTCAGAGGAGAGGATACATTCTAGCCATTTCACTACTGAAGATGCTAGAATGTATCCCCTACAGTGAGAAACTCAAAGGAGAGGATACATTCTAGGCTCTACCGTTTAGCCTGGCTGGTCTACAGGACAGCCACAAGTTTGCTTCTCTCTGCAGGTCCTTTCCACAGGTAATTGTTAGGGGGGGACACAACAGTAAGTATATAATGGTGGGTGCAGTAGTACATGGGGGAGGGGGTGCAGTACAGTATAATGGTGGTTGCAGTAGTACATGGGGGAGGGGTGCAGTACAGTATAATGGTGGGTGCAGTAGTACATGGGGGAGGGGGTGCAGTACAGTATTATGGTGGGTGCAGTAGTACATGGGGGAGGGGTGTAGTACAGCATAATGGTGGGTGCAGTAGTACATGGGGAGGGGTGTAGTACAGTATAATGGTGGGTGCAGTAGTACATGGGGAGGGGGTGCAGTACAGTATAATGGTGGGTGCAGTAGTACATGGGGGAGGGGTGCAGTACAGTATAATGGTGGGTGCAGTAGTACATGGGGAGGGGGTGCAGTACAGTATAATGGTGGGTGCAGTAGTACATGGGGGAGGGGTGCAGTACAGTATAATGGTGGGTGCAGTAGTACATGGGGAGGGGGTGCAGTACAGTATAATGGTGGGTGCAGTAGTACATGGGGGAGGGGGTGCAGTACAGCATAATGGTGGGTGCAGTAGTACATGGGGGAGGGGATGCAAGGAGGCACAATGGTGGGTGCAGTAGTACATAGGAAGGGGGTGCAGTACAGCACAATGGTGGGTGCAGTAGTACATGGGGGGAGGGGGTGCAGTACAGTATAATGGTGGGTGCAGTAGTACATGGGGAGGGGTGCAGTACAGCATAATGGTGGGTGCAGTAGTACATGGGGAGGGGGTGCAGTACAGTATAATGGTGGGTGCAGTAGTACATGGGGGAGGGGTGCAGTACAGTATAATGGTGGGTGCAGTAGTACATGGGGGAGGGGGTGCAGTACAGTATAATGGTGGGTGCAGTAGTACATGGGGGAGGGGTGCAGTACAGTATAATGGTGGGTGCAGTAGTACATGGGGAGGGGGTGCAGTACAGTATAATGGTGGGTGCAGTACAATATAATGGTGGGTGCAGTAGTACATGGGGAGGGGTGCAGTACAGTATAATGGTGGGTGCAGTAGTACATGGGGGGGGGGGGTGCAGTACAGTATAATGGTGGGTGCAGTAGTACATGGGGAGGGGTGCAGTACAGTATAATGGTGGGTGCAGTAGTACATGGGGGGGAGGGGGTGCAGTACAGTATAATGGTGGGTGCAGTAGTACATGGGGAGGGGGTGCAGTACAGTATAATGGTGGGTGCAGTAGTACATGGGGGAGGGGTGCAGTACAGTATAATGGTGGGTGCAGTAGTACATGGGGGAGGGGTGCAGTACAGTATAATGGTGGGTGAAGTAGTACATGGGGAGGGGGTGCAGTACAGGATAATGGTGGGTGCAGTAGTACATGGGGAGGGGGGTGCAAGGAGGCACAGTGGTTAGTGCAGTAGTACATGGGGAGGGGTGCAGTACAGTATAATGGTGGGTGCAGTAGTACATGGAGGTGTAGTACAGCATAATGGTGGGTGCAGTAGTACATGGGGGAGGGGGTGCAGTACAGTATAATGGTGGGTGCAGTAGTACATGGTGGATGTGGTGCATGGAGGCATCCCCCACATACTACTGCACCCACCATTGTGCCTCCTTGCACCCCCTCCCCCATGTACTACTGCACCCACCATTATACTGTACTGCACCCCCTCCCCCATGTACTACTGCACCCACCATTATACTGTACTGCACCCCCTCCCCCATGTACTACTGCATCCCCTCCCCCACATACTACTGCACCCACCATTGTGCCTCCTTGCACCCCCTCCCCCATATACTGCACCCACCATTGTTCCTCCTTCCACCTGTAGACCAGCCAGCCTAAACTGAATAAGCCACGCCTGCTGTACAGTCACGTGAATTGAGGAAGTCATGTGACCTTGTGACGTCAGCAGGTCTCTTTACAGTATGGGATTTGGACATTACCGTTCTCAGATCCGCCGCTCCGTTCCCAAGTTACGACTTTCTCTGTATGTTGATGGATCAGACCTGACACCAGTATACAGAGAAGGTCGGAACTCGGGAATGAAGCAGCAGATCTGAAAATGGAATCAGCGCGACGGCCCGATTACGTGAGTATGCAGCACTTATAGATTTACTTGCAGCCTGGACCAGTGAGGCAGGGGTTAAGGCTAGTAACCAGGCTGTGTCCTGAAGATGCTGCTTTCTCTCCCCTGTGCCTGTATCTTACACTGCACCCAGCCCAGGGGGGCACTTAACCCCCTTCCTTGCTGGTATGGGTGCAGTTTGAAGTGTCTGGCCCCTAGAGGGTTGAGTGTGGATACCATGCATCCATACTTAACCCCTTAGGTGCCGGACAGTAAACAGCTATCTGTAAAGATGCCGCTACTGTAAGCAGTAGAACACCTGTCACAATGATGGGTGTTCTACTCCTGCCTTTTTTGTGCGTCTCTTTCTTTTTGTTTTCAGATAACGGTATCCAGAGGATTACATTGGATTCTGTGGACTACGTCGATGATCCTTTTTTTTTTCTTTTTAAAAAGGTCAATGAGGGGTTTAGGGGTGTTTTTTTAAATAAAAAAAATATCAATTGTGTCTTGTGTTTTTTTATTTACATCACAGGCTTAGTAGTGGAAGCTGTCTGATAGACAGCATCCATTACTAAGGGTGGTATTACACGGGCCGATGGGAGCCCGATAATAACCATTACACATCCCGATAATTGTTTAACAAGGGCAGCAGGGACATTGTTACTGATGTCCTTGTAGCCCTTGTTTTAACTGTATACATTACCTATCCAGGCTACAGGGCTCCTCTTCCTCTGTGCTTCTCACTGGGTCCCGCGCACTCCAGCTTCAGAGCGGCCTGTCTCAGCTGACAGGCAGCTCAGCCAATCACTGGCCACTGCGGTCCCGGCCTGTGATTGGCTGAGCGGCCTGTCAGCTGACACAGGCCGCCCTGATGCACGGGACCCAGGGAGAAGCACAGAGGAAGATTAGCCCTGCAGCCTGTATTGGTATGTATTCTTCTTTGCATATCGTCGGCCAAGCACCGCTATTACACGTATCGGTGCACGGTCGGCGCGCGACAATTATAGGTCAGAACCTGCATCAACGATCAGCCGATGATCATTGTCTTTATGACATGGAACGATAATCGGCCGGATAGGGCCGATTATCGTTCCGTGTAATAGTACCCTAAGTGGGGGGGTTAGTGTTAGTGATAAAATGGCTAACACTAAACACCGCCCAGTCCAGGAGAGCCAAATTTGATGCTCCGGGACTAATGGCACCCGGCTCTTCCTAGTAATCTGGTGGCATTGGGTACTGGGGTAATATTGTGGGGGTAGCGTTAGCCATTTTATACTGACTAACATTAAGCCCTGACTTTGTAATGGATGCCATCCACTACTAAGCCTGTAATGAAGAAAAAAAAACAAGACACAATTGATAATTATTTTTTATTTGTAAAAACCCTAAAACCCTCGTTGACCATTTTATAAAAAAAAAATAGTCATTAACATCGTCCATGGAATCCAACATAGTCCTGGAAATACCGGTGTCTAAAGACCCCTCGGGGGGTTAAAAGGGTAGTTCGGCCATTGCCCCTTTTTTCTGAATGCCCTGGTGGATGAGGCGTTGAACAGAATAACACTCACTTACCTTACTGGCTGCTCTCCCTCCCCATTCAGTTCTATCCGCAATTGCTGATACAACTGAATATACTGCTGGCAGGAGTTCCCTCTTCTGCCTCTGGGACTTCTGCCAGACCTGACAAGAGGAGACCAGAGCCCAAGAAGAAGAGCAGGAACCTGGACAGGTGAGCTTATCCCAAGAAATACAACCCCCATCATGCCCTGCTTAACAGTTCATGGTTTGAGTTGTAGTTTTGCAGCCTGTAGCTCTCCCGGTTGCAGAACTACAACACCCATCATGTCCTGCTGGCAGTTCATGAGAGGAGTTGTCGTTTTTCAGCTGGAGAGTCAAAGATTGGGAAAAATTGATAAGAGAGTCAGTCCATTAATAATAGGGGACAATGGCACAGTACATGAGGGGGACACAGTGACACAATGCAAGAGGGGGAGGTCGTAGCACATTACATGAGGACAGTGACAGTTCATTGGAACACGGTGACACATTAGAGGGTGTCACTTTAGGATGCATTCACACTATGGGATAACCCGCTGTGGATTCTGTTGCTTGCCCCCACTTGCGCGCATCTCCATTCTATGGTGAGGCAGATAACGCCATCCACCCGAAGAATTGACATGTCAATTCTTTGGGCGGACGGGTGGCTGCGTCTTACTTTTCTGTCTCACTCTGTACTGAACCTTCCTGCATCTTAATCACATTGCGTAGGACCCTCCTGCAGCTTCATCACATTGATTTCCAACTTCCAGCAGCTCTTTCTTATATGGATTTGCTTTATCTGTGTTACTTATCTGCTAATTCTTCTTTAGGATCCATTGTTTTCTCTTTTGGTGGCTTCAGAGACAATTACCAGTGATCAAGAGAGCTAAGGGTCCATTACACAGGGCGACTATGAGCGGTTTGTTAAGCCAAACACCGATAATCAGCCCGTGTAATATCATCGTTTGGTTGCTTGGTTTTCACCAGGCATAAAATCCTCGCCCATTGCTCATACATGTATTGTGTAATAGGGGAGCGATGGGTGATGAAAGTGAAGGGACGCACAAATAATCCAAATGATTGTTCGGGCAGCCACTTCCTCTGCCATCCGCACAATGTCTGAGCATCTAATAGCTCAGACAAACATTTGGCAGCATCTGGAGTTGTAATACCATGACATACAATCATCTTCCCGGAACCATTTAATATTGTAACTTGAAGAACCGCTGTTTAATAGTCTGATGACAATATCTGAAAGTGCGGCTGATATAACTCTACAACAGAGACCATTCCTGAGTGAGGAGGCTAAATCCCATCACTGAAAAGGACCTTTCCTACATGTCACCTTCAAGATATAGGCTAGGTGGCAAAGGTCCTTCTGCAGTATGTGAAATAGCCATTCCTGAGTGAGGAGGCTAAACCCCATCACTCACAAGGACCTTTCCTACATGTCACCTTCACGGTATAGGATAGGTGGAAAAGGTCCTTCTGCAGTATGGGAAATAGCCAATTCACCATAAAATGGCTAAATTCTAGATCTATGCAGGACCCCACCACAAGGGGGCAAAAAGGTCCTTACCAGTTATGGGAAATAGCCAATTCATTATGAGATGGCTAAATCCTATACCTATACAGGACCTCACCACTAGGGGGCAAAAAGGTCCTTACCAGTTATGGGAAATAGACAGCTGCTATAGAGCTGGCTATTTCCCATACCTGGGAGGGACCAGGTCCTCTTGCGGTATGGGATTTAGTGGATGCTGTTGTGTTATCACACTATGGGGCTGTTTATGAGGTGTTTTCAGTTTCTGTGCAGTGAAATATGATACACATGAGGTAAGCACCCTCTGGCTGCACTGTTATGGGATGTAATGGAGGGTCAGGGGGTCTGTGGCTGCACTGTTATGGAGGGTCAGGGGGTCTGTGGCTGCACTGTTATGGAGGGTCAGGGGGTCTGTGGCTGCACTGTTATGGAGGGTCAGGGGGTCTGTGGCTGCACTGTTATGGAGGGTCAGGGGGTCTATGGCTGCACTGTTATGGAGGGTCAGGGGGTCTTTGAATACTGTACATGCAGTGTGTGTATGAATGCAGGTGTATAATGGATGAATGCAGTGTCTGTTACATGTCATGTGTGTAGTGTATGGACTGGATGGTTTGGATTTGTATAATGTGTTTTCATGGATGTGTTAGTGTGTGTGTGTGTGTGTGTGTGTGTGTGTATATAAGTGTGTGTGTGTATAAGCACTGCTGACTCCAAGTATTGAGGTGAATAAAATGTATATAGGAGATGCAGCCATTCTCTGGCCTCATCAGTCCTATGTAATTGCTGCAGGTGACCACTGAGGCCGCTGATTGGCTGCAGCTCCTATGTATATAAGGCAATACGGTGTATTCAGTGGTATTCAGTCCTTAGGTGGTGGTCACTGTATGGCGGTAATATTGGCCTGTATATAGTGTCATTATGCAGTGGTCACTCTTTGGCATTAATATTGGTCTGTATATAGTGTATATATAGTCATTACTGCCATAGATTGACTATCACATAATGACACTATATAGAGACCAATATTACCGCCATACAGTGACCACCACATAATAACTCTATATACAGACCAATATTACCGCCATACAGTGACCACCACATAATCACTCTATATAGAGACCAATATTACCGCCATACAGTGACCACCACATAATCACTCTATACACACTATATACAGACCAATATTACCGCCATAGGATGACCACCACATAATCACTCTATACACACTATATACAGACCAATATTACCGCCATAGAGTGATCGCCACATAATATTGGTCTGGATACAGAGTCATTATGCAGTGGTCAATCTATGGCGTTAATATTGGTCTGTATATAGTGTGTATATAGAGTTATTATGTGGTGGTCAGTCTATGGCGGTAATATTGGTCTGTATATAGCGTATATATAGAGTCATTACTGCCATAGATTGACTGTCACATAATGACTCTATATATACACTATATACAGACCAATAGTACAGCCATAGACTGACAGCCACATAATATTGGTCTGTATACAGTGTATATAGAGTCATTCATTATACAGTGGTCAGTCTATAGCGGTAATATTGGTCCATATATAGTCATGCGGTGGTCACTGTATGGCGGTAATATTGGTCTGTATATAGTGTATATATAGAGTCATTATGCGGTGGTCACTGTATGGCGGTAATATTGGTCTGTATATAGTGTATATATAGAGTCATTATGGGGCGGTCACTTTATGGCGGTAATATTGGTCTGTATATAGTGTATATAGAGTCATGAGGTGGTCACTCTATGGCGGTAATATTGGTCTGTATATAGTGTATATATAGAGTCATTATGGGGCGGTCACTTTATGGCGGTAATATTGGTCTGTATATAGTGTATATATAGAGTCATTATGGGGCGGTCACTATATGGCGGTAATATTGGTCTGTATATAGAGTCATTATGCGGTGGTCACTCTATGGTGGTAATATTGGTCTGTATATAGTGTATATAGAGTCATTATGCGGTGGTCACTCTATGGTGGTAATATTGGTCTGTATATAGAGTCATTATGCGGTGGTCACTCTATGGTGGTAATATTGGTCTGTATATAGTGTATATAGAGTCATTATGCGGTGGTCACTCTATGGCGGTAATATTGGTCTGTATATAGTGTATATAGAGTCATTATGGGGCGGTCACTTTATGGTGGTAATATTGGCCTATATATAGTGTGTTTTCTTAATAAACGGTATGGAGGTAATATTTGGTCCTGATTATAGTGATTTTTTTATTTTATTTTTTTAAAGCAATTCATATAAATAGTTCTTGTATTTACACCACTAGCGGCAGTCCTGACTTGTAGCGGCAGTCCTGACATGTAGCGGCAGTCCCGCCATGTAGCGGCAGTCCCGACATGTAGCGGCAGTCCTGACATGTAGCGGCAGTCCTGACATGTAGGGGCAGTCCTGACATGTAGCGGCAGTCCCGACATGTAGCGGCAGTCCCGCCATGTAGCGGCAGTCCTGACATGTAGCGGCAGTCCTGACATGTAGGGGCAGTCCTGACATGTAGCGGCAGTCCCGACATGTAGCGGCAGTCCCGACATGTAGCGGCAGTCCCAGAATGTAGGGGCAGTCCCAGAATGTAGGGGCAGTCCTGGTATGTAGGGGCAGTCCTGGCATGTAGGGGCAGTCCTGGCATGTAGCGGCAGTCTCCCGACATGTAGGGGCAGTCCTGGCATGTAGGGGCAGTCCTGGCATGTAGGGGCAGTCCTGGCATGTAGGGGCAGTCCTGGCATGTAGAGGCAGTCCCAGAATGTAGGGGCAGTCCCAGAATGTAGGGGCAGCCCTGACATGTAGGGGCAGTCCTGACATGTAGCGGCAGTCCCGGCATGTAGGGGCAGTCCCGACATGTAGCGGCAGTCCTGACATGTAGCGGCAGTCCCAGAATGTAGGGGCAGTCCTGACATGTAGGGGCAGTCCTGACATGTAGGGGCAGCCCTGGCATGTAGGGGCAGCCCTGGCATGTAGGGGCAGTCCTGGCATGTAGCGGCAGTCCCGACATGTAAAAGACATCATAAAAGAGCCATGTAGTAGGCTCTCTAAGCGAGCTCCATTCTACCAGATTGGCGCTCACTTCTGCGGAATATCAGGCAGTGTAATACGGCCTTAAAAGTGGCCGTACACTTCCAATAACTGCTGGCTGAACAATCCTTCAGCTGACAATTATCTGTCCCATCCGGTCCCGTCCTCCCCATACACAGAAATTTGGCACATCTGAGTGTTCTTGTGTTCTCTAAGAGAGGGGAAAGCCATAGCCATACAGATCTGATGGCGGCTTATCTCTCTGAGAACAAAGAGGTTGGGCATTGATTTTCCATCAAGCTCGACCCCCTATGTCCACTGATATCATCTGTCAGACTGTCCAGAGAGCCCCATACACCTTACACTGATGGCCGAACCCACCAGGAACAACAGGTACCAGCAACAAAAGTGTAAAATGTATGGGGACCTTAAATTGTTGCTACAATATTTCAGCATATGGGGCCCCACCTTCAACTTTGCCCAGGGCCACATTTAGTCTAAAACCGGCCCTGATAGGGGCCACATTACACGACTAGGCCTGGATGCCCCCTCACCACCTCCTATCGCTCTCCAGTTCTCCTGAATGAGCTGATGCGTTCTCCTCGTTCTCCCTTCATCTTTTGGCACAGGCCGTGTCCTTGTCCAACGCTGCCTGCACCGAAAGGAGAAGGAAGAGAGTGTGCAGAGGACGAAGGAGGTGCCAGGAGAGGAGACGCGCAGAGGATGAAGGAGGTGCCGGGAGAGGAGACGCGCAGAGGATGAAGGAGGTGTCGGGAGAGGAGACGCGCAGAGGATGAAGGAGGTGTCGGGAGAGGAGACGCGCAGAGGATGAAGGAGGTGTCGGGAGAGGAGACGCGCTAAGGATGAAGGAGGTGCCGGGAGAGGAGACGCGCTGAGGATGAAGGAGGTGCCGGGAGAGGAGAGCGTGCAGAGGATGAAGGAGGTGCCAGGAGAGGAGAGCGTGCAGAGGACGAAGGAGGTGTCGGGAGAGGAGAGCACGGAGAGGATGAAGGAGGTGCCGGGAGAGGAGAGCGTGCAGAGGATGAAGGAGGTGCCGGGAGAGGAGAGCTTGCAGAGGACGAAGGAGGTGTCGGGAGAGGAGAGCGCGGAGAGGATGAAGGAGGTGCCGGGACAGGAGAGCGCGGAGAGGATGAAGGAGGTGCCGGGGGAGGAGACGCGCTGCCACCAGAATGCTGCCAGGGAACAGGTGACAGGTGAGTTGAAGTTTGTTTTTTGTTTTTTTAAACTAATTGGGGACACAGGGGCCAATAAAATACCCGCACCGAAAGGAGAAGGAGGAGAGTGTGCAGAGGACGAAGGAGGTGCCAGGAGAGGAGACGCGCAGAGGATGAAGGAGGTGCCGGGAGAGGAGACGCGCAGAGGATGAAGGAGGTGCCGGGAGAGGAGACGCGCAGAGGATGAAGGAGGTGCCAGGAGAGGAGACGCGCAGAGGATGAAGGAGGTGCCGGGAGAGGAGACGCGCAGAGGATGAAGGAGGTGCCGGGAGAGGAGACGCGCAGAGGATGAAGGAGGTGTCGGGAGAGGAGACGCGCAGAGGATGAAGGAGGTGTCGGGAGAGGAGACGCGCAGAGGATGAAGGAGGTGTCGGGAGAGGAGACGCGCTAAGGATGAAGGAGGTGCCGGGAGAGGAGACGCGCTGAGGATGAAGGAGGTGCTGGGAGAGGAGAGCGTGCAGAGGATGAAGGAGGTGCCAGGAGAGGAGAGCGTGCAGAGGACGAAGGAGGTGTCGGGAGAGGAGAGCACGGAGAGGATGAAGGAGGTGCCGGGAGAGGAGAGCGTGCAGAGGATGAAGGAGGTGCCGGGAGAGGAGAGCTTGCAGAGGACGAAGGAGGTGTCGGGAGAGGAGAGCGCGGAGAGGATGAAGGAGGTGCCGGGACAGGAGAGCGCGGAGAGGATGAAGGAGGTGCCGGGGGAGGAGACGCGCTGCCACCAGAATGCTGCCAGGGAACAGGTGACAGGTGAGTTGAAGTTTGTTTTTTGTTTTTTTAAACTAATTGGGGACACAGGGGCCAATAAAATACCCGCACCGAAAGGAGAAGGAGGAGAGTGTGCAGAGGACGAAGGAGGTGCCAGGAGAGGAGACGCGCAGAGGATGAAGGAGGTGCCGGGAGAGGAGACGCGCAGAGGATGAAGGAGGTGCCGGGAGAGGAGACGCGCAGAGGATGAAGGAGGTGTCGGGAGAGGAGACGCGCAGAGGATGAAGGAGGTGTCGGGAGAGGAGACGCGCAGAGGATGAAGGAGGTGCCGGGAGAGGAGACGCGCTGAGGATGAAGGAGGTGCCGGGAGAGGAGACGCGCTGAGGATGAAGGAGGTGCCGGGAGAGGAGAGCGTGCAGAGGATGAAGGAGGTGCCAGGAGAGGAGAGCGTGCAGAGGACGAAGGAGGTGTCGGGAGAGGAGAGCACGGAGAGGATGAAGGAGGTGCCGGGAGAGGAGAGCGTGCAGAGGATGAAGGAGGTGCCCGGAGAGGAGAGCGTGCAGAGGACGAAGGAGGTGTCGGGAGAGGAGAGCGCGGAGAGGATGAAGGAGGTGCCGGGACAGGAGAGCGCGGAGAGGATGAAGGAGGTGCTGGGGGAGGAGACACGCGCTGCCACCAGAATGCTGCCAGGGAACAGGTGACAGGTGAGTTGAAGTTTGTTTTTTGTTTTTTTAAACTAATTGGGTAAACAGGGGCCAATAAAATATATCTGGCACAGAGGAGGGCATAAATCTGATTGGGGGCACAGGAGGGGGGGCATAAAACAACTAATTGGGGGCACAGAGGGGCATATATCTGGGGGGGGCTAAAAGTGATTGGGGGGGCTAAAACTGACTGGGGTGTACAGAGGAAAGCCTAAAACTGATTGGGGGTCACAGAGAGGGTGTGTGTGCATAAAAAAACTAATTGGGGCACAAAGGAGGGCACAAGTCTGATTGGGGGACACAGAGGAAGGCCTAAAACTAATTGGGGGCACAGAGGAGCATATATCTGGAACAGAGGAGGGCATAAATTTGATTGGGGGGGCTAAAACTGAGGGCACGGGGGGCTAAAACTTATTGGGGGCTAAAACTGATTAGGGACACAAAGGGGGGCTAAAACTGATTGGGGGCATAGGGATTGGGCTAAAACTGAATGGGGTCACAGAGGGGTGGGGGCTAAAACTGGGGGCACAGAGGGGGTGGGGCTAAAACTGATTGGGGGCATAGGGGGACCCTAAAAACTGATTGGGGGCACAGAGGGGAGGCCCCTAAAACATATATGGCTCCAAGGGGTGTGGGGGGTGTGGCTTCAAGGGGACTTGTAGATAACTAGACTAGAAGATAAGGGCTGTAGTAGTTGTGATATCAGGAGTGTGTGTGTGTGTGTGGGGGGGGGGTAATAGTAGCAGCAATGGCAGTGCAAGCAGTAGACTAGTATTGGGGGGAGTAGTAGACTAGTACTGGGGGGAGTAGTAGACTAGTATTGGGAGGAATAGTAGACTAGTATTGGGAGGAGTAGTAGAGCAGTATTGGGAGGAGTAGTAGACTAGTATTGGGGGGAGTAGTAGAGCAGTATTGGGAGGAGTAGTAGTAGACTAGTATTGGGAGGAGTAGTAGACTAGTATTGGGGGGAGTAGTAGACTAGTATTGGGGGGAGTAGTAGACTAGTATTGGAGGGAGTAGTAGACTAGTATTGGGGGGAGTAGTAGAGCAGTATTGGGAGGAGTAGTGGACTAGTATTGGGAGGAGTAGTAGACTAGTATTGGGGGGAGTAGTAGAGCAGTATTGGGAGGAGTAGTAGACTAGTATTGGGAGGAGTAGTAGACTAGTATTGGGGGGAGTAGTAGACTAGTATTGGGAGGAGTAGTAGAGCAGTATTGGAGGAGTAGTAGACTAGTATTGGAGGAGTAGTAGACTAGTATTGGGAGGAGTAGTAGAGCAGTATTGGGGGAGTAGTAGAGCAGTATTGGGGGTAGTAGTAGAGCAGTATTGGGGGAGTAGTAGAGCAGTATTGGAGGAGTAGTAGACTAGTATTGGGGGGAGTAGTAGAGCAGTATTGGGAGGAGTAGTAGACTAGTATTGGGGGGAGTAGTAGAGCAGTATTGGGGGAGTAGTAGAGCAGTATTGGAGGAGTAGTAGACTAGTATTGAGGGGAGTAGTAGAGCAGTATTGGAGGAGTAGTAGAGCAGTATTGGAGGGAGTAGTAGAGCAGAATTGGGGGAGTAGTAGAGCAGTATTGGAGGAGTAGTAGAGCAGTATTGGGGGGAGTAGTAGACTAGTATTGGGGGGGAGTAGTAGAGCAGTATTGGGAGTAGTAGTAGACTAGTATTGGGGGGAGTAGTAGACTAGTATTGGGGGGAGTAGTAGACTAGTATTGGGGGGAGTAGTAGAGCAGTATTGGGAGGAGTAGTAGACTAGTATTGGGGGGAGTAGTAGACTAGTATTGGGGGGAGTAGTAGACTAGTATTGGGGGGAGTAGTAGACTAGTATTGGGAGGAGTAGTAGGGCAGTATTGGGGGAGTAGTAGAGCAGTGTTGGGAGTAGTAGTAGAGCAGTATTGAGATTGTAGTAGAGTACTGTGGGGAGTAGTAGAGCAGTATTGGGGGAATAGTAGAGCAGTATTGGGAGTAGTAGTAGACTAGTATCTTTCTCTCCTTTTTGTTTTTTCAGATCTCTTTATCCAGAGCATTCCGTATTCCATGGACTAGATCGATGTTTTGGTTTAATAAAATGCTCATCGTGTTTTTATTTGCATAAAACATATTTTTAACTTGTGTCTTGTCTTTTTGTGTTTACAGTAGGGCTGGGCGATAAATCAAATTAATTCACCCAAAATTTGATAATTGATTTGATTTTTAATTAATTTTTTTCAAACTGATCTTCAAAAAAAAATTTAAAAAAATCATTGGACGGAGGAGCGTTGTTGGCGGGTTCAGCTGCTGAAGCAGAGCCTGGGGAGGGAGAGCGCCCAGCAGTGTCCTCTGTCCCTCCTGTTGACCTGCCCCCATAGCGGGATGAGTATACGCACTCCCAGCCGCATACGCCCCCAGTCTCTGGAAGAGGCGGCCTCAGGTACTGCAGGATAGGGTGACTGGGGCAGAGATGGTAGCGTCGCTGTGATTACTGGAGCTGTACAGGATCGGGGGTATGCACTGCGCCCCCGCTCCTGCTGTACACTTTCAGTAACCGCAGTGACCCTATCCTGTGGCCTGCTCCAGAGCCTGGGGCCTCCATATTTGCCTGGGAGGGGAACGTGCGTGCCTGGAGTGAGAGGAGGAGTAAACCAGGTGTGTGCTCTCCTCCCCCAGTCTGGCTCTTTTCAAGGTTTCATGGGGCCCCATGAAGTTGTTTGCTATGGGATATCATGACTCCTAGTTACGCACCAGCCCCTCATCTATACCTGTACTACTATTACACCCCTCATCTGTTCCTGTATTATTACTACTACTACACCCCTCATCTATACCTGTACTACTATTACACCCCTCATCTGTTCCTGTGTTATAACTACTACTGCACCCATCATCTGTTTCTGTATTATTACTACTACACCCCCCATCTGTTCCTGTACTATTGCTACAACACCCCTCATCTATACCTGTACTACTATTACACCCCTCATCTGTTCCTGTACTATTGCTACAACACCCCTCATCTGTTCCTGTATTACTACTACTGCACCTCTCATCTGTTCCTGTATTATTACTACTACTGCACCTCTCATCTGTTCCTGTATTACTACTACTGCACCCCTCATCTGTTTCTGTACTACTACACCCCTTACCACTATACCTCCACTACTACACCCTACCTTGATGGAGGCACAAACAAGATCTCCTATACGATATAAGGCACAAAGGAGGCTTGTCTACTACATGGGGACACGGGGAGCACTGTTACTTTCTCACGTCATTAAAATAGTATCTGACGCTGCAAGGAGAAAAAGCGAGAATCTTCCCCCAAAAAATTTCAAAATAGAGATTTTATTTTTTTGGTCCTACTTTACAGGCTTAGTAGTGGAAGCCATCGCCAGTACCTGGTCCTGTGAAGAATCGGGTGCCACTAGTCCCACAGAATAAGATAAGGTGTTCCTGGACTGGATGGTGGCAGGCTGGTGTTATTAGGGTGGGAAGGGCCAAAATAGATGCACATTCCCACCCTGGTACAACTAGGCCGCTGCTTTTTCTTTTTTTAACCTGGCTGGTCATGGAAATGGGAGGGGCCCCTACACTTTTCATTTTAATTAAAAAAAAAAAAAGGTGTGTAGGGTCCCTCCATTTCCATAAACAGCAGCCACCTAACTACAGCATAGTAGTAGCTGAAAGAACATAGAATGGATGAATTATGGTAAATGCAAGGAACATTAGAAGACATGGATCAGATAACATATCCAAAATAAAATCTATACCAATCCTTACACACGGGCCTAGTCATTACACCCACTATAGGGTCCTGTACAGGCCCAGTCATTACACCCGCTATAAGGTGCTGTACAGGCTCAGTCATTACACCCGCTATAAGGTGCTGTACAGGCCCAGCCATTACACCTGCTATAAAGTGCTGTACAGGCCCAGTCATTACACCCACTATAGGGTGCTGTACAGGCCCAGTCATTACCCGCTATAAGGTGCTGTACAGGCCCAGTCATTACACCCGCTATAAGGTGCTGTACAGGCCCAGTCATTACACCCGCTATAGGGTGCTGTACAGGCCCAGTCATTACCCGCTATAAGGTGCTGTACAGGCCCAGTCATTACACCCGCTATAAGGTGCTGTACAGGCTCAGTCATTACACCCACTATAAGGTGCTGTACAGGCTCAGTCATTACACCCGCTATAAGGTGCTGTACAGGCTCAGTCATTACACCCACTATAAGGTGCTGTACAGGCCCAGTCATTACACCCGCTATAAGGTGCTGTACAGGCCCAGCCATTACACCTGCTATAAAGTGCTGTATGGGCCCAGTCATTACACCCACTATAGGGTCCTGTACAGGCCCAGTCATTACACCGCTATAGGGTACTGTACAGGCCCAGCCATTACACCTGCTATAAAGTGCTGTACAGGCCCAGTCCTTACACCCGCTATAAGGTGCTGTACAGGCCCAGTCCTTACACCCGCTATAAGGTGCTGTACAGGCCCAGTCCTTACACCTGCTATAAGGTGCTGTACAGGCCCAGTCATTACACCCGCTATAGGGTGCTGTACAGGCCCAGTCATTACACCCGCTATAAGGTGCTGTACAGGCCCAGTCATTACACCCGCTATAGGGTGCTGTACAGGCCCAGTCATTACACCCGCTATAAGGTCCTGTACAGGCCCAGTCCTTACACCCGCTATAAGGTGCTGTACAGGCCCAGTCATTACACCCGCTATAAGGTCCTGTACAGGCCCAGTCCTTACACCCGCTATAAGGTGCTGTACAGGCCCAGTCATTACACCCGCTATAGGGTGCTGTACAGGCCCAGTCATTACACCCGCTATAAGGTCCTGTACAGGCCCAGTCCTTACACCCGCTATAAGGTGCTGTACAGGCCCAGTCATTACACCCGCTATAGGGTGCTGTACAGGCCCAGTCATTACACCCGCTATAGGGTCCTGTACAGGCCCAGTCATTACACCCGCTATAAGGTCCTGTACAGGCCCAGTCATTACACCCGCTATAGGGTGCTGTACAGGCCCAGTCATTACACCCGCTATAAGGTGCTGTACAGGCTCAGTCATTACACCCGCTATAAGGTGCTGTACAGGCCCAGTCATTACACCCGCTATAGGGTGCTGTACAGGCCCAGTCATTACACCCGCTATAGGGTCCTGTACAGGCCCAGTCATTACACCCGCTATAAGGTCCTGTACAGGCCCAGTCATTACACCCGCTATAGGGTGCTGTACAGGCCCAGTCATTACACCTGCTATAAGGTGTTGTACAGGCCCAGTCATTACACCTGTTATAAGGTGCTGTACAGGCCCAGTCATTACACCCGCTATAGGGTGCTGTACAGGCCCAGTCATTACACCCGCTATAGGGTGCTGTACAGGCCCAGTCATTACACCCGCTATAGGATGCTGTACAGGCCCAGTCATTACACCCGCTATAAGGTGTTGTACCAGGTACATAGATCCACGTTATAAGAGAGCAGAAGTACTGGGTACATAGATATAAGAGAGCAGATGTACCAGGTAAATAGATATAAGAGAGCAGATGTACCAGGTACATAGATTCACTTGGATTTAGCATCCTCACACTGGGTAAGCTATTTCCAAGTGAGGGAATGGACAGGGTACGCAGATCCACCTTCCAAGAGAGCAGATGTACTGGGTACATAGATCCACTTGGAAATAGCTTACCCAGTGTGAGGATGCTAAATCCAAGTGAATCTACGTACTTGGTACATCTGCTGTCTTGGAAAGTGGATCTACTGTATGTACCAGGTACATTTAATCACTTGGATTTAGCATCCTCACACTGAATAAGCTATTTCCAAGTAAGGGATGGACAAGGTATATAGATCCGCTTCCCAAGAAATCAGATGTACCAGGTACGTAGATCCACTTGGAAATAGCTTATTCAGTGTGAGTATGCTAAATCCAAGTGGATCTATGTACATGATACATCTGCTCTCTTGGAAAGTGGATCTACTGGGTACATAGATCCACTTGGATTTAGCATTCTCACACTGAATAAGCTATTTCCAAGTGGATCTACGTACCTGGTACATAGATCCACTTTACAAGAGAGCAGAAGTACCAGGTACATAGATGCACTTGGATTTAGCATTCTCACACTAAGTAAGCTATTTCCAAGTGAGGGGATGGACAGGGTACGTAGATTCACTTGGAAATAGCTTATTCAGTGTGAGAATGCTAAATCCAAGTGGATCTACGTACCAGGTACATCTGCTCTCTTGGAAAGTGGATCTATGTACCCTGTCCATCCCCCTCACTTGGAAATGGCTTACTCAGTGTACCAGGTACGTAGATTCACTTGGATTTAGCATGCTCACATTGAGTAAGCTATTTTCAAGTGAGGGAATGGACAGGGTACGGATTTAATGCTAAATTCAAGTGGGTTAAAGGACCTGGTCCCTCTATCTGCTAGAAAGTAGCTTAATGTATTATGGGTATGCTAAGGTCCCTCTGCCCACTTGGAAATAGCTTATACTATGCGGGTATGCTAAGGTCCCTCTGCCCACTTGGAAATAGCTTATACTATGTGGGTATGCTAAATCCAAGTGGGCTAAAGGACCTTGTCCCTCTACCCACTACAAAGTAGCTTATATTATGTGGGTATGCTAAGGTCCCTCTTCCCACTTGGAAATAACTTATCCTATGTGAGAATGCTAAATCCAAGTGGGCTAAAGGACCTTGTCCCTCTACCAACTTGGAAATAGCTTATATTATGCGGGTATGCTAAGGGCCCTTTACCCACTTGGAAATAGCTTATACTATGTGGGTATGCAAAGGTCCCTCTACCCACTTGGAAATAGCTTGTACTATGTGAGAATATTAAATCCAAGTGGGCTAAAGGACCTGGTCCCTCTACCCACTACAAAGTAGCTTATACTGTGTGGGTATGCTAAGGTCTCTCTACCCACTTGGAAATAGCTTATACTATGCGGGTATGCTAAGGTCCCTCTACCCACTTGGAAATAGCTTATACTATGCGGGTATGCTAAGGTCTCTCTACCCACTTGGAAATAGCTTATACTATGCGGGTATGCTAAGGTCCCTCTACCCACTTGGAAATAGCTTATACTATGTGGGTATGCTAAATCCAAGTGGGCTAAAGGACCTTGTCTCTCTACCCACTACAAAGTAGCTTATACTATGTGGTAATGCTAAGGTCCCTCTACCCACTTAGAAATAACTTATCCTTTGTGAGAATGTTAAATCCAAGTGGGCTAAAGGTCCTTGTCCCTCTACCCACTTGGAAATAGCTTATCCTATGTGGGTATTCTAAGGTCCCTCTACCCACTTGGAAATAGCTTATACTATGTGGGTATTCTAAGGTCCCTCTGCCCACTTGGAAATAGCTTATCCTATGTGAGAATGCTAAATCCAAGTGGGCTAAAGGACCTGGTCCCTCTGCCCACTTGGATTTAGCATTTTCACATTAGAGTCAGCTATTTTCAAGTGGGCAGAGGGACCAGGTCCTTTAGCCCACTTGGATTTAGAGTCAACCGAGTGATTAGGGGGACACTCCATCAGGTGCAGGGCCTTGTGATGTCACAAGGTCATGTGACTTGTGTGGGAGGAGCTTAATTTTTCCCAGCCTTTCTGAGCAGTAGTGACAAAGCAGCCGGTCTGGGTCAGTCAGGACTGTGTTGCTGCAGGGTCTGTCTGTGTCCCGGGCTTTCTGTGAGGTAGGAGACTACAGTAATGGCCGTGTGAGGAGTTTCTGGGCATTGGAATTGGTAAGCTACTCTTTGGGGCATTTTTTTTATAAAGTTTTGCGGGGTCTGTAGTAATGTGTTGTGCGATGGTCTGCAGGGTTAGGGGGCTATAGTAATGATATGTGATGGTCTGCAGGGTCAGGGGGCTATAGTAATGATATGTGATGGTCTGCAGAGTCAGGGGTCTATAGTAATGATATGTGATGGTCTGCAGAGTCAGGGGTCTATAGTAATGATATGCGATGGTCTGTAGTAATGGCGTTGTGCGATGGTCTGCGGGGTCTGTAGTAATGGTGTTGTGCGATGGTCTGCGGGGTCTGTAGTAATGTGTTGTGCGATGGTCTGCAGGGTTAGGGGGCTATAGTAATGATATGTGATGGTCTGCAGGGTCAGGGGGCTATAGTAATGATATGTGATGGTCTGCAGAGTCAGGGGTCTATAGTAATGATATGCGATGGTCTGTAGTAATGGCGTTGTGCGATGGTCTGCGGGGTCTGTAGTAATGGTGTTGTGCGATGGTCTGCGGGGTCTGTAGTAATGGCGTTGTGCGATGGTCTGCGGGGTCTGTAGTAATGGCGTTGCGCGATGGTCTGCGGGGTCTGTAGTAATGGCGTTGTGCGATGGTCTGCGGGGTCTGTAGTAATGGCGTTGTGCGATGGTCTGCAGAAATGGCGTTGTGCGATGGTCTGCGGGGTCTGTAGTAATGGCGTTGTGCGGTGGTCTGCGGGGTCTGTAGTAATCGCGTTGTGCGATGGTCTGCGGGGTCTGTAGTAATGGCGTTGTGCGATGGTCTGCAGGGTCTGTAGTAATGGCCTTGTGCGATGGTCTGCAGGGTCTGTAGTAATGGCGTTGTGCGATGGTCTGCGGGTCTGTAGTAATGGCGTTGTGCGATGTTCTGCGCGGTCTGTAGTAATGGCGTTGTGCGGGGGTCTGCAGGGTCTGTAGTAATGGCGTTGTGCGATGGTCTGCGGGGTCAGGGGTCTGTGCGCTGCTTAATCAGCAGCTGAGGGCCGCTGACGGGCTGAGAACGTCCTCCCTCCACAGTGGTCCGCCAGCGAGGGGCATCACTTGTCACCTGTTCAGCAGCTCCCCCATCCTCCCTGCGTTCTCTCCTCATTCTCCTTTCGGGGCAGGCAGAGTCTTTATCCAACACTGCCCGCACCGAAAGATGGAAGGAGAATGAGGAGAGCGCGCAGAGGATGAGGTGCCGGGAGAGGAGAGCGCGCAGAGGATGAGGTGCCGGGAGAGGAGAGCGCGCAGAGGATGAGGTGCCGGGAGAGGAGAGCGCGCAGAGAATGAGGTGCCGGGAGAGGAGAGCGCGCAGAGGATGAGGTGCCGGGAGAGGAGAGCGCGCAGAGGATGAGGTGCCGGGAGAGTAGAGTGCGCAGAGGATGAGGTGCCGGGAGAGGAGAGTGCGCAGAGGATGAGGTTCCCGGGAGAGTAGAGCGCGCAGAGGATGAGGTGTCGGGAGAGTAGAGCGCGCAGAGGATGAGGTGCCGGGAGAGTAGAGCGCGCAGAGGATGAGGTTCCCGGGAGAGTAGAGCGCGCAGAGGATGAGGTGCCGGGAGAGTAGAGCGCGCAGAGGATGAGGTGCCGGGAGAGGAGAGCGCGCAGAGGATGAGGTGCCGGGAGAGGAGAGCGCGCAGAGGATGAGGTGCCGGGAGAGGAGAGCGCGCAGAGGATGAGGTGCCGGGAGAGGAGAGCGCGCAGAGGATGAGGTGCCGGGAGAGGAGAGCGCGCAGAGGATGAGGTGCCGGGAGAGGAGAGCGCGCAGAGGATGAGGTGCAGGGAGAGTAGAGCGCGCAGAGGATGAGGTGCAGGGAGAACGCTGCCAGGGAGCAGGCTACAGGTGAGTTGAAGTTTGTTTTTTGTTTTCTATGGAGGAGGCATAAAACTAATTGGGGGCACAGAGGGGGGGAGAGGGGGGTTAAAACTGATTGTGGGCACAAAGAGGGGAGCATAAAACAACTAATTGGCGACACAGAGGGGGGGTTAAAACTGATTGGGGGCACAGAGAGGGGAGCATAAAACAACTAATTGGCGACACAGAGGGGCCAATAAAAGATTTCTGGCACAGAGGTGGACATAAATCTGATTTGGGGCATAGAGGAGGGGGGGGGGGGGGGGGTAAAACTGATTGGGTGCACAGAGGGGGCATAAAACAACTAATTGGGGGTACAGGGAAGGCTAAAACTGATTGGGGGCACAGGGGGGCATAAAACTAAGTGTGGGGAACAGATTTGGTGTAAAACTAACTGGGGTACAGAGGGGGCATAAAGCTATATGGGGGGGGGGCTATATGGCTCCAGGGGGACATGTAGGCACATGTATTTGGCTATGGGGGTATGGGCATATCTGACTTCAGTTTTATCCCCACCCCCTCTGTGCCCCCAATGAGTTTTAGGCCCACCCCCTCTGTGCCCCAATGAGTTTTAGCCCCACCCCCTCTGTGCCCTCAATGAGTTTTAGGCCCACCCCCTCTGTGCCCCCAATGAGTTTTAGGGCCTCCTCTGTGCCACCAATCAGTTTTAGGCCCCCCTCTGTGCCACCAATCAGTTTTAGGCCCCCCTCTGTGCCAGATATATTTTATTGGCTCCTCTTTGGCGCCTCCAGTATATATAATTTTTTTTAGTCTCTCTCCTCTTTGTTTTTCAGATCTCTATATCCAGGGCTTCCATATTCCGTGGACTAGATCAATGTTTTGGTTTAATACAACGGTCAATGAGTGTGGGGGTGTTTTTTATTTGAATAAAAAAATATTTTGCAGTTTTGTCTTTTTTTCTTTACAGTATGGCAGGGCAATTAAAATAATTAATTTGATTAATCTGCCCAGAATTCGCTAATCGATTTAGATTTTTTTTTTTCCTTTTAATCGATTTTCTTAGGGTCCTATTCCACGGGCCGAGCAGGGCCCAATCAGCGATGTAAACGAGCGGTGATCTGCTAGATCGCCGCTCTCTACTGGGCCTATTCCACGGCCCGATGATCGTTGAGCGAGGGCTGCAAGGACATCGTTACCGATGTCCTTGCAGCATCATACATTACCTGTCCAGTCTGCATCCCCGGGTCCCGCGTGGTCTATCTTCAGAGTGGCCGGTCAGCTAACAGGCCACAGTCAGCCAATCACAGGCCGCGGCGGTCCCGGCCTGTGATTGGCTGAGCGCTCCGTCAGCTGACCGGCCATTCTGAAGATAGAGCGCGCGGGACCAGGGGATGAAGACAGAGCGGAGAAGAAGCCTGGACAGGTAATGTATGCTGCTGCTGCTTGTCAAATCGTTGGTCGTCCGCCGCGCACCGCTGTTCAACCGTAGCGATGCGCGGTGGGGGAAAGATGATTTTAGGTCTGGCCCTAAATGATTGTTCTCTCTATTTCACGGAACGATAATTATCTGCCGAATCGGGCCAAATGGGGCTGATCCGGCCGATTATCGTTACTGTGGAATAGGGCCCTTAATTGCTCATTGGATGTGGGCAGCAGGCAGGTGTGTTGTTGGCGGGCTCAGCTGCTGAAGCAGAGTTTGGGGAGGGAGAGCGCCCAGCAGTGTTCTCTGTCCTGCTGTTGAGACGCCCCATAGCTGGACGAGTACACACATTCGCCTCCTAGCCGCACACGCCCCCAGTTTCTGGAGGAGGAGGCCGCAGGGACTGCAGGATAGGGTGACTAAAGCAGAGATGGTAGCATCACTTCGGTTACTGGAGCTGTACAGCGGGATCGGGGGGTATGCACTGCTCCCCACCCATCCCGCTGTACACCTCTAGTAACCGCAGCAATGCTACCATCTCTCTGTCCCTGTCACTCTATCCTGCAGTCCCTGCGGCGGCCTCCTCCAGCGACCAGGGGCGTGTGTGGCTAGGAGGTATGTGCCCTCCTGCCCCATTTCCAGTCACCAAGGTTTTATGAGGCCCCATGCAGTTGTTTTTGCTATGGGATCCCATGACACCTAACTACACCCCTGCCCCTTATCTATACCTGTATTACCACTACACCCCTCATCTGTACCTATACTATTACTACACCTCTCATCTGTACCTGTACTACTACTATACCCCTCATCTGTACCTGTATTACTATTACTACACCCCTCATGTACGCCTGTACTACTACTACACCCCTCATCTGTACCTGTACTACTATTACTACACCCCTCATCTGTACCTGTACTACTATTACTACACCCCTCATGTATACCTGTACTATTACCACACCCCTCATCTGTACCTGTACTACTACCACACACTTCATCAATACCTGTACTACTACCACACTCCTCATCTGTACCTGTACTACTATTACTACACCTCTCATCTGTACCTGTATTACCACTACACCCCTCATCTGTACCTGTACTACTACTACACCCCTCATCTGTACTTGTGATGCTACTACACCCCTCCTCTATACCTGTGCTACTACTACACCCCTCACCTATACCTGTACTACTGCACCCCTCATCTATACCTGTACTATTATTACACCCCTCATCTGTACCTGTATTACCACTACACCCCTCCTCTGTACCTGTACTACTACTACTACACCCCTCATCTATACCTGTACTACTACTACTACTACACCCCTCATCTATACCTGTACTACTACTACTACACCCCTCATCTATACCTGTACTACTACTACTACACCCCTTATCTGTACCTGTGCTGCTACTACACCCCTCATCTATACCTGTAGTACTACACTCCTTATCCACTATACTTCTACTACTACACTCTACCTAGATGCAGGCACAAAAAAAAAAGATCTGGGGGCGGAGCAGGCCACCAATGTGAGCAGACGTACATGTGGTGAGCTCCGTCCACACAGCTGACAATACAGCCTGTAATCCGCCTTGCCTGCCGATTTTTTATATGGGGAAGACTTCCAAGGCACCCCTACAACAACCCGACCCTGCTGCTCACCCGAAATTGGGCCGTCGGACTCTGGACTGGTACCTACTCCCGGGCCCTGCTGTTTCCCGGCGCTCCCCGCCTCACCTCAGGAGACCGCGCCGCTGCCTGGACCGGGATCATTGCCGGTCTACTGGATCCCAGCTGCCAGAACTCAGATCGGGCTCCCCGGACGCAGGCGCCCCCTCCTCGTGGACCCCAGCGGGCGGCAGGTTAGGGGCGGTGGAGGAGAGCGCTACAGAGACGACGAGCGGTGAAGAGCGGGCGCCATCTTGTCCCAGCTCTCCTGCAGACCCCGGCCTTCTGGAGAGAGAAGCAACACCTAGGGGGAACCCCCAGCAGACCTACAACTTGCGGGCACTCACCTCCCGCCCTGGAGTGCTGGGCTCGACCGGTTTCTCCCCGCTGTCTCGGCCCGTCTTTGACCCGGAGCCGGCAACAGTGAGTACCGAGGGGACCACGTGTGAGGAGAGTCAGGCGCCATCTTGCGCTAGCAGCGGAGCAGCGCTATCCCCCCTAGCAGACAACCTGCAGCCACTCTTCAGACCGGCAGCGTGTCCCATAGCCTACACAGCCCCCCCTGACTGCTTGGCCTTTCCCCTTGGGACACTACCTAACGTCCGGGACCCCGGTCCCTACTCACACTGCCTGCTTGACCCTCCTGAGGTCCAGCAGGGCTCCCAGGACTTATTTGGGGACACCCAGCTAGCTCCAACGCCTGCAACGAACTCTCCGGGGCCTGTTGCCTGCACTACTGCTGCTATGTCTGCAGCTCCCAAACCCCCCAGAGGGGATAAAACCAAACCGCAGAAAACCATGCAGACGCCCCATAAGCAGAAACATAAGGGGACCCAAAATAACGCTGCGGCACTACTCCCTGACCAGTGGTCACAACAGGGGGACTCTGACTCCGACTCCTCTCACCCGGACCCTCAGTCTAAGCACGATATGCAACGGCTGCTATCCCAACTACCCACTAAAAGTGATTTTGAGGCTCTCGTTACTAAAGTACAAAATGCATGCAGGGCGGAAATTTCTGAGTTGCGGAAGGACATGCAACATATTACTTCCAGGGTAGAGACTCTAGAAAACGAACAAGATCACTCCCGATCCTATACGGCCCAGTTACGGGACACCGTTGCTCTCCAAGCCACAGCTTTGAACGACATGCAGCGCCATTTAGAAGACCTCGATAATCGAGGTAGGCGCAACAACATTCGTGTGAGGGGCCTCCCTGAGGCCACGCAGGCTGAAGATTTACATGAGACACTAGAAGCTATCTTTAATAGTATCCTGGGGGAACGTCCGAGTCATAAAATCAAGTTGGACAGAGCCCATCGGGCTTTGAGGCCGAGAGCTGCTGCGGGCTCTCCGAGAGATGTTATTTGCTGTGTCCATGATTATACCTTGAAAGAGCGCATTATGCAGAAATCTCGCCAGCTCAAAGACTTTGACTTCGATGGCGCTCC
Organism: Dendropsophus ebraccatus; assembly: GCF_027789765.1. Classification (NCBI taxonomy): domain Eukaryota; kingdom Metazoa; phylum Chordata; class Amphibia; order Anura; family Hylidae; genus Dendropsophus; species Dendropsophus ebraccatus. Next base: position 8,545,841 of record NC_091458.1, on the reverse strand, counting down.
TGTTCAGCTTTATCCTGACTTATCCTGGCTCACCCTACAAAAGAGACGCTGCTTACGCCCCCTTCTGGCGACCCTCCGTGACCATCAAGCCACCTACCGCTGGAACTTTCCCTTTGCCTTGGTAGCGCGTAGAGACGGCAGATCTGCCACCCTCAAAGACCTGTAACGCCCGGAGTAGTGGATCCACTGGACCGGCACCAGCGATGGCACAAACCTCACCAGGGAGCGGAGTCTAAGGGGCCGCTGGTTTTCACCAGAGCCCGCCGCAAGGCGGGATGGACTTGCTGCGGCAGGCGACCCCCAGGTCGCTACCCCTGGCTTGGTTGCTGGTGTCGGCAGGCGAGGCGTGGCTGGAGATGGCACAGGCAATAGTCTGCAGATGAGAGAGCACGTGACAAGCTGGACACAGGAACAGGTGGAGTGACAGGGGAACAGGAACCAGGAACAGGGACTAGGGACCAGGTAACGGACAGGACACAGGAACAACAGGGAGCTGGGCCAAACGCTATGGGAAGCATGTAGAGGCTCCAACACAGGGGACAGGGCATGCTGGGATTTATAGGGGAGTGATTAGGTGCAACTACCAATTAGGAGCGCACTGCCCCTTTAAATCTGAGACAGCCGGCGCGCGCGCGCCCTAGGAGGCGGGGACGCGCGCGCCGGCCGGCACAGCGGGAGACAGGAGCGTGGAGAGGTGAGGCGCCCCCCGGGGCCGAGGTGATAGCAGTGCCGGGTCCCCGACTATGGACACCGGCTGCTGCATGGGGCAGGAAGCGGTCGCGGCGGCGGCCCGGAACGCGGGACGCCGCCGCGGCCGTGACAGTACCCCCCCCCTTTGGCCTCCCCCTCTTTCTTGCCTGCAGATGGCACAGGAAGCCACAAAGTCTTTGACATCTTGAAACAGACTAGGCCACCAGTAGTGGCGAGAGATCCGTTGGCCGGTCTTACGGACTCCAGGGTGCCCGGCCTCCAACGAGGAATGACCCCACTTCAAAATACCTCTTCGAAGCGCAGGGTGAACATGAGTCTTTCCGGGGGGTACTCTCTGAAGCGAGGAGGTGACGACTGGTGCTAGGCGATCAGGCGGTAAAACATGGCAAGGGACTGTGGGTCTGTGGACGAGGACCTTCTGTAAGTTCTCCCGGTGGTGAGAGGACACGACCTTAGTCTTGGGTACGGAGAGAGGGTACACCTCGGCAGAGAAGGCATCCGCCGAGTCTTGGTCTTCTGCCGGTAGGTCGGGTAGAGGCTTGGCTGGGACAGGAAACGACATAGTACACTTGGTCTGAGGTGACCTGAGACACTGGTTGGAACAGTCCTGACCCCAACTGAGAATCTCCCCGGTTCTCCAGTCCAGTTGAGGGGCATGTTCTTGCAGCCACGGGAGTCCCAGGAGGACCGCGGGGGAAGAATGGGGCAGGACGTAGAAGGATATCTCTTCTTGATGTAAAGGACCCACCTGGAGGACTAAAGGTGCGGTCTGGTAGTACACACGGTCGGTAAGAATTTCGCCTGTGACCGAGGAGATAGACAGGGGCCTGGCTAGTCGGGTCACGGGTAGCCGCCATCTTTGGACCAATGTTGCCGCAATAAAACTGCCCGCTGACCCAGAATCGAGGAAGGCAGTAGTCTGATGATTTCGTCCTGAGAGAGTCCGGATGGAAACTGGCATAGACAGACTTGGAATGGTGGCATTCACACCTAGGGACACCTGTCCCACCGGACCTAGGTGCGAGCATTTTCCGGATGTTTGGGGACGTAGGGGACATCCCAGCCGGAAATGATCGGAACCACCGCAATAGAGACAGAGATTCTGCTCCAGGCGCCGGATTCTTTCATCAGGCGTCAGGTGAGCCCGTTCCACCTGCATAGGAATCTCAGGAGAGGGTTGGGACATCGAAAGGTCAGGATTCTGGAAAACCGGCGCCAGCTGGGGATGGCGACGGGAACGGGTTAGTAAATGTTCATGCCGAACCTCCTCCTCCCTCTCCGAAAAACGAGTATCAACTCGGGTGGCCAGTAGAATGAGTTCGTTCAGGGAGGTAGGCAGGTCTCGGGCAGCGAGCACGTCTCTCACACGACTAGACAGGCCCTTCTTGAAGGTGGCCAATAGGGCGGCCTCGTTCCAGTCCAATTCGGCTGCCAGGGTGCGGAACTGGATGGCGTAGTCACCAACAGAGGAGCTGCCTTGAGAGAGGTTGAGGAGAGCAGTCTCGGCTGAAGAAGCACGGGCAGGTTCCTCAAAGACGGAGCGAAACTCAAATAGGAAGGCCCGGAGATTGGCAGCAACTGGATCATCACGGTCCCACAGTGGCGTGGCCCAGGCCAGGGCTCTACCTTCTAATAGGCTGATGATGAAAGCCACTTTAGAGCGCTCGGTGGAAAACTGACTACTCAAAAGTTCAATGTGCATGGTGCACTGAGTCAAGAATCCTCTGCACAACTTAGAGTCCCCAGAGTACTTGCTTGGGAGGGCCAGTCGGAGTGAAGAAGAAGCGTCAGGAGGTGGTGTGCGCTGGGCAGTAGTCTGCTGCTGTAAGGCGGCAGTGAGTTGCTGGATCTGCTGTGACTGCTTCTGGATTTGTTGCGCCTGCTGAGTGACCACTCTGGCGACATCACGGAGATCAGGCACCTCGCCGGGATCCATGGTTGGAGCCTACTGTAACGCCCGGAGTAGTGGATCCACTGGACCGGCACCAGCGATGGCACAAACCTCACCAGGGAGCGGAGTCTAAGGGGCCGCTGGTTTTCACCAGAGCCCGCCGCAAGGCGGGATGGACTTGCTGCGGCAGGCGACCCCCAGGTCGCTACCCCTGGCTTGGTTGCTGGTGTCGGCAGGCGAGGCGTGGCTGGAGATGGCACAGGCAATAGTCTGCAGATGAGAGAGCACGTGACAAGCTGGACACAGGAACAGGTGGAGTGACAGGGGAACAGGAACCAGGAACAGGGACTAGGGACCAGGTAACGGACAGGACACAGGAACAACAGGGAGCTGGGCCAAACGCTATGGGAAGCATGTAGAGGCTCCAACACAGGGGACAGGGCATGCTGGGATTTATAGGGGAGTGATTAGGTGCAACTACCAATTAGGAGCGCACTGCCCCTTTAAATCTGAGACAGCCGGCGCGCGCGCGCCCTAGGAGGCGGGGACGCGCGCGCCGGCCGGCACAGCGGGAGACAGGAGCGTGGAGAGGTGAGGCGCCCCCCGGGGCCGAGGTGATAGCAGTGCCGGGTCCCCGACTATGGACACCGGCTGCTGCATGGGGCAGGAAGCGGTCGCGGCGGCGGCCCGGAACGCGGGACGCCGCCGCGGCCGTGACAAGACCTCAGCGACCTCGAAGCTTTCTGCGCCTCTCTGGAAATCCCGACGCCTAAACTTGTGGACTGGACTCTCGCTACCCCTCCACACCCTCCTCCGACAGTATGGCAGGCTGTATCACAGAAGCGGCGCAGATCCCCACCTCACACTCCCTCTCCCCCTGCCGGTGGCCCACATGGTCACCCCCCATGAACTGTGCTGTGATATCCTTTATTTCCTCTGGCAAGCAATCTACTGTTTATATTTTTCTCTCAAAAGGCTGTACTTTAACATAATCCTAAGCTATATAGCTGTGTGGACGAGATCCACAATGTCATTGACACTATAATTTCCTTAAGTTTGACCCTTGTTGGCTTCTCCCTTACCCCCCTGGGGCTTTCCTTTTGGTTACCTCCACTCGCCTCTAGTGTGGAATGTTGCCCCCACCCGTGCATACTTAGCGCGGGTTTTTGGTCTAGTGCCATTGCTTTACTAGTTTTGACTTTAGTTCCTTTGTTACTTTCCTTGTGGTGTCTTTGTCCCCCTCCCCCCCTTTTGTTTCTTACCTTTCTCTTACAGGTGCATCTCGAGACATGGTTCCCTCATATATTACAGATCTTGGCCATCGCCATACCACTTCTGTCATCAGCTGTAGTTGGTAAGTGGGGTCACATCGCTTCCGTCACTCTCCATCCCTTCCCATGGCTAGGCTAGTCTCCTTAAATGTCAGGGGGTTAAATTCTAACGCTAAGAGGCGGCTACTCCTACAGGAATTGAACACGCTTCACGCAGATATAGCATTTATTCAAGAGACCCATTTTGATTCCTCAGCCAACTTCAATTTTGCTAGACATCAGTACCCAATAGTGTATTCTGCTTCCAAGGGCTGCAAACAAGCAGGAGTAGCGATACTCCTCTCGCGCAATTGTCCTCTTCAGGTGACTGCTGCTTTCTCTGACCCAGGGGGTAGGTTTGTCATTATAGAAGGTACCCTACAGGGCAAACCGATAACACTATGTAATCTTTATGCCCCCAATAGACTTCAAATTCCTTTCCTCAGGGGGGTGCTCAGGCGCTTAGCTAACTCCCCCCCAGCACCATTGGTCGTGGGTGGGGACTTTAATTTGCCCTTCTCAGAAAGAGCAGATAGGCACTCAATACTGGGGTACCCCTCGTCTCCTGACCAATGCCGACTCTCTACGGAGTTTCGGAAACTAATACGCCTACATGGCTTGTATGACCTGTGGCGCATTGAGCACCCTACTGAGGCAACTTATTCATTCTTCTCCCACCCTCGTAACACACATACAAGGATAGACTATTTTTTTGGAAATGTCCCTATAGTCAGGTTACTCAAGGGGTCGGACATAGGCCCGATCTCATGGTCAGATCATGGCCCGGTGACTATCACACTGGCCTCCCTTCTCTCCCCCACGCGTCAATGCCACTGGCGCTTGAATGAATCTTTACTGAAACACCAAATTCCTAGAGATTCTATCAAGACCTGCCTCACTTCTTACTTTTCTGAGAATGAGGGAACAGTGACTTCTCAAGCTGTTTTGTGGGAGGCACATAAAGCTGTGATCCGTGGCCATTGCATAGCTCTTGGTGCTAAATACAAAAAAGATAGACAGGCCCAAATGGTCGCTGCTAGGAAACGGATTAAAGACCTGGAAGCAGCTCTAGCAACCCGCCCTGCGGTGAGTACCCTGCGCAGATTGATAGCGGCTCGAGCCCTCCTCCGAGACTTGGCCATGCACAAGGTAGAGCGTTTGCTCCTCTATTCGAGGCAAAAGTTCTACGAAAAAGGGAACAAAGCCCACACACTCCTGGCTCGCATGCTCACTGAACGCACGGCTGCTCAGTCTCCGCAGGCTCTCAAGGACCGCATGGGTACACTCCGCTTCCATCCCTCAGAGATCGCTTCCATTTTTACTGACTATTTCTCCAAACTATACTCCCTCCCATCCTCTTTACCCCTTGATCCGGAAGCCAGGACCCAAAAGATCGGAGAATTTTTAGCTCAATGCAGTCTACCTAAACTTCCGGCTGAGGCCCTAGTAGATCTTAACTCCCCCATCACCTCTGAGGAGCTGGAGGAGGTCCTAAAGGCCCTTCCCTCTGGCAAATCCCCGGGCCCGGATGGATTCACCTACCTGTACTATAAGGTATACTCTACAGAGCTGATCCCACGCTTAGTTCCCCTTTTCAACTCCTTCTTAGAAGGCTCTCCCATACCATCCACCATGCTCCATTCCCTTATTACTCTACTCCCTAAGCCTGGCAAAGATCCGCAGGAATGTGCTAGTTATCGGCCCATAGCATTGCTAAACGCCGATCTCAAGCTATTCACTAAAATTTTGGCCAACCGCCTTGGTTGCTGGCTACCTTCCTTGATTGATGCCGACCAGGTGGGCTTTGTTTCTGGGCGACAGGGAGGAGATAATACGCGAAGGGCGGTAGACATAGTGGACGCTGTTAATCTACAATCGGACCAGGCCCTACTGCTTAGCCTTGACGCTGAAAAGGCGTTTGATCGCCTTGGCTGGCCTTTTCTTTTCGAAACCCTGCAGTGTTTTGGTTTCTCGGGATCTTTCCTAACGGCTATCCGCAGCCTCTACTCTAGGCCAACTGCGTCTGTCAAATCTCCCCACCATCAATCAGAAACGTTCCCCTTGTCTAATGGCACCCGCCAGGGCTGCCCGCTATCCCCGCTGCTCTTTGTTCTATGTATAGAACCCCTGGCGGCGGCTATTAGAAGCAATGGAGATATTGCAGGGGTGAATATTCGGGGGAAAGAGTTCAAAATTATGCTCTTTGCGGACGACGTTTTGCTTACACTGACTAATCCGCATATTACCCTTCCAGTTTTGCAGGATTTGTTAAAAGCATTCGGACTAGTGTCTGGATATAAAGTAAACACGTCCAAGACCGAGGCCATGCCTTTAAATTTACCGGACCTGGTTCTTCAACGTCTACGCTCGAACTTCCAATATAAGTGGTCCCCCACCTCTATACGATACCTGGGAGTCAATTTAGCACCATCTTATAACTTACTGTATTCAGCTAATTACCCTGCGTTGTTTAAAGATGTTAGGATGCTACTAACTAAATGGAAAAAACACTATATCTCCCTCCTGGGTAGGATCGCAGCGGTCAAGATGACCATTCTCCCCAAAGTATTATATCATTTTGAAACTCTCCCGACCAAAATCCCTATGCGCGAGCTTAAATCCCTCCAGACTGCACTGTTTAAGTTCATCTGGAATGATAAGCGGCACAGAATACCTAAATCTGTTATGATGTCTAGCAGGTTGCAAGGCGGCTTGGCTGTCCCCAATCTAATACATTATTATTGGGCTGCCCATCTAAGGCCCGTTGTCTCCTGGTCCCGATACCATGCATATAATAAGTGGACAGAGATTGAAAAGAGATGGCTAGCGCCTATGCATCCGAACTCCCTGTTGTGGCACCAGACCCAACCCTTCCCTCTCCCCATCGGCCGCCTCCTGGGCCCCATAGGGTTTACCAAGTCTATCTGGTCTATCTGCACATCTAAATTCAAATTGGTATCACCTGCCCCCCCATTAATCTCGTTCTTGCTTCATCCATCCTTCCCCCCGGGACTGGAATCCGGGGTAGTCCGAACCTGGGGGAAAAATAAACTCTTCCAGTTTGCTGACGTGGTGGACCCCGTTGCTCGCACGCTGTTACCCTTTGAAAAATTAGCTGAAAAGTATGACCTGCCCTCCTCAGAGCGATACACTTACCTGCAGCTCCAGCATTACATGAGGACATGCTTAGGAACCGCTGCGGTGTCTAGGCCGACGGCGTTTGAGCAGCGGGTTCGTACCGGCCCATCGGCCAAGGGTCTAATCTCAGACATCTATAAAATCTTAGGATCCCCTAAGGAGGATACTCCAGTTCGCCACAAATATATGGATAGATGGGAGGCGGCCCTGGGACGGGAAATCTCCCCGGAATGTTGGTCAATTATCTGGGATAGGGCAGCTACTTCCTCTATCTGTGTCACCTACAAAGAGACCCAGTATAAGCTGATGACTATGTGGTATCACACGCCAGAGCTCTTGCATAAATTGAATGGGAGCATTCCTTCCACGTGTTGGAGATGCCTGCAGGCAGTGGGCTCCATTTATCACATCTTTTGGACCTGCCCAGTGGTCAAAGTCTACTGGACGACTTTCTGCAATAATCTTTCTTCTATGTTCCCTCACCCTATCCCTCGGGATCCACTGATTTGTTTGCTGAACCTCACCCCCAAAACCCTGGGTAAAAAACCCACCAAGCTTTTGCTAAATCTGTTAGTGGCGGCTAAGACTCTGATAGCCCGGCACTGGAAACAGCAAACTCTCCCTCCTTTTGCAGATTTAGTAGCGAGAATTCAGGAAATACGTTCATTAGAATATCTCACGGCTTCATTAAATGAAAGATTGGGCCCCTTTGAGCAAGTTTGGGCCCCGTGGGATGCGTACTCCTCCGCACAAGGCTTTACATGTTAAGAGATCGCCTGTATATTGTTCTCTCCTGGTATTCCTTCCCCCCCCCCCTCCTATTGTGTCTCTCCCCAGTCGTGTCTGATAGTTTGTCAAGTTTGTATAACATTCTGCAACCCTAATGAGACATTTGTGATAACTCTGTGACACTTGGGTTAACTCTATGGGTAGACTGTTCTAGCTGGACGTTGTACACTATAATAATACTGGCTCGATTTCCGTTGTTTAGGTTTACCTAGTACTGTACTATCTGTTTTCCTGATTTACCTTGTGGAATCGTTGTACTAAAAATGTGTGTTTTAAATACAAAAACTCTAATAAAAATACAATTTCAAAAAAAAAAAAAAAAAAAAAAAAAAAAAAAAAAAAAAGATCTATCCTATATGGGGTACAGAGTTGCACATATTTAGCAGAACTACTTATATGGGGCTCAGAGGAGGCTTGTCTACTACATGGGAGCACAGGGGGAGCACAATTACACTGGGTAGCAAAATAGTATCTGGTGCTGCAAGGAGAAAAATAGAATTGTCTAAAATATTTTAAAAATTGTGATTTTATTTTTTGGCTGTATCGCACAGCCCTACTTTACAGGCTTAGTAGTGGAAGCTGTCCCCAGTACCTGGTACTGTGAAGAGCCAAAACAGATGCCCCTTACCACCCTTGTGTGTAGGGTCTCCCCATTTCCCTAACCAGCCATGTAAATAAAAATGTCAGCCACCTAACTGCAGCATATTAGCTGAAAACCAAGGAATGGATGAATTATGGTAGGAACATTGGAAAACATGGATATGATAACATGCCCAAAATAAAATCTATACACTACCTTACATACAGGCCTAGTCACTACACCTGCTATAGAGTGCTGTACAAGCCCAGTCATTACACCCACGATAGGGTGCCGTACAGGCCCAGTCATTACACCTGCTATAGGGTCCTGTACAAGCCCAGTCATTACACCCGCTATAAGGTGCTGTACAGGCCCAGTCATTACACCCGCTATAGGGTGCCGTACAGGCCCAGTCATTACACCCGCTATAAGGTGCTGTACAGGCCCAGTCATTACACCCGCTATAAGGTGCTGTACAGGCCCAGTCATTACACCCGCTATAAGGTGCTGTACAGGCCCAGTCATTACACCCGCTATAGGGTGCTGTACAGGCCCAGTCATTACACCCATTATAAGGTGCTGTACAGTCCCAGTCATTACACACACTGCAAGGTCCATTAGCCCACTTGGATTTAGTATTATTTGGGCTAATGTACTAGGTATATCTACCCATTTTGAGGTCTATTAGCCCACAATAGCTTGACAGGCCAGTTTTTCACGTACCGTATCACAGTGGATTTTATGCTGTGGGCCCGCATCAGAACTCTGCGGCGCCAAAGATCGTCTGGCCGGTACTGAAGTACCGGCCGGGATGATCTGTTGAGTGACCGTCCGCTCCGTGACCCAGCCGGGTCCCGGAATGGCCGGTCTCTTACGCCATGTGAACATGGCCTTAGAGTGAATAAGCTATTTCCAAGTGGATCTATGTACCTGGTACTTCTGCTCACTTGGAAATGGCTCATTCAATGTGAGCAGGTGTACCAGGTACATAGATCCATGTTATAAAAGAGCAGATGTACTGAGTACATAGATTCACTTGGATTTAGCATCCTCACACTAAGTTATTTCCAAGTGGATCTATGTACCTGGTATATCTACTCACCGTCAAGTAGCTATTTTCAAGAGGGCAGATGTGCCAGGTATATTGATCCACTTTCCAGCTAAATCCCAAGAGTGATAAGGACCTGAGCTGTATGAAACCCTTAAATTGTATAGGAGATGGAAGGGCCTTTTCCATCTCTTATGGACTGAGAGGGTTCATACTGCTCAGGTCCTTATCACTCATGGGATTTAGCTTCCTCACGTACAGTTAGCTATTCTCCATGCCTGATAAGGACCTTTTCCATCTCCCATACACTGTAAGGGTTTCATACAGCTCAGGTCCTTATCACTCATAGGATTTAGCCGCCTCACATACAGTTGGCTATTCTCCATGCCTGATAAGGACCTTTTATCAGGCATGGAGAATAGCCAACTGTATGTGAGGCGGCTAAATCCTATGAGTGATAAGGACCTGAGCAATATGAAACCCTTACAATATATATGAGATGGAAAAGGTCCTTATCAGACATGGAGAATAGCCAACTGTACGTGAGGAAGCTAAATCCCATGAGTGATAAGGACCTGAGCAGTATGAACCCTCTGTGTATAGGAGATGGAAAAGGTCCTTATTAGGCATGGAGAATAGCCAACTGTACGTGAGGAATCTAAATCCCATGAGCGATAAGGACCTGAGCTGTATGAACCCTTACAATGTATAAGAGATGGAAAAGGTCCTTATCAGGCATGGAGAATAGCCAACCGTATGTGAGGAAGCTAAATCCCATGAGTGATAAGGACCTGAGCAGTATGAACCCTTGATGCACAATCAGTATAGATAGGAGTATATTTATTGCACGATATTACGCCAGTCATGCGCGATGTGGTGCGGTAATTATCAGTGATTATATAATCATGAACGGCTGGTTCAGGATGTTTGGACCCTGATGCTGCCGCCATTTGCACTGTTTCTGCACTATTGACTTATTAACATTGATTTTTAACAATTTCATAAAATAACAAATTAGTGTTGTTTATTTTTTTAAATATGCAAATTTTTTAAAAAGAGAAAAAGTATACTGCAGTTTTAATAGAATGCCAAGCTCCTTCCTGAGAATGGACGTTATCCCTCACTGTGAATCCGCTAAATACTATGTTAGATCAGGACCTAAATGATAGGGAACAAACTGATCCTTACAGATGATAGGATATAGGCAACTCCTACTGAGCCGGCTATTCTCCATGACTGCTGAGGACCATAGTGAGCCGGCTATTCTCCATGACTGCTGAGGACCATAGTGAGCCGGCTATTCTCCATGACTGCTGAGGACCATAGTGAGCCGGCTATTCTCCATGACTGCTGAGGACCATAGTGAGCCGGCTATTCTCCATGACTGCTGAGGACCATAGTGAGCCGGCTATTCTCCATGACTGCTGAGGACCATAGTGAGCCGGCTATTCTCCATGACTGCTGAGGAGCATAGTGAGCCGGCTATTCTCCATGACTGCTGAGGAGCATAGTGAGCCGGCTATTCTCCATGACTGCTGAGGACCATAGTGAGCCGGCTATCCTCCATGACTGCTGAGGAGCATAGTGAGCCGGCTATTCTCCATGACTGCTGAGGACCATAGTGAGCCGGCTATTCTCCATGACTGCTGAGGACCTGGTCCTTATGGCTCATGGACTTTAGCCACATCAGTGTGAGCAGGCTTAATTCTATGCTTGTTCAGGACATGACCACTAGGGGGCAAAAAGGTCCTTACCACTCATGGAAAATAGCCAGATCACACTGAAGGGGCTGTTTTCCATGCTTCATAAGAACCAGGTCCTTACGGCTCATGGACTTTAGACACAACCCTTCACTATCTTCTTCTCTCCAATCACTGGCTGCAAAGAGGGCCCTGCCAGGGTGTGTGCTGTGTGAGGGGCGCGCTGAGGTGTGAGCCCGCTGCCCTGGGCACAGTGTCACTGCTGCTGAGTGAGATGGGGGAGGGCGCCCCCTAGCTGTCAGCGCCCCGTCCGGTACTAGAAAGGGCCCTGTTAGAGAGAATGGAGCACACCAGGTATATACTCCCAGCTGTAACCCCTGCCCAGAGCTGCTGCAGCTGTTGTGGAGTCCTGAGCAGCCGGCAGCCCCTATGTGATGGCTGCCAGCACCCTCCTGCCCCATACACAGCACAGCAGCCCCTATGTGATGGCTGCCAGCAGCCTCCTGCCTCATACACAGCAGCAGCAGGGGCCCCGGGTACCGTGCGGGAGCTCCACCCCTAGCTATGAGGCGGGAATGCGGCGCCCTGATACTTGCTGCAGTAGAGGCCTCAGTATTACTGGCTTTAGGAGCAGCCGGGCGGGAACAGGGATTCCTGTCAGACCTCGGAGTCCCCGCTGAGGCGGCCGCTCACTCTAGAATCATCGTGTGTGACGCGGCCCCCACAGAACAGGCCCCCCCCCCCCTGTTACTATGGAGACCGGAGAGCGGGAAATAGGAACGGGATGCCCAATGATGTCATGTGAGGAAGAATAGTCTGTACTAGGTGATGGATGAGGTGAGTGTATTGTCACTACTGGGGAGAGAGGCTGTAGGTGATGGATGGGTGAGGTGACTGTATTGTGGCGTTATAGTGAGTGAGGTGACTGTATTGTGGTGTTATAGTGAGTGAGGTGACTGTATTGTGGTGTTATAGTGAGTGAGGTGACTGTATTGTGGTGTTATAGTGAGTGAGGTGACGCTGTATTGTGGTGTTATAGTGAGTGAGGTGACGCTGTATTGTGTTATAGTGAGTGAGGTGACGCTGTATTGTGGGATTATTGTGAGTGAGGTGACGCTGTATTGTGTTATAGTGAGTGAGGTGACGCTGTATTGTGGTGTTATAGTGAGTGAGGTGACGCTGTATTGTGGTGTTATAGTGAGTGAGGTGACGCTGTATTGTGGTGTTATAGTGAGTGAGGTGACGCTGTATTGTGGTGTTATACTGAGTGAGGTGACGCTGTATTGTGGTGTTATAGTGAGTGAGGTGACGCTGTATTGTGGTGTTATAGTGAGTGAGGTGACGCTGTATTGTGTTATAGTGAGTGAGGTGACGCTGTATTGTGGTGTTATAGTGAGTGAGGTGACGCTGTATTGTGGTGTTATAGTGAGTGAGGTGACGCTGTATTGTGGTGTTATAGTGAGTGAGGTGACGCTGTATTGTGGTGTTATAGTGAGTGAGGTGACGCTGTATTGTGGTGTTATAGTGAGTGAGGTGACGCTGTATTGTGGTGTTATAGTGAGTGAGGTGACTGTATTGTGGTGTTATAGTGAGTGAGGTGACGCTGTATTGTGGTGTTATAGTGAGTGAGGTGACTGTATTGTGGTGTTATAGTGAGTGAGGTGACTGTATTGTGGTGTTATAGTGAGTGAGGTGACGCTGTATTGTGGTGTTATAGTGAGTGAGGTGACGCTGTATTGTGGTGTTATAGTGAGTGAGGTGACTGTATTGTGGTGTTATAGTGAGTGAGGTGACGCTGTATTGTGGTGTTATAGTGAGTGAGGTGACGCCGTATTGTGGTGTTATAGTGGGTGAGGTGACTGTATTGTGGTGTTATAGTGAGTGAGGTGACGCTGTATTGTGGTGTTATAGTGAGTGAGGTGACGCTGTATTGTGGTGTTATAGTGATTGAGGTGACTGTATTGTGGTGTTATAGTGAGTGAGGTGACGCTGTATTGTGGGGTTATAGTGAGTGAGGTGACGCTGTATTGTGGTGTTATAGTGAGTGAGGTGACGCTGTATTGTAGTGTTATAGTGAGTGAGGTGACGCTGTATTGTGTTATAGTGAGTGAGGTGACACTGTATTGTGGTGTTATAGTGAGTGAGGTGACGCTGTATTGTGGTGTTATAGTGAGTGAGGTGACTGTATTGTGGTGTTATAGTGAGTGAGGTGACTGTATTGTGGTGTTATAGTGAGTGAGGTGACGCTGTATTGTGGTGTTATAGTGAGTGAGGTGACGCTGTATTGTGTTATAGTGAGTGAGGTGACGCTGTATTGTGTTATAGTGAGTGAGGTGACGCTGTATTGTGTTATAGTGAGTGAGGTGACGCCGTATTGTGGTGTTATAGTGAGTGAGGTGACGTTGTATTGTGATGTTATAGTGAGTGAGGTGACGCCGTATTGTGGTGTTATAGTGAGTGAGGTGACGTTGTATTGTGATGTTATAGTGAGTGAGGTGACGCTGTATTGTGATGTTATAGTGAGTGAGGTGACGCTGTATTGTGGTGTTATAGTGAGTGAGGTGACGCTGTATTGTGGTGTTATAGTGAGTGAGGTGACGCTGTACTGTGGTGTTATAGTGAGTGAGGTGACGCTGTATTGTGGTGTTATAGTGAGTGAGATGACGCTGTATTGTGGTGTTATAGTGAGTGAGGTGACGCTGTATTGTGGTGTTATAGTGAGTGAGGTGACGCTGTATTGTGGTGTTATAGTGAGTGAGGTGACGCTGTATTGTGTTATAGTGAGTGAGGTGACACTGTATTGTGGTGTTATAGTGAGGGAGGTGACGCTGTATTGTAGTGTTATAGTGAGTGAGGTGACGCTGTATTGTGGTGTTATAGTGAGTGAGGTGACGCTGTATTGTGGTGTTATAGTGAGTGAGGTGACGCTGTATTGTGGTGTTATAGTGAGTGAGGTGACGCTGTATTGTGGTGTTATAGTGAGTGAGGTGACTGTATTGTGGTGTTATAGTGAGTGAGGTGACTGTATTGTGGTGTTATAGTGAGTGAGGTGACGCTGTATTGTGTTATAGTGAGTGAGGTGACGCTGTATTGTGGTGTTATAGTGAGTGAGGTGACGCTGTATTGTGGTGTTATAGTGAGTGAGGTGACGCTGTATTGTGTTATAGTGAGTGAGGTGACGCTGTATTGTGGTGTTATAGTGAGTGAGGTGACGCTGTATTGTGGTGTTATAGTGAGTGAGGTGACGCTGTATTGTGGTGTTATAGTGAGTGAGGTGACGCTGTATTGTGGTGTTATAGTGAGTGAGGTGACGCTGTATTGTGGTGTTATAGTGAGTGAGGTGACGCTGTATTGTGGTGTTATAGTGAGTGAGGTGACGCTGTATTGTGGTGTTATAGTGAGTGAGGTGACACTGTATTGTGGGGTTATAGTGAGTGAGGTGACGTTGTATTGTGGTGTTATAGTGAGTGAGGTGACGCTGTATTGTGGTGTTATAGTGAGTGAGGTGACGCTGTATTGTGGTGTTATAGTGAGTGAGGTGACTGTATTGTGGTGTTATAGTGAGTGAGGTGACTGTATTGTGGTGTTATAGTGAGTGAGGTGACGCCGTATTGTGGTGTTATAGTGGGTGAGGTGACGCTGTATTGTGGTGTTATAGTGAGTGAGGTGACGCTGTATTGTGATGTTATAGTGAGTGAGGTGACGCTGTATTGTGATGTTATAGTGAGTGAGGTGACGCTGTATTGTGGTGTTATAGTGAGTGAGGTGACGCTGTATTGTGATGTTATAGTGAGTGAGGTGACGCTGTATTGTGGTGTTATACTGAGTGAGGTGACGCTGTATTGTGGTGTTATAGTGAGTGAGGTGACGCTGTACTGTGGTGTTATAGTGAGTGAGGTGACGCTGTATTGTGGTGTTATAGTGAGTGAGATGACGCTGTATTGTGGTGTTATAGTGAGTGAGGTGACGCTGTATTGTGGTGTTATAGTGAGTGAGGTGACGCTGTATTGTAGTGTTATAGTGAGTGAGGTGACGCTGTATTGTGTTATAGTGAGTGAGGTGACACTGTATTGTGGTGTTATAGTGAGTGAGGTGACGCTGTATTGTGGTGTTATAGTGAGGGAGGTGACGCTGTATTGTAGTGTTATAGTGAGTGAGGTGACGCTGTATTGTAGTGTTATAGTGAGTGAGGTGACGCTGTATTGTGGTGTTATAGTGAGTGAGGTGACGCTGTATTGTGGTGTTATAGTGAGTGAGGTGACGCTGTATTGTGGTGTTATAGTGAGTGAGGTGACGCTGTATTGTGGTGTTATAGTGAGTGAGGTGACTGTATTGTGGTGTTATAGTGAGTGAGGTGACGCTGTATTGTGTTATAGTGAGTGAGGTGACGCTGTATTGTGGTGTTATAATGAGTGAGGTGACGCTGTATTGTGGTGTTATAGTGAGTGAGGTGACGCTGTATTGTGGTGTTATAGTGAGTGAGGTGACGCTGTATTGTGGTGTTATAGTGAGTGAGGTGACGCTGTATTGTGGTGTTATAGTGAGTGAGGTGACGCTGTATTGTGGTGTTATAGTGAGTGAGGTGACGCTGTATTGTGGTGTTATAGTGAGTGAGGTGACGCTGTATTGTGGTGTTATAGTGAGTGAGGTGACTGTATTGTGGTGTTATAGTGAGTGAGGTGACGCTGTATTGTGGTGTTATAGTAAATAAGGTGACTCAGTGGTGTATTGTATTGGCACCTCGTTGCTACAGTGGGAAGTGTCAGAGAGGTGTTCCTGAGCTCCTGATCTGTAAAAAGCTGGAAAGCCTTCTCATCTTTTCCTATGCATAGGGCCCTTTTACACGGAAAGATTATCTGACAGATTATCTGCCAAAGATTTGAAGCCAAAACCAGGAATGGATTTGAAAAGAGGAGAAATCTCAGGCATTCCTTTATAACCTGATCTGTTTATAGTCCATTCCTGTCTTTGGCTTAAAATCTTTGGCAGATAATCTGTCAGATAATCTTTCTGTGTAAAAGGGCCCTTATTCCTTCTTGGAGCTCACCTTGCAGCTGACTATCAATCAAGTAGGTTCTGGGATGGGAGGGGCAGTTAGGGGGTATTCCAGCTTAGGGCATGTTTACACAGAGGAAGGTTTTCAGCTTTAAATTCCTCGCCTATTCAGCTCTGGCAAAATAGGAGCAGAATTTGAGCAGAATTCTAGTGGAATTTAAGCAGAATTTAAGCCCCCATTTATAGGATTTCTCTAGCAGCATCCGCCCAAAGAATTGACATGTCACTTCTTTGTGCAGAAAGCGGATCTGCAGCAGAAAATTCTGCTTGGAAATTCTTCAGTGTGAACAACAGAGCAGAAATCCCATTAAACACAATGGGACATTGCTCTGTTCATATGTTACGAGAGAAATTTTAAGCGAAAATTAAGAGCTGATTCCTCTTCAATTCCTCACCTGTTCCTCAGTGTGCACATACCCTTAGGGTAGCTTCACACGTACCGGATCCACAGCAGATTTCACACTGCGAGTTTGCAGCGAAATCCGCTGAAGATCCTGGTAGTGTGAAGTTGTATGGGTCACATACCAGCAGCAGAATTTTTATTACGCTGACAGTATGTGACCCGGCCCCTTTAACCCCACGCAGCCCCGACCCGGAGCATACATTACCTGCTTGGCGCTGCAACGGTGTGTGAGGCTCCCGGCTCCCGGCTCCCTGAGTCTCACACACAGCCGTGGCGCCAAGCAGGTACTGTATGCTCCGGGTCGGGGCTGTGTGGGGTTAAAGGGGCCGGGTCACATACTGTCAGCGTAATAAAAATTCTGCTGCGGGTATGTGACCCATTTAACTTCCCACTACCAGGATCTGCAGCGGATTTTGCTGCAAACTCGCAATGTGAAATTCGCTGCGGATCAGGTACGTGTGAAGCCACCCTTACAGCAGGAGTAAGGAGTCAGGAGTCTCATAACTCGTCTCTGACACTTCCCACTGGAGGATAAAACATGTTTATACATTCTGGAAGCACATACAGCTATATGATGGTAACACGTCTTCTCTATCGAACAGCATCAACAGTATTCGGGACGGGAACAGCTGCTGACGGACTCTCTTAAAAAAAAACGACATTGAGGATGAAGGTAAGAAAACTACATTCAGTCTCAGAATCCTTTTCCCCATTGCATGGTAACAGCAGGTTAGAGTCTTTTAGAGTCTGCCATTAGTTTCACTTTAATATATATTAGTTTAGTTTTAGTGCATAAACATAAAAACACCAATGTATGAATAAATAATAAAAAACAATTAGTACATAAAATGGACTGGATGTTTAGAATCAGTGTCCTGACTGTAGTAGCTTCAGAATAGTATTCACAGCACTCACGTCATTCAAACTTCTTTACTCCATATAAACAGTCAATGATAAACAACACATACATTGTCCACATGTGTTTTGTATCGTTGACTGTTTATAAAGGAATAAAGAAGTTTGAACAGACGTGAGTGCCGTGAATACCAATGTAAAGCTTCTATTTTCTGTACTGTCTGTATTCTGTGCACAGAGCACCACGTGTTCAGCAGAGGCACTGCAAGTGTTTGGAGTCTCCGTAGTTGTCCTGCTACAAGCCTGATAGTGCCAAGGACTATTGCCTTCCTATATGCACAGTCCTGACTGTGTAACTTGTTTCACGCAAGTGATGCAGTGTCCCATAGCGGATGTCCACTGCTTTTCTATAAGCATGTATAGGTTGGTACTGTCTGTGTTATGTGCTATGAGACGAAGGTCTGTAGTATGCTGCTCCCACCACTCGGTGTCACTGTCTCCCAGTACACTAATGAGCACAGCTGTAGGAAAAAGTAACATAATGGTTATCTGACTCTTGATTGATGATGTGTTTTGTCCTCTCAGGTGATTGATTTGTAAGCTGACTGAGATCCAATCCCTGTCAGGGGTACCTTATGAATGGCCCTCCACTTACTCCCAGCCTGTCAGATGCTTTGTTTTCTGTCACTTACATAGTTAATACGGTTGAGAAAAGACACATGTCCATCAAGTTCAACCAAGGAGGGGAGGGATGCAGGGAAGGGGGAGGGGTGATAGGTTCTATACATACAGGGAAGGGGGAGGGGTGATAGGTTCTATACATATGCATTTATATTATTTTGGTCTAAGAACTTGTCTAGCCCTGTTTTGAAGCCCTCTACTGTTGTTGTTGTGACCAGATCCTGTGGTAGACTGTTCCACAGATTCACAGTTCTCATGGTAAAGAAGGCTTGTCGCCTCCGGAGATTGAACCTTTTTTTCTCCAGGCGGAGGCAGCGCCCCCTTGTCTCTCCGGGTGGAGGCAGCGCCCCCTTGTCTCTCCGGGTGGAGGCAGCGCCCCCTTATCTCTCCAGGTGGAGGCAGCGCCCCTTTGTCTCTCCAGGCGGAGGCAGTGCCCTCTTGTCCTTTGAGGGGGTTTTACCTGGAACATCTTTTCCCCATATTTCTTGTAGGGGCCATTTATATATGTAAATAAGTTAATCATATCTCCCCTTAAACATCTCTTCTCCAGACTAAACAAATGTAATTCTTTTAATCTCTCCTCATAACTAAGATGCTCTATTCCCCTTATTAGTTTAGTTGCCCGTCTTTGTACCCTCTCCAGCTCTAGAACGTCCTTTCTATGAATCAGGTTCCAAAACTGGACGGCATACTCCAGATGAGGCCGCACCAAAGCTTTATAAAGCGGTAATATTATATCCCTGTCTTTATGCACGACAATATCCTGCTGGCCTTAGTAGCAGCTGACTGACATTGTGTGCTGTTCTATAGTCTATTATCTACAAGTACACCCAGATCCTTCTCCATCAGTGACTCTCCCAGAGTAACTCCCCCCAGGACATATGATGCATGCGGGTTATTACTCCCCCCAGGACATATGATGCATGTGGGTTATTAGTACCCAGGTGCATAACTTTACATTTATGCACATTGAACCTCATTTGCCAAGTGGACGCCCAAACACTCAGTGTGTCTAATGGCCCTATTCCACGGAACGATTATCGTCCATAAACTCGCTCAAACGACCGCTTGTTAACGATCAATAAACGACTATTTTTTGCGAACGATTACACATTCAATCTAGTGGTAATGTGAACGATAACGATTATTTTGCGGTCGTTACATGATCGTTAAAACGTTCGCTAATTGTTAATTTGAATACAACACACCTACTTTTTAGACACATTTTACGAACGATTTAACGATTTCTAATTCAACAAAACGATTAGCGAATTATCGTTGGAAGACAAACGATTTTTTTTCGACATGTTGAAAAACTTTTGAGAACGATTCAACGACCATTTTGCTCGAGTCGTTCGATCGTTTTCATCAATTCAACGGAACGATTATCGTTAACGAGCGGTCGTTTGAGCGAGTTTATGAACGATAATCGTTCCGTGGAATAGGGCCTTAAGTCATCCTGTAACATCTGCACATCCTCCATAGACTGTACTGTACTACAAAGCCTGTAACATCTGCACATCCTCCATAGACTGTACTGTACTACAAAGCCTGTAACATCTGCACATCCTCCATAGGGCCCTATTCCACCGGACGATTATCGTTAGCATAATCGTTAACGATTAACAATCTCAAACGACCGCTATTGCGAAAGACCTGAAAACGTTCACTCATTTCCATGGAACGATAATCGTTACTTATGATCGTAATTGCGATCGTTTCTTCTTCCGTATTTCTTCGCTATTGCGTTCGTATCTATTGCGAACGACCGAACGATGTCTTATTCAATGCGAACGATTTGCGAACGTTTTGCGAACGAGCAACGATAAAAATAGGTCCAGGTCTTATAAAGCGATCAACGATTTCTCGTTCAGTCATTAATCGTTACTGCATTTCAACCGAACGATTATCGTTTAGATTCAAACGATTTAACGATAATCTGAACGATAATCGTCCGGTGGAATAGGGCCCATAGACTGTACTGTACTACAAAGCCTGTAACATCTGCACATCCTCCATAGACTGTACTGTACTACAAAGCTTGGTGTCATCTGCAAAGATAGAAACATTGCTGTTACTTCCATTCTCAATATCATTAATAAACAAGTTAAACAGAAGAGGGCCCAGTACTGACCCTTGGGGTACACCACTTATTACCGGGGACCATTCGGAGTAGGAATCATTGACCACCACTCTCTGGGTACGATTATTAAGCCAGTTTTCAATCCAGTTACACATTAAATTTTCCAAACCGATAGACTTTAACTTACCCATCAGACGTCCATGAGGAACTGTGTCAAACGCTTTAGCAAAATCCAGGTACACGATATCCACAGCTGCGCCCCCATCCAGGCTTCTACTTACCTCTTTGTAGAAACATAATAGGTTGGTTTGACAGCTTCTGTCCTTAGTAAAACCATGCTGGCAGTGGCGTAGCTATAGGGGTCGTCGGGGTCGCCATGGCGACCGGGCCCCTACGCTAGGGGGGCCCGCACGGCCCCCCCTTGCTACTTGTGACACTGTCACTTTAAGCATCCCGAGAAGCTGCGGCCGCGCAGCTTCTCGGGATGCACAGATCGCTTTGATGTTCCGCCCGCACAGTGAGCACAGTGAGCGGGCGGAACATCAAAGCGTTCAGAATACAGGAGAAGGACCTGTCAGCGTCCTCCTCCTGTATTCTCTCCCATAGGCTGCCGGCACTTCATACCAGCAGCCTATGGGAGGCCGGGACGTGACCTCTCCGGCAGGCGTGATCATGTGACGTCATCACGCCTGCCGGAAGTCCCGTCCCTGCGGCTCGCAAGATGGAGCCCGAAGAGGAGGAAGAGCTGCTGCCTGCAGCCACACAGCCCGGATTAGGTGAGTAGGATGTTTGTTTTTTTAGGGGCACCTCTGGGGGCATTATTAGTTCTTGAGGGCACCTCTGTGGGCATTATTAGTATATGGGGGCACCTCTGGGGGCATTATTAGCTCATGGGGGCACCTCTGGGGGCATTATTAGTTGATGGGGGCACCTCTGGGGGCATTATTAGTTCATGGGGGCATTATTAGTCCATGGGGGCACCTCTGGGGGCATTATTAGCTCATGGGGGCACCTCTGGGGGCATTATTAGTTGATGGGGGCACCTCTGGGGGCATTATTAGTTCATGGGGGCATTATTAGTCCATGGGGGCACCTCTGGGGGCATAATTAGCTCATGAGGGCACCTCTGGGGGCATTATTATTGTATGGGGGCATTATTAGCTCATGGGGGCACAGTAGGGAATCCTACATACAGGGGGCATCCCACATTCCTACTCACTTTACTGCACATTACACCAAACAGTGCAGTTACTATGGGAGCCTACAGGAGGGAGGAAGGGAAGGAAGTTGCTAGAAATGTGCGGAGCCTAAATTGTTTGTCTCGCAGGTTCTAAGGGGATGAAACGTATCTGGAAGGAATCATCATGGAGGTCTGGGCCGGATGAAGAGGAAAAGGGAAAGTGACGCCTCAGATCAAAGAAGACATCACCGGTGAGTCACTGTATGACGGTTTTCTTATTTTGTAGAACATCATTTAGTAGGGGCGCCCCGAGGTGGAAAAGGTTGGGAAGCACTGCGCTAATCTGTCCCGCTGCGCCCGCTGGCACATGCTGTCATCTGATTGGGCCTCTTACCTAATCAGATGACAGCAAGTACCAGCGCCCCCTCCTCCAGACATCTGCCTTGGTGGCCCAAGCTATGTCCTATGGCCGTATCTTTACCGCGTTGAGCTCCAGCTTGTGCTGCATCTACATTATCTGTACTCAGAGATATCACTGTGTTATCTGTGGTGTTACATAGGACTGCAGGGGACATCTACTACATTATCTGTACTCAGAGATATCACTGTTATCTGTGGTGTTACATAGGACTGCAGGTGACATCTACTACATTATCTGTACTCAGACATATCACTGCGTTATCTGTGGTGTTACATAGGACTGCAGATGACTACTACATTATCTGTACATTATCAGGTAACTTCTCCAGGTTGCAGAAGTTCAAACTTCATCATGCCCTGCTGACAGTTTATAATGGGAGTTGTAGTTTTGCAGCATGTGGCTCTTCAGGTTGCAGCACTACAACCCCCATCGTTTCCAACTGGCAGTTCATGATGAGAGTTGTAGTTTTTCAGCTGTAGAGTCAAAGATTGGAATACAATGATTAGACAATGACACAGTACAGTCCATTAATTATAGGGGGCAGTAGTGCAGTACATGAGGTGGAGGCAGTGACAGGGCATTAGAACATGGCGGCACATTAGAGTAATTGGATATAACGTTAGATAGGACTTTGCCTGATCGGGTGAGATGGGGGGCCCCAAGCTAAAATTTTGCACCAGGTCCCATCAGCCTTTAGCTACGCCCCTGCATGCTGGTTATCACTTATAATACTATTAGCCACTACATATTCCTGGATGTAGTCCCTTATAAGCCCCTCAAATAGTTTCCCCACAATGGATGTTAAGCTTACAGGTCTGTAGTTACCTGGGGAAGTTCGAGAGCCCTTTTTGAAGATCGACACTACATTTGCCTTACGCCACTCCCTCGGCACAATACCAGTAAGCAAAAAAATCACTGAATATTTCATACAAGGGTAGAGAAATTACAGAACTGAGTTCCCTAAGAACACTGGGGTGCAATCCATCAGGCCCTGGAGCTTTGGTTACCTTAAGTTTATTTAATTGATCTTGGACCATATCTATAGTAAACCAGTTCAGTACATTACATGTGTTAGCAGCACTGGCCCCACCCACCTCAGTACTGGCCCCACCCACCACAGCTCCATCCTCCTCTTTTGTATATACAGAACTGAAGAAGCCATTAAGTAACTCAGCTTTCTCCTGATCCCCAGTTATTAATTCCCCTTCACCATTATTTGGGGGTCCTACATGCTCTGACCTTGGTTTTTTTGCATTAATATATTTGAAAAATTTTTGGGGTTTCTTTTGCTATCTATAGCTACCAGTCTTTCATTGTGAATTTTTGCTGCTTTTATTACATTTTTACAGGTCACAAGGTGTGTTTCCCCCAATCCTCCCTTAGGATGTATGAGCTAAATTAAAGGGATGCTCCAGCATGGGGGAACTTTCTGGGGGGGACCGGGGAGGAGGTGGCTGAAATAAAAGACGTCCACTCACCTTCCCGGTTCCAGCAGCAGGTCACTGATTGCGACGCTCCGGTACCCAGTTCCTGGCCGCTTCCTGGTGTCTGACGCCGCCCGAGACGCTACGTCTCAGGGCCGCTCAGCCACTCAGTGAAGGAGGCGGGATCCGAGCGGACTTCAAACAGATCCCGCCCTTCTTCACTTAGTGGCTGAGCGGCCCTGAGACGTAGCGTCTCGGGCGGCGTCAGACACCAGGAAGCGGCCGGGGACTGGAGCGCCGCAATGAGTGACCCGCCGCAAGAACTGGGGAGGTGAGTGGACGTCTTTTATTTCAGCCACCTCCTTCCCAGTCCCACCCAAAAAGTGCCCCCACACTGGATAACCCCTTTGAAGCTTCATTCACACATCCGCAAAAACTGTCTTCATTTTTTTGAAAGATAGTGTCAGGAACCAGACAGCAGGACAATACAAGACAGTGAGCCCTGACGCTGAACCCCACCCACTGTCCCTACCTGCTTGCCGCACTCCGCCCTAAGATGGCGGCGGGCAACTTGGCGGCAGTCCCTGTACTGGCTTGGTGGGACACAAAGACAAGACAGACAGACAAAACACAATAAAGAATGGTCGACAGTCCGGGTCACAACAATCGGGCAGCGCAGTACAAAAACACAATCCAAAAAGCAAGGTCAATAAACAGGCAATATGGTCAGCGGCAGGCAGCAAGCAGGGATAGTCAGAATACAAGGCAAAAATAGTCAGAATAAACACAGAGCTAAACAGAAGCAGGCTGAGACAAGCTCAATATCCGGCAATAAGGGCATAGATTGAGGTTTGTTATATAGGAGACCAGGGCTCTGATCCAGAACGTAATTGGACCATCCCCCTGATCTCCAAGCACAGACACCTGAGAACAACACAGATCCACTGGCAGGATGACCTGTCAGTCACAGTAGAACCAGAACACAGATTAACCCTGACATGGCCAGACAGAACTCAGCAGGTGAAGTCGGGTGTGTCTCCCAACCCAGGTGAGCAATAAATCAGAGTTCACACACAGCAAAACAAAACACAGAAACAGGATACAAGAAAATCAGTGCATTCTCGGCCGAACAGCACGTGCAGAGGGGCGCATAGAGGGGCACAGAGATACCATCCTGACAGATAGATCACATTACATTACATTGCATTGATCTGCATTTTTTCTTAACAGAATTGCATTTGACAAAAAAATAGGAGATGCTGTAGTGCGGATCATCAATTGCGTAATGAGACACTAACTGTCTACAATGTAGTGGTCCATGAATTATGGAACACTACAGAGGCACAAAGTGCTGTCCACAATCACAGGTCCGTGATCGCAGATCCGCCATTACGGAAACCATTGTGGACATATGAATGAGGCCTAAGAGCTAGTTTAGTCCTCTGAGGAGAGAGAGTAGACTAGTCAGAGAGTGAGGTAGTTATATGAAAAGAGTTCCAGAACTAGCCATGTCTGGCTAGAGAAACACTAGTGAGCAAACTGCTCCACCAATGGGGGAAGGAGGAGTTACAGGAGACCGCCCAGCCGGAGAAGATGGTGAAGATGCTCTACAGAAGGAGAAGAGCCCGCCTGCGCCCAGCATAGGTAAGGAGAACAAACGTTTTTTTTTTTTTTTTGTTGAGGAGGGGGAATGATAGGGTTAGTAGTAGGTGGAGTTTGGGGGGGGGGGGGGGGTGATGGGGTTAGCAGTAGATGGAGTTGGGGGGGTGATGGGGTTAGTAGTAGATGGAGTTGGGGGGATGATGGGGTTAGCAGTAGGTGGAGTTTGGGGGGGTGATGGGGTTAGTAGTAGATGGAATTGGGGGGGGTGATGGGGTTAGTAGTAGATGGAATTGGGGGGGTGATGGGGTTAGTAGTAGATGGAGTTGGGGGGATGATGGGGTTAGCAGTAGATGGAATTGGGGGGGTGATGGGGTTAGTAGTAGATGGAGTTGGGGGGGTGATGGGGTTAGTAGTAGATGGAGTTGGGGGGATGATGGGGTTAGTAGTAGATGGAGTTGGAGGGATGATGGGGTTAGTATTAGACAGGGCTGTGGAGTCGGTAAGCCGCAGCTCCGACTCCTGCTCCTTCATAAATGGCCGGTCATATACCTATCTATCTTATCTATCACACTGGCTCAGCAGCTTCTCCCTAATGTCCTATATGATCCTGAGGAATAAAGAAATACTGTATATAAAGCAGCTTCTCCTGTATGTGCAGTGGATGCAGCCAGTCTCCAGCCTCCATGTCCTGAACTACTCACAACCAGACTAGATGGAGCAGGTGGTCTTTTCCTGCTGACAATCTTCTAGGTTTCTAACTAATATTCACCATACTTAAAGTGACTGTACCACCAGGCCCAGGCTGAAGCACTGGAGGCGGCTGACCCACCCTTAGTGGGAGGAAACTCCAGCCCCTCCATGACGTGACTCCATTAGAATCAATGGAACCCTATCATAAAGGAGCTGGGGTTTCCTCCCACTAAAGGTGGGTCGGCCGCCTCCAGTGCTTCAGCCTGGGCCTGGTGGTACAGTCACTTTAAAGATAGGCTGGGCTCACACTGTGTTTTTGCTATCGTTTTTTTTCCATCCGTTTTAGCAAAAAACGGATTAAAAAAACGGATGCAATTGTGTGCATCTGTTTTGATCCGTTTTTCCATTGACTTCCATTATAAAAAAAACGGATCAAAACGGATCTTTTTTTTTTTTGACGGACACAAAAATAGTGTCAGCTACGTTTTTGTGTCCGTTAAAAAAAACGGATCCGTTTTGATCCTTTTTTTTTTTACAATGGAAGTCAATGGAAAAACGGATGCACACAAATGCATTTGTTTTTTTAATCAGTTTTTCATCCGTTTTTTGCAAAAAGGGGAGAGAGGGGTCACACATAGTGATATAGAGGGGTCACACATAGTGATATAGAGAGGGGGTCACACATAGTGATATAGAGAGGTCACACATAGTGATATAGAGGGGTCACACATAGTGATATAGAGGGGTCACACATAGTGATATAGAGGGGTCACACATAGTAATATAGAGGGGTCACACATAGTGATATAGAGAGGGTCACACATAGTGATATAGAGAGGGGTCACACATAGTGATATAGAGAGGGGTCACACATAGTGATATAGAGAGGGGTCACACAGTGATATAGAGGGGTCACACATAGTGATATAGAGGTCACACATAGTGATATAGAGAGGGGTCACACATAGTGATATAGAGAGGTCACACATAGTGATATAGAGGTCACACATAGTGATATAGAGGTCACACATAGTGATATAGAGGGGTCACACATAGTGATATAGAGGGGTCACACATAGTGATATAGAGGGGTCACACATAGTGATATAGAGGGGTCACACATAGTGATATAGAGAGGGTCACACATAGTGATATAGAGAGGGGTCACACATAGTGATATAGAGAGGGGTCACACATAGTGATATAGAGAGGGGTCACACATAGTGATATAGAGAGGGGTCACACAGTGATATAGAGGGGTCACACATAGTGATATAGAGGGGTCACACATAGTGATATAGAGGGGTCACACATAGTGATATAGAGGTCACACATAGTGATATAGAGAGGGGTCACACATAGTGATATAGAGAGGTCACACATAGTGATATAGAGGGGTCACACAGTGATATAAAGAGAGGTCACACATAGTGATATAGAGAGGGGTCACACATAGTGATATAGAGGGGTCACACATAGTGATATAGAGAGGGGTCACACATAGTGATATAGAGAGGTCACACATAGTGATATAGAGGGGTCACACATAGTGATATAGAGGGGTCACACATAGTGATATAGAGAGGTCACACATAGTGATATAGAGGGGTCACACATAGTGATATAGAGGTCACACATAGTGATATAGAGAGGGGTCACACATAGTGATATAGAGGTCACACATAGTGATATAGAGGTCACACATAGTGATATAGAGAGGGGTCACACATAGTGATATAGAGAGGGGTCACACATAGTGATATAGAGGGGGGTCACACATAGTGATATAGAGGGGGTCACACATAGTGATATAGAGGGGGTCACACATAGTGATATAGAGAGGGGTCACACATAGTTATATAGAGAGGGGTCACACATAGTGATATAGAGAGGGGTCACACATAGTGATATAGAGAGGGGTCACACATAGTGATATAGAGAGGGGTCACACATAGTGATATAGAGGGGGGTCACACATAGTGATATAGAGGGGGTCACACATAGTGATATAGAGAGGGGTCACACATAGTGATATAGAAAGGGGTCACACATAGTGATAGAGAGGTCACACATAATGATTTAGAGGGGTTACACATAGTGATATAGAGAGGGGTCACACATAGTGATATAGAGAGGGGTCACACATAGTGATATAGAGAGGGGTCACACATAGTGATATAGAGAGGGGTCACACATAGTGATATAGAGGGGTCACACATAGTGATATAGAGGGGGGTCACACATAGTGATATAGAGAGGGGTCACACATAGTGATATAGAGAGGTCACACATAGTGATTTAGAGGGGTTACACATAGTGATATAGAGAGGGGTCACACATAGTGATATAGAGAGGTCACACATAGTGATATAGAGAGGTCACACAGTGATATAAAGAGGGGTCACACAAAGTGATATAGAGGGGTCACACAAAGTGATATAGAGGGGTCACACAAAGTGATATAGAGGGGTCACACAAAGTGATATAGAGGGGTCACACAAAGTGATATAGAGGGGTCACACATAGTGATATACAGAGGGGTCACACATAGTGATATAGAGAGGTCACACAGTGATATAAAGAGGGGTCACACATAGTGATATAGAGGGGTCACACATAGTGATATAGAGGGGTCACACATAGTGATATAGAGGGGTCACACATAGTGATATAGAGAGGGGTCACACATAGTGATATAGAGAGGGGTCACACATAGTGATATAGAGGGGGGTCACACATAGTGATATAGAGAGGGGTCACACATAGTGATATAGAGGGGTCACACATAGTGATATAGAGAGGGGTCACACATAGTGATATAGAGAGGGGTCACACATAGTGATATAGAGGGGGTCACACATAGTGATATAGAGAGGGGTCACACATAGTGATATAGAGAGGGGTCACATATAGTGATATAGAGGGGTCACACATAGTAATATAGAGAGGGGTCACACAGTGATATAGAGGGGTCACACATAGTGATATAGAGGGGTCACACATAGTGATATAGAGGTCACACATAGTGATATAGAGAGGGGTCACACATAGTGATATAGAGAGGTCACACATAGTGATATAGAGGTCACACATAGTGATATAGAGAGGTCACACATAGTGATATAGAGGGGTCACACATAGTGATATAGAGGTCACACATAGTGATATAGAGAGGGGTCACACATAGTGATATAGAGGTCACACATAGTGATATAGAGGTCACACATAGTGATATAGAGAGGGGTCACACATAGTGATATAGAGGGGGGTCACACATAGTGATATAGAGGGGGGTCACACATAGTGATATAGAGGGGTCACACATAGTGATATAGAGGGGTCACACATAGTGATATAGAGGGGTCACACATAGTAATATAGAGGGGTCACACATAGTGATATAGAGAGGGTCACACATAGTGATATAGAGAGGGGTCACACATAGTGATATAGAGAGGGGTCACACATAGTGATATAGAGAGGGGTCACACAGTGATATAGAGGGGTCACACATAGTGATATAGAGGTCACACATAGTGATATAGAGAGGGGTCACACATAGTGATATAGAGAGGTCACACATAGTGATATAGAGGTCACACATAGTGATATAGAGGTCACACATAGTGATATAGAGGGGTCACACATAGTGATATAGAGGGGTCACACATAGTGATATAGAGGGGTCACACATAGTGATATAGAGGGGTCACACATAGTAATATAGAGGGGTCACACATAGTGATATAGAGAGGGTCACACATAGTGATATAGAGAGGGGTCACACATAGTGATATAGAGAGGGGTCACACATAGTGATATAGAGAGGGGTCACACATAGTGATATAGAGGGGTCACACATAGTGATATAGAGGGGGGTCACACATAGTGATATAGAGGGGGGTCACACATAGTGATATAGAGAGGTCACACATAGTGATTTAGAGGGGTTACACATAGTGATATAGAGAGGGGTCACACATAGTGATATAGAGAGGTCACACATAGTGATATAGAGAGGTCACACAGTGATATAAAGAGGGGTCACACAAAGTGATATAGAGGGGTCACACAAAGTGATATAGAGGGGTCACACAAAGTGATATAGAGGGGTCACACAAAGTGATATAGAGGGGTCACACATAGTGATATACAGAGGGGTCACACATAGTGATATAGAGAGGTCCCACAGTGATATAAAGAGGGGTCACACATAGTGATATAGAGGGGTCACATATAGTGATATAGAGGGGTCACACATAGTGATATAGAGGGGTCACACATAGTGATATAGAGGGGTCACACATAGTGATATAGAGAGGGGTCACACATAGTGATATAGAGAGGGGGTCACACATAGTGATATAGAGGGGGGTCACACATAGTGATATAGAGAGGGGTCACACATAGTGATATAGAGAGGGGTCACACATAGTGATATAGAGAGGGGTCACACATAGTGATATAGAGAGGGGTCACATATAGTGATATAGAGGGGTCACACATAGTAATATAGAGAGGTCACACATAGTGATATAGAGAGGTCACACATAGTGAAATAGAGGGGGGGTCACACATAGTGATATAGAGGTCACACATAGTGATAGAAAGGGGTCACACATAGTGATATAGAGGTCACACATAGTGATAGAAAGGGGTCACACATAGTGATAGCACACACACACACACACACACCTGCAGCCATAGAACACTGAAGGAAAACACACAATCTTCTCCCAGAAAGAAAACACCACAGGACAGAGGTTACTGCTACACTACTTATGTCTTCTCCTCCTCCTCTATACTACACAGGATATCTCCATATTACACTGCTGCTCATATACAGTCATCCAGCATCCAGGAAGAGAACAGCACAGATCTCCCCCCACACAATGGACTCTTCCAGCTCAGAAACAAACTGCCAAAAAGTGACCGACTACTGTTCCATGACCCCCCCCCCCTTATGTAATGGGGCCAGTGTCCTATTACTGATATATTCCCCGACCACCCTTATGTAATAGAGCCAGTGTCCTATTACTGATATATTCCCCGACCACCCTTATGTAATAGGGCCAGTGTCCTATTACTGATATATTCCCCGACCACCCTTATGTAATAGGGCCAGTGTCCTATTACTGATATATTTCCCGACCACCCTTATGTAATAGGGACAGTGTCCTATTACTGATATATCCCCAGACCCCCTTTATATAAACGGGCCAGTGTCCTATTACTGATATATTCCCCGACCACCCTTATGTAATAGGGCCAGTGTCCTATTACTGATATATTCCCGACCACCCTTATGTAATAGGGCCAGTGTCCTATTACTGATATATTCCCGACCACCCTTATGTAATAGGGCCAGTGTCCTATTACTGATATATTCCCCGACCACCCTTATGTAATAGGGCCAGTGTCCTATTACTGATATATTCCCCAACCCCCCTTATGTAATAGGGCCAGTGTCCTATTACTGATATATTCCCCGACCACCCTTATGTAATAGGGCCAGTGTCCTATTACTGATATATTCCCCGACCACCCTTATGTAATAGGGCCAGTGTCCTATTACTGATATATTCCCGACCACCCTTATGTAATAGGGCCAGTGTCCTATTACTGATATATTCCCCGACCACCCTTATGTAATAGGGCCAGTGTCCTATTACTGATATATTCCCCGACCACCCTTATGTAATAGGGCCAGTGTCCTATTACTGATATATTCCCGACCACCCTTATGTAATAGGGCCAGTGTCCTATTACTGATATATTCCCCGACCACCCTTATGTAATAGGGCCAGTGTCCTATTACTGATATATTCCCCGACCACCCTTATGTAATAGGGCCAGTGTCCTATTACTGATATATTCCCCGACCACCCTTATGGAATAGGGGCAGTGTCCTATTACTGATATATTCCCCGACCACCCTTATGGAATAGGGACAGTGTCCTATTAGAATGTTGCTTTTAATATATATTATATTATAATATAATATAATATATTATATAATATTATTATATAAATATATGAGCAAAACTTTGTAGAATTCATATCAAAATTCAATTCTACATTTTTTTAAAGATTTTTTTAAAGTCGGAGTCGGTAGATGGAGTTGGAGGGATGAAATGGGGAGGGGAATCCTGTATATTACAGTAACCCAGTATACCGGGGTGGAGGTGGTTCTGTATGGGATTCCCCTTCCCCCTCCATGTATACTGGATACATGTATACTTATTAGTAGATGGAGTTTGGGGTTAGCCCCATCATCCCCCCCAACTCCATCTACTGCCAAACCCATCATTCCCCCCAACTCCACCTACTACTAACCCCATCATCCCTCCAACTCCACCTACTGCTTACCCCATCATCCCTCCAACTCCATCTACTAACCCCATCATCCCCCCAACTCCATCTACTACTAACCCCATCATCCCCCCAACTCCATCTACTACTAACCCCATCATCCCTCCAACTCCATCTACCACTAACCCCATCACCCCCCCAACTCCATCTACTACTAACCCCATCATTCCCCCAACTCCATCTACTACTAACCCCATCATCCCTCCAACTCCATCTACCACTAACCCCATCACCCCCCCAACTCCATCTACTACTAACCCCATCATCCCCCCAACTCCATCTACTACTAACCCCATCATTCCCCCAACTCCATCTACTACTAACCCCATCACCCCCCCCCCCCCAACTCCATCTACTACTAACCCCATCACCCCCCCAACTCCATCTACTACTAACCCCATCATCCCCCCAACTCCATCTACTGCTAACCCCATCATCCCCCCAACTCCATCTACTACTAACCCCATCATCCCCCCCCAAACTCCATCTACTACTAACCCCATCATCCCCCCAAACTCCATCTACTACTAACCCCATCATCCCCCCAACTCCATCTACTACTAACCCCATCATCCCCCCAACTCCATCTACTACTAACCCCATCATCCCCCCAACTCCATCTACTACTAACCCCATCATCCCCCCAACTCCATCTACTACTAACCCCATCATCCCCCCAACTGCCAGTAGATGGAGCTGGGGGGAGGGGGGTCTGCAGAAGAGTGGGGGTTGATGCTGTGGGGGGGGGGGGGGTTCACTGTATATTGGTGTACTTTGTCATACAGGACTCCCCACCCCCTCCATGTATACATGAAGGGGGAAGGGAATCCTGTATGAGACATTAACCTGTATGGTTTTGAGGTGTTTATAAACCTGGGGGGGCGTCAGCACGCAAAGTGCCTAGGGCAGCATGAACTCCAAATACAGGCCTGCTTATATACAGAAATGCAGAACGACCATCTCCTCCCTCCCCCCTTCTCCCAGCTGCAGGGGGATTAGACGTCTTCCTGTCAGATCCAGCATTTTGTATTGATTGATTATTATGTTTACTCTGTGGTGAAATAAAGTTACTTGTCTTATATGATGAGATTGCTTCCTATCACAGCGCTGTGTGAGTGTTTTTCTCCCTGCTGTGTGGAAGTCTATAGAGGTAAAGCCAGAGCCGATCTATACTGGATAATCGATTATCAACTATTCTTAAACAGCTGCCACCTCTGTCCATGTCAGGAACTGCCCAGAGCAGCAGCAAATCCCCATAGAAAACCTCTCCTGCTCTTTACAGTTCCTGACATGGACAGAGGTGGCAGCAGAGAGCACTGTGTCAGACTGGGGAGCATACACCACTTCATGCAGGGCATACAGCAGCTGATAAGTACGGAAATACTGAAGATTTTTAAATAGTAGTAATATACAAATCGGTATAATTTTCGGACAGCAGCTGATTAAAACAAAAAAATCTCCATAGTGCCCTTTCTAAGTCACTCAGATGCTGAAAGTGAAAGTATCTAGAAGCTCTGCCATTTTCCCCTCATTTCTTCTTTTCTTGTATTTCTTCACGCTACACAGATTTAAGTGAGACCCTTTTCTCTCTTATATGCTGAATATATATATTTAGGGTCATGTTTTTATAGTGGAGGGTATTACACTGATCAGTGATACAAGGGGGGCAAAAACTTCCCGGGCGGATCCAGTTGTTCTCCTTGTTCAGAAAATAAATATCGGTCTCCTGGCCCTTTCTCCATTCCACCATCCAACGCAGACAATTAGGCCCTACATTCTCTAACTTCTTGATGTACACCCAATTAGACGCTTGCTCTAAATTGACTATTAACGGACTTAATACATTACCATTTGATATCTTCACAGGCACCAGGCAGGGCTGCCCCCTCTCTCCTCTCCTTTTCAATCTTTCCCTGGACCCTCTACTATGTTACCTTTCCCCAACTACACCTTCTGACACCTCCCCGCCGTCTCACGGCAACATCACTACGACTGCGTTCGCGGACGACATCCTCCTTGTAATTAAAACCCCCCCAATCCACACTATCCCCTTTACTGGACGACCTCCAGGCTCTGGGTAAACTCTCAGGCTATATAATTAACCTAGACAAATCGGAGGCTTTGTTGCTTCGAGGCCCTCCACGCCCACGCTGGACTTACGCATACCCTTTTCATTGGCGCTCCTCTGAGGTTACATATCGGGGCATTACCTTACTGAAACAAATCTCCCTTCTCTATAAAACTAATATTAGGCCCTATATTTCCTCCCTAGAAGCCACTGTGTCAAACTGGCGTAACTTACCGCTATCCTACGTGGGCAGAGCATACCTCCTGAAAATGGTGGAGTTCCCTCGTCTCCTTTATATCCTCCACTCCCTCCCCATTTATTTGCGCCCCAAAGACGAAAACAAAATCAAT
Source organism: Dendropsophus ebraccatus (assembly GCF_027789765.1). Taxonomy (NCBI): domain Eukaryota; kingdom Metazoa; phylum Chordata; class Amphibia; order Anura; family Hylidae; genus Dendropsophus; species Dendropsophus ebraccatus. The sequence continues at coordinate 8,511,490 of NC_091458.1, read as the reverse complement.
TACCTATTCCGCTCCTTTATTTGGAGGGGCGGCAGATCCAGGATCCCGTTCCATCTCCTAAAACAACCCAAATTTAATGGGGGGGCTGAACTTTCCGGAAGTCCGGGCATACAATATAGCGACTCTCATGCGTGTGGCGATGGACTGGCTGTATCTCACCTTTCATTTCACCGATCCTAAACGAGACCAACAATTCCTTCCCCGCCTTTCCCTGGCCAACTTCCTTCATCAGCCCTTTTGAAACATCCCTGAAACCTGTAGATTAAATCCTCTGTTGATGGCAACATGGCGGGCATGGCAAAAAATGAGGCGGACCAAGTGCCTACACCCATATTATTCGCCATTCCTCACCCTCATACATAATCCCGACTTCCAAGATGGCTCACCCCATGGTGAGTTTATCCGTTGGCACAAAGCTGGACTTAGTTACGTGTCACAGTTTTTACACCCTGACACACATGCGGTTCTTTCTTTAGTGGACCTCTCTAAAAAAATTCCCGCACATAAACATACCTTTCTTTTCCTACTTACAGGCACATAGCTATGTCTCCAAGGTGCTGGCAGCAATACATCCGCTGGAATGGTCCTTAGAAATCAAAAAAGCTCTTAGACACCCTCCCAACATGCGGGGCCACACCTTACTAAAGCTTTATACACTCCCCCTTGGACCTCGCTCAATCTCCGGCTGCAATGACCAAATGGTCGCAAGACATTCCGGAAATGACAACCTCTATCCTTCTAAAAACTCATATAAGAGGCCTTAGATACCTACCCTCTCGCCGGTACCTGGAGATGCAGCTACAACTGCTTCATAGGTCGTATCTCTCACCGGTTAGGAATACCAGTCGGATTCCTGTTTCAGATGTCGTAAAGGAGGGGCGGGCATATACCACTACTTATGGGGGTGTCCTGTCGTCTGCTCTTTCTAGGACCGGGTCACCACATTTGCTACCACACATTTGGTTAACTACATTCCCTCGGGCCCAATATGGGCTATTTTTAGTTATATAGACACACAGGAGTTTCCCTGTTCAGCGGGTGGCAGAAAACTCATATACATGCTCTCTGCTGCGGGCGTGAAAACCATACTGCACACATGGAATCACCCCACTGCCCCCCCATTCCGGTTGTTTCTAGAAAAACTATCTTTCATTATGAAAATGGACTGGGTGGAAGCTTCGCAGAGAAGGGAGACTCATGTGGAAAGATTTTTTGACTGTTGGGAGAGTTACATCGCTTTGCTGCCCACACAGGTGCAGCGCTCTATCAAAGAGTGTTTTTGTATAGCTACGTGGTATCAGAAGAGGATCTTGGCTGAGGACCCACCTATAGATCTGGGGTGAGCCGGAATATCCCAGGCACTTAGATTCGGAGGTCCACATTGGGCTTCCCATGAGAGCTTCAGTTGTTTCATAGTTTTAAATGCACATTGACGATGTTTTGGTTCTTTTGTAATTATCTCTGCTATTGCAGGTATCTCCCTTGCACCAGGTTAGCTTATGACCGAAATGCTATACATTACCTGCTCATTTCATAAGTGAAATTTGTTTGTTTAATGTTTTAATGTTGGAAAATTAATAAAAACATTTAAATACAGAAAATAAATATCATAAAGATGCAATAGGCAGGACAAGCTGCAGTGGCTTACCCATACAGCCAATCATAATCCTGATCCACATCCTGGGCATACAGTGCAGGGGGGCAAACTCCGGCCCTCCAGATGTTAAAAAACTACAACTCCCATCAGGCCTGGACAGACAAAACTTTAGTTTTAGCTGTCCATGCATGATGGGAGTTGTAGTCTTGTAACGGCTGGAGGCCTGTGTATTAGTGGATGTTTGGAGGCGGTAAATGTGATGTGAACCCAGAGAGCCCCACCCCCCACCTGTGCCGTATAACAATCACTTACAGCAACCAATACAAGTACAAGCATTGCAGTATGTGTGAGAAGTGATGGATTTTCCTTTCTACATAAAAAACAGACCTACTATTTTGGGATAAGTGTGAGATCTGGGGGTCCAGCCACTGGGCCCCTGACTCCTTTTCTTCTTATTTATGGAGTGGTGATTGGCACGTGAGCTGCTGATAATTCATTCTCTATGGATCTGATGGGGAGTGGCAAGCAATGTACTTGGCTTTCTCTAGTGGCTCCATAGACATTAAATAGCGATATGGCGCATGCTGAGCTTTGCTTTTTCTATCCAGACATGATGGGGATTGTAGTTGCCTCAGCTGGAGGGCTGAAGTATCCCAATCCCTGATTTACACTAATACTAGATCATGGATGCAGAACACGCAGCAGATGTGGCCCATTCTGTGTGATATATGTGGTGCATCGTGATAGACATGTCAGACACTTTTCTTTGCACCTTTATATTATTGTCTCATAAAAGAATTGTAATTTTATCACATTTTACAGCTATTTACCCATGTCCATCTTTCTAGATAATAATCTGATACCTGGCATTTACACCTGTTTCTGCTATTTGGAGAATTCCAAACTTCTGTTGCATTTGTCTTAGTAAATCTGACTGTTTTCATGTATGTGATATTTGTTGATTTAGGGGATGTTTTATGACAAAATTGACCCCTTGTTTACGTCTTAATGACACCAATCCAGCTGTCATCGGCTGATTGCTCATAAAGGTTTGGACCTATATTTGTCGGGTGCCGACCGCACACCACTACGTGTAATAGCGGTGCGCGGCCGGCGACTGACGGTATACATTACCTATCCACACTCCAGAGCTGCTGCTGCTGCGGTGATTGGCTGAGTGGCCTGTCAGCTGACAGACCACTCTGAAGTTAGAGCGCGCGGGACCCGGGGAGAAAACCGCAGCAGCTAGTTAAGCAAGGGCTGCAAGGACATCGGTAACGATGTCCCTGCAGCCCTTGTTTAAAGGACACCTGTCACCCCCCGTGCCGGGGTGACAGGCTCCCGACCCCCTGTTAGATCCCCCTATACTTACGTGATCCCACCGGGTCCCGCTTCCTGAGACGGCCGGGTCCCGGAGATATCAGCGCCCGAAGCCCAGCGCGCGCGCTGACAGCAGAGTCGGACGCCCATAGAGAATGAATGGGGAGTCCGATGCTCCGTCATTCTCTATGGGCATCGGACTCATCTCTCATTGCGCGCGCCGGGCTTCGGGCGCTGATATCTCCGGGACCCGGCCGGCTCAGGAAGCGGGACCCGGCGGGATTAGGTAAGAATAGGGGGGTGACAGGTTCCCTTTAACCTCTTAAGGACCCATGATGTAGCGGTACGTCATGGATCACTGTCACTTAAGGACCCATGATGTACCGGTACGCCAGCCCTTTAAACGGGCGCCGCGCGAAATCGCGCGGCGCTCCGGTGAAGATGGCTGATTCTATCAGCAGGCATCTTCCTGTGTCACGTAGGGGGCAGTTTCCCTGCCCCCCGTGAGGACGATCGCTGTGATTGGCCGATGACTTCTCATCGGCCAATCTCAGCAATCTCCTCTATTTCCGGGACCGGGCCCCGGCACTAAGCTGTGATTGCTGCTGTCCGAGACAGCACCAATCATAGCTGTGCCTGGGCATCATCTGCCCGTGGGTGCCGGCCCCCGATCGCCCGTGATTGGCCGGTAATCACCAGCCGGCCAATTACGGGCGATCTATACGACTACTCTCATCATCACCTTCTCTGCTAGCTGAGAATCAGCGGCAGAGAAGGTGATGATGGGAGTGATGACCCCTGTGCCCCGCGCCCGGTGCCGTCCTGGAGTGTGCCGGGCACCTCCTCCCGCTGTGCTGCCTGTGCAGTCCCCCTTCTCCTCCGGTCTCCCCTCTTCCCCCCTGCCCGATCGCCTCTCCCTCCCCAGTACCTGCTCCTCCTTGCCGCCGCTTCCTCCTCCTCTCTGCCGCCGCTTCCTCCTCCTCTCCGCCGCCGCTTCCTCCTCCTCCCCACCGCCGCTCCATGCTGCCGCCGCCGCCGCTAACTTTTCCTCCCCACCGCCACTCCATGCTGCCGCCGCCGCTGACTTTTCCTCCCCACCGCCGCTCCATGCTGCCGCCGCCGCTGACTTTTCCTCCCCACCGCCGCTCCATGCTGCTGCCGCTCCATGCTGCCGCCGCTCCATGCTGCCGCCGCCGCCGCTGACTTTTCCTCCCCACCGCCGCTCCATGCTGCCGCCGCCGCCGATGACTTTTCCTCCCCACCGCCGCTCCATGCTGCACCCATCAGGCACCCATCCCTCCCTCCCACCCATCAGGCACCCATCCGGCACCCATCCCTCCCTCCCACCCATCAGGCACCCATCCCTCCCTCCCTCCCACCCATCAGGCACCCATCCCTCCCCTCCCTCCCACCCATCAGGCACCCATCCCTCCCTCCCACCCATCCGGCACCCATCCCTCCCTCCCACCCATCAGGCACCCATCCCTCCCTCCCATCCATCAGGCACCCATCCCTCCCTCCCACCCATCAGGCACCCATCCCTCCCTCCCACCCATCAGGCACCCATCCCTCCCTCTCTCCCTCCCACCCATCAGGCACCCATCCCTCCCTCCCTCTCTCCCTCCCTCCCACCCATCAGGCACCCATCCCTCCCTCTCTCCCTCCCACCCATCAGGCACCCATCCCTCCCTCTCTCCCTCCCACCCATCAGGCACCCATCCCTCCCTCTCTCCCTCCCACCCATCAGGCACCCATCCCTCCCTCCCACCCTCCAGGCACCCATTCCTCCCTCCCGGCACCCATTCCATCCCTCCCACCCTCCAGGCACCCTCCCTCCAGGCAGGCACCCACCCGGCACCCTCCCTCCAGGCAGGCACCCACCTGGCACCCTCCCTCCAGGCACCCTCCCTCCCTCCAGGCACCCTCCCTAAAAGTTTACCCCTTTCGGGCACCCTCCCTCCCTTCCTTCGGGCACCCTCCCTCCCTTCCTTCGGGCACCCTCCCTCCCTTTCTTCGGGCACCCACCCATCCTCCCGGCATCCATCCTCCCCTCTCTGCTGCCGCCCTCTCCTCTTACCCTCTCCCCTCTCTGCTGCCACCCTCTCCCCTCCGTCCTGCTTCCCCTCTCCTGCCACCCTCTCCCCTCCGTTCTGCCACCCTCTCTCCTCTTCTGCCACCCTCTCCTCTGCCCTCTGTCCTGCCACCCTCTGCCCTCTGTCCTTTCACCCTGCTGTTTTTCTTTTTTTTTTTTTTTTGCCCCCCAAGTAAAGCATAACACTTACACACCCCTCTAAGGGTGCCTTCACACACCGGATCCGCGGCGGATTTCACCCTGTGGATTCGCAGTGGATCCAGTGTCAGTGCATCCATATGAGAATACATACACGCAGCGGGAATGACATCCCGCTGTGTGTATGTAAATTAACCCTCATAATTCTCATAGGGATGAATTGACGCTGTATTTCACTGCAAATCCACAGCGTGAAATCAACTGTGGATCCCGTGTGTGAAGGCACCCAAATGAAAAAAAAATGGCCACAGGTTGTTCTCGGCTGAGGAGGCATTCGCCTGGATTGCCTCTGATACTGAGGCAACCAGTGAGGGAGAAGAGGAAAATCCCTTGTTACTTCTGCCTTCCTCTTCTTCCTCATTGTCATCATCATTTAGTGATGATAAGCCCCCAAGGCGCTGCCCCAGGAAGCCCCACAAGCCCTCTCAAGTGACCCCAGCCCGTACGAGCCACAGATTCCTGAGTTCGTTGGGGTCACTTGTGGGGGGTTTCCTCTGTTTTGGCAGCACAGGGGCTCTGAGAGCCCTTCGTCCTCCATTCTGGCCAAATCCAGCTTCCAAAATCCAAATTGCGCTCCTTCCCTTTGGAGGCTTTCCGTGCGCGGGCTTTGCACTTTGTGTCCACATGTGGGGTACTCTTGTAATCGGGGTAAATTGCGCTACGTGATTAGTGGTTTATTTTTTCTTTTAACCCCTTGTGAACATGAAAAATTCAAGGTTACACCAACGTTTTAGTGTAAAAAATTAATTTTTTCATTTTCATGGCACATTGTTCCACATTTGTGTCTGTCACCAGTGGGGTCCATATGCCCAATATACTTCTTGTTACATTCCTTGAGGGTTGTAGTTTCCATAATGGGGTCACTTGTGGGGGGTTTCCACTGTTTTGACAGCACAGGGGCTCTGCAAACCCGACATGGCCTTCGTCCTCCATTCTGGCCAAATTCAGCTTCCAAAAGCCAAATGGGGCTCCTTCCTTTTTGAGGCGTGTCCTGCACCCGCATGATACACTATGTCCCCATATGGGGTATTTTTGTACTCAGGGGAAATTTCTCTACAAGTTGTATGTTTTTTTTTTTCCTTTTAACCCCTTATCAACCTGAAAAATTTAAGGCTAGACCAAGTTTTAGTGTAAAAAAACTTTTTTTTTCAATTTCCCGGCACATTGTGTCTGTCACACGTGGGGTCCATATGCTCACTATACCCCTTTTTACATTCCTTAAGGGGTGTAGTTTCCTAAATGGTATCCCTTTAGGGGTGTTTGTTAGGTTTTGGCACCCCAGAGCCTCTGCTAACCAGAAGTGGTACTTTGAAAATTGGCCAAATGTAAGGAGGCTTCAAAATTCACTAGGCGTTCCTTTGTATCTGAGGCTTGTGGTTGTGTCAAACAGCGCAATAGGGCCACATATTGTATATTTCTATAAACTGCAGAAACGGGGCAATAAAAATTGGGGAGCATTTCTCTAGAAATAGGTTTTCTATTATGAGACAGATTGGATCACAGTATCATTTCTACAAAGAAAATTGAAATTATCAACTTTCTCACACTCTTAGATTTTATTTCTGTGACTCACCTAAAGGGTTAAAAAAACTTTCTGGAATTGATTTTGAACAGTTTGGGGGGTGCAGTTTCTGAAGTGGGGTGCTTTGTGGGGCTTCATAATATGCAGCCCCCTCAAATACACTTCAAACGTGAACTGGTCCCTTGAAAAATCCGATTTTGAAATTCTTATGAAAATTTGAAAAAATGCTGCTAAACTTTGAAGCTTTCTACTGTCTTAAACAGTTGAACGAAAGTTTAATAAATGCTGTCAGCATAAAGTAGACATGTTGCTAATGCTATTTCATATCTAATTTATGTGGCATAACCATTTTCCTTACAAGCACAAAATTTCAAAGTTAGAAAAATGCAATTTTTCTCAATTTTTCACGTTATTTGGGGGTTTTCATAAAGAGAGGCTGCAAGTATCGACTCAATTTTTCCAGAAATATAAAGTATAACATGTCACGAGAAAACAATCTCAGAATCAGCCAGATAGGTAAAGGCATCCCGAAGTTATTAATGGATAAAGTGACACAGGTCATATTGCTGAAATTTGCTCCGGTCCTTAAGGCCATTTTGGGCTCCGTCCTTAAGGGGTTAACGATTATCGGGCCGTGTAATAGGTTCAGTAAACGATCTAGCGTAACCTTTAGCTGTGTGTACGTCCTTAAGACGCATGCACAGCTAGAGGGAACGTCACACCAGACGCCAGATCACTTCCGGCCGCTGGGGGAGGGCGCCACTGGAAGCTGGTGAGAGGTGAGTAGTTTTTATTTATTTATTTTTGCTATGGGGAACAGAGGCTGGACAAAGGGAGGGGGGCTTTATTACAAAGTGGAGGCTTCATTTCAAAGGGGGTGCTATACTACAGGGGGAGGCTTTATTTCAAGGGGGGGTGCTATACTACAGGGTGGGCTTCATTGCAAAAGGGGGTGCTATACTACAGGGGGAGGCTATATTTCAAAGGGGGGGGTGCTATACTACGGGGGAGACTTTATTTCAAAGGGGGGGTTCTATACTACAGGGGGGCTTCATTGCAAATGGGGGTGCTATACTACAGGGGGATGCTAAATTTCAAAGGGGGGGTGCTATACTACAGGGGGCTTTATTACAAAGAGGGGGCTATGCTACAGGGGGAGCTTTATTACAAAGGGGTGCTATACTACAGGGGGCTTTATTTCAAAGGGGGGCTTTATTACAAAAGGGGTATACTACAGGGGGCTTTATTACAAAGGGGGTTCTATACTATAGGGGGGAGCTTTATTACAAAGAGGGGGCTTTATTACAAAGGGGGACTATACTACAGGGAGGAGCTTTATTACAAAGAGAGGCTAAACTACAGGGGGCTTTATTACAAAGTAGGGCTATAGTACAGGTGGAGCTATACATGACAAAGAGTGGCCTATGTTACAGAGGCTGCCCAGAAGGGGGATAAACTACAGAAGCTTGACTGAGGACCTTAAGACAGGCTGCTTTGAGTGGTATATAGTACATATAGGTGTGCTGGGCCACTCCGCTGAGAGTAGTAGTAGGTGGTAGTACTGGGTAGGACCCGGGTAGCCACTTGCCTGATGTTAGGTCACGGTTTTGGCACGAGGGGAAGCAGCTAACCAGCGGGGTCCTGACCATGCGGAGGCCGAGCAATTCTTTGTTGCCCCTAGTCAAGGCACCAATAACTAGACCAATGCCAGGGTTCAGAAACAACGGTAGTTGTGCGTTTATTGCAACGGTGGTAACCAATAGCAACAGTCTCTCTGGATGCAACCAGGATAAAGGCAGACTTGGATATAACAAAGTAATGGGTGATGCTGCTATAGGCTGTGATGATAGCGGTACTTGTAGTAAGGAGACTGAATGATGGGAGTAGTAGTGCTGGAGATATGATACTGGGCGGAATGGAGTTGAAAGGAATACTTGCTGTTGATGATAATGAAGGATGATGAGAGTAATGACTGAAGAACGACACCCAGATCTTTGGTTAGAGATGAGAGACTTGAAGAATCTTGAGAAGGAGAAACAGGTCCCAACTGGTCCGGAGCGCTTCTGGTCAGTGCAGGAGCAGGTACCGCAGGGTTGCGGCCTTGTAGCACAGGAGCAGCAGCAACACACGTCCTTCTCCCCTGAAGGTGGAGAGAAGACTACTGAGGTGGACAGGAAGTGACATAGTATCCCCAGGCAAAGCTCGACGGCTATTGGGGTTACTATGGCAGCCGGGGACAGTCATGTGACTCACCAAGCCATTGCATCATCACAACATTAGGCACTGATAACTGAATATGCATGAGAAATAAGTGAAACAGCAGACCTGAAAACTGAGAGGGGTGACATAATATACATAGTTTGCAGTGGGACTATGTTTCCAGAACAGAACTGACTATAATAAAAATGCAGACATAAAATGACCGATAAATACTCTGTTCTGGGACATTGCATAGGCACAGATGGGGCCAGCCTTATTATATGGTGACTGCACCAAGGGGCCTATCACTACATGGGAGCTGCACAGGGAGGCCTACCTACTATAGAGATATACAGTGAGGGGCCAGACTACTATATAGTGGCACAGAAGGGTCTAACTACTATATGGATACAGATGGAACTAACCATTATATGAAGGCACAGATGGGGCAGTATAAATGTGAAGGATAAGGATGGGCCATGAGTGAGGAGCCTAAAATGTTTGTCTGGCAGATCCTATGGGGACGACTTGTGACTGAGAGAAGTCCTCATAATGGCCCAGGCCGGATGGAGAGGAAGAGTCAAAGAGAGCAGCTCTGATTGGAGAAGACGCCCCCTGTGAGTCCTTGTAGAGCTGATATCTGCTGCTATATGGTCACTGTATGAGGCGATATTGGTCTTTGTACAGTGGATTTTATTTAGTAGCAGCGGTGGTATTAGTCAGTATGTAGTGGTAATATTTGTTACTTGTAAATTGGTACTGTTTGTATTATTTGTCTCCGAAGAAAACAGTATAGTACCGTGTTAGCCAGAAAAATCCATTAACCTATATCATTACTATATGTATCACTGTCACACAGACCTAATCCTGTATACCGAGACCAATATTACTAATAATACCTGTATACAAGGGGCAACTATTACCGCCACACCCTGACACCTGCCATTACCCCCATACTGATACTGACCAAATCCAGTATACTAGGATGAATAATACATATGGTGGTAAATACTTTTGACACAAACTATTTTAGGAGTGAAACCTTTACTGGGCTAAAATTTTTTCTAAGGGTGCCAATACTTTTGTCCACCCCCTTTTTTGTGTTTGGTGTGGAATTAAATCCAATTCAGTTTTTTGACAATTCTTTTTGTGGTTTTCCATTGAAGACAAATTAAATGTCTGGAAGAAATTGAGTATTATCTGACAGAATTGCAGGGGTGCCAATACTTTTGGCCAGCACTGTATATGTAATTTTTATCTGATATTGAATAAAAGTGGATGTTTTATGGGACGGCTGCATTGCTGGCTTTTTTCCTGAATCGTGTACCACAGACCTGGTGAGTCCCTGGGCGTCAGCTGCGACTCCCTATTCCACATAATATGCATAGGAGATGGCTCACATGTAGTAACAAGCCATGATTATGGTACTTTTTTTCTTATTCCTGTAGGCATATTATGGATGGGAGATAATCATGGAGGCTTTTAAAGATTGCAAAGCACTTTAAGGGGTCTGCCACACCCTTTACATTCCAGGATATTATCTTATACCCCATACAGCTACATTCATCTGTATTGCAGCTTCAGAAAGAAGAAGAAGCCCAAGGCCCCAAAAAAGGAAGAACAAGCCAGCATGAAAAGACAGAGGACGACCAAACAAGAAAAGAAGCCGTATCGCTGTCGTATCTGCAGTGCATATTGGGCATATTGAATACCAGCATCACGTAAGCGTCTCTTAAACACTACAAAAAACAACAACAACAATTTGACCAGTATGGTTCTTGGAGAAGACCCTACAGAGGATACACGAGTGGGGAGCCTATAGCCCCTATTACACGGGGCGATATTGAGGAGCAAACGAGCGCTGTCAGTGCTCACGTCAGTATTACACACGTCAGCATCATGCGTGAGAGGGCCGGAGAGGCCGCAGGGAGCTGCCCGGGTGATCGCTAGATCGTCCAGGAGCCCATAGCAGATAGCAGCGGTAAAGGTAACTAGTAGTCACTCATAGATAAACTGGATGCAATCTCTACCTTCACAACCATCAGCAAAACCTGTCAACTTTATATTAACCCTCCGTGCCCTGTCTTCTATTTCTGTAATCTTCCTCTGATTTTGTAGCTATTGTTCTTATCTCTTTGACTTCTTTAGATAACTTCTCGTACCAATCTTCCACTCTTTGTTCCACCTCCTGTGTCCTTTCACTTATTTTGCTTCCATCATTACATATAAGAGAAACTTATTCTTTTATATTGCCCATTGGTTAGTTATAGTTGAGACCACTTGATCTAATTGGTGAACCGTACACAATATTGTTGCATTGTTACATTAGAGTTTTCCTCCATACTGCTCACTTCCTCCCTAACTGGAATCCTCCCTCCTCTTCAGACTCCGCCCCTGCTATGTTATCTTTCTCACTTTCCTGGAAACTGTTAGAGGGAGGGTCATGTGACCGGACGTGAGCACGTAACATCTGCACCCCCCCACCACCACTTCCACAGCCAAGCTGGATCAGCACCGGAGACCCAAGTAGCTGGAAGTCTGTGATTCTTGTGGAGGTCCCTGCAGTAGCCCGGGGAGCAGAGTCGGCTGCTGGAGACAAGCAGACAGACTTGGGAAGGTTTTGCAGACAGCTGGGACCACTGAGGACACAGCGGGTGAGATATCTCCCTTAGGGCCCTATTCCACGGGACGATTATCGTTCAGATTATCGTTAAATCGTTCGAATCTGAACGATAATCGTTCGGTTGAAATGCAGTTAACGATTAACGACCGAACGAGAAATCGTTGATCGTTTAATAAGACCTGGACCTATTTTTATCGTTGCTCGTTCGCAAATCGTTCGCATTGAATAAGACATCGTTCGGTCGTTCTCAATAGATACGAACGCAATAGCGAATAAATAGCGAAGAGAAACGATCGCAATTACGATCATAAGTAACGATTATCGTTCCATGGAAATGAGTGAACGTTTTCAGGTCTTTCGCAATAGCGGTCGTTTGAGATCGTTAATCGTTAACGATTATCCAAACGATAATCGTCCCGTAGAATAGGGCCCTTAGACGGACACGTCCAATTTTACTTTCACTTTACGTTAGATCTGCCTGTCCTGATACATGAGTGTTATTGGCCTGCTGCTGAAGGTGATAACCAGAAGGTGGCAGTAGTGGACAGGGTCAGGGCCGGCCTTAGGGTAAATGGTGCCCTGTGCGAAAACTTTTTTCGGCATAGGAGATAGGTAGATAGATAGATAGATATAGATATAGATAGATAGATGATAGATATAGATAGATAGATGATAGAGATAGATAGATAGATAGATAATAGATAGGAGATAGATACTGTAGATGATAGATAGATAGGAGAAAGATAGATAGATAGATAGATAGATAGATAGATAGATAGATAGATAATAGATAGGAGATAGATATAGATAGATAGATAGATAGATAGATAGATAGATACTGTAGATGATAGGTAGATAGATAGATAGATAGGAGATAGATAGATAGGAGATAGATACTGTAGATGATAGATAGGAGATAGATAGGTAGATGGATAGATAGATAGATTAATAGATAAATAGATAGGAGATAGATGATATATAGATAGGAGATATCACACCTAAACACAACATAATAATAAAAACACATGTACACATATGACTTAGTAGAATATTGGGGCTGGATAACCAGGTGATCAGAGGGGGTGAGGCTGCAGTCAGAGGAGATGAGGTGATCCCCTGCTGGTGACCTGGGCTGCTTATCTTGCCAGTCTGCAGCAGCTGGTATCTCTGGGGGTATATTCTGCTGTAGGCTGCTGGCACAGTGAGTTTACACACTGCAGGGCTGACATAGGGGATGTGGTGGCTGCTACATTCAGTGTAGCAGGTCATTACCTGATCCATTGTCCCAAAAATAAGTTTATGTGTTCTGCTTACCTTGGGGACACTGCTCAGCAATATACAGGGGCAGCCAGAGAGCAGGGGGCCTAGGGAACTGGCAGGGTGATTCTGAGGAGCAGCCTGTATATTGCCTGTCCGATTTATGTACAGTCTGCACAGGCACTGAAACTGCTTGGTAGCAGTAATACACATAACTACAGTACAGGCACTGAGAAGCTGCAGGATGATGTGTATTACTGCCTGTGCCTGTGCAGACTGTACATAGATCGGACAGGCAAATCATTAGACAGTGTCACAGAGCCCAGGCCCCTGTCCTCACACACTGCAGCCCCTGACACTGGCCCTGTTACACAGACAGAGAGCTGCACTACCTAACTAGAAATAGAAGTTAGATGTGCTGCCTGGGGAGGAGGGGGCGGGCGGGCGGCCAGAGGGGGGGGGGGGGGTGCGCTCCTGCAGACACCCAGCACATCTAACTAATCTTTTTAGTCAGGTGTGCAGTGCAGCTCTCTGTCGTCTGTAGCGCCCCCTTGCTGGCCGGGAGTGAGGCGCCCAGGTTGCACACCCCTTAGGCCGGCCCTGCACAGGGTATACCTCTGAGACTGGTTATCTCTGAGTGAAAACAGAGAGTAGTCTGTGTATTGGTGCATTTACACGAAACTATTATCGTTTGAATTTTCGCGATAACAATTGCATTTGAGCGATAATCATTCCGTGTAAACATAGTGAACGATCAAATGACGAACGAGAAATTGTTCATTGTGATCTTTCATCATGTTCTCAAATCATTGTTAGTTGTTCACTAAAATTTTGCAGATCGCTAAACAGTCTTTCACCAATTCACCCAATAGAAAACAAAAAGAGAGAAAAGGCGGGGGCGCCTCCTGGTGTAGTATATCAGGAAAGGAATATCCTTATAAGAAAGAGCATGAGTTGCACTCACCTAATAGAGTTGTGCAAGATTATAGGCACAACTCTATGCAGCACATGGGGGGTAGAGAGAAACACCGCAACTCCTTCCGGGGTAAATCAAGGGAGCCGTACAATTCAAGATCATATATACAGACAAGACTTGAGAAAGGACCCCCTTGATTTGGTGGCCGAAAAGCGTTGTGCCTTTAATAAATTTTTATCCTACGGATTAACCATGTCATATTGTGGTTCTCTGAACACCTGCGCCCATACCAAGCCGGGATCCCTCCGGCCCATCAGCCCGCTGCGGTCTGTAAATACAATTCACCCAATGTGTGAGATAGGCTTAAGTGATCTTAAAATGATTGCAATAACGATTTTTCAAACGATATATCGTTCCGTCTAAACACTGATCGCTATTAAGAACACATTGTTACTTCGAAATCGTTAATCGTTCGATTGGGCAAATTATCGCTCTGTGTAAACGTAGCATGTGTGAATACCTGATCCTTGGGTAAAAGAAGATCAGTGGTCGGTGTGTATTCCATCCGCTGGATTACAGACTTTTAGTAGTAGTACTAGTGACTAGTGTTGTCACGATACCAAAATTTTGAGTTCGATACCAATACTTGATTTTTTATTTCGATACCCGATACCCGATACCAATTCGATACCTAAGTATGAGAAAAAGCTACACCCCCCCAACCGTTTTTACGCCGTTCAGGTCTGCACTATTACGGATATCTTTTGGTGTAATAGGGCCCTTAGGGGTGACAAGGTGTGTCCACAAGATGGCAAGTGAGCTTTGTGATAAAATTGTACGAGATAACTGTGTGGGTGGGGTAGTAGGAGTCGTAAGGTGGTAGGGGTTTGTCTGAGGGATGGAGTAGGAGACAGCAAAGGGGACACAAATGGTCGGAGCAGATTGGGAAAGTATCAGAAAAAGAAAAGAACACAGGGACTGTTTGGGGACCATATTGAAAGGGAAGGGGCACAAAGTGACGGGAGGTCTGGAGCAGAGAGACACAAGGTAGAAATAAGAGGTGGAGGAGCATTTGGGGAAGGAGTAGGATGCTCCATGGAGGGGAGTACAAAATGGCAGGGGATCTCTAGGGATAAGAGGGGCTGAAAAATGGGTAGAGAGCTCTGGCCTGTTTGTGGTCCTTAGAGTTGGTAAGGGAGCAGATGAGGCAGCTGTACCCAGGCTGTGCTGTTCTCCTCACTTATCTGTATGTTATTCAGATGTTTTTATAACTGCATTGTTTACATTCATTCCTTGTTGTATTCATTACATGTATTCTTGCTGTGCTGCCATCTGCTGGCCAAGAGTTTAGACTCCCCTCCATTTTCGCATTTTTTGGTTCGTCCCTTAGTGGGTGTGTCTTATAGCCTAGTCTCCACGTCACTTCCTGTAGCAGGCATTCTTCATCCTGCTTCTGACTGGAGAAGTAGTGCTTGCTTGGGCTTATCAGAGTCATAATCTTCTGACCAGAAATTACAAGTGTCAGCAAGGTATCTTCTAGGAAAGCAGCAACAGCCCAATATAACTACTATACCGCATCCGTGACTAAGCTGTATGTGAAGTTATTAAACTACGTTCTGCTCAATTTCCTACTCTACCTGACGAGGCTGAAGTTGGTTTCTTATTCGGGGCTGAAGTTGGTTTCTTATTCAGAGGATTTTTCTTTTTCCTGTTTTAGCTATTATTCTTACAGAAAATGAATAATATTCATACCCTACCGTAAGTGAGGGGCCCTGAGAGGACTGGTGATAAAAATGGCAAAAAAAGACCCCAAGGTTGGCATAAAAATGGGCATGAAAGTAAAACCACAAAATTATTATTTAAAAATAAAATTGACTTTGGGCCACTGATCTCACACTAATAATACACAGATAGGCATGCCCCGCATCACATCCAACAGAGTCCAGCCTGGCCCAAAGTGGTTCTGGGTATAAAAACTGGCATCAAAGTTGGCAGATTGGAATTTTTTCCTGATTTGAATAAGTAACAGCTATTTTCAAAGGGTTAAATGAGTTTGGGCCACTGATCTCACACTGATAATACACAGAGAGGGATGCCCCGCATCACATCCAAGAGAGTCCAGCCTGGCCCAAAATGGTTCTGGGTATAAAAACTGGCATCAAAGTGGGCACATAGCCATTTTTCATGATTTGAATAAGTAACAGGTGTTTTCAAAGGGTTAAATGAGTTTGGGCCACTGATCTCACACTACGTACACACAGATAGGCATGCCCCGCATCACATCCAAGAGAGTCCAGCCTGGCCCAAAGTGGTTCTGGGTATAAAAACTGGCATCAAAGTGGGCAGATTGGCATTTTTGTCCTATTTTGAATAAGTAACAGGTGTTTTCAAAGGGTTAAATGAGTTTGGGCCACTGATCTCACACTGATAATACACAGAGAGGGACGCCCCGCATCACATCCAAGAGAGTCCAGCCTGGCCCAAAGTGGTTCTGGGTATAAAAACTGGCATCAAAGTGGGCAGATTGGCATTTTTGTCCTATTTTGAATAAGTAACAGGTGTTTTCAAAGGGTTAAATGAGTTTGGGCCTTTATCCATGGTGTTTTTGGTGCAATAAGGAGCTATCAGCAGTTTAGATTAATCTAACTGGCTGACAGTTCCCCTTTAATAATGGTCATTATTTGCCCTTATTTTTACTTTGTTTAAACATAGCCTTAAGGGGTATTCCTGGAAAAATTGAAAAAAAAAAGAACTAAAATTAACCCTTAACTAAAGAACTTATATATTCCTTGTTGGCTTTACTCGGAGATTGCTGGTCCAGTCACATGATGCAACCTTTCTTACAGTGATGTCCTACTTCCTTTCATCTCCTTGGGTATGGTGACGTCAGCACTTGGGGGCAAAGCCATCTCTCGTACCCAGAACGGCCTTCCTACACGTGCGCAGTGCGATCATTAGTATTGCAGCATGCATCTGCTAATCCCACTGGGTACAGGGACATCAATGCTCCCGTAATCAGGTTCTGCTGGCTACAAGGGCGGTCTTACTGGCTACAAAGGGGTCCTATATGGCTACAAGGGGACCCTGACATTGCAGGCAACACATAGGACAAATATATTTCAATAGCCCTGTTCACACATCTGTACAAGTGTTCAGGTCCACGTCCCGCGCTACAAAAAAAATAAAGGATAGATTATAGTGCGGACTTGCATTTGCGGCACGAATCATTGTCTTCTACATAGTGCTCCGTAAACTGTGTAGCACTGTTACTGCACATTCATAGTGCGGTCCACCATTACAGGTCCGTATTCACTGGCTGAACTATGGATATGTGAATGAGGCCTAACATAGCCTAAAGCAGACCTGTCAGCAGAAAACATTGCTGCAGGTATTGTTATTATAGAAATGTATTCAGGGTTAGCCGAGAAATGTTTAATAAGACGAGATGGGACAGCGAATTCTGGGATCCTGTTATGCTGACAAATGCCTCCTGAGTACTTTAGCCCTGTTTGCTTAAAGGGGTAGTGCGGCGCTAAACATTTATTCACAAAATACCCAGAACCACTTTGGGCCAGGCTGGACTCTCTTGGATGTGATGCGGGGCATCCCTCTCTGTGTATTATCAGTGTGAGATCAGTGGCCCAAACTCATTTAACCCTTTGAAAATAGCTGTTACTTATTCAAATCATGAAAAATGGCTATGTGCCCACTTTGATGCCAGTTTTTATACCCAGAACCACTTTGGGCCAGGCTGGACTCTCTTGGATGTGATGCGGGGCATGCCTATCTGTGTATTATTAGTGTGAGATCAGTGGCCCAAAGTCAATTTTATTTTTAAATAATAATTTTGTGGTTTTACTTTCATGCCCATTTTTATGCCAACCGTGGGGTCTTTTTTTGCCATTTTTATCACCAGTCCTCTCAGGGCCCCTCACTTACGGTAGGGTATGAATATTATACATTTTCTGTAAGAATAATAGCTAAAACAGGAAAAAGAAAAATCCTCTGAATAAGAAACTGCCGAATAAGAAACCAACTTCAGCCTCGTCTCTACCTGACGCTTATTCTGGTTCCTGTCTGCCTCATATGCTGGAATACAAGGTAGGAATCTCCAGTCAGGCCCACTAGTCAGATAAACCTTCACTCGCCGCATGTGGGGACAGAACAGTCAGAAGATTCACTTAAAGGGACAGTGTCACATTTTTGAAAATGTTTTAATAAAAAGTAACAAGAAAAAATAGGTGTGTTGTATTTTTTTTTTTTTTTTTTACATTGGTCTTGAGTGTCTTTTATTCAAACTAATGTATGCACAGGGGGCTGCCATTTTAATAGTGTCTGTGTGTGACGTCATTTCACGACATACACACAGACACTATACGGCACCTCTATAACATTGGAGTGAACCGACGGAGTCCGTCTGGTTCACTCAAACTGGAGGCTCCGTCACTGTGTACTGCGCATGTGCATAGACATGCGCAGTACACAGCTTACCTGGGGAGGGGTGGCCATTTTTTTGAAGTCCCTGCAAGAGGAAGGAGAACAGGGGAGGAGAGAGACCGCATAGTGAGTGGGCAGGAGAATTCTGTGCAGCTCTCCCCCCCCCCCCCCCAGCGTCGGACTAGGCATCCGCCCCCACTAACCTTGCAGCAGACCGCAGACCAGCCAGGACGGTCCCCCCAGTATAGTTACAGGGCCGGAGTGAGCTTCAGGCACGGAAAGGCTGTAATACACCGTCCAGGAAACTCACAGCTGCAGCCCCTCGGTGCCTGGATTCTCTCCTGCTCGGCGGCCATGTGACATTGCGCTGCAGAGCAGGAGAGAATCCAGGTACCGAGGGGCTGCAGCTGTGAGCTTCCGGGAGGGTGTATTACAGCCTGTCCGTGCCCGAAGATCACTCCGGCCCTGTAACTATACTGGGGGGACCGTCCTGGCTGGTCTCCGGTCTGCTGCAAGGTTAGTGGGGGCGGACGCCCAGCTCACTCCGGCCCCGTAACGGGGGACCAGCCTGCTTCTCCCTGTGCCCCACATCAGCTCCCCCCCCCATCACCCCAGCATCTCTCCCCCCTGTCACCCCAGCATCTCTCTCCCCTGTCACCCCAGCATCTCTCCCCCCTGTCACCCCAGCCTCTCTCCCCCCTGTCACCCCAGCCTCTCTCCCCCCTGTCACCCCAGCCTCTCTCCCCCCTGTCACCCCAGCCTCTCTCCCCCCTGTCACCCCAGCATCTCTCCCCCCTGTCACCCCAGCATCTCTCCCCCCTGTCACCCCAGCCTCTCTCCCCCCCTGTCACCCCAGCCTCTCTCCCCCCATCACCCCAGCCTCTCTCCCCCCTGTCACCCCAGCCTCTCTCCCCCCTGTCACCCCAGCCTCTCTCCCCCCTGTCACCCCAGCCTCTCTCCCCCCTGTCACCCCAGCCTCTCCCCACTGTCACCCCAGCCTCTCCCCACTGTCACCCCAGCCTCTCCCCACTGTCACCCCAGCCTCTCTCCCACTGTCACCCCAGCCTCTCCCCACTGTCACCCCAGCCTCTCCCCACTGTCACCCCAGCCTCTCTCCCCCCTGTCACCCCAGCCTCTCTCCCCCCTGTCACCCCAGCCTCTCTCCCCCCTGTCACCCCAGCATCTCTCCCCCCTGTCACCCCAGCCTCTCTCCCCCCTGTCACCCCAGCATCTCTCCCCCCTGTCACCCCAGCCTCTCTCCCCCCTGTCACCCCAGCCTCTCTCCCCCCTGTCACCCCAGCCTCTCTCCCCCCTGTCACCCCAGCATCTCTCCCCCCTGTCACCCCAGCCTCTCTCCCCCCTGTCACCCCAGCCTCTCTCCCCCCTGTCACCCCAGCATCTCTCCCCCCTGTCACCCCAGCATCTCTCCCCCCTGTCACCCCAGCCTCTCTCCCCCCTGTCACCCCAGCCTCTCTCCCCCCTGTCACCCCAGCCTCTCCCCACTGTCACCCCAGCCTCTCCCCACTGTCACCCCAGCCTCTCCCCACTGTCACCCCAGCCTCTCTCCCACTGTCACCCCAGCCTCTCCCCACTGTCACCCCAGCCTCTCCCCACTGTCACCCCAGCCTCTCTCCCACTGTCACCCCAGCCTCTCTCCCACTGTCACCCCAGCCTCTCTCCCACTGTCACCCCAGCCTCTCCCCACTGTCACCCCAGCCTCCCTCCCCCCTGCCACATCAGCTTCTCCCTGTCACCCCAGTGTGCCTACCCCCACCCCTACCCCCAGCTTCTTTGCTGCCCTACCTGTGTAATGTCTGACATCAGAGAGCAATAGCCTGTACTCTCCTCTGTGTGTGTGTGTGTGTGTGTATATATATATATATATATATATATATACTGTATATATATGATAGTACAGGATATTGCTCGCTGGTGTCCGCAGCACTCCGGATAAATTCAAAAGAATGTGGTTTTTATTTTCACCCAAAAACTTGCGATGTTCCGCTGAGAGCTTTATTAAGCAGTGTGTCAGCGAGAGAGAAACGTCACAAGTTTTTGGGTGAAAATAAAAACCACATTCTTTTGAATTTATCCGGAGTTCTGCGGTTTTCTACCTTTCGATAAGTTTGGCACGACTGGTCCCTTGTGCTTACCGCTCGGCACCAACCTGTATTACATTTGTGGAGTGCTGCAGGACTTTGCCCACATATATATATATATATACACACACCTCCTCTACCTGTGTAACGTGTGACACTGCTGATACCAGAGAACAATAGCCTGTACTCTCCTGTGTGTGTGTGTGTATATATATATATATATATATATATATATATATATATTCAGTGGTACCTTGGTTTAAGAATAACTTGGATTAAGAGTGTTTTGGTTTAAGAGCTCAGTTTTTCAAAATTGTGACTTGGTGTAAGAGCATTGCTTTGGTGTAAGAGCTCCCTGTACTGGGGGGGAGTGGAGGAGGGGCTTGGTCTGCATAGTGGGGTCTACAGCCCTGTACTCTGACCCAGGAAGTCTCCCTCACCTTCCAAATCATAGCAGATCCACTTCAGGCTGGGGCCTACATCAGGGGACAGGACTGTGGAGGTAATCTCTCCATAGCTGTAACCCCTCTCTCCCCGGACAGAGAGTGCTGCATGTATGTGCCCACATCTGCCTGCTCATTCCTTCATGCTCCCTGCAGTCTCTGTCCGCCCTTGTGTTTCCCATCCTCTCCATTACTGCACAGTAACTTACAATATCACATATTCTGCTGTTTCTGAATGTTTGTTTCATTAGTTTTACATGTTATTCAGAATAATAAATCAATATTTTTGGGGGGTGGAACCAATTGTCTGCATTTCTATGATTTCTTATGGGAAAATTTGCTTTGGTTTAAGAGTGGATTGGGATTACAAGCGCCGTCCCGGAACGAATTATGCTCGTAATCCAAGGCCCCACTGTATATATATATATATATATTATATATAAATACACACACACACACACACACACACACACACACACACACACACACACACCACCTCTACCTGTGTAATGTGTGACACTACTGACGCCAGAGAGCATTAGCCTGTACATATACACACACACCTCCTCTACCTATGTGCATGCGGGGGATGGGTAGTGAGAAGTGAGTGAGGTGAGTGTGGGCGAGCTGTGTGCAGGTTTAGGTGTATTAGGAGGTTCTGCAGCAGCTGAGGTGCATTATGAAAGGCTAGGGACATGCTTCTTCTATGTGTACTGCTGTGCAGACAACAACAAAATGGCGCTGCCCAGCAGTACACATAGTATCACCTTTCCCCTCTTTGTTCTCCTGTGAAAAGAGGAGGGAGGTGATGATGTCACAGCAGTTGAACAGGGACTGCCTCTTCTTTTCAGCATCCAGCTTTCAGGCTGCTTTTACCAGCAGTTTCCTGGTGGAGCTCCCCCTGGTGGCCATCACTGGGAAATAGGAAAAATTAGATTGTTAATTTTTCATATTTCCTTACATGTAAAAAAAATGAAAAACATCTAAATTAACAAAAAAAAACAAAAAACAAATTCAGTTTTAACACTTTCAATTTTTTTTTTTACTTTGCGACACATTCCCTTTAAAAGCCCAAAATCACAGCTAGAAATTGCCTGTAACCCAGACCAGTCAGAGGTCTCCATAGCAACAAGCACATGGTCAGCTAATCTGAGACAGCACGTCTGGTCAGGCCTCAGGACAAGCACAGTGTGTGTCTGCTGTATTCTACACCTGCATAGAAGTCTTCCACAAGCACCCCAAGCTGTTTCTCATATCTTACATGAACCTTTCATCACTCAGTAGAAGAACAGTTTGTGTGTGAGGCTCCCTCTGACCATACCCCTCCTAAGAGACTTGCTGCATACTACCTCCCGTTGGTCTGGCCACCCAGACTTGAAAACCTCACAAATCACTCAAATAACGCTGGGAATCATATCGGGGTGTCCTAAAGAAGCTGTGCTGCGATTTTCAGACCCCAATTCCAAAGTTAATTTTCTTAAAGAGACAGTACACTTTAAATCAAAATGGCCGAAAAGCATCCCGAGCAACTCCCCAGTGATAAAACACAGCAAGGACAAGTCGATAGTGATGATTTGGAACAGCAGGAAGCAGAACTCACACTCCCAACAGACCAAGTTGTCCGACCAAGACGCTCTCTCAAACCGACACTAAAAGTAATTGAGAATTATCATACTGCAAAAAATGAGCTCTGTGATGACCTGGAAGAGAGATGGAAACGAGTTACCTCCCTCATGGCAAGTCTTCAATCCTTCAAGGGTGACGCCGAGAGTCAACAAGATGCTGTCGCACGGCTGAATACAGAGCATGAAAGATATAAGAGACTGTTTGCAAAGTATATCACCTTCTTAAAAGCCTCTAATATCGATGAAGCCTTAACAGAGCTGATCAAGGCAGAATCATCAGAAATAGAAAGAGACGCCAAGAGACTAGATCGCACCGATCAAATTAATCTAAACGTTCATCACGGTCATACAGATCCTCGTGCTCAAGAAGCTCAGTCCTGAGCGACAGGATACTAGAGGCCCGCATAGATGCAGAGCAATCCAAAATAAGGCGTGCCTTCAGAGAAAAGGAAGTAATGGCCGAAGCTAAGGCTAAAAAAGAGAGTGCAGAAACAGAGGCTTAGATAAAGATTCTTCAAACAGAGATGGAAGAGGAAATTGCATTGGCCAAAGTAAAGGTACTTGAGCAAGCAATGAGCCAAAGTCTTGATCCAGTTTGCTTGCCACAAGAAACAGACAATCCTGTCGATCGCACCAATGACTATGTGCTGAATCAGTTACCTGCAGCCCCCCTATTTCTAGCACCATTCAAGCTGACAACACTGAAATATCCAAGTCAGCTCTACCTGCAGCTACGGTGCCACCCATAGCACCCGCACAAACTGATGATCATCACCCAGATGTGCCTTCTCAAGGACAACTATCACAAGAAGATGGTTACCGAGTGTCTTCTGGCCTAGTCGCACAGCACAAGCAGCGGTCGTCAGAACTTATAGAGGCTAAACCACAGCTCAACCCTGCAGCGACATCATTCTACCCTGGAACATCTCACCCTTTCACGCCATCCAACCCATACGCCCAAGGGGTACAACGAGTTGACACGGCAACAAGAAGTGAGAAAACAGATATATCTGAGTTCGCAAGGTACATGGTTAGCAGGGAGCTGATCAACATCAGTCTCGCCAAATTTGACGACCGCGCAGAGAGCTACAGAGCCTGGAAAGCAACCTTCAAAGCTGCCATCGCCAACCTCAACCTTACCGCAGAGCAGGAGCTTGATCTCATGGTCAAATGGCTGGGCCCTGGCTCTACAAATCGCATCAAGAGCTTAAGGACTGTCTATGTGGGACAAGCTGAAGCAGGTCTTGCCGCTGCCTGGCAGAGACTTGAACGTACCTTTGGCAGTGCCGAAGCAATAGAGAAAGCCCTATTCAAGAGACTGCAGAATATCCCAAAGATTAATCTGAAGGAAGTCCACAAGCTTCAGGACTTGAGTGATCTGCTCATGGAACTGGAACTTGCTAAAAGAGATCCTCGTCTATCTGGACTATGCTATCTGGATACCGCCCATGGAGTAAACCCTATCGTCACAAAGCTGCCATATAGTTTGCAGGAGAAGTGGGCAACATCAGTCTCAAGATATAAGAGAGCACATGATGTCACCTTTCCACCATTCATCCACTTCTCCAGGTTCATCGACGAACAGGCCCAGATGAGGAATGACCCCAGTCTTGACTTCCTGGAGCTCAACACTCCAGCTGCATCATCATCAAGGTATGAAGGTGCCACACAGAAACACAGAGACTTTAAGAACTGTGCGAGTGTTAGAAAGACTAACCTGCCACCACCTGCAGCATCCACGGGTAAACACCAAACTAACTCATCAAGAGACAAGTCCTTTAATCGTGAATGTCCCATTCATAAAAAACCTCACTCACTAAATAAATGCAGAGGCTTCAGGTCCAAACCCATACAGGAACGCAAGAAAATCCTCACTGAGCTAGGAGTATGTTTCAGATGCTGCGCCTCATTGGAGCATATGGCTAAGGACTGTAAATCTGCCATTAAGTGTGAGGAGTGTCACAGCGACAGACATGTCACGGTTATGCACCTAACCCCACTCACCAGCGATTCATCGGCTGCAATTACCAGTATTCCCACTACAAGCCATGGCGGGGAGCCTCAGAATCGTGCTAACTCTACCACTGATGTTTCCTGTTCATGCTCGGAGGTATGTGGGGAGAGCCAAAGGGACAAATGTTGTGCCAGAATATGTCTGATCAAGGTTTACCCAGAAGGACAACCAAAAAAGGCTCTAAAAATGTACGCAATCATTGATGACCAGACCAACCGGTCCCTAGCCGGACCTAAATTCTTTGAAGCCTTTGGGATCGAGGGACCCACAAAACCCTATACGTTAAACACCTGCTCAGGCAGCATAGAGACTTGTGGCAGAAGAGCACAGGGATTCATCGCTTCTCCCATCAATGGAGACACAGAGATACCCTTACCTACACTGATTGAATGTGACCAAATACCTGATCACAGGGATGAGATTCCTACCCCAGAAGCTTCATTTCACCAACCACACCTAAGGCACCTGACCAGTGTTATCCCACCCTTGGATATGGACGCTGAAATTCTACTCCTGCTTGGCAGAGACAATCTAAGGGTACACAAAGTGCGTCAGCAGTGTAACGGTCCTGACTATGCCCCATACGCCCAGAGACTGGACTTGGGATGGGTAATCATTGGGAATGTATGCTTGGATCAATCAGGAATTGACTCCTTTAAGACTTACGTGCACAGGGACGGACGCACATCTTGCATCAAGCCGTGCCCTCATCACTATAAAGTCAAGGAGAAACCTCCAGACCTCATACAGCTGCCTGACGTCATTCCCTCCCCCTATGCTGACAACTTGGGGAGATCAGTGTTCCTCACAACGAAGGATGACGATAAAGTAGCCTTGTCAGTAGAGGACAGAGACTTTGTCAAGATTATGGACAGTGAATTCTCTAAGGAGGAAACCAATCACTGGGTTTCTCCACTACCGTTCAGAGCTTCCAGGGTAAGACTCCCAAACAACCGGGAACAAGCTTTGCAAAGATTTAACTCTCTTCAGCTTTCCCTAAACAGCAAGCCTGAAATGAGAGAACACGTTGTCACGTTTATGGAAAGAATATTCCGGAACAACCATGCAGAACCAGCTCCATCTTTGAAGAAGAACGAGGAGTGCTGGTACTTACCTTCATTCGGAGTATACCATCCCAGAAAACCTAACCAAATTAGGGTTGTATTTGACTCAAGCGCCAAACATCAAGGTGTGTCACTTAATGACGTCCTTCTCACAGGTCCCAATCTGACAAATAACCTTGTCGGAGTCTTGATGAGGTTCAGAAAAGAGCCTGTTGCCATCACCGCTGATATTGAACAGATGTTCCACTGCTTCATAGTCAGAGAGGACCACAGGAACTTCCTCAGATTTCTGTGGTACAAGGACAATGACACCACCGAGGAGATGGTGGAGTACCGCATGAGAGTACATGTATTTGGGAACAGCCCTTCACCTGCTGTAGCGACTTATGGCCTTCGCAAAACCGCCAAAGAGGGAGAGTCCCAGTATGGAAAGGATGCCAGAGACTTTGTAGAAAAAGACTTCTACGTAGATGATGGACTCAAATCATTACCTACTGAAGAAGAGGCAATTGATTTACTTAAAAGGACTTAAAACATGCTGTACCAAGCCAAACTACGGCTACACAAAATCGCTTCAAACAGCCTGGCTGTCATGAGAGCCTTCGAGTCAGATGATCATGCTCCTGGATTCAAGGACATAAACCTGGGACAAGACGATCCACCAGTGCAAAGAAGCTTAGGCCTGAGGTGGGATCTGTCCGCCGACTCCTTTGGCTTTCAAGTAAGTCGTGCAGACAAACCCTTTACAAAACGTGGTGTCCTGTCAGTTGTGAACAGCCTATACGATCCACTGGGATTTGTAGCGCCCATTACCATACAAGGTAAATCCCTACTGAGACAGGTTTCTGAAACCATTAAGGATTGGGATGCCCCCCTTCCTTCTGATAAGGAGCAAAAGTGGGAAGCCTGGAAGCAATCTTTGTATGCCTTGGATCAGATCCACATCCCAAGATGTTATGTCAAAGCCTCACTTACTGCCAGCAAGGGGAAGGAACAACAAACCGAGAGGATGGACTGGCCTATGGGACTAGTTACAAGAGTTCTTCCCAGCAAGGATGGCAAGATCCGGAAGGTGGAGTTGAAGATCTCCAGGAAGGGTGAGACCAAAACGTTTGCAAGGCCTATCAACGAACTGATCCTGATATTGCCTGTTGAGGATGTTCCTGGCGGATGAACAGGACTGAACTTTCTTTTAAAGAACTTTATTCCTCAGTTATGAAACAGGATTATCTCACTGTTTATATTGCATATTAACATGTTTTGTTTCAGGTTTTGCACTATATTTCATAGAAATTAGTTTATAGTGAAATCCCCCTAAGGGAATTTCAGACGGGGAGTGTGCTGTTCTCCTCACTTATCTGTATGTTATTCAGATGTTTTATAACTGCATTGTTTACATTCATTCCTTGTTGTATTCATTACATGTATTCCTGCTGTGCTGCCATCTGCTGGCCAAGAGTTTAGACTCCCCTCCATTTTCGCATTTTTTGGTTCGTCTCTTAGTGGGTGTGTCTTATAGCCTAGTCTCCACGTCACTTCCTGTAGCAGGCATTCTTCATCCTGCTTCTGACTGGAGAAGTAGTGCTTGCTTGGGCTTATCAGAGTCATAATCTTCTGACCAGAAATTACAAGTGTCAGCAAGGTATCTTCTAGGAAAGCAGCAACAGCACAATATAACTACTATACTGCATCTGTGACTAAGCTGTATGTGACGTTATTAAACTACGTTCTGCTCAATTCCTACTCTACCTGACGCTTATTCTGGTTCCTGTCTGCCTCATATGCTGGAATACAAGGTAGGAATCTCCAGTCAGGCCCACTAGTCAGATAAACCTTCACTCGCCGCATGTGGGGACAGAACCCAGGCTGGAGGGGTCCCTGGATCAGATGTTTTGTACTGGTCCCAGATGGCACCTGCAATAACTGGACATACATAGCAGATCCTGAGGGACACATGTCTTCATGGGAACAACTCTAACTGCCACTGCAGGATTTACATGTAGGGGCCCCCCATTCAGTGTACAGAAAAGTAAGGCCAGGCAGTTTTGTACTGCAAAACCTACATGAAAAATAAATATTAATGGCTTCTCTGCAGGGGTCATGTACTTAGCAGGTGATGTATGCTCCTCAGTGTTATTTATGAGGAGCAGGAGATACAGGACCTTCACCTCATTGGCTCACAGATCACTCTCCCTGACTGATAGCCTGTCACCTCTGCCGCACTGCTCACAGAAGAGACAGGAAGTGTGATTTATTACCTGTTCTTTCTGCTGTGTCCCGACACTGCCCTGCCTCATAGTTACAGAACTGACGAGCCCTGTGCTGGGGCAGGGGGGATTATGGGAGCCGGGCAGACGCTGCACACGGCTCCTGTCAGCTGCTAATGAAGATGCCTCTACCGGTCTCACTGCCCCCTCATCGCTCTCTTCCTCCATGCTGCATAAGTGCTCACACTCGTAGCAGCTGGAGACAGAGGCAGGCAAGGCAGTCTGGAAGCACCCAGACAGGAAAGGGTTACTCTGCCGGGCAGGTCAGTTTCCCAGACGCAGCTCCTCACTCCGGCTGCATTCCAGGAAGGAGAAGAGACTGAGGTGTGACAGGCTGCGGGGGTCGGCTAGATAGTACTCACTGCTTCTGGAGCTGCTCAGGAGGGGTCAGATGCCGCTGTCAGTTGTGACAGCGGCATCTGCACAGTTACATAGCCGGCACATGCGATCGCTGTGTGCCGGCTATCGCTTATCACTGCTGTGAGCGGAGGAAGGGGCGGGCGGAGGAGGAGGTGACACCAGGGGGCTGTACTCAGAGAACATGGCCGGCGCTCTGCTAACCGCCCGCCGTGTTCTCTGCTCTATACTTCATGTTCAGCTGCGTTATTAGGCAACTTAACATGAAGTATCGATACCAGGAAATCCTGATACCGAATCGTATTTTTGCCCGAAATACCGATAGTAGTATCGATATTTCGGTGCATCGTGCATCCCTACTAGTGACTGGGGAGTGACGTATAGGAGGAGGTGAACAGATATAGAACTGCTTAGATTTCCTAACCTGGACCTAGATGAAGCCTTTTGGGATTATTTAGGGTACAAACCCACACACCGTATACGCAGCAGATAAGAAACAAATACGCAGCAGATATGATGGTTTAGATTTAATGTTGTGTTCAGTTATTTAGATCTAATCTGCTGCGAGTTTGCTGCGTATCGCAGCAGTAAATACGCTGCATATACGGTGTGTGGGTTTATACCCTTAAAGTGTTCTTACTCCTCTGCTAATAACTGACTTAGAGTATATCCCATAATTAATCCTGCTGACTAATATATAATCCTGTGTAACTGGTCTGATCTAACATGGCTGCTCCTCTGGTTAGAAAGTGAATAAGAGTCTATTCTACAAT
This sequence comes from Dendropsophus ebraccatus, assembly GCF_027789765.1. Lineage (NCBI taxonomy): Eukaryota > Metazoa > Chordata > Amphibia > Anura > Hylidae > Dendropsophus > Dendropsophus ebraccatus. The sequence continues at coordinate 8,482,687 of NC_091458.1, read as the reverse complement.
TGACTATTTCGATCTATACCTAAGCTATATTGGAACAAAAGTGTCTTGTTATGGAATTGATTTGACTACATGGATGGTTTAGCTTTAGTAGATTGTACTTGAGGGAGAATTTATTCTATAACCGATTCTGATGAAATATACCTAAGGTAGAAATATTGGTTGTAGATTGAACCCCTTAACTAAAGTAGTGAATGTTCATTTGTGAACTTACCCTGGAGTGGTGTGCTGATCTTTGCTTTGATGGTTTGAACATAGATAGTATATAGATAGTAGAGACGAGTCTAATGATCTTTGCTTTGATGGTTTGAACATACTATGGATAGTGGAGACGAGTCTAATGATCTTTGCTTTGATGGTTTGAACATACTATGGATAGTGGAGACGAGTCTAATGATCTTTGGGGCCCACCAAAGAACAACCAGTAAGACACAACAGGCTGACCTCCGTTCCACTCGGAATTCCGCCTGCCTCATGTGATGTGTCACGCGACTCTGCTTTCCGCTAAAAGAATTGACGTGTCAATTTTTTTGAGCGGAGGCGCGTGAGACATTGAGTCAGTGAGGCGGGATTCCCAGCGGAGTCTCTCTATCTATCTCCTTTCTATCTATCTATCTATCTATCTATCTATAGATAGAGAGATAGATAGATAGATAATAGATGGATGGATGGATAGAGAGATAGTTGATGGATAGATGAGAGAGAACAAAAGAGGAGACAGAGATATTCTAAATACAGACAGAGAACACAAGTAATCTTACTCAAAAACCAGGGGTACAGATAGACATGGATGGAGGGAGACAGAAGATCCTGGATGCTGCCCAGGGAGGTTGAAGAGAACAAGGGAGGACGCACACAGGCCGTGCAGAGGTCACAGGTCGCCATACCAGAGGGAAGCACGGCCTGTGAAGATACCAGAGGGAAGCACGCCCTGTCAAGATAACATTGCAGCTGCCCCTCACAAACAGCTTACACAGCACAGAGTTTAGCAGGCCGTGTGGGCAGCTGCAGGGTTATCTCATCTCCTCCACGGGGCCTGACGGGAGGAGAAAGTGCCCCCCCTTCCCTTACTCACACAACACAATAAGTTAAGTTACTCCATCTCTCCTACCGTTGGGTTCTTCATAAGTGCACAGGATTCTCTCTTGTAGAGATCACTGCACATCCTCCTCCTCCTATATGGGGTACGCCTGTTCTCAGGAGACATTGTATAACTCTTACAGAAATGTGCTAAGATACATCTGTTGAAGTCAAGGTCCCCCCCCCCATATAAATGCCTTGAGGGGTGTAGTGTCCAAAATGGAGTCATCGAACAGTTAGTTTGTTTCAAGTGGTGTGGCAAGAAGGGACAATCGTATTTGTCTGTTCTCCTTGGCCACGAAACACAATGTCAGAAAAGGATCCTAGCTGAGAGGGACTGGAAACGAGTTCCACCGCTTGTGGATCAAAATTGCTCCCAAAACCCAACAGGAACTGCTGCAGGCAGAGAATGAACGTCCTTCCCAACCTGTTAGCAGGGGTGATTCTAGCCTCTCTGCTGCCCGAGGCGAACTATAGAATGACGCCCCCCCCCCCCCGTCAATCCGCCCACATTATAAGCCACTACTGCCCCCCCACTGCTGTCCCCAATAAACATAATGTTTGGTCCCTTGCTGCACAGAGGATGTCAGGAGAGGAGGGGGCTGACTTTATAGGAGAGGTCCCAGCAGCACAGAGGATGTCAGGAGAGGAGGGGGCTAATCCTATAGGAGAGGTCCCAGCAGCACAGAGGATGTCAGGAGAGGAGGGGGCTAATCCTATAGGAGAGGTCCCAGCAGCACAGAGGATGTCAGGAGAGGAGGGTGCTAATCCTATAGGAGAGGTCCCAGCAGCACAGAGGATGTCAGGAGATGAGGGTGCTAATCCTATAGGAGAGGTCCCAGCAGCACAGAGGATGTCAGGAGAGGAGGGTGCTAATCCTATAGGAGAGGTCCCAGCAGCACAGAGGATGTCAGGAGAGGAGGGTGCTAATCCTATAGGAGAGGTCCCAGCAGCACAGAGGATGTCAGGAGATGAGGGTGCTAATCCTATAGGAGAGGTCCCAGCAGCACAGAGGATGTCAGGAGATGAGGGTGCTAATCCTATAGGAGAGGTCCCAGCAGCACAGAGGATGTCAGGAGAGGAGGGTGCTAATCCTATAGGAGAGGTCCCAGCAGCACAGAGGATGTCAGGAGAGGAGGGTGCTAATCCTATAGGAGAAGTCCCAGCAGCACAGAGGATGTCAGGAGAGGAGGGTGCTGATCTTTTAGGAAAGGTCACAGCAGCACAGAGGATGTCAGGAGAGGAGGGTGCTGATCTTTTAGGAGATGGTCCCCCTCTTCCCCCCTTATAGATGGTCCCCCTCTTCCCCCCCTTATAGATGGTCCCCTCTCCCTTATAGATGGTACCCCTCTCCCCCCTCCCTTATAGATGGTCCCTCCCTTATAGATGGTCCCCCTCTTTCCCCTCCCTTATAGATGGTCCCCCTCTTTCCCCTCCCTTATAGATGGTCCCCCTCTTTCCCCCCCCTTATAGATGGTCCCCCTCTTCCCCCCCCTTATAGATGGTCCCCCTCTTCCCCCCCCTTATAGATGGTCCCCTCTCCCTTATAGATGGTCCCCTCTCCCTTATAGATGGTCCCCCTCTCCCTTATAGATGGTCCCCCTCTCCCCCTCCCTTATAGATGGTCCCCGCTCCCTTATAGATGGTCCCCCTCCCCCCCTTATACATGGTCCCCCTCTCCCCCCTCCCTTATAGATGGTCCCCCTCTTCCCCCCCTTATAGACGGTCCCCCTCCCGCCCCTCCCTTATAGATGGTCCCCCCCTTATAGATGGTCCCCCTCTTTCCCCCCTCCCTTATAGATGGTCCCCTTCCCCCCCCTATAGATGGTCCCCCTCCCTTATAGATGGTCCCCTTCCCCCCCCCCTATAGATGGTCCCCCTCCCTTATAGATGGTCCCCCCCCCCTTATAGATGGTCCCCCTCTTTCCCCCCTCCCTTATAGATCGTCCCCCTCTTTCCCCCCCCCCCTTATAGATGGTCCCCTTCCCCCCCCCTACCTTATAGATGGTCCCCCTCTCCCTTATAGATGGTCCCCCTCTCCCTTATACATGGTCCCCCCCCCCTGCACAGCAGATAAAACAAAAAACAGCACATAACTCACCTGCCCTCCGTTCCCCCGTCGAGCCTCTCTGGTCTGGTCCCGGCTGATGTGCGGCTGCCGGAGGTGTCCCGTCCTGTCCCCGGCAGCGCGCGCATCAGAGAGCTCCCCGTGTGCCTGTGGCTGTGACTTCCGGCGCACGGGGAGCTCTCTGATGCGCGCGCTGCCGGGGACAGGACGGGACACCCCGGGCAGCCACACATCAGCCGGGGGACTAAGGCTGCATTCCACGTTCCGTGATCCTGTCGGATCACGGACGTGGAATGCATGTACTGGAGCCCCCCGCCCCCCGGCAGTATCTGTAATGAGATGCTGTGAGCGGGGGAGACTGTATTCATAAGCGCCGCGCTGTAGTATCAGCACCGCGCGGCTGATTTAGTACAGCGCGGCGCTTATGAATACAGTCTCCCCCGCTCACAGCATCTCATTACAGATACTGCCGGGGGGCGGGGGGGCTCCAGTACAGTCAGTGGCGGATTATAATGTGGGCGGCCGCCCGAACCGCCCATATTATAATCTGCCACTGAATGCCGCCCCCACGAAGACAGCTGGTGGCGCCGCCTGAGGCAGACGATTCAAGTCGCCTCATGATTGCGGCGCCCCTGCCTGTTAGCAATGAACATTTGGAGTCGTTCACCTCACAAGAGGCCATTGTTCACACAGGCAGATAAAGCTGCGTCTTCAATAGGCGAGAAATCACTGAAGGTGGAGAGTAGCTGACTGGTGGACTGTAATCTGGTCTGACGAATCACGTTTTTTTGTCTTTATTACAATGACGGACGTTGTTTAGTGCACCGAAGGCCAAATGAAGCATTTCACCCCGAATGTGTGCAATTTCAGGTTCAAGCCGGAGGTGGGTCACTCATACACCCTATTACATCTCAATCGGCCTGCTAAATTTTGTGCCATCACCTCCTCAGTGGCTTAAACTGGATGCGACGTACCTGCAAAACCTTGTGGCCGCACTTCCTAATAGAGTCCAGGTGAATCAAGGCCAGAGGCGGCGTTTTGTCCGGTGAGATTATATAGTTATTGTGCTTATGTATTAGGAGCTCCGGTCCTTGTTCCCAGTGTATATACTGTATATAGTTATTGTGCTTATGTATTAGGAGCTCCGGTCCTTGTTCCCAGTGTATATACTGTATATAGTTATTGTGCTTATGTATTAGGAGCCCCGGTCCTTATTCCCAGTGTATACACTGTACATAGTTATTGTGCTTATGTATTAGGAGCTCCGGTCCTTGTTCCCACTGTGTATACTGTATATAGTTATTGTGCTTATGTATTAGGAGCTCCGGTCCTTGTTCTCAGTGTGTATACTGTATATAGTTATTGTGCTTATGTATTAGGAGCTCCGGTCCTTATTCCCAGTGTATACACTGTATATAGTTATTGTGCTTATGTATTAGGAGCTCCGGTCCTTGTTCCCAGTGTGTACACTGTATATAGTTATTGTGCTTATGTATTAGGAGCTCCGGTCCTTGTTCCCAGTGTATATACTGTATATAGTTATTGTGCTTAGGTATTAGGAGCTCCGGTCCATGTTCCCAGTGTATACACTGTATATAGTTATTGTGCTTATGTATTAGGAGCTCCGGTCCTTGTTCCCAGTGTGTACACTGTATATAGTTATTGTGCTTATGTATTAGGAGCTCCGGTCCTTGTTCTCAGTGTGTATACTGTATATAGTTATTGTGCTTATGTATTAGGAGCTCCGGTCCTTGTTCCCAGTGTATACACTGTATATAGTTATTGTGCTTATGTATTAGGAGCTCCGGTCCTTGTTCCCAGTGTATACACTGTATATAGGTATTGTGCTTATGTATTAGGAGCTCCGGTCCTTGTTCCCAGTGTGTATACTGTATATAGTTATTGTGCTTATGTATTAGGAGCTCCGGTCCTTGTTCCCAGTGTATACACTGTATATAGTTATTGTGCTTATGTATTAGGAGCTCCGGTCTTTGTTCCCAGTGTATACACTGTATATAGTTATTGTGCTTATGTATTAGGAGCTCCGGTCCTTGTTCCCAGTGTGTACACTGTATATAGTTATTGTGCTTATGTATTAGGAGCTCCGGTCCTTGTTCCCAGTGTGTACACTGTATATAGTTATTGTGCTTATGTATTAGGAGCTCCGGTCCTTGTTCCCAGTGTATATATACTGTATATAGGTATTGTGCTTATGTATTAGGAGCTCCGGTCCTTGTTCCCAGTGTGTACACTGTATATAGTTATTGTGCTTATGTATTAGGAGCTTTGGTCCTTGTTCCCAGTGTGTATACTGTATATAGTTATTGTGCTTATGTATTAGGAGCTCCGGTCCTTGTTCCCAGTGTATACTGTATATAGTTATTGTGCTTATGTATTAGGAGCTCCGGTCCTTGTTCCCAGTGTATACTGTATATAGTTATTGTGCTTATGTATTAGGAGCTCCGGTCCTTGTTCCCAGTGTGTACACTGTATATAGTTATTGTGCTTATGTATTAGGAGCTCCGGTCCTTGTTCCCAGTGTGTACACTGTATATCAGCGGTACTCAACAACTTTTAGTGAGGGTCCACTTACCGGGGTCTATTGTCAGGTGAAGGTCCGAGCTGAACATCAGTAGGAAACGTGTTTTGTTACTTTGTCACAAACGTTCAACTATTTATATACAGAATTGCTGCTTATTAGCGGGAAAATTGGCATTTTTTTCTCTCTCACCAGGCCTTTGATATTAGGTACAAAGGGGGTGACTGCCCTGGTAGTATATAGCCCCCCTGTTGCTCCCCCAGTAGTGTATAGCCCCCCCTGTGCACTCTCCCTCAGTAGTATATAGCCCCCTGTTGCTCCCCCCAGTAGTATATAGCCTCCCCGTGCGCTCTCCCCCTGTAGAATATAGCCCCCTGTGAGCTCCCCCCAGTAGTATATAGCCCCCCTGTGCGCTCTCCCCCAGTAGTATATAGCCCCCTGTGCGCTGTCCCCCAGTAGTATATAGCCCCCTGTGAGCTCCCCCCAGTAGTATATAGCCCCCCTGTGCTCTCCCCCTGTAGTATATAGCCCCCTGTGAGCTCCCCCCAGTAGTATATAGCCCCCGTGAGCTCCCCCCTGTAGTATATAGCCCCCTGTGAGCTCCCCTGTAGTATATAGCCCCCTGTGAGCTCCCCTGTAGTATATAGCCCCCCTGTGAGCTCCCCTGTAGTATATAGCCCCCCCGTGCGCTGTCCCCCTGTAGTATATAGCCCCCCCGTGCGCTGTCCCCCTGTAGTATATAGCCCCCTGTGAGCTCCCCCCAGTAGTATATAGCACCCCTGTGCTCTCCCCCCAGTAGTATATAGCCCCCTGTGAGGTCCCCCCCAGTAGTATATAGCGCCCCTGTGCTCTCCCCCCAGTAGTATATAGCCCCCTGTGAGCTCCCCCGTAGTATATAGCCCCCCCGTGCGCTGTCCCCCTGTAGTATATAGCCCCCCCGTGCGCTGTCCCCCTGTAGTATATAGCCCCCTGTGAGCTCCCCCCAGTAGTATATAGCACCCCTGTGCTCTCCCCCCAGTAGTATATAGCCCCCTGTGAGGTCCCCCCCAGTAGTATATAGCGCCCCTGTGCTCTCCCCCCAGTAGTATATAGCCCCTGTGAGGTCCCCCCTGTAGTATATAACCCCCTGTGCGCTCCCCCCAGTAGTATATAGCCCCCTCAGTAGTATATAGCCCCTGTGAGGTCCCCCCTGTAGTATATAACCCCCTGTGCGCTCCCCCCAGTAGTATATAGCCCCCTCAGTAGTATATAGCCCCCTGTGAGGTCCCCCCTGTAGTATATAGCCCCCTGTGCGCTCCCCCCAGTAGTATATAGCCCCCTCAGTAGTATATAGCCCCCTGTGAGGTCCCCCCTGTAGTATATAGTCCACCTGTGCGCTCTCCCCTTATAGATGCCCCCCAGAGAGAAAAAAAAATAACAAAAACAACTCACCTAGCACCTCGTTCCCCGCTGCGGCTGTCTTCTTCTCTTCCCGTCGGTCCGGCCCCCAGCTGATACGCGCTCTGTAGGGATGTCCCGGGGATTCCCCAGCAGAGCGCGCATCAGTGACCTCAGCGTACGCCGCCGTCCTAAACTTCCGGGAAGGACAGGCCGGCAGCGTACACTGAGGTCTGTGGTGCGCGCTCTGCTGGGGAATCCCTGGGACATCCCCAGAGAGCGCGTATAAGCCGGGGGCCGGACCGACACTGCCCCCAGCCCCACAGGCGTACTGACATCTAAGGACAGTACGCCTATGGGGCGGGAGGCAGTGCGGCGGGAAGCGGGACGGACCGGATCCGGGGCGGTTAGGAGGTCTGACCAGGGGTCCGGACAGCTGGCCTCCGCGGTCCGGGTTCGGACCGCGGTCCGCCAGTTGAGGACCCCTGCTGTATATAGTTATTGTGCTTATGTATTAGGAGCTCCGGTCCTTGTTCCCAGTGTGTACACTGTATATAGTTATTGTGCTTATGTATTAGGAGCTCCGGTCCTTATTCCCAGTGTATACACTGTATATAGTTATTGTGCTTATGTATTAGGAGCTCCGGTCCTTGTTCCCAGTGTGTACACTGTATATAGTTATTGTGCTTATGTATTAGGAGCTCCGGTCCTTGTTCCCAGTGCGTACACTGTATATAGTTATTGTGCTTATGTATTAGGAGCTCCGGTCCTTGTTCCCAGTGCGTACACTGTATATAGTTATTGTGCTTATGTATTAGGAGCTCCGGTCCTTGTTCCCAGTGTATACACTGTATATAGTTATTGTGCTTATGTATTAGGAGCTCCGGTCCTTGTTCCCAGTGTATACACTGTATATAGGTATTGTGCTTATGTATTAGGAGCTCCGGTCCTTGTTCCCAGTGTATACACTGTATATAGTTATTGTGCTTATGTATTAGGAGCTCCGGTCCTTGTTCCCAGTGTGTATACACTGTATATAGTTATTGTGCTTATGTATTAGGAGCTCCGGTCCTTGTTCCCAGTGTGTATACACTGTATATAGTTATTGTGCTTATGTATTAGGAGCTCCGGTCCTTGTTCCCAGTGTATACTGTATATAGTTATTGTGCTTATGTATTAGGAGCTCCGGTCCTTGTTCTCAGTGTATACACTGTATATAGTTATTGTGCTTATGTATTAGGAGCTTTGGTCCTTGTTCCCAGTGTGTATACTGTATATAGGTATTGTGCTTATGTATTAGGAGCTCCGGTCCTTGTTCCCAGTGTATACACTGTATATAGTTATTGTGCTTATGTATTAGGAGCTCCGGTCCTTGTTCCCAGTGTATACTGTATATAGTTATTGTGCTTATGTATTAGGAGCTCCGGTCCTTGTTCCCAGTGTGTATACTGTATATAGTTATTGTGCTTATGTATTAGGAGCTTTGGTCCTTGTTCCCAGTGTGTATACTGTATATAGTTATTGTGCTTATGTATTAGGAGCTCCGGTCCTTGTTCCCAGTGTGTATACACTGTATATAGTTATTGTGCTTATGTATTAGGAGCTCCGGTCCTTGTTCCCAGTGTGTATACTGTATATAGGTATTGTGCTTATGTATTAGGAGCTCCGGTCTAGGGCTGGGCGATTAATCGAATTAATTCGATTAATTCGCCCAGAATTTGAGAATCGATTTGACTTTTTTGGAAAATCGAAAATCGATTTTCCCAAAAAATCATTGGATTCGGGCGCGCGGGCGGGCTGCTCGCATCCTCCAGCTACTGAAGCAGCGTGAGGAGCGCGAGCGCCCAGCAGCGTCCTATGTCCCGCCTCTGACCCGCCCCCATAGCCGGACGTGTACGCTCGCTTCCTCCCGGCCGCACATGGAGGTCCCCGGAGGAGGCTGCAGATACTGAAGCATCGGGTGATCGCTGCGGGTGCTGGAGCTGTACAGCAGCGACACTATCACCCGATGCTTCAGTATCTGCAGCCTCCTCCAGGGACCTCCATGTGCGGCCGGGAGGAAGCGTACGTACACGTCCGGCTATGGGGGCGGGTCCGCTGCGGGGAGTAGTGCGGGCGGGAGGAGAGCGCAAGTGCCGGTGGTGTGCGCCCGCGCAGAGCGGGTACACCAGGTATGTTCCCTCCTGCCCCGGTCTGCTCCATGCCCCTGCCGATCTGCCCTATTCTCCCCCCGATCTGCCCCATGCTCCCCCCAGTGTGCCCCATGCATGTCCCCCAGTGTACCCCATGCCTTTCCCCCCTAGTCTGCCCCTTGCTCCCCCCAGTGTGCCCCATACTTGCCCCCCCCCCAGTGTACCCCATGCTCTCCAGCCCAGTGTACCCCATGCCCTTCCCCCCCCCAGTCTGCCCCATGCTCTTAGCTATGTCCCTGACCCTCATCTGTACCTGTACTACTACTACTACACCCCTCATCTATACCTGTACTACTACTACACCCCTCATCTGTACCTGTACTACTACTACTACTACACCCCTCATCTATACCTGTACTACTACTACTACACCTCTCATCTATACCTGTACTACTACTACACCCCTCATCTATACCTGTACTACTACTACTACACCCCTCATCTGTACCTGTACTACTACTACACCCCTCATCTATACCTGTACTACTACTACACCCCTCATCTGTACCTGTACTACTACTACTACACCCCTCATCTATACCTGTACTACTACTACTACACCCCTCATCTGTACCTGTACTACTACTACACCCCTCATCTATACCTGTACTACTACTGCTACACTCCTCATCTATACCTGTACTTCTACTACTACACCCCTCATCTGTACCACTACTACACCCCTCATCTATACCTGTACTACTACTACACCCCTCATCTATACCTGTACTACTACTACTACACCCCTCATCTATACCTGTACTACTACTTCTACTACACCCCTCATCTATACCTGTACTACTGCACCCCTCATCTATACCTGTACTACTACTGCACCCCTCATCTATACCTGTACTACTACTACACCCCTCATCTATACCTGTACTACTACTACTACTACACCCCTCATCTATACCTGTACTACTACTACTACACCCCTTATATGTTCCTGTAATACTACTACACCCCTCATCTATACCCATACTACTACTACACCCCTCATCTATACCTGTACTACTACTACACCCCTCATCTATACCTGTACTACTACTACACCCCTCATCTATACCTGTACTACTACTACACCCCTCATCTATACCTGTACTACTACTACTACACCCCTCATCTATACCTGTACTACTACTACTACACCCCTCATCTATACCTGTACTACTACTACACCCCTCATCTATACCTGTACTACTACTACTACTACTACTACTACTACTACTACACCCCTCATCTATACCTGTACTACTACTACTACACCCCTCATCTATACCTGTACTACTACTACTACACCCCTCATCTATACCTGTACTACTACTACTACAGCCCTCATCTATACCTGTACTACTACTACTACTACACCTCTCATCTATACCTGTACTACTACTACTACTACACCTCTCATCTATACCTGTACTACTACTACACCCCTCATCTATACCTGTACTACTGCACCCCTCATCTATACCTGTACTACTACTACACCCCTCATCTATACCTGTACTACTACTACTACACCCCTCATCTATACCTGTACTACTACTACTACACCTCTCATCTATACCTGTACTACTACTACACCCCTCATCTATACCTGTACTACTACTACTACACCCCTCATCTATACCTGTACTACTACACCTCTCATCTATACCTGTACTACTTCTACTACACCCCTCATCTATACCTGTACTACTACTACACCCCTCATCTATACCTGTACTACTACTATACCCATCATCTGTACCTGTACTACTACTACACCCCTCATCTATACCTGTACTACTACTACACCCCTCATCTATACCTGTACTACTACTACACCCCTCATCTATACCTGTACTACTACTACACCCCTCATCTATACCTGTACTACTACACCCCTCATCTGTACCTGTACTACTACTACACCCCTCATCTATACCTCTACTACTACTACTACACCCCTCATCTATATCTGTACTACTACTACTACTACACCCCTCATCTATACCTGTACTACTACTACTACACCCCTCATCTATACCTGTACTACTACTACTACACCCCTCATATGTTCCTGTAATACTACTACACCCCTCATCTATACCCATACTACTACTACACCCCTCATCTATACCTGTACTACTACACCCCTCATCTATACCTGTACTACTACTACACCCCTCATCTATACCTGTACTACTACTACACCCCTCATCTATACCTGTACTACTACTACTACACCCCTCATGTATACCTGTACTACTACTACTACACCCCTCATCTATACCTGTACTACTGCACCCCTCATCTATACCTGTACTACTACTACACCCCTCATCTATACCTGTACTACTACTACTACACCCCTCATCTATACCTGTACTACTACTACACCTCTCATCTATACCTGTACTACTACTACTACACCCCTCATCTATACCTGTACTACTACTACTACACCCCTCATCTATACCTGTACTACTACTACTACACCCCTCATCTATACCTGTACTACTACTACTACACCCCTCATCTATACCTGTACTACTACACCTCTCATCTATACCTGTACTACTTCTACTACACCCCTCATCTATACCTGTACTACTACTACTACTACACCCCTCATCTGTACCTGTACTACTACTACTACACCCCTCATCTATACCTGTACTACTACTACACCCCTCATCTATATCTGTACTACTACTACTACTACACCCCTCATCTATACCTGTACTACTACTACTACACCCCTCATCTATACCTGTACTACTACTACACCCCTCATCTATACCTGTACTACTACTACACCCCTCATCTATACCTGTACTACTACTACACCCCTCATCTATACCTGTACTACTACTACTATACCCCTCATCTATACCTGTACTACTACTACTACACTACTCATCTATACCTGTACTACTACTACTACACCCCTCATCTATACCTGTACTACTACTACTACTACACCCCTCATCTATACCTGTACTACTACTACTACTACTAAACCCCTCATCTATACCTGTACTACTACTACTACACCCCTCATCTATACCTGTACTACTACTACTACACCCCTCATCTATACCTGTACTACTACTACTACTACACCCTCATCTATACCTGTACTACTACTACTACTACTACACCCCTCATCTATACCTGTACTACTACTACTACACCCCTCATCTATACCTGTACTACTACTACTACACCCCTCATCTATACCTGTACTACTACTACTACACTCCTCATCTATACCTGTACTACTACTACTACACCCCTCATCTATACCTGTACTACTACTATACCCATCATCTGTACCTGTACTACTACTACACCCCTCATCTATACCTGTACTACTACTACTACACCCCTCCATCTATCCTGTACTACTACTACTACCACTCCTTCATCTAATACCTGTACTACTAACCCCTATCATACCCTTAACTAACTACACTACTCATCTATACCTGTACTACTACTACTTACACTCCTCATCTAGACCTGTACTACTACTACACCCCTCAATCTATACCTGTACTTACTACTACTACAGCCATCATCTATACCTGTACTACTACTATACACCCCTCATCTAGTACCTGTATACTACTACTACTACCACCTCATCTATACCCTGTACTACTACGACGACATCCCTCATCGATACCTGTACTACTACTACCACCCCTCATCTATACCTGTACTACTACTACCCATACTATCTGTACCTAGCTACTACTACTACACCCCTCATCAATCCTGTACTACTACTACTACACCCCTCATCTATACCTGTACTACTACTACTACAGCCCCTCAATCTCTACCCTGTACTACTACTACACCCCCTCATCTATACCTGTACTACGTGCATACTACCCTCATACTATACCTGTACTACTACTACACCCCTTCATCTATACCTGTACTACTACTACTACACCCCTCATCTATACCTGTACTACTACTACTACTACACCCCTCATCTATACCTGTACTACTACTACTACACCTCATCTATACCTGTACTACTACTACTACACCCCTCATCTATACCTGTACTACTACTACTACACCCCTCATCTATACCTGTACTACTACTACTACACATCTCATCTATACCTGTACTACTACTACTACTACACCCCTCATCTATACATGTACTACTACTACACCCCTCATCTATACCTGTACTACTACTACTACTACTACACCTCATCTATACCTGTACTACTACTACTACTACCCCTCATCTATACCTGTACTACTACTACTACTACACCCCTCATCTATACCTGTACTACTACTACACCCCTCATCTATACCTGTACTACTACTACTACTACTACTACTACAACCCCTCATCTATACCTGTACTACTACTACTACACCCCTCATCTATACCTGTACTACTACTACTACACTCCTCATCTATACCTGTACTACTACTACTACACCCCTCATCTATACCTGTACTACTACTATATCCCCTCATCTGTACCTGTACTACTACTACACCCCTCATCTATACCTGTACTACTACTACTACAACCCCTCATCTATACCTGTACTACTACTACTACACTCCTCATCTATACCTGTACTACTACTACTACACCCCTCATCTATACCTGTACTACTACTACTACACTACTCATCTATACCTGTACTACTACTACTACACCCCTCATCTATACCTGTACTACTACTACACCCCTCATCTATACCTGTACTACTACTACTACAGCCCTCATCTATACCTGTACTACTACTACTACACCCCTCATCTATACCTGTACTACTACTACTACTACACCCCTCATCTATACCTGTACTACTACTACTACACTCCTCATCTATACCTGTACTACTACTACTACACCCCTCATCTATACCTGTACTACTACTATACCCATCATCTGTACCTGTACTACTACTACACCCCTCATCTATACCTGTACTACTACTACTACACCCCTCATCTATACCTGTACTACTACTACTACACTCCTCATCTATACCTGTACTACTACTACTACACCCCTCATCTATACCTGTACTACTACTACTACACTACTCATCTATACCTGTACTACTACTACTACACCCATCATCTATACCTGTACTACTACTACACCCCTCATCTATACCTGTACTACTACTACTACAGCCCTCATCTATACCTGTACTACTACTACTACACCCCTCATCTATACCTGTACTACTACTACTACTACACCCCTCATCTATACCTGTACTACTACTACTACACTCCTCATCTATACCTGTACTACTACTACTACACCCCTCATCTATACCTGTACTACTACTACTACACCCCTCATCTATACCTGTACTACTACTACTACACCCCTCATCTATACTGTACTACTACTACTACACCCCTCATCTATTCCTCTACTACTACACCCTCATCTATACCTGTACTACTACTACTACACCCCTCATCTATACCTGTACTACTACTACTACACCCCCTCATCTATACCTGTACTACTACTACTACACCCCTCATCTATACCTGTACTACTACTACACCCCTCATCTATACCTGTACTACTACTACTACACCCTCATCTATACCTGTACTACTACTACACCCCTCATCTATACCTGTACTACTACTACACCCCTCATCTATACCTGTACTACTACTACACCCCTCATCTATACCTGTACTACTACTACTACACCTCTCATCTATACCTGTACTACTACTTCTACTACACCTCTCATCTATACCTGTACTACTACTACTACACCCCTCATCTATACCTGTACTACTACTACTACACATCTCATCTATACCTGTACTACTACTACTACTACACCCCTCATCTATACCTGTACTACTACTGCACCCCTCATCTATACCTGTACTACTACTACTACTACTACACCCCTCATCTGTACCTGTACTACTACACCCCTCATCTATACCTGTACTACTACTACTACTACACCCCTCATCTATACCTGTACTACTGCACCCCTTATCTATACCTGTACTACTACTACACCCCTCATCTATACCTGTACTACTACTACACCCCTCATCTATACCTGTACTACTACTACTACACCCCTCATCTATACCTGTACTACTACTACTACACCTCTCATCTATACCTGTACTACTACTACACCCCTCATCTATACCTGTACTACTACACCCCTCATCTATACCTGTACTACTACTACTACACCTCTCATCTATACCTGTACTACTACTACTACACCCCTCATCTATACCTGTACTACTACTGCACCCCTCATCTATACCTGTACTACTACTACTACACCCCTCATCTGTACCTGTACTACTACTACTACACCCCTCATCTATACCTGTACTACTACTACTACTACTACACCCTTCATCTATACCTGTACTACTACTACTACTACACCCCTCATCTATACCTGTACTACTACTACTACACCCCTCATCTATACCTGTACTACTACTACTACTACACCCCTCATCTATACCTGTACTACTACTACTATTACTACTACACCCCTCATCTATACCTGTACTACTACTACTACACCCCTCATCTATACCTGTACTACTACTACTACACTCCTCATCTATACCTGTACTACTACTACTACACCCCTCATCTATACCTGTACTACTACTATACCCATCATCTGTACCTGTACTACTACTACACCCCTCATCTATACCTGTACTACTACTACTACACCCCTCATCTATACCTGTACTACTACTACTACACTCCTCATCTATACCTGTACTACTACTACTACACCCCTCATCTATACCTGTACTACTACTACTACACTACTCATCTATACCTGTACTACTACTACTACACCCCTCATCTATACCTGTACTACTACTACACCCCTCATCTATACCTGTACTACTACTACTACAGCCCTCATCTATACCTGTACTACTACTACTACACCCCTCATCTATACCTGTACTACTACTACTACTACACCCCTCATCTATACCTCTACTACTACTACTACACTCCTCATCTATACCTGTACTACTACTACTACACCCCTCATCTATACCTGTACTACTACTATACCCATCATCTGTACCTGTACTACTACTACACCCCTCATCTATACCTGTACTACTACTACACCCCTCATCTATACCTGTACTACTACTACTACACCCCTCATCTATACCTGTACTACTACTACACCCCTCATCTATACCTGTACTACTACTACTACTACTACTACTACTACACCCCTCATCTATACCTGTACTACTACTACTACACCCCTCATCTATACCTGTACTACTACACCCCTCATCTATACCTGTACTACTACTACTACACCCCTCATCTATACCTGTACTACTGCACCCCTCATCTATACCTGTACTACTACTACACCCCTCATCTATACCTGTACTACTACTACTACACCCCTCATCTATACCTGTACTACTACTACACCCCTCATCTATACCTGTACTACTACTACACCCCTCATCTATACCTGTACTACTACTACACCCCTCATCTATACCTGTACTACTACTACTACACCTCTCATCTATACTTGTACTACTACTACTACTACACCTCTCATCTATACCTGTACTACTACTACTACACCCCTCATCTATACCTGTACTACTACTACTACACATCTCATCTATACCTGTACTACTACTACTACTACACCCCTCATCTATACCTGTACTACTACTGCACCCCTCATCTATACCTGTACTACTACTACTACTACACCCCTCATCTGTACCTGTACTACTACACCCCTCATCTATACCTGTACTACTACTACTACACCCCTCATCTATACCTGTACTACTGCACCCCTTATCTATACCTGTACTACTACTACACCCCTCATCTATACCTGTACTACTACTACACCCCTCATCTATACCTGTACTACTACTACACCCCTCATCTATACCTGTACTACTACTACTACACCTCTCATCTATACCTGTACTACTACTACTACACCTCTCATCTATACCTGTACTACTACTACACCCCTCATCTATACCTGTACTACTACACCCCTCATCTATACCTGTACTACTACTACTACTACTACACCTCTCATCTATACCTGTACTACTACTACTACTACACCCCTCATCTATACCTGTACTACTACTGCACCCCTCATCTATACCTGTACTACTACTACTACACCCCTCATCTGTACCTGTACTACTACTACTACACCCCTCATCTATACCTGTACTACTACTACTACTACACCCTTCATCTATACCTGTACTACTACTACTACTACACCCCTCATCTATACCTGTACTACTACTACTACACCCCTCATCTATACCTGTACTACTACTACTACTACACCCCTCATCTATACCTGTACTACTACTACTACTACACCCCTCATCTATACCTGTACTACTACTACTACACCCCTCATCTATACCTGTACTACTACTACTACACTCCTCATCTATACCTGTACTACTACTACTACACCCCTCATCTATACCTGTACTACTACTATACCCATCATCTGTACCTGTACTACTACTACACCCCTCATCTATACCTGTACTACTACTACTACACCCCTCATCTATACCTGTACTACTACTACTACACTCCTCATCTATACCTGTACTACTACTACTACACCCCTCATCTATACCTGTACTACTACTACTACTACTACTACTACTACACCCCTCATCTATACCTGTACTACTACTACACCCCTCATCTATACCTGTACTACTACTACTACACCCCTCATCTATACCTGTACTACTACTACTACAGCCCTCATCTATACCTGTACTACTACTACTACTACACCCCTCATCTATACCTGTACTACTACTACTACACTCCTCATCTATACCTGTACTACTACTACTACACCCCTCATCTATACCTGTACTACTACTATACCCATCATCTGTACCTGTACTACTACTACACCCCTCATCTATACCTGTACTACTACTACACCCCTCATCTATACCTGTACTACTACTACACCCTTCATCTATACCTGTACTACTACTACACCCCTCATCTATACCTGTACTACTACTACTACACCCCTCATCTATACCTGTACTACTACTACTACACCCTTCATCTATACCTGTACTACTACTACACCCCTCATCTATACCTGTACTACTACTACTACACCCCTCATCTATACCTGTACTACTACTACACCCCTCATCTATACCTGTACTACTACTACTACACCCCTCATCTATACCTGTACTACTACTACTACACCCCTCATCTATACCTGTACTACTACTACACCCCTCATCTATACCTGTACTACTACTACTACTACTACTACTACTACTACTACACCCCTCATCTATACCTGTACTACTACTACTACACCCCTCATCTATACCTGTACTACTACTACACCCCTCATCTATACCTGTACTACTACTACTACACCCCTCATCTATACCTGTACTACTGCACCCCTCATCTATACCTGTACTACTACTACACCCCTCAGCTATACCTGTACTACTACTACTACTACACCCCTCATCTATACCTGTACTACTACTACACCCCTCATCTATACCTGTACTACTACTACACCCCTTATCTATACCTGTACTACTACTACTACACCCCTCATCTATACCTGTACTACTACTACTACACCTCTCATCTATACCTGTACTACTACTACACCTCTCATCTATACCTGTACTACTACTACTACACCCCTCATCTATACCTGTACTACTACTACTACTACACATCTCATCTATACCTGTACTACTACTACTACTACACCCCTCATCTATACCTGTACTACTACTGCACTTCTCATCTATACCTGTACTACTACTACTACTACACCCCTCATCTGTACCTGTACTACTACTACACCCCTCATCTATACCTGTACTACTACTACTACTACACCCCTCATCTATATCTGTACTACTACTACTACTACTACACCCCTCATCTATACCTGTACTACTACTACTACACCCCTCATCTATACCTGTACTACTACTACACCCCTCATCTATACCTGTACTACTACTACTACTACACCCCTCATCTATACCTGTACTACTACTACTACACCCCTCATCTATACCTGTACTACTACTACTACTACACCCCTCATCTATACCTGTACTACTACTACTACACCCCTCATCTATACCTGTACTACTACACCCCTCATCTATACCTGTACTACTACTACAACCCTCATCTATACCTGTACTACTACTACTACTACACCCCTCATCTATACCTGTACTACTACTACTACACCCCTCATCTATACCTGTACTACTACTACACCCCCAGGGCTCCAGATGGCGACCAAAATGGTCGCCAATGCGACTGACATTTTGCAAATGGCGCCCAGATTTATTAATCTGGGCGCCATTTGCGACTGGCCCCGGCGGCGGCGCGCTGTCTCTTTAAGATGCGCGGCTGATGCGCGGCTGCCGGGGGTGTCCCATCCTATCCCCGGCAGCGCGGCGCATCAGTGAGCTGCCTGGGGCCCTGACTTCCGGCACAGGAAGCGCGCGTCAGAGACGCTTCCTGTGTCAGAAGTCACAGCCCCGGCGTACAGGGAGCTCACTGACGCGCCGCGCTGCCGGGGATAGGACGGGACACCCCCGGCAGCCGCGCATCAGACGGGGACAGCGCCCGAAGAAGAAGAGGATCGCCGGGGGAGCGGGTTGTCAGGTGAGTTTGTGTGTTTTTTTTTTTTTTAAATATTGCTTAGCATAGAGGAAAGGGGGGGCTTTATAATGGGGGGAAGAGAAGGGGGGCATCTATAATGGGGGGAAGAGAAGGGGGGGCATCTATAAAGGGGGGAGAGGGGGCCATCTATAAGGGGAGGGGGTATCTATAAGGGGGGAGAAGAGGGGGCATCTATAATGGGGGGGGAGAGGGGGCATCTATAAGGGGAGGGGGTATCTATAAGGGGGGGAGAAGAGGGGGCATCTATAATGGGGGGGGGAGAGGGGGCATCTATAAGGGGAGGGGGTATCTATAAGGGGGGGGAGAAGAGGGGGCATCTATAATGGGGGGGAGAGGGGGCATCTATAAGGGGAGGGGGTATCTATAAGGGGGGGAGAAGAGGGGGCATCTATAATGGGGGGGAGGAGGGGGCATCTATAATGGGGGGGAGGAGGGGGCATCTATAATGGGGGTAGAGGGGGTCATCTATAATGGGGGTAGAGGGGGTCATCTATAAGGGGAGGGGGTATCTATAAGGGGGGGAGAAGAGGGGGCATCTATAATGGGGGGGAGGAGGGGGCATCTATAATGGGGGGGAGGAGGGGGCATCTATAATGGGGGGGAGGAGGGGGCATCTATAATGGGGGTAGAGGGGGTCATCTATAAGGGGAGGGGGCCATCTATAAGTGTAGGGCAAACTGGCTGCAGACACTGGGAGATAGATATATGCACAATTATTATTATCAGGGCCCCTCAGGTGTCTGTATTGTAGGGGGTCACTTGCATTAGTCACTAGGTGAGAGATATATCTATCTATATACACATCTTGTGGGGGGTCACTATGGCTGCAGTCATAAGTCTAGCTCAGTATGTATAGACTGTTGCAAGCTTTTAAAGGGAACCTGTCACCCCCGGTGACGGGGTGACAGGCTCCCAACCCCCCGTTAGAGCCCCCTATACTCACCTCATCTTCACCCCGCTTCTGAAGATGGTCGGGTCACGGAGATCTCAGCCGCTGCAGCCTGACGCGCACACTGAGAGGCTGGACTCTCCCGTCATTCTCTATGAGCGTTGGACTCATCTCTCAGCGCACGCCGGGCTGCAGCGGCTGAGATCTCCGTGACCCGACCATCTTCAGAAGCGGGGTGAAGATGAGGTGAGTATAGGGGGTTCTAACGGGGGGTTGGGAGCCTGTCACCCCGGTACGGGGGTCGACAGGTTCCCTTTATGTTCAAGTTCAGAAGAGTAAGCCTCATTAAAAGGCTAGCCAAGTGAAGTTGAAGTACTGAGTCAGACTGGATATGGTTGTCAAGTTGCAAGTTTCCATGTTGAACGTTTTCAAACTAAGAAAAGAAAGAATCTAAAGGAGGAGGAGGCTGCCGCGGCCTCTGCACACAGTAAGTCCCATTTAACATAACATTAATTTTACATGGTTTAAAATGTTGGCGACCAAATATTCTATTTGGCGCCTAAATTTTTCAGGTTAGGAGCCAATGGCTCCTAGGTAAATTTTTTAGTCTGGAGCCCTGACCCCTCATCTATACCTGTACTACTACTACACCCCTCATCTATACCTGTACTACTACTACACCCCTCATCTATGCCTGTACTACTACTACTAAACCCCTCATCTGTACCACTACTACACCCCTCATCTTTACCTGTACTGCTAATCCCCTCATCTGTACTACTACTAATACACTAGTACATAGGGCACATATTTGGGAAAACTACTTATATGGGGCACACAATGGGCTTGTCTACTACATAGGGGCACGGGAGGAGCACTGTTACACTGGGAAGCAATATGGTTGTTGTCTCAAACGTCTATAAAATAGTTTCTGATGCTGCAGGGAGAAAAATGTCCTGTTTGTTTAGCAAAAAGAGAAAAAAATCGAGATTTAAATTGAGAATCGTCCAAAATTTTTTAAAAATCGAGATTTTATTTTTTGGCCATATCGCCCAGCCCTACTCCGGTCCTTGTTCCGAATGTGTACACTGTATATAGTTATTGTGCTTATGTATTAGGAGCTCCGGTCCTTGTTCCCAGTGTGTATACTGTATATAGTTATTGTGCTTATGTATTAGGAGCTCCGGTCCTTGTTCCCAGTGTGTACACTGTATATAGTTATTGTGCTTATGTATTAGGAGCTCCGGTCCTTGTTCCCAGTGTGTACACTGTATATAGTTATTGTGCTTATGTATTAGGAGCTCCGGTCCTTGTTCCCAGTGTGTATACTGTATATAGTTATTGTGCTTATGTATTAGGAGCTCCGGTCCTTGTTCCTAGTGTGTACACTGTATATAGTTATTGTGCTTATGTATTAGGAGCTCTGGTCCTTGTTCCCAGTGTGTATATACTGTATATAGTTATTGTGCTTATGTATTAGGAGCTCCGGTCCTTGTTCCCAGTGTGTACACTGTATATAGTTATTGTGCTTATGTATTAGGAGCTCCGGTCCTTGTTCCCAGTGTATACTGTATATAGTTATTGTGCTTATGTATTAGGAGCTCCGGTCCTTGTTCCCAGTGTATATACTGTATATAGTTATTGTGCTTATGTATTAGGAGCTCCGGTCCTTGTTCCCAGTGTGTATACTGTATATAGTTATTGTGCTTATGTATTAGGAGCTCCGGTCCTTGTTCCTAGTGTATACACTGTATATAGTTATTGTGCTTATGTATTAGGAGCTCCGGTCCTTGTTCCCAATGTATACTGTATATAGTTATTGTGCTTATGTATTAGGAGCTCCGGTCCTTGTTCCCAGTGTGTATACTGTATATAGTTATTGTGCTTATGTATTAGGAGCTTTGGTCCTTGTTCCCAGTGTGTATACTGTATATAGGTATTGTGCTTATGTATTAGGAGCTCCGGTCCTTATTCCCAGTGTGTATACTGTATATAGGTATTGTGCTTATGTATTAGGAGCTCCGGTCCTTGTTCCCAGTGTGTATACTGTATATAGTTATTGTGCTTATGTATTAGGAGCTCCGGTCCTTGTTCCCAGTGTATACACTGTATATAGTTATTGTGCTTATGTATTAGGAGCTCCGGTCCTTGTTCCCAGTGTGTACACTGTATATAGTTATTGTGCTTATGTATTAGGAGCTCCGGTCCTTGTTCTCAGTGTGTACACTGTATATAGTTATTGTGCTTATGTATTAGGAGCTCCGGTCCTTGTTCTCAGTGTATACACTGTATATACTTATTGTGCTTATGTATTAGGAGCTCCGGTCCTTGTTCTCAGTGTGTACACTGTATATAGTTATTGTGCTTATGTATTAGGAGCTTTGGTCCTTGTTCCCAGTGTATATACTGTGTATAGTTATTGTGCTTATGTATTAGGAGCTCCGGTCCTTGTTCCCAGTGTATACACTGTACATAGTTATTGTGCTTATGTATTAGGAGCTCCGGTCCTTGCTCCGAGTGTGTATACTGTATATAGTTATTGTGCTTATGTATTAGGAGCTCCGGTCCTTGTTCTCAGTGTGTATACTGTATATAGTTATTGTGCTTATGTATTAGGAGCTCCGATCCTTGTTCCTAGTGTGTACACTGTATATAGTTATTGTGCTTATGTATTAGGAGCTCCGGACTGAGGGGGATTGGGGCAGCTGGGGGGGACTGAGGGGGACTGGGCAGCTGGAGGGGGACTGGGGCAGCTGGAGGGGTGACAGAGGGGGACTGAGGGGTGATTGGGGTAGCGGGGGGAGGGCTGAGGGGGACTGGGGGTGACTGGGGCAGTTGGGGGGGCTGAGGGGTGACTGGGGCAGCTGGGGGTGACTGAGGGGGTGGCTGGAGCATTTGGGGGTGACTGGGGCAGCTGAGGGTGACAGAGACTAGGGAAGCTAGGGGTGACAGGGACTTGGGCAGCTGGGGGTGACTGAGGGGGACTGGGGCAGCGGAGGGTGACAGACTGGGGAAGCTAGGGGTGACAGGGACTTGGGCAGCTGGGGGTGACTGAGGGGGACTGGGGCAGCGGAGGGTGATTGAGGGGTGGCTGGAGCATTTGGGGGGGACTGGGGCAGCTGAGGGTGACAGAGACTAGGGAAGCTAGGGGTGACAGGGACTGGGGCAGCTGGGGGTGACTGAGGGAGACTGGGGCAGCTGGAAGTGACTGGGGGGACTGGAGCAGCTGGGGGTGACTGAGGGGGACTGGGGCAGCTGGAAGTGACTGGGGGGGACTGGGGCAGCTGGAAGTGACTGGGGTGGGCTGGGGCAGCTGGGGGTGACTGAGAGACTGGAGCAGCTGGGGGGTGACTAAGAAAGAATTGCACACAGCCCTCCTCCCACCCTGGCACACATGCAGGTCCCCAGTCTGTGGAGGAGGCTGCAGGGACTGCAGGATAAGGAGATGGAGGCGCTGTGGGTCCTGGAGCTGTACAGCGGGATCGTGCAACCCCCGATCCCACTGTACAGCTCCAGGACCTGCAGCGACCTGCTATCATCCTATTCTACAGTCCCTACGGCCTGCTCCACAGACCGGGGACCTGCATGTGTGGCCGGGAGGGGAGCGGGGCGCAGGTCTGCGCGTCTCTGTTAGGAGGCGGCCGGTGCCGCATCTCTGCAGTGCCTTTCACCTCTCTCCGGAGCACCCTCCCGACACTATACCACGTTGCCCTGCACCTCTCTCCGGACCGGCCGCCTGACACTATACCGCGTTGCCCTGCACCTCTCTCCGGTCTTGCTGCCCGACACTATACCGCGTCGTCCTGCACATTTATCCCGCCCACCCGACACTATACTGCACTGCCCTGCACCTCTCTCCGGACCGTCCGTCCTTCTCCTCACCGCTCTGCCTGGAATGGTTTTTTGTGAAAATCGAATTTACGATTTTCACAAAAAATCTAATCAATTCTAACATTCTGGGCGAATTAATCGAATTAATTTGATTAATCGCCCAGCCCTACACCCCACCAATAAGTGTGAATACACCGACTTCGAGTGTACTACTGTCTCAGCGCCTAGGGACTGTAAGGGTACTATTACACGGAACGATAATCGGCCGAATTGGCCCGATTCGGCCGATTATCGCTCCGTGTAATAAATGCAACGATCAGCCGATGACAACGATCATCGGCTGATCGTTGACATAGGTTAGACCCTATTTTCGTCGGGCGCCGACCGCGCACCGCTGCGTGTAATAGCTATGTCCTTGCAGCTCTTGTCAAACGATTATCGGGCCGTGTAATAGGTCCAGTAAATGAGCAACGATCTAGCCGATCGCTGCTCGTTTACAGGTATTATCGGGCCCTGCTTGGCCCGTGTAATACCACCCTAAGAATGTAGTAGTAAATAGGCTCTCAAGAAGACTGTGTTAGGGTACAAACCCACACACCGTATACACAGCAGATACGCAACAAATACGCAGCAGATTTGTTGGTACAGATTTGATGCTGTGTTCAGTTATTTAGATCTAACCTGCTGCGTTTTTGCTGCGTATTTGCTGCGTATCGCAGCAGTAAATACGCTGCATATACGGTGTGTGTTTATACCTTAAGGCTGGGTTCACACTACGTATATTTCAGGCAGTATTTGGTCCTCTTGTCAGGTCCTCATAGCAACCAAAACCAGGAGTGGATTGAAAACACAAAGGATCTGTTCACACAATGTTGAAATTGATTGGATGGCCGCCATATAACAGTAAATAACGGCCATTATTTCAATATAACAGCCGTTGTTTTAAAATAACAGCACATATTTGCCATTATATGGCGGCCATCCACTCAATTACAACATTATGTGAACAGATCCTTTCTGTGTTTTCAATCCACTCCTGGTTTTGGTTGCTATACAGCCTCAAATATACAGCCTCAAATATACGTAGTGTGAACCCAGCCTCAAAGTGTAATTACTAGATATTAGCGAACGTGCTAGTCCGAGCTTGGTACTTGATCGAGTATTTGGGTACTCAATGGTTTTCGTTACTCGGACGAGCATCTTGCGATACTCGAGGAAATCTCATCCGTTTCCTGTAAGTTTGCGCGTTATTTCGCAGCCAATAAACATGCAGGAGACTCTTTGGTACATCCTGCGGTGACATGGGACCCATACATGTCGATAGCAGCGATTGGTTGGCCAGATCAGATGACCCTGCCATATAAAACTCGGCGCCGGCAGTGCTGGCTTCAGACGCATGCTGTGAGAGATCAGGGACAGAGCTGCTGCTGGTCAGGGAGAGTGTCCGTGTAGGATATAGTGTTCCAGTAGGTAGGGTATATACTAGAAATACAAACAAACAGCCCTTTTCAGGGCTTAAAAGCTTTTATTTATACTATTACTACAGACTGCTGGCTGGGAGTTGCAGTGCTGCTACCACGATTTCACCAGCATACTGGTGACCGGCTGCTGGCAGAAAGGAGACATTAGGTGTTGCATACACACCCCTAAGAAGTGCTCAGTGTACTCCTTTTTGATTTTGGGGCTGGTGGTCCTGGTGTACTGCACTGCATAGCTGGGATTTGTAGTACATCCCTCATAGAACTTACTTCACTGCTCATATTGTATTGGGGTGACAAAGCGTGTGTACAGTTGTTGCCCATACCAGATAGCACCGTAGAGCCCCACAAAACCATTGGTTACTACAACTATTTTTCAAGATATCTGTATTTCATACACAAGGCCTATCTCAGTTCCATACTGTGAAGTGTCCATAAAATGGTGAACCCCAGGGGTAAGGGTCGAGGGCGTGGGCCTGGGGTTCCAAGTGATGTGGTTGCAGGAGGCCGTGGTTCAGGGCAGGGTGACACAGCAGCACCTGTTGAGGAGGTAGCAGTGGCACACCGCAGACGTCCACTCCCTAGCTTCTTTGACCAACTTACGGGGTCTCATGGTAGACCGTTATTGAAACCGCAGCAGTGTGAACAGGTGATCACGTGGATAGCGGATAATGTGTCCAGTAACTTATCCACCACCCAGTCTTCAACGCAGTCCGCCCACACTACCCAAGGGAGTGGAACCCTTGCTCCATTAGCTCAGTCTCCTTCCCCACAGCCTGGCCCCTCCAGGGAAAGAAGGGATTCAGATCCACCACGATGCTCCCAGGAACTGTTTTTTGGACCCTTCTCTGAGTCAGAGCAACCGGAGCAGTCGATCTGTCCTGATGCCCAAACTATGCAGCTCACGCAGTCAGTGGGTGATGAGAGTGGGGACTTGGAAGAGAAGTCTGATGACGATGAGACCCGGTTGTCAGACAGTGAGGTTGTCATGGATGTAACTCAAAGTGAGGAGGAGAGTGAGGAGCTGGTGGATGAGGACGAGGTGACTGACCTGGAGCTGGGTGGATAAGCCTAGTGAAGACCGTGCTTCTGAGGGGGGAGGCAAGTTCACCCGCAGGACCGGTTGGAAGAGGAAGAGGGGTGGGCAGAGGGAGAGGCAGGGGCAGAGCAAGTAGATCAGCAACTGTTTCACTGAGTCAAATTCCGTGGCCAGGTCTAGATGTTCCGAAGTCTGGAAGTTTTTAAAAAAAACTGCGGATGACCGACGGACTGTAGTATGCAACCTGTGCCACACCAGGATCAGCAGGGGAGCCACCACTACCAGCCTAACCACTACCAGCATGCGCAGGCATATGAGTGCTAAACACCCCACTCAGTGGAACCAAGGCTGTTCAGTGACTGCAAGTTGCACCCCTGCTCCTTCCCCTATGTCAGGAGCTGGCTCTGTCAGTCCCCCCACCCTGGCCCCACTCACGAGCGCCTCCCACCCTACACCCACTCCTTCACCTCCACTATGCTCCACGCCCTCCAGCAAGGTGTCCAAGCGCAGCGTTCAACTGTCCCTGCTGCAGACCTTTTGCACGGAAGCGCAAGTACACTGCCACTCACCTGCATGCACAAGCCCTAAATGTGCACATAGGCAAACTGCTGAGCTTGGAGATGCTGCCCTATCGGCTGGTAGAGACCGAGGCTTTTAGGAACCTCATGGCGGTGGCTGTCCCTCGGTACTCTGTCCCCAGCCGCCACTACTTTTCACGGTGTGCCGTCCCAGCCGTACACCAGCACGTGTCGGATAACATCATCCCTACCCTGACCAACGCGGTCAGCGACAAGGTACACCTAACCACGGACACGTGGACAAGTGCTGGCGGGCAGGGACACTATATCTCCCTGACGGCACATTGGGTCAACTTGGTGGAGGCTGGGACAGATTCTGACCCTGGTTCCGCTCATGTGCGGCCCACCCCGAGGATTGCGGGGCCTACCTCGGTTGCGGTCTCTCATGAGTTGAACGCCTCTTTCTCCTCTTTTTCCTCCCCCTCTCTATTACCCTCCACGAGCATGTCGCCTTCATCTCGTAGCATAAGCGCCAACAGGCGGTGTTAAAACTGCTGAGCTTAGGCGACAAGAGGCACACGGCCCAGGAGCTGTTGCAGGGCATCACGGCGCAGTCAGATTTTTGGCTGACTCCACAGAGCCTCAAACCATGGTTGTGTGTGACAACGGGCGAAACCTGGTGGCGGCTCTGCAACTTGGCAGCCTCACACATGTACCATGCCTGGCCCACGTGTTTAACCTAGTGGTGCAGCGGTTTCTTAAGACCTACCCCAATTTGACTGACTTGTTTACCAAGGTGCGGCGCATCTGTGCGCATTTCCGCAAGTCAACCACGGATGCTGCCACCCTTAGGGTAGTGCAAAGGTGCTTGCAACTGCCGGCTCACAGACTGCTGTGCGACGTGCCCACGAGGTGGAATTCCACCTTCCAGATGGTAGCCAGGGTTTACCAGCAACGCAGAGCCATTGTGGAATGCCAGATGTCAACCTCGGTGCGAAGCGATAGTCAGGTCAGTCAGCTACCTCAAATCTACAATGAGGAGTGGACGTGGATGTCTGCTATCTGTCAGGTACTGGGCCCCTTTGAGGAGTAAACACAGATGGTCAGCGGAGATGACGCCATCATCAGCCTCACCATCCCGCTGCTGTGTCTGCTTCAAACCTCCCTGCTCAGCCTGAAGTCTGACACTTTGCCTTTGTCTCAGGAGATGGGTGAAGAACAGCCGCCGCTAGATAGCCAGACCACCCTGTCCCTGACATCAGTTTCTCAACACCAAGTAGAGGATGAGGAGGATGAAGAAGAGGAGCAGACTGGTGCCGCCACTGAAGAAGGTACCCATGCTCGATCCTTACTTGTTGAGTGTGTATGGCCTGAAGAGGATGAATCGGTGGAGGAGGAGGAAATTGAGGCTAGTCAGGAGAGGGAGTTCTTGCGTGTTGGGACCCTGGCGCACATGGCTGACTTTGTTAGGCTGTCTTTCCCGTGACTCTCGGGTTAAACATTTTTTTGACAACACAGATTACTGGGTGTTCACTCTCCTGGACCCTCGGTACAAACAGAACTTTCCCACTCTCATTCCTGCCGAGGAACGCAGTATGAGAGTGAATCAATATCAACAGGCCCTGATGCAGAAGCTGAAAATGTACCTCCCATGTGACACCACTAGCACCAGAGGACGTAGTTCTTTGGGCCAAAGAGCGGGGGAGAAGAGTGGTGGAGCAGGCAGCTTGTCAAGGGGCAGGGGAACACTCTCCAAGGCCTTTGACGGTTTCATGGCACCCCAGCAAGACCATGTCAACCGTCCCCAGTCTAGACAGAGTAGGGGGGAAGCCTTCAGGAAGATGGTGAGGGAGTACCTTGCTGACCATACCACCGTCCTTCACGATCACTCTTCTACCTACAACTACTGGGTTTTAAAGCTGGATACGTGGCCCCAACTGGCACTTTACGCCTTGGAGGTGCTGGCCTGCCCTGTCGCTAGCATGTTGTCAGAGCCGGTCTTCAGTGCAGCTGGTGCCATCATCATTGATAAGCGCACCCGCCTGTCCACTGACAGCGCTGACAGGCTGATGTTTATAAAAATGAACAAAGCCTGTATTTCACCTGAATTCAACTGTCCACCCGGGGAAAGCAGCTGAACATGAAGATTCTTGCTATCTCCTCTCCACCTCCTTCTCTTCCTACAATTCTCAGCCAACTGCCAAGTCTTCTTCCGCCATGCAAGGTCTGGCCTAATTATTGGGAGGCTCAATTGCTTCCTCACTCCTAATGGTTCTCTGTGTCCTCACTGCCATGCTGTGACGTCACACTACGTCTGCGGAGGAGCGGGACTGGTTGACGGGGGCAGCTCGCTTGCTGCCTCACTTACTTGTAATGGTTCTCTGGGTGCTCAATGCCATGCTGCTTCTGGCCTAAATTGTAATGGTTCTCTGGGTGCTCAATGCCATGCTGCTTTTGCCCTAATTTTTGGGAGGCTCACTCACTTTTAAGGATTCTTTGTGTGCTCAATGCCATGCTAGGTCTGGTATAATTTTTGGAAGGCTAACTGGCTACCGCTTCTACCTTGTTCGCTCTGTTCTCACCACCATGCTGTGTCAGGCTGAATTTTTGGGTGGTTCATGATATACTACCTCTGTTTTAATGGTTCCTCATGTTCTCAAATTCCAGGTCCTCTTAAGAAGACTGTATTGTTCTATGCGTCCTCACTGCCTGACGTCACACTACGTCTGCAGAGGAGCGGGATCGCCAACCAGCCAGCTGTTTTATTTTTATTTTTTTTTGTCTAGCCGTGGCCGGGGCCTCACCACCCCCGGTCGAGAGGCATCAAGTGTACTCTTGATGGTGAGTGAGAGCAGTTAGCTGTCAGCACCCGGGTTCATGTCCACTACATATCCCAGCCCCTGGACTCACTCCAATTTTTGTGTGGGCTCACTTGATTGCTCACTCACTTGTAATGGCTCTCTGTGTGTTCAAGGCCCTGAAGTGTCTGGCCTAGTTTTGGGCAGCCTCACTAGGTGTGCCTGCCCTTGCCTCCTTTTTGCTGGGCCTTAACTGGCATCCATGTAGACTACTGCTGGGCCTTTACTGGCATCCATGTTGACTACTGCTGTGCCTGCCCTTGTTTGTTTTTTTTATTTATTTTTTTTATTATTTGTATAGCGCAGTGTTAAGGTTAAATTTATATGTTGACCTCTCTCTATGGAGAGAAGCCAAAAACCCAGGTAAAGGATGGTTTTTCAATTATATCTAGAGTTGGAATCCTGCAGTATTACCAGCTCGTTACTTATACGTCATGGACACAGATAAGACAATGTATCATGATTATAAGCCTGGAGAAAATGGCCCAAGTTTTATTATGGTCATCACATTTTATAGACAGATAGAATATAGGGTGGTAACAAATGCTAATAAGACATAGATGAGGCGGTGCTGGTGACTTAGATATTCAGTCATGCGCAATGGCATCTATATTAGTATTCATTATTATTATTCAAAAAGGTTAGAACAATACATTCTGTGCAATGATACTTTCACATTATTCCCACTGTAACAGACAGGCAACTTTCCTCTGAGAACGGCCTTGAACGCTGATAAACATGTCTCTGAGGGAAATAGTTCTTGAGACAAAACATTCTTTCTAGAGAACCGGAAAAGGAAGGGAAAACACAGTTAGTTACTCTTTATCTAAGAATTGATCTTCTCCTCTTTCGAGGTTTTATGCGAAAGAAAATACACATAAACACTTTTACTGACAAACAGATCAGTATTATGCATAAGACCACTTGGATGAGACCCTGAAGGACTCCCATTAGTTTATGGGCATCACCATATTATAGACAAAAATAGTACCATACATTTTATTGAAAGTTATAGATGGCGGAACAAACTTACAGCAGATGAGGTAGTAAGATCTGCAATAACCGAAAGAAAATACTAAACAATGGCTGAGTCTGTACAGTATACATCAATATACAGCTTAGTTATAACAAAACAAATAAAAGCTTATTATCAATACCCAAACTAATATATATATATATGACAAATACCTCTCTGGATTTTATCAAAATAACCAAACCTTATTGTCTTATTACTGTATATAACAGACGTGACTCTATCACAAGGACTCTACCACTTCGGCATCATGTGGGGTTTGGAAAGTCACAAAAACTAACTTTAAAAAGTTTTTGAAAAGAAAAAGTTTAGATGTGAGCAAATCTTATCTCATGGCAAAAGCAAAATGAAAAGTTGATTGATACATAAACCAAAAACAGCACAACAGATAAATGCAATAAAATCTCCACAATGTGACCTACTATGTAACCATTAGATTCACTTATAATAACCAATTAGTGAATTCACACTCGTCAGTACCGGATTCTCAAAATTTCCACCTCTTTTTAGTCTTTTTACTTCATTTTGTACCTAGAAAACGTCTTTATGATTAGATCACACAGGTCTAATGACTGGTCACATCTCTTCCTGTACATAATCATATAGTATAATACATACACCAATAATATGAAGTAACTGGGCGCTTATTACCATTATAATATTTGGATCCTACTGAATTGTCTCTTGTCTCACTGAGATCATCACATATTACACATAAAATAACCACCATAGAAATAAAAGCAAAGTGTAAACGATACATCACCTAAGGTTTCAAAGCCTTTTTATGAGAATAATATATATCATATGATCCTTTTTGTAATAGTAGCATTGGTATGGATCCTTTATCCTTAAACCTATCTTCTGTCTGACAGGCCTCTTTACAGACACTTGGACTCTTGGCCTCAGTTATATATAGGCCACTAGTATCACCTCAGACATTGGCTTTGTTCTCTCCCATAGTTTTGGCTGACCTGTAAAGAAGACACCAATACAGACAAGGACATACCTATATAGGCCACCTGTGGCAGCTGGATGACGTCCACTTACATTCCCTGAAACAGGCAGGAAGATGACAGACTATGCAGACAGGCACTTTACGGTGTTACTTACAGTAGGTTATGGCAGGTGTAGACAATACAGCCGTACACAACCCTCTCTGCTATATTTGTTGTCCCCTGGGCCGCCCAATGTGAGGATACTACATCACATTACACATGGCTTCCTTCTGCTGGTTTTGTCAGATAACTTACAGTGGGATACAAGGCAGGTGGCAAACACAGTTACTTACTGTCTGGATGCCATCTTTACCCTGTACCTCCTCTCCATCCGCTGGTCTCACAGCTTGTTGCTGATTGTCTCTGGAAAAGACTTAAAAACAACCAGATCCACATTTCCCCCTCCACCTGTACACTATGTACGGTTACCTCAGGAGGAGACCGGAAACATCTCCCCCTCCCCCTGTACACTATGTACGGTTACCTCAGGAAGAGACCGGAAACATCTCCCCATCCACCTGTACACTATGTACGGTTACCTCAGGAAGAGACCGGAAGCATCTCCCCCTCCACCTGTATACTATGTACGGTTACCTCAGGAAGAGACCGGAAACATCTCCCCATCCACCTGTACACTATGTACGGTTACCTCAGGAAGAGACCGGAAGCATCTCCCCCTCCACCTGTATACTATGTACGGTTACCTCAGGAAGAGACCGGAAACATCTCCCCATCCACCTGTATACTATGTACGGTTACCTCAGGAAGAGACCGGAAGCATCTCCCCCTCCACCTGTACACTATGTACGGTTACCTCAGGAAGAGACCGGAAACATCTCCCCATTCCCTTGTACGCTATGTACGGTTACCTCAGGAAGAGACCGGAAACATCTCCCCATCCACCTGTACACTATGTACGGTTACCTCAGGAAGAGACCGGAAACATCTCCCCATCCACCTGTACACTAT
Source organism: Dendropsophus ebraccatus (assembly GCF_027789765.1). Lineage (NCBI taxonomy): Eukaryota > Metazoa > Chordata > Amphibia > Anura > Hylidae > Dendropsophus > Dendropsophus ebraccatus. The sequence continues at coordinate 8,449,037 of NC_091458.1, read as the reverse complement.
GTACACTGTTACCTCAGGAAGAGACCGGAAACATCTCCCCATCCACCTGTATACTATGTACGGTTACCTCAGGAAGAGACCGGAAACATCTCCCCATCCACCTGTACACTATGTATGGTTACCTCAGGAAGAGACCGGAAACATCTCCCCCTCCACCTGTATAATATGTACGGTTACCTCAGGAAGAGACCGGAAACATCTCCCCATCCCCCTGTACACTATGTACGGTTACCTCAGGAAGAGACCGGAAGCATCTCCCCCTCCACCTGTATACTATGTACGGTTACCTCAGGAAGAGACTGGAAACATTTCTTCATTCCCTTGTACGCTTTGTACGCTGTTACCTTGGGAAGAGCACAGAAACCGCAGCATCACCAGCTTCATCCATCATCCATCACCCTTTAGGCTTCAGGGTTTTTCTGCGTGAACGTTGCGTCAGCCGCTCTATGGCAGCTTTTCTTCTTCTTTGAACAGTTTTTTTCCTACAAGTGTTTTTGGTAAGCCCAGGGACCAAACAAATCTCTCATTTGCCAAGTAACCCATAATGGTGGGCTTCATATAGACCTCTGCACAGTCACCTTCAACCATCTTACATGTCTCAGTGATTGTCCTCACCTCCAGCTTATGGCAGGAGCGGTTTCTGCAGTGGAACGTCACGCTGCATGGCGGTCACCATATATCCTTGCGTCTTGTGTCATCCATCTTTGAAAAGTCTGGGATAATCTACAATGAAAACTTTTAAACTTTCATTAACCCCTTCAAGACCAAGCCTATTTGCACCTAAAAGACCAGGCTCATTTTTCAAAATCTGACCTGTCTCACTTTATGCGCTTATAGCTCAGTGATGCTTTAACGTATGCTAGCGATTCTGAGATTGTTTTTTCGTCACATATGGCACTTTATATTAGTGGCAAAATTTGGTCACTACTTTGTGTTTTTTGTGAAAAACATCAAAATATCATGAAAAATTGAAAAAATTAGCATTTTATGAACTTTGAAATTCTCTGCTTCTAAAAAAAGAAAGTTGTATTACATAAATTAGTTACTAAGTCACATTACCAATATGTCCTCTTTATTCTGGCTTCATTTCATAAACATATTTTACTTTTTTAGGGTGTTACGGGGGTTAGAAATGTATCAGCAAATTACCACATTTTCGTGAAAGTTTCCAAAACTGATTTTTTTAGGGACCAGTTCTTATTTTAAGTTGATTTAGGAGGTTTGTATACTGGAAACCCCCATAAGTGACCCCATTTTGGAAACTAGACACCTTAAAGAATTAATCTAGGGGTATAATGAGCATTTTAACCCTACAGGGGCTGGAGGAAAGTATTCACCATTAGGCTGGGTTCACACTATGTATATTTCAGGCAGTATTTGGTCCTCATGTCAGGTCCTCATAGCAACCAAAACCAGGAGTGGATTGAAAACACAGAAAGGATCTGTTCACACAATGTTGAAATTGAGTGGATGGCCGCCATATAACAGTAAATAACGGCCATTATTTCAATACCACAGCCGTTGTTTTAAAATAACAGCAAATATTTGCCATTAAATGACGGCCATCCACTCAATTACAACATTATGTGAACAGAGCCTTTCTGTGTTTTCAATCCACTCCTGGTTTTGGTTGCTATACAGCCTCACAAATACAGCCTCAAATATACATAGTGTGAACCCAGCCTTAGGCTGTAAAAAAATGAAAAATTAAAATTTTCCAATAATATATACATTTAGATTAAAGTTTCTCATTTTCAAAAGGAACATGAGAGAAAAAGCACCCCAAAATTTGTAACACATGTTCTCTTGAGTACAACGGTACCCCATATGTGGGCGTAAACCACTGCATGGGCACACAGCGGGGCTCAGAAGGGAAGGAGCGCCAATTAGCTTTTCCATTGCAGATTTTGCTGAAGAAGTTTCCGAGCGCCAGGTGCATTTGCAGAGCCCCTGTAGTGTCAGCAGAGAGAAAAAACCCCATAAGTCACCCCATTTTGGAAAGTACACCCCTCAAAGAATTTATCTTGGGGTAGGATGAGCAATTTGACCCCACAGGTGTTAGAGGAAAGTATTCAAAATTAGACAGTAAAAATGAAAAACTCTAATTTTTTCCAATAATATGTTCCTTTAGTTTGAAATTTTTCAATTTCACGAGGAACAAGAGAAAAAAAGTACCCCAAAATTTGTAACGCAGGTTCTCCTGAGTAAAAAGGTACCTGATATGTCGGTATAAACCACTGTATGGGCACACATCAGGGCTCAGAAGGGAAGGAGCGCCAATTAGCTTTTTCAATGCAGATTTTGCTGAAGAAGTTTCTGAGCGCCAGGTGGGTTTGCAGAGCCCCTGTAGTGCCAGCGGAGTAAAATCGCGCCATAAGTCACCCCATTTTGGAAAGTGCACCCCTCAAAGAATTCATCTTGGTGTGTGGTGAGCATTTTGACCCCAAAGTATTCAAAAGTAGACAGTAAAAATGAAAAACTCGAATTTTTCCCAATAATATGTTCCTTTAGTTGGAAATTTCTCAATTTCACGAGGAACAGGAGAGAAAATTCACCCCAAAATCTGTAACGCAGGGTCTCCTGAGTAGAACGGTACCCCATATGTGGGCATAAACCACTGCATGGGCACACAGCCGGGCTCAGAAGGGAAGGAGCGCCAATTAGCATTTTCTCTGCAGATTTTTCTGAAGAAGTTTCTGAGCACCAGGTGCGTTTGCAGCGCCCCTGTAATGTCTACAGAATAGAATCCCCCCAAAAGTCACCCCATTTCGGAAAGTACACCCCTCAAAGAATTCATATTGGGGTAGGATGAGCATTTTGGCCCCACAGGTATTAGAGGAAAGTATTCAAAATTGGCCAGTAAAAATGAAAAACTTGAATTTTTCCAATAATATGTTGGTTTAGTTTGAAATTTCTAAATTTCACAAGGAACAGGATAAAAAATGTACCCCAAAATCTGTAACGCAGGTTCTCCTGAGTACAACGGTACCCCATATGTGGGCATAAACCACTGTATGGGCACACAGCAGGGCTCAGAAGGGAAGGAGCGCCAATTTGCTGGAGCAAAACCGCAGCTAGTAACAGTTATTAGAATAGCGCAGTTACTAAAATACAATAAAAAAAATTAGATTACAGGTAATGTGGGGTGGTTACGGACAGTCTGGGGTGGTTCCGGGTAATCTAGAGGTGGTTACGGGCAGTCTGAGGTGGTTACGGGCAGTCTGAGGTGGTTACGGGCAGTCTGAGGTGGTTACGGGCAGTCTGGGGTGGTTACGGGCAGTCTGGGGTGGTTACGGGCAGTCTGGGGTGGTTACGGGCAGTCTGGGGTGGATACGGTCAACATGGGGTGGTCACAGGCAACCTGGTGTGGTTACAGGCAACCTGGTGTGGTTAGAGGCAACCTGGGGTGGTTAGTAGTGATGTCACGATACCAGAATTTTGAGTTCGATACCAATACCAACATTTTTTTTTTCAATGCTCGATACCAATTCGATACTTACAAATTAAATAAATTATATTTAAAAAAAAAAAACAACAACTCAATATTAGAAATGCCCCCCCCCCCCCTCCAACTGTCAGGTCCGTTCGAACCAATTTATGTTCCTCTAATTTTTTAACTTTAAAAATAAAGTTGACATTATTTACATTAAGGGACATTACATTAAGGGCTCTTTCACACGTCCCGTAAAATTGTCCGTGGTCGCGGATCAGCAACCACGGACAATTTTACGGCCCATTAAAGTGAATGTGGCCATTCACATGGTCCGTGCCGCAAAAAAATAGGACATGTAGTGCGGATCGCGGCACGGATCCCCCCCTGCCACCCAGCTCTCCTGTCATCTCATCTACTACTCACCTACTCCCTGCGCTGACTGGCTTCACCAGAAGTGGCCTGGACTATGATACCTTCTCCTGGCAGCGTAGTCCCGGCCACTTCCAGGGAGCGCGTGTAGCCGGCCAGTGCGGGGAGTAGGTGAGTAGTAGATGAGATGACAGGAGAGCACATCATGCTCTCCTGTCATCTCTGTGGCTGGGTGGCAGGGGGGGAATCCGTGCCGGGTCGCGGCACGGATAGTGTGAAAGAGGCCTAACACTTCATCTATCAGGGAAATGATGGGGGCTGTAGTCATGTAACACACACACACACACACCAGCTATCAGGGGGGATAATGGGAGCTGTAGTCATGTAACACACACCAGCTATCAGGGGGGATGATGGGAGCTGTAGTCTTGTAACACACACACACACCAGTTATCAGGGGGGATGATGGGAGCTGTAGTCATGTAACACACACACACACCAGCTATCAGGGGGGATGATGGGAGCTGTAGACATGTAACACACACACCAGCTATCAGGGGGGATGATGGGAGCTGTAGTCATGTAACACACACACCAGTTATCAGGGGGGATGATGGGAGCTGTAGTCATGTAACACACACACACACACCAGCTATCAGGGGGGATGATGGGAGCTGTAGTCATGTAACACACACACCAGCTATCAGGGGGGATGATGGGAGCTGTAGTCATTTAACACACACACACACACCAGCTATCAGGGGGGATGATGGGAGCTGTAGTCATGTAACACAAACACACCAGCTATCAGGGGGGATGATGGGAGCTGTAGTCATGTAACACACACACCAGCTATCAGGGGGGATGATGGGAGCTGTAGTCATGTAACACACCCACACACCAGTTATCAGGGGGATGATGGGAGCTGTAGTTATGTAACACACACACACACCAGCTATCAGGGATGATGGGAGCTGTAGTCATGTAACACACCCACACACACCAGTTATCAGGGGGATGATGGGAGCTGTAGTCATGTAACACACACCAGCTATCAGGGGGGATGATGGGAGCTGTAGTCATTTAACACACACACACACCAGCTATCAGGGGGGATGATGGGAGCTGTAGTCATGTAACACAAACACACCAGCTATCAGGGGGGATGATGGGAGCTGTAGTCATTTAACACACACACACACACCAGCTATCAGGGGGATGATGGGAGCTGTAGTCATTTAACACACACACCAGCTATCAGGGGGGATGATGGGAGCTGTAGTTATGTAACACACACACACACACACCAGCTATCAGGGATGATGGGAGCTGTAGTCATGTAACACACACACACACACACACACCAGCTATCAGGGATGATGGGAGCTGTATTCCTGCTGTCAGGGCATGGTGACCACTGACCCAGCAGGGTGACCTGGATTTGGGCAGCAAGATAAACTGCAGGCTGCAGACCCCCTCCCCCCATCCCAGTGAGAGCCAGGCCGACCCCCTCTTCACCTCTCTCACATAGCTGATGGCCCCGGCCTGCCGCCCCCTCACAGTCCTGTGGCCCCCACCTTACCGTGTAGTGATGTAGTGGCCGCATCTCCTCCCCGCCCTCAGCCTTATGCTCCGCTCTCCTCTTCAGGAAGCGCCGGCCGCTCTCCCTCTGCAGCCGCCGACCCTGCTCTGACCCTTTCACTAAAGGGTAAATGACTGCCGGCTGCAGTCATTAGTAGCGGGGGTCTGCTACACACAGTAGCCGACCCCCGCTACATAGGGAGCAGGTTAGGAGAGGGGGATAATGCCGCTGTCAGTGTGACAGCGGCATGTATACAGTTAAATAGCCGGCACATACGATCGCTGTGTGTCGGCTATTGGAAGTTAGCGCCGCCGGGAGCGGAGAGAGTGAGGGCGGGTGGACAGAGGAGGTGACACCAGGGGGGCCACGCAGAGCACATGGCAGGCACTCAGCTCACTGCCCGCCATGTCTTCTGCTGTGTACTTTATGATAAGCCGCTCTGCTGCGCGGCTTATCATAAAGTATCGAATACCAGGAAATCCTGGTATCGAACCGAAAATACGCCCCGAAAATCGATAGTAGAATCGATTTTTCGGTGCATCGTGCATCCCTAGTGGTTAGAGGCAACCTGGGGTGGTTAGAGGCAACCTGGAGTGGTTAGAGGCAACCTGGGGTGGTTATGGGCAACGTGGGGTGAATACGGACAACCTGCTGTGGTTACAGACAATCTGGTATGGTTACAGGCAACTTGCTGTGGTTACGGATAAACTGAAGTGCTAATAGGTAATCTGAGGTGGGTACCTGTAATCCGGCGTGGTTACGGGCAATCTGGAGGGGGTCACTGGCAATTTGGGGTGGTTAGAGGCAAGGTGCAGTGTTCAGAGGCAAGGTGCGGTGGTCAGATGCAAGGTGCGGTGGTCATAGGCGACGTGCGGTGGTCATAGGCGACGTGCGGTGGTCAGAGGCGACGTGCGGTGGTCAGAGGCGACGTGCGGTGGTCAGAGGCAAGGTGCGGTGGTTGCGTGCAATCTGGGGGGTTACATGTAATCTGGCATGATTACGGGCAATCTGGGGTGGTTATGCCCAACCTGCGGTGGTTAGGGGCAACCTGGAGGGGTTACAGACAATCTAGAATTGTTACGGATAGAGTTTAGTGCTTATAGCTAATCTGGGGTGGTTACATGTAATTTGGGGTGGTTACAGGCAATCTGGGGTGATTACGGACAATCTGGAGGGGGTCACTGGCAACGTGCGGTGGTTATGGGCAACGTGCGGTGGTTACGGGTAATCTGGGGGGTTACGTGCAATCTGACGTGATTACGGACAACCTGGGGTGGTTACGGGGGGGGGACATCACTTTTTATCCCCTGTCACCAATCATTCATGGTGACAGGGGATAAAAAGTGCCTGGAGCACATGGCACAAGCGATCAGCGGTATATAGTATATACCGCTGATCGCTTGTACCGGGACCCCACAGGGGGGGTCCCGATGACTGCCCCATGCTCTCCGCTACCTCCGGTGGCGGAGAGCATGGGGCTTTCATTCATTTTTCTTTTTTGATCACTGTGAACAGACATTAGTCTGTTCACAGTGATCGCGGCGGCCATCTTGGATCCGATGGCCGCCGCGGGAGGGGGGGTTAGTGACTGGGGCACTAGGGGGCTGATCTGGGGTCTGATTTTTACTTATTTCATCTCCCCCCACCGTGGATTCACGGTGGGGGGAGATGAAATACAGCGGCGGCACCGGCCCATTAGTGACCACCGTTTCGGCGGTCACTAAGGGGTTAATGGGGGTCAGCTGCGGAATCGCAGCTGATCCTCATTATCTCCGGTGCTGTACACAGATGAGAGCGGGATCGCTGTCCCTGCAGCGATCCCGTTCTCATCACAAAGCCTCGTCAAAGCCGGAACGTATATGTACATTCCTACTGCACGGGGCATGTGCAATAGGAACGTATATATACAGATGGCTGATGTGAAGGGGTTAATATTTGGGCTTTCAATTACATCTTCATCTTTCACAATTTAAAATATCAAACACAATAAGTTAAAAAGTTTGTACGGTGTTTAAAATTTTTTTTTTTTTTTTAAACAATTTAAAAACATCAAAATGGGCTACTCCCATTTCCATTTACCTCTATCCCCTCCCCCATTTGAATCTACATCAAGAGTCAGAGATGCTGGATTCAATGATATATATAAGAACAAGATATATATATATATATTGGGGGGGCATAAGGTGTGCAGGCTGGAGCCATGGATATGGGTTTGGCTTTACTAGGGATTATCAATATAGTTTGCTATAATCATCACAAAACTGTTACCCCTAAAAATAACAAATAAAAATAATTAAACATTGTACACTCGTCCCATATTAACCTTCTTTTGATAAAAAAAATTAAATAAAACACACCTTAAAGATGAAATGTAAAACATACGGTATATAGAATAATTCTTTTTATCAGAATTCTTTTTGTCAGAACCTTCAGCTTAATTTGTACCATCATTAGCTGAAATGAATCCATTCCTCCAGTAAGCGTCTCTTATCAGTAAGCAGAACGCTCTGTACCTCACTTCTAACCTTGAGCAGTGAGCAGTAAAATCATAGTTACAAGAGTTAAAACTTCTTGGAAAAATTTTTTTTTTTCTAACATCCTTGAAGTTACAGAAGATATCAGCGCTGTGCTCTTATACACCAGACTGTAACCTTGGACAGTGACACACATACTTATAACTTAGTAGGAAAAAAAAAACAATTTGCGTAAAACTTATTAGGATAGATGTGTACACATATATACACATTTATATATATAAAAACTTGTTAAATAAAGTTACATAGAAACATATATTACAGTAGTAAGTTACTACTCCGGGCTCTTTACCAATTATTACTTTTTTTCTTGACATTCCTAATAAACGTGCTTTTCCTCTCTGACTCCTACTGACACTTCCGTATAACAATCTTATACACTAATAGGTCTACTAGACCTGATTCCTTCAAACAGTCTCTATACTTTTCCTTCCTACAAACCTTTGTCTAACTTTCTTCACCATCAGGTAATAATATTCATTAATAAATGTGCAAAACAGTTGCTAGACTCTATCGGAGAGTCCTGTGCCCGCCCCCCTCAGTGACACTAAGCAGTATGGGCGGAGGACAGAAATGCCAGGAGTTAAAATGGCCACCGGACTAGATAACCGGATATAGGGGTGTTGGCTTAGGGCATGGTTTTGAGACGTCACAATTATAATACAGACGTGGATGATATGTGGGAGTGGTCGGCTCTCCGTCGCCATCTTTGAGGGCTGATTACAGAAAAAATGGCGTACACAAATAAGCAAATGTTCCACGGTCGGGACAACAGAAAATGATCAACATTTTGTAACACGTAACCTACTTCTAAAGGGGACATCAGCTTAGTAAAACTGGCTGAAATACAACAGTATATAATGTAGGAGAGGACATTACATTACTCTAACAGCTCTGATTCTTTTTTTTTTTTTTTTTTCCTAATGCTGCTTGCATGTGATCTGCAGCCCTCAGAGCTGGTTGATGGCCTTGTACAAAACATAACAAATAACACACAAAAAAAACTTTGTATGCTGCTTCACTACGCAGCATTAATTAACCTCTTCAGCTCTCTCAGTACTGTATCTAGCAATGAGCTGGACTGTTCTCCTCGTCTGAGTACGTGGCTTTGTACTTAGACACTTACATGGCAATGTACACTATTTGAGGTTAGGCTGCCCACCTCCACAAAGGCATTGGTCTTACTATCAAGTAAGGGGCACTTTAAATCAAAGTAACTACTTCAACAGCCGACCAAGGGGAAGATTCCTGCAGAACAAAGGGTCTATACGCCACCATTGGAGATAGGTTGGCTTTTTGCAGGATCTGGGGTTTGTATACAGATATAAACTGGGTACAATGGTGTAACATAATGATGTGGCTTGGGTCTGCCACACAAACTACAATATTCTGTCTTATCTAGATATTGTTGGTCACCGGCACATGACATGTCCACCCAGCTAGACCTGTGCTTCCCACCCATTATCCTGAATGTTTTCCTTCTGTCTGACCCTCTGGCTCTCATCTATCTTCTCCACACCATCCCCTCTTAGAACTCTAATCCTTGATTCCCCCTTAGGGATAGTACTTACATTAACCCCTAAGATTCCTGGAAATTCCAAGGACCCATTTGCCCTGCATGTTACATGTAGGTCTGGTTACCTACCCACAAGGCAAAAATAAGTGTGCACAGGAGTGTAAGGGGTTTCTTAAGTGTTGGTCAGAGAGCCAGAGGTTGGTGGGGCTAAGGCATGCATCTGCCTTCATATCAAACCTCCTAAAGATCTGCTCTAGATCTTGCACTGCATCTTCTCATGCCCGTCGCTAACTATATCTTCCTTAGCTTCACATAAACTTCTTGTGGAGACTGGGGATCCCTTCTTTTAGAGAATAACTGTCTCATCCTTGCTCAGCTAATCCCTAGGTAGCGTATTGGGGACTAAAACCTAAACCTTAGGTCTTGGCAAGTACAGCTACTATAGACCCAGACGCTTATAGTGACACACTATACGACGCTTTATAGCAACCTACTGTCAGGATTTGAACCTAGTGACTCCTGCACTCCAGGCTGCAGCTCTACTCACTGAGCCACTGAACCTTGCTGGACAGCTCCAGTTCTGAATATATTGGTCAAGATCATGTTTCTTTAGTTCCCAGTCTTGAATCCTTAATTGGCTCCACCCCTGGACTTCCTATATAAACCCAGCCTTTCCACTTCCTCCTTGTGAGATTATTGTGCTTTTGCCCTTAATCAAGCTACTCCTTACTCTGCTCTTGTTACTTACCTGTGTACTGAACCCTGGCTAGTTATCTGACTACGATTCTGCCTTATCCTCCAACTATATTGCTGCTCTCTCTGTGCACCGGACTCTGGCTAAGTATCTGATTACGCTTTGTATAAACAAACAAACACATTACTGCTACCTGTGTATGGACTTCTGGCTGACTGCTGACCACGCTTGGCTCCACCACTTCACTGCAACCTGTGTAGCGACCTCCAACTAACCAAGGTTAGTCTCTTGTACCTTTGTCTACATCCAGTGTTGTTATTGCTATTGGGCTCCAACCCAGGCTAGACCACTAGACCGTTACACCTACTGTCCCTCGTTGCTAATTCCTCCTAGGGGGCAAGGGGGTAAGTCACAGATCTTCTGACCTGCTCTCTACCACAGTACAAGCACAAATAATGGGATCAATACAAGTATTGTTCCCGCTGCTCGAGACAGATATCACTTATCGGGAACCCGTTCACTCCAAAAGTTATGTGCCTGCTGTCTGTGACCTCGCAGCTGTTCTCGATGCCATGCTGTATTACAAGGGTTAAGCATTAATCACAGCCTCCCCGTAAGGACATAGAAGTGATCATGTTCGGCAATCCCTTTCCTTAATTCAGCATAAATACAGCAACAGCTTATCTCAATCACACCACAGTTAGCGACGGCAATGCAGCACTTTAACCTTGTCCTATCCTGGGTTACAGAGTTCTTTGTCTAACAAATAGACTCCGTTCCCCTGAGGCACAGATAGTGCGTAAGAAAGGAAATCCTTCTTATCTGGCCAGTTATATCTGTGCGTCCGATGACGGATAAATCACCGCATCCCGTCTGTCTGCGTTCTGGTTGCAAGAGGCTGAGTCCCTGCCAAGGGCGACAAATGTTAAGGTTAAATTTATATGTTGACCTCTCTCTATGGAGAGAAGCCAAAAACCCAGGTAAAGGATGGTTTTTCAATTATATCTAGAGTTGGAATCCTGCAGTATTACCAGCTCGTTACTTATACGTCACTGACACAGATAAGACATTGTATCATGATTATAAGCCTGGATAATGGCCCAAGTCTTATTATAGTAATCACATTTTATAGACAGATAAAATATAGGGTGGTAACAAATGCTAATAAGACATAGATGAGGCGGTGCTAGTGATTTAGATATTCAGTCATGCGCAATGGCATCTATATTAGTATTTATTATTATTATTCAAAAAGGTCAAAAAGGTTAGAACAATACATTCTGTGCAATGATACTTTCACATTATTCCCACTGTAACAGACAGGCAGCTTTCCTCTGAGAACGGCCTTGAACGCTGATAAACATGTCTCTGAGGGAAATAGTTCTTGAGACAAAACATTCTTTCTAGTGTCCATATCAGAAGTTTTCCAAGGTAAGAAATGGTCCAACTATAAGTTAACCCTATCAGTGACTCTCTAATGTACTGGAGCTTCTGATCAAGAGGCCTATATATATGTGTAGTCATATAGGTACGGTGCAGGTAGGTAAAATCGCATATCCTGGCCTTATCACGCACACAGATTCCGCAGCGCTTCACCTATCTGTATGTTTTTGGGTGTGGGAGGAAACCGGAGTACCCGGAGGAAACCCACGCAAACACTGAGAGAACATACAAACTTTTAGCACGGGGCGATGACAGCTAGGGGGCGCCCTCCCCCTCCTCACTCAGCAGCAGTGACATTCTGCACAGGGCAGCAGGCTCAGACTTCAGAGCGCCCACACACACAGTACCTGGCTCCTGGGGGCTCCTTTGTGGCCTCTGTACAGGGAAGAGGATAGAGGAGGCAGCAGGGTCTTCCCCACGTTCCCCTGTGGCTCTACTGATCATCCAGCACACAGGCAGCAGCTCCTGTGTGACAGCGTCTCCTCCCCCGACCCAGCCTGCACACAGCTGAAGACAACGTCTGTGTAAGTGCTGCTGCAGGGGGAGAGGGGGGTCACTGAGGGGGATCAGCAGTGTTGGGGTGTATGTAATTGTGGGGTGTGGGGTGATGGGCAGCTTTATACCCACAGTCTATACTTTCTCATCTTCCTCATCCTTTCCACCTTAGCTCAGGACCCTTTGCAGCTTCAGTCAGGAGGAGGGGGTGGGGGAGGGTTATTAGTATAGGACCTCAGCCTAATGATTTAACCCTTCCTAGACTGCACCCAGCTACAAGAGTTCAATGTGAAAGGCATGTGTATGTATGTATGGTATGTATAGTGTGATGCTAATATTCTATGTATGTGTGATGTCCTATAGTATATATAGTGTGATGCTAATATTCTATGTATGTGTGATGTCCATACTGTGTAGTATACTAGTGTGTGTGTGTGTGTGTGTATATATATATATATATATATATATATATATATATGTTAGTACTTATCTATTGATCTGTCTGTATATATACTAGCTTCACATGTACCGGATTCGCAGCGGATTTCAGGCTGTGAGTTTGGTAGTGTGATTTTTTTAATAGGGTTACATATCCACAGCAGAATTTACACTCCGCTGCGAATATGTAACTCGGCCCCTTTAACCCCTACTGCCCGCAGCATACATTACCTCGGTCAGTCCCGCTCAGCCAATCAGTGCACGGCCGCGCTGCAGTCACTGATTGGCTGAGCAGGACTGATGGGAGCCTCACATGCAGCCGCGGCACAGAGTGGGTAATGTATGCTGGGGGGGAGGGGGGGTTTAAAGGAGCCGGGTTACATACTTGCAGCAGAATGTAAATTCTGCTGCGGATTTGTAACCCCATTAAAAATCATGCTACCAGGATTCACAGCGAATTTTGCTGCTAACTCACAGCGTGAAATCCACTGTGAATGCAGTAAGTGTGCAGCTACCTTTACAGTAAGTACCAGAACCAGACCCGCATGGTGCAGCTGTTGATTAAGGCAGCCTGGAAAAAAAAAGATACAGCTGCAACATCCGGTTCTGGAACTTACCATAGGTTTATAAGGGTACATACACACACACCACATGTGCAGTAGGTTTCACGCTGCGAGTTTCACAGTGAAATCTGCTGCAATACTGATTTCTATTACAGTGTATTGCGCTCCATTCTTGAGGCGGATTTTCATTCTGCTGGAAGAATGTATAGTGCCATAGACTTGTAAAAGATAAAGCAAACCATTAACTTAGATTTTCCTGGTAACGCTACTAGCGGTGCCCGGAAGATGCCAAAACGCTCCCTTGCTTTGTGTTCTCTGTCTTCTGTAGAACATTTAGCTGCTGAAATGAAGTCTATTATTTTGGCGCATGAAACAAGCAAAGAGCCAGGAACTGGTCATCTGGGCTGTGACTAGTCATCTGTGACTAGTCACTGCTCTCTGCCTGTCAGGGAGCTCTGCAGGATGACTGACAGGAAAAGAGGTCACTTAGAAGCCTCTTTTCCTGTCAATCATCTCAGAACGCATCCTTTTTTTAACATACACAAAAATTTAGTCTACCATGTTTTTGTGCACATTAAAAAAGCAGATGCGTTTTTTTAAATAATGAAAGTCTATAGAAAAACGAATTAAAATAAATGCACACAAGTGCAAAAACGTAGCGTAAACCCAGCTTTAGTAAATTCAGTGGGACCTGCGCCCGCTCCAGAGGAGGTGTAGGGGGCGGGGGGCGCTTTTTTCAGAGTCGCCCTGTTGCCAAAATGGCCTAGAAACTGCCCTGTACAGTGCTAACCCCTGAGCCACCATGCTGCCCTTGCCTCCATGTTGGCTACTGCTGGGCCTTTACTGGCATCCATGTTGACTACTGTTGTGCCTGCCCTTGCCTCCATGTTGGCTACTGCTGGGCCTTAACTGGCATCCATGTTGACTAATGCTGGGCCTTAACTTGCATCCATGTTGACAACTGCTGACTACTGGTGTGCCTGCCCTTGCCTCCATGTTGGCTACTGTTGGGCCTTAACTGGCATCCATGTGTACTATTGCTGACTACTGGTGTGCCTGCCCTTGCCTCCATGTTGGCTACTGCTGATCCTGCCTGGGCCTGGCCTCCATGTTAACTAATGTTGTTCCTGCCTGGCCTCCATGTTGGTTACTATTGCTCCTGCCTGGCCTCCATGTTGGCTACTGCTGATCCCGGCAGTTCTCTGTGTGCTCAATGCCATGCAGTGTTTGGCCTAATTTGGGGGGGGGCTCACTTTCTTCCTCACTCACTTTTAATGGTTCTCTGTGAGCTCACTGCCATGCTAGGTCTGGTATAAGTATGAGTTTTTGGGTGGTCCCTATGCCTACCTCTGTTTTAATCAGGCTGTTGCCCAGAATTAGGCATAATGGTGGCATTAGGCAGCCTCAGAGGCATGCATACATGCTGCCCCTGCTGTTTCCTGTCCATTTTCGTTGTGTTTACATCAATTTCTGAGGTTGACAGGTTTTCACACGACCTTCCCTCAACCGAACTTGAGTCCCCTCAAAAAATGCTCAAGTCTCCCATTGACTTCAATGGGGTTCGTTACTCGAAACGAGCACTCGAGTATTGGGAGATATTCGTTTAGAGCATGGGTCTCAAACTCAATTTACCCGGGGGGCGCTGGAGGTAGAGTCTGGGTGAGGCTGGGCCGCATCAGGTTTTCCACAAGAAGTGGACTGGGAGGAGCTGGGGGGTGACACAGGGGACTGGGGGGAGCTGGGTGGTGACACAGGGGACTGAGGGGAGCAGGGGGGTGACACAGGGGACTGGGGGTGACACAGGGGACTGGGGGGAGCTGGGTGGTGACACAGGGGACTGAGGGGAGCAGGGGGGTGACACAGGGGACTGGGGGTCCCTGAGAGGGGACTGGGGGTGACAGAGGGGAGCGGGGGGTGACACAGGAGACTGGGGGGAGCAGGGGGGTGACACAGGGGACTGGGGGTGACAAAGGGGACTGGGGGTCTCTGAGAGGGGACTGGGGGGTTACACAGGGGACTGGGGGGAGCTGGGGGTCACTGAGAGGGGACTGGGGGGAGCTGGGCACACACCCCTCCTCCTCCTCCTCCTCCTCCTCCTCCTCCTCCTCCTCCTCCTCCTCCTCCTCCTCCTCCTCCTCCTCCTCCTCCTCCTCCTCCTCCTCCTCCTCCTCCTCCTCCTCCTCCTCCTCCTCCTCCTCCTCCTCCTCCTCCTCCTCCTCCTCCTCTCACCCCCGCAACTGGCGCACTCCTCTCAGCCGCACATGCAGCTCCTCGATCTCTGGAGAAGAAGGCAGCGGGGACTGCAGGGTGAGGTGATCGCATCGCTGCAAGTCCTGGGGCTGTAAAGCAGGATCGGGGATCTGCACTGCAGGACTTGCAGCGATGCGATCACCTTGGAGTTCCTGCGGCCTCCTCCTCCAGAGACCGGGGAGCTGCATGTGTGGCAGGGACGCTAGGGGTCGGCTGTTGGCCCCTGCACCGCACAACTCCCCTCCCACCACCACCGCCGCTGCCCACCTCTCCGTCGTCTTCGGGAGGCCAGCCGAACAGCTGCAGCCGTCCCTGATGCTGGCCCCCCTCTGCCGCGTCATCAGCTGCTCAGCCGCAATTGGCTGAGCATAAAGTTAAGCTCAGCCAATCGCGGCTGAGCTGCTGATGAGGGCCGCACTTACAGGGAAGCTACCATTGAGGTGGGGGCCGCAAACTAGTGTCCCGAGGGCCGCAGTTGGCCCGCGGGCCGCGAGTTTGAGACCCCTGGTTTAGAGTAACGACCACCCGAGCATTTTAGTACTTGCTCATCACTAGTAATTACGATAGTATGTTTACAATGTATAAATTAGGAAGTATATATAGGTAGGAGGTGTGTATATAAACAAGTTTTTTGACATGAATAAAAATGTAATATGCAATGAAAGAAATCTCATGTACAATAAAGGAAAAAATCATCATAATTTACCTAAAACAAGTCTGTGACTTATATGCATAAAATATATATAAATTCATGTAGTATTAAAAACATACATTCATATGGAGCCAAAGTTCACACAGGGCCCTTTGCACTGGTAGCTTTAATGATGAAGATTGTGAGTTATGTATCAATGTTCTGAAATAAAATGGCGTCTTGACCCCTTTAGAGGTGAACGTCCCCTACTTGGCTACAAATGTTGTAGAATCCAATTATTGCTGATAAACAGTAAAGTGCTGAAAGTTTCTGAATAATTTTTATTAGATAAACGTCATGAAACTGAAAAAAACAAGACAGAATTTTTATCCCAGAACTGATAGAACCCGGAATATAGAATATTCATATTATTACAAGAGATCGGCAGAGGAAGAGACATTAACTCTGAGCACACAGAGGATTTGTGTCCTCCAAAATAAAAAAGATATAAAAGAAACAGAATATTATAAATATCCCCAAATAGAAGCTAAAAAAATACAGAACAAATAGCAAGATCTGTAATTTTTTTTGCTTCCAAATGTAATAAAGTGTTTTCTTCATCTTGCAGGAGATTTTCCCATCTTCCTTGGATCAGGAATGAGTGCTATAACCCCCAGCGATGGTAAGGACCCCTCCTCCTTCTCTTATAACAATCTTATTTCTGTATTGGGTGAATGATCCCACATTATCTGTACAATCAGACTAATTATATACTTACCAATCCCCCAGGTTCCTGCTTTGTTTGCCTTGTTGCCCTTGGTTACAACCATCTTATGGCGCCCACTTAGAGGCTGGGTTCACACAGTATTTTTGCTCAGTATTTTGCAACCAAAACCAGAAGTGGATTGAAAACACAGAAAGGCTATGTTCACAAATTGTAGAACCCAAGTGGATGGCCGTCATTTTATGACAAATAATTGGTGTTATTTCATAACAACGACCAATGTTTTAAAATAACGACAATTATTTGCCTTTAAAGAGAAACAATGACTGGGTTTGGGAAATTTGGTGGCCTTAAAAGAGGACCTGTCAGGCTCCCGACCCCCAGATAGATCCCCATATACTTACCTGATATTGCCGAGTCCCGCTGCCGGAGCCGGTCCCGGGACGGAGATATCCCGGTGAGAAGCCGGCGCGCGCGCTGTGCAGATGGGACCAGCGTCCATAGAGAATGAATGGAGCCGGACTCATCTCTGCTGCGCTTCTCACCGGGATATCTCCGTCCCGGGACCGGCAGCGGGACTCGGCGACATCAGGTAAGTATATGGGGATCTATCTGGGGGTCGGGAGCCTGTCACCCCGGCGCGGGGGGTGACAGGCCTCCTTTAAGTGCCATAGCATTACTGTAAATATGTCATTACTTTTATGGCCTCTGTGAGGCGCTATAACAGTTTATATAAACAGTCATGGGCCGGCTCTTTTCGAAAGAGCTCTGCTGGATGTTCCCTGCATCACCTGCGCTCTGGAGATACAGAGCAATCTCATGAGATCGCCCTGTAACTCTTAATGTTAATGTCCCTGCAGCCTGTGCCTTATGCTGCAGAGACATTACAGTGCCCCCCGCCCCTGTGCAGGATACAGGCAGAGAGGAGGGAAAGCAGCTCCCCTGTGCCTTATGCTGCAGAGACATTACAGTGCCCCCCTCCCCCGTGCAGGATACAGGCAGAGAGGAGAGAAAGCAGCTCCCCTGTGCCTTATGCTGCAGAGACATTACAGTGCCCCCCGCCCCTGTGCAGGATACAGGCAGAGAGGAGAGAAAGCAGCTCCCCTGTGCCTTATGCTGCAGAGACATTACAGTGCCCCCCGCCCCTGTGCAGGATACAGGCAGAGGGAAGGGAAAGCAGCTCCCCTGTGCCTTATGCTGCAGAGACATTACAGTGCCCCCCGCCTCCGTGCAGGATACAGGCAGAGAGGAGGGAAAGCAGCTCCCCTGTGCCTTATGCTGCAGAGACATTACAGTGCCCCCCTCCCCCGTGCAGGATATAGGCCAGGGGTGGGGAACCTCAGCTCCCCTGTGATGCGCGCTGCTCTGGAGGAGGAAGGAGCCAGCATACACAGCATCCTCCGGTGTCTGTGACAGCTGCCGGACACAGGAGGATGCTGTCTGTGCCGGCTTCTTCCCCCGCAGAGCGGCGCGTGTCTTCAGTCTCCTGCGGGCCGTGCGCGATGACGTCATTTCATCGCGCGCCGCCTGCAGGAGAAGACTGGCACAGAGGACCTGGGACAGAAGAGGACATGGGCAGCGTGGGTTCGGAGGTAAGGTGAGTGGGATGTTTATTTTTTTTTATTTGGGGGTTAACTAGGCCACCAGGGACATGCCTGATGGGGGTTAACTAGGCCACCAGGGACATGCCTGATGGGGGTTAACTAGGCCACCAGGGACATGTCTGATGGGGGTTAACTAGGCTACCAGGGACATGTCTGATGGGGGTTAACTAGGCCTACCAGAGGCATCACTGGGGGGGTTAACTAGGCTACCAGGGACATGACTTGGGGGTTAACTAGACTACAAGGGGCATCACTGGGGGGGTTAACTACAATAGCAGGGGGACTAGGGGAACAATACTTTGCCTTGCCCCGGGTGCTGCAAATTCACGCTACTAACTGCCGCACACGGTATGCGGCCCTCGAATTATTTTATTAATGCCCGACCGGCCCTCGACATGGAAAAGGTTCCCCACCCCTGATACAGGCAGAGAGGAGAGAAAGCAGCTCCCCTGTGCCTTATGCTGCAGAGACATTACAGTGCCCCCCTCCCCCGTGCAGGATACAGGCAGAGAGGAGAGAAAGCAGCTCCCTGTGCCTTATGCTGCAGAGACATTACAGTGCCCCCCTCCCCCGTGCAGGATACAGGCAGAGAGGAGAGAAAGCAGCTCCCCTGTGCCTTATGCTGCAGAGACATTACAGTGCCCCCCGCCCCTGTGCAGGATACAGGCAGAGAGGAGGGAAAGCAGCTCCCCTGTGCCTTATGCTGCAGAGACATTACAGTGCCCCCCTCCCCTGTGCAGGATACAGGCAGAGGGAAGGGAAAGCAGCTCCCCTGTGCCTTATGCTGCAGAGACATTACAGTGCCCCCCGCCCCTGTGCAGGATACAGGCAGAGGGAAGGGAAAGCAGCTCCCCTGTGCCTTATGCTGCAGAGACATTACAGTGCCCCCCGCCCCTGTGCAGGATACAGGCAGAGAGGAGAGAAAGCAGCTCCCCTGTGCCTTATGCTGCAGAGACATTACAGTGCCCCCCTCCCCCGTGCAGGATACAGGCAGAGGGAAGGGAAAGCAGCTCCCCTGTGCCTTATGCTGCAGAGACATTACAGTGCCCCCCTCCCCTGTGCAGGATACAGGCAGAGGGAAGGGAAAGCAGCTCCCCTGTGCCTTATGCTGCAGAGACATTACAGTGCCCCCCTTTACAGTGCCCTGTGCATCCTGCATCTTCAGCTTACAGCCGGCCCGCAGAGGAAGGGATTCACTGCTTTAACCCTTCCCCTCTGGGCGGCCTGTGAGCTGAAACTATAAGGGCTTCATACCTGGAACGGCCGTGCTGCGCTGATTCCAGTGGTGCCGTTCTTTCACAGATCCGGGGCTCCGTTCCTGAGTTACGATCTATTTTCTGCATATAGATAAAATCACACAAGAACAGTTTAGATACACCTGAATCGCAGACCGTATCACACATGACGGGCGTATATGCAAAGCCAAAGAGATCCATGGGTTTAGATACACTGCCGCACTAAGGGGGCCTTTACACAGAGAAATTTATCTGACAGATTCTTGAAGCCAAAGCCAGGAATGGATTTGAGAAGAGGAGAAATCTCAGTCTTTCCTTTGACATGTTCCCTGTTTATAATCTGTTCCTTTGGCTTCAAAGATCTGTCAGATAAATCTCTGTGTAAAGAGTGTGTAGATGCAGGAGTTCAGCACAGTACCCATAATCTTGAGATTAGATGCAAAGGCTTAGAGGGTCTCCATAATATATGATATACTCGTATACTGGTCCAGTAGCTTCAGCTGTTGTAGGTTTATAGTCAGTATCATAGATTACAGGTTTAGATACACTGGAGAAACCTAATAGTCCAAAGTACTGACTCTGGGGGCGTGGCCTATGTGTCATACTGCCAACCTGAAGATGGACACTTCTAGGAGCTGTTTCCTTGGTCATTTTCCTACAATATAATGACAGAATTTAGAGCCCTGATGCTTTTAGATGTGATTTGTTTTATGTTTGGTTACATTTACTTCCTCCCTACTGTAAAATAACTGCGTATACTTTTTGGTGATAGGTTCTCTTTAAATGACGGCCATCCACTAAATTTGTGTGTGAACATAGCCTTACTGTGTTTTCAATCCACTCCTGGTTTTGTTGCAATATGAGGACCAAAATACTGTGTGTGAACCCAGCCTGATGGTGGAACATATGATCTCCTGGTCTGTCCAGGAAGTATTGGCAGTCAGGCTCCATTGTGTAAGTAGGGGGATTGTGGGAAAGTGTGTGCACTGCTGCATGGTAACAGCATGGCCACAATCCATAGAGGAAACCAGGAAGTGGTCAGATCCATGGGAGAGAAGAACATTACAGTGATGGAGGTCATGTTACCTATATACCAGCACATTTGTTCTCCCCTTTTTCTCCGCACATAAAAGTCCATGTGGATTTGGTATATGGGGACGATGACCGGCAGCATGTTCTGTCATTGTAGATTCTGCTGTGTATTGTGTTCATGGTATAGCGATGGGTTACAGGAGTATTCTCATCTCAGCTAACATAGTTAAAAGGGGTATTCCACTTTGGTAAAATACATATTGAATCATCCCCCTTCCTGGAGACTAACAATTTGTTCCATACTTGTTATTACCTTTTCAGTCTCCTTCCCCCCATTCTGAGCTGCTGCTTTCTGCTAAAAACACAGAAATCTGTTTGTGAGCAGTTCACTGTCTCTGTATTGCTCTCCCTTCAGAGACAGCTCATGTAAACACTCTCCCTGGCCAGCTGTCTCTGCACTATGTAATTGCTGGGAGGGTTAATCTGAGGTCAAGGTCACTGTTATTAGTCCCTCCCAGCATTACCGAGCGCAGAGACAGCCGGCCAGGGACAGTGTTTCCTGCCGATATGCCTCCTCTGCTTGGGGGATGTTACAGAACACATGCTGGTGCAAGGTGGGAATGGCACACCAGGAAAAGTAGTGGGGGCTAGGGACGAAAGAGCGTGGTGCGGCAGTCGCCATTAGGTCACGGAAGGCCTGTGTCTCCACAAGCCTAAACGGCAACATCTCTAGGGCCAGCAGTTTGGAAATGTGGCAGTTTAAGGCTTGGGCATGTGTGTGACTTGAGATATACTTGTACCTCCGGGTAGATGGACAATCGATGGGATGAGGCGCATGATGGTGCAGGAGAAGGTGCAGACGCAGGCGAAGTGGAGGTTGTGGAAGAAGGCCCCAAGTGGCCGAAACAGAGGCAGATGGGAAGGTGTCGTGGTTGGTGGTCAGGACTGCAGAAGGGGAAGAGGTAGTGGCGGCAACGCCGGGTGCAGATTGTTGTGCACTTGCTCTTTCCCACTCAGCCCAGTGCTTGGCTTCCCAGTGACGCAGCATGCCTGAGGTCGTGATGTTGCTCTTCTCAGAGCCCCTACTCAGCTTTGAGTGGCAGAGTGTGCAAACTGCTCTGAGTTTGTTATCCGCACACACGTTAAAAAAGCTCCACACCAAAGAGGATGTCTTCGATGGGGGGGCTTTGCATGAATGGCTGCTACGGGGAACATCTGGAGCCCTGCTGCCTCTGCCCTGTTTCCTCTCAATGGACCGTCCTCTGCCTCTAGCTGCCTTTTGTGGTGCTGCACAGCCCTCCTCATCTCCACTGCTTTCCCTACTGGACATCACCCCTGACCAGGTCGGGTCAGTGACCTCATCATCCGGCACCTCCTCTTCCACACTCTGCTTCTCCTCCTACCCACTCACCATAATAACAGCCTCCCCCGATGGCAACTGTGTCTCATCATCATCAATGACGATTTGATGTGCAGGTTGCTGATACACAACACCAAAGTCACCAGGAGATGGCGGATGCTCCAGTGTTTGGGCATCACCACACAGAAAATCCTCAGCTAGCTCCTGGGATTCTTTAAGTACTAGAATGGAGAAAAGGACCCGAAAAGAGCTCCTGGGAGTGGGCAATGGTGGCAGGTTGAGAGGAAGGAGTGGACTGGGTAGATGATTGGGTGGTGGACAAGTGAGTGGAAGCATTATCGCTTATCCACTTTACCACCTGTTCGCGCTGCTCGGACCCAGCACAGGTGTACCCTGGCCCCTGCTTAATTGTTCAATGAACCCAAGGATGCTGGATGAGCGTAATGCAGGCTGCCCCTCACCAGCACACATTGCATCTCCACTCCTGTGCCTTGTGCCCTCACTGGCATTTCTGCACCCCTGTCCCTTCACCGCTAGCCTTACGCATTGTATCCGTACAACGGTTTTCAATTGCGCACAGCACTCCAGGGTAGCACCATGGAGTAACCCTCTGGGGAGATAGGTGTTAGCGGTACCCGGGCTGCCACTGTTAGATGTTATGGTCACGGTATTGGCACGAGGGTGCAGGGCAAAACCATGGGAACTTGAGCAAGCGGGACCCCAGGACAATTCTTTGTTGCCCTTAGTCAAGGCACCAATAACTAGACCAATGCCAGGGTTCAGAAACAACGGAAGTTGTGCGTTTATTAACACGGTGGTTGTCAATAGCGACAGTCTCTCTGGATGCAACCAGGAATAGGCAAACTTGGGTACAACTGAGCAGGTGGGTGATGCTGCAATAGGCCGTAGTGTGATAGCGTTACTTTGGGTGAGAGGAATCTTAACGGAGAATGAGGGTAGTAGTTCCCTGAGAATGATGCTGAATCATTGCTGTTGATGATGAGAAAAGATAGCGACTTGAGAATGACACCCAGATCTTGAATAGGATGGAGAATCTTGAAGATGAGATGGAAGATGATGGTTGTTTCAATATCGGGGGCAATCTAGGCGAATGCCTCCTCAGCCGAGAAGGGCCATTTTTTTGTTTCTTTCTTTAGGGTGCCTTCACACACACCGGATCCGCAGCGGATTTCATGCTGCTCATCCCACGCAGCCAATCAGTGTGCTGCCCCGCCGCAGTCACTGATTGGCTGAGCGGGACGTCCTGCCGAGAACCCCCGAAGCAAGCCAGAGCGAGGAGGAGGTGATGTATGCTCCGGCCAGCGGGGGTTAACTTACATACACGCAGCGGGATGTCATTCCCGCTGCAAATATATATTCTCATAGGGATGCACTGACACTGAAATCCGCTGCGGATCCGATGTGTGGGAAGGCACCCTTAGAGGGTGTCTAAGTGTTATGCTTTTACACATGTAAGTGTTAGTGTGTGTTTTATGTACTGTTTTTACGTTTTGTGTCTGTGGTGTTTTTTTTGTTTGTTTTTTTTACACCGGGTTAGAAAAAGACAGAGGGGGATGCTGGTGACGGAGGGGGAAGGGTAGCAGGACTGAGGGGGATGCTGGTGATGGGGGGGGGGGGGGGGGGGGGGGGGGGGGGGGGGGGGGGGGGGGGGGGGGGGGGGGGGGGGGGGGGGGGGAGGGTGGCAGGACATAGGGGGATGCTGGGGGGGGGGGTGGCAGGACAGAGGGGGATGCTGGGGGGGGGGGCGGGGGGGGGGGGAGGGTGTCAGGACAGAGGGGGATGCTGGTGACGGGGGGGGAGGGTGGCAGGACAGAGGGGGATGCTGGTGACGGGGGGGGGGGCAGGGTGGCAAAACACAGGGGGATGCTGGTGACGGGGGGGGGGGGGGAAGGGTGGCAGGACTGAGGGGGATGCTGGTGACGGGGAGGGAGGGTGGCAGGACAGAGGGGGATGCTGGGGGGGGGGGGGAGGGTGGCAGGACTGAGGGGGATGCTGGTGACGGGGAGGGAGGGTGGCAGGACAGAGGGGGATGCTGGGGGGGGCAGGACAGAGGGGGATGCTGGGGGGGGGGGGAGGGTGGCAGGACAGAGGGGGATGCTGGTGACGGGGGGGGGGGCAGGGTGGCAAAACACAGGGGGATGCTGGTGAGGGGGGGGGCAGGGTGGCAAAACACAGGGGGATGCTGGTGACGGGGGGGGGGGGAAGGGTGGCAGGACAGAGGGGGATGCTGGTGACGGGGAGGGAGGGTGGCAGGACAGAGGGGGATGCTGGTGACGGGGAGGGAGGGTGGCAGGACAGAGGGGGATGCTGGTGACTGGGGGGGGCAGGGTGGCAAAACAGGGGGATGCTGGTGACGGGGGGGCAGGGTGGCAAAACAGAGGGGGATGCTGGTGACGGGGGGAAGGGTGGCAGGACTGAGGGGGATGCTGGTGACGGGGGGGGGGGAAGGGTGGCAGGACTGAGGGGGATGCTGGTGACGGGAGGGGGGAAGGGTGGCAGGACAGAGGGGGATGGTGGTGATGGGGGGGGGGGGGAAGGGTGGCAGGACAGAGGGGGATGTTGGTGACGGGGGGGAAGGGTGGCAGGACAGAGGGGGATGCTGGTGACGGGGGGGGGGGGGGTGGCAGGACAGAGGTGGATGCTGGTGACGGGAGGGGGGGGGGGGAAGGCAGGCTGGAGGGCGGAGGGGAGCAGGCTGGAGGGAGGAGGGGAGCAGGACTGAGGGGGATGCTGGTGACCGGGGGAGGCAGAAGAGATGCAGGGAGACTGCTAGCAGCACGCTAGCAGGATCTCCCTGCATTCACTGCGACCAGCGGCACCAGTAGTGGATTATAATAGGGGCGTTTTGGGCAGCAGCCCGGGGCCCTGAGCTCCTGGGGGGCCCATGACCACCCAAAAAGACTTATACTTTCAGTGGTGTACTGTCTCCTGGCTACACTTCTGCCATGATTTGCAAAAAAAAATCACTTTTTTAATGGCA
Organism: Dendropsophus ebraccatus; assembly: GCF_027789765.1. Lineage (NCBI taxonomy): Eukaryota > Metazoa > Chordata > Amphibia > Anura > Hylidae > Dendropsophus > Dendropsophus ebraccatus. Next base: position 8,424,133 of record NC_091458.1, on the reverse strand, counting down.
ATTTTGCACAAATCAGGGCATCATGACATTATCTGTCCTGTACTATGAACGCCAGGCTAGTGCTACCATAGTTACAGTGGGGTGGGGGGGCCCAGGCTAGGTGAACAGCCCGGGGCCTATGGTAAAGTTAATCCACCCCTGGGCGGCACGTGAGCACTTGGGGGCAGCACGGGAGCACTTGGTGGCAGCGGGCAGACCCTGAACCGGGCAATGTAATTCATGGATCCCTCCCTGCTCGCCTCAGGATCGGCGAGCAGGGAGGGATCAATGAATTACATAGCCCGGTTCACCTGCGATTGGCCGGCCGGCGGTAACCGGCCAATCTGGACGATCGGGCACCCCGCAGCAGGACAACTTACCCCCGAGGCATGAGGGTGATTGGCAGTGTCACCGCCAATCACCGCTGAATTCCTGGTCACCGGCATCACATGACCCGGAATTCACATGCATAGCCGTGATTGGCTGGCCAGCCAATCACGGCGATCGGCATCACGGGTGGGGGGGGGGGGTCAAACTTCTCCCCTGGAGAAAACCGCAGCCATCCTCCTGCGATCGCCGCGTGACGTAGCGATCATGGGTCCTTAACCCCTAGACGACCCTGGACGTAGGGTTACGTCATGGAAGTCTGTCCCCAGACGACCCATGACGTAACCTTACGTCATGGGTGTTATTCCCGCTATAAAGCGCGCTCCGGAGCGGAGCGCGCTTCATAGCAGGTGGGGGCCGGCTGCAATCAGCAGCCGGGACCTCACCGGTAATGACACGCTGCAGTGATCGTGCTGCCGTGTGTCATTAACGGCGCGACCGCAGCGTTTAAGTGTAAGTGACAGGGGGAGTCCCCTGTCACTTACCGATCGGGACCCCCGCAGTGTGACTGCGGGGATCCCGATCGTTGAAACGGACCGCCGGAGGTCTCTCACCTTCCTCCGTGCGGTCCGATCGGCGATCTGCTACACTGAGCCTGCACAGGCAGGCTCAATGAGCAGAGCGCCGATAACACTGATCAATGCTTGGCCTATGGCATAGCATTCATCAGTGTATAAATCAAAGTAGTGTATGTACAAGTCCCCCAAAGGGACTTCAAAAGTGTAAAAAAAAAAAGTTCAAAACACTAACACACTACCCCAAAACCCCTCCCCCAATAAAAGTCTAAATAACCCCCCTTTCCCATTATATAAATAAAACATATAAAAATTAATAAATAGATAAACATATAATATACCGTAGCGTGCGTAATTGTCCGATCTATTAAAATATAACAAGCGTCATTGCGACCGGTAAACGGCGTACACGAAAAGAGGGGAAAAAGTGCGCAGATTACCGATTTTATGTTACATTATATATTAAAAAAAATCATTAAAAAGTGATCAAAACGTCCGATCTTCACAAATATGGTATTAATAAAAACTAGAGATCATGGCGGAAAAAATGACACCCCATACAGCCTCATAGGTGAAAAAATAAAACCGTTATAAGCGTCACAATAGGCCCATTTTATTAATATTTAATTGCCAAAAAAAAGGATTTCATAAAAAAATATATAACATTAGAGAATCTGTGTAACCTGCATATGGTTGTGTTCGGACTGACCTATAGAATAATAGTGTCATGTCGCTGTTACCATATAGTGCATTACGTAGACACAGGAACCCCCCAAACGTTACCATATTGCATTCTTTCTTACGATTTCACCTATTTATATCTTCATAAATAATATATTTGGAATTCCATCATACATGTTATGGTAAAATGAATGACGCCATTACACAGTACAACTATTCCTGTAACAAATAAGCCCTTACATGGCCTGTAGATAGAAAACTGAGAGTGCTGGAGCTCTTAGAAGGGGAGGAGGGAAAAACGAAAGCACTAAGATCAAAATTTGCGCAGTCCACTGGGTCATTTTGGGCCTGGTCCTCAAAGGGTTAAGTGACAGGGATACTGTCATTATTTTTTTTTATTTTTTTTTTCATTATTTTTTTTTTTTTTTTGTTGCAGAAATCAATCGTCCAGGCGATTTTAAGAAACTTTGTAATTGGGTTTATTAGCCAAAAAATGCATTTTTATCATTAAAAAGCAGTTTGAAGCTCTCCCCATCTTCATTGTTCTCTATGGAGAGGGGAGAATTTGAGGATCCAAACAGGACAACAAAGAGTTTATGTATAGCTACATCACCCTCTATCTCCTCTGACAGTCAGCATTCACCTCTCTGACCTCTGAATACCGACTTTCACCCAGCTCTGTTGTGTAATCCTTTGTTCTCTGTTGCCGTTGATACTCCCTCCTCCTCCTTCCCCCTCCCCTCTCTATAGAACAGACAGGGTTGTGTCTGGTGCAACAAGTCACAATTTCCTGATTTTTTTTTTGCAGTGGATGGAAAAGAGGAGGGGGGGGACCTGGGAAAAGGCTTTTTAAATGCAGATAATGGCATATTTGCCCAATAAACCCAATTACAAAGTTTCTTAAAATCGCCTGGACTATTGATTTCCGGGAAAAAAAATACGACAGTGACTCTTTAACCCCTTAGTGACCGCCATGCTGCCTTTTCACGGCGGCCACTAATGGGCCTTTTAACGGCGGGCGCATCGGAATAAATTACCGCCCGGTGGCGGCTGCGGGACGGTTGATCAGCGGTCAGTGTGACAGCTGACACCCTCCTGTAACTGACCGGAGCGGAGGATTCTCCGCTCCGGGCAGTTTAACCCGTTAAATGCCGCTGTAAAAGCATGACAGTGGCATCTAACGGGTTCCGGTATGTACCGGATGGCGCCGTGGGTCACTTACATTTTCGGAGGTCCCGCGGCGCTGTCCGGTTCCTTTGACGTCTCCATGGTAACTCCGGGGGCCTAACGAAGGCCCCCGGGCTTACCATGGATAAGCCATCCTGCTGACAGGGGTGGCTGTGCTACTGCCTGTCAGCAGGATGGTCACACTATACAATACACTGTACTGCAGAAGCAGTATAGTATATTGTATACTGTGATCTAAGTGTTACACTAGTGTACAGTAATGTGCACTAGTATAAAAAAGGAAAACAAAGTGCACCAAACACAATCCCTCCAGCCACCCCCCATAATAAAAATGCATTACATTCCTCATACACTATAAAACATTACATAAAAGTGATCAAAAACACAAATCCTATACATATTTGGTATCGCTACGTCCGTAACGACCCAATCTATAAAACGATATCAAAAATTATATCGCACGACACACGCTGTAAAAAAATAAATAAAAAAACAGTACCAGAAAAGCAGTATTTTATCAATCTGCTTTAGAAAATACACCATAAAAGAGATCAGAAAGTCATATACATATAAATCTTGGTATCAATAGAAACTACATATCTTCCCGCAAAAGATAAGCCCAAAACCTGCTCTGTCGCGCAAAAGATAAGAACGCTATGGATCTTGCAATGTGGCGACAGTTTTTGTGGGTTTTTGCTAGGAAGATAGTTTCCATTGCGCCAAAGTGGTAATAGTTAAAAAAAACTACACAAATGTGGTATCGCCGTAACCGTAGTGACCCAGAGAATACATGTATTATGTTATTAGTGACCGCCAATACGGATTTTTACGGCGATCACTAATGGGCTCTATTCTGCTGCCATCAGCTCTTTATGGCAATGGTGCAGAATAGTGCAGCAGCGCCGGTAATGCTCTCAGCTACCGGAGGTCGCTGAGGGGTTGGGGCAGAGTGTGGGGTCAGTCCCGGCCAGTCCCCGCACCGACGATCGCCGTTATTACCAGTATAACGGCAGCCACCGGTAACGGGCACTGCATGCTTTCATCTCCTCTCACCATTAATCCGCAGTGAGAGGAGATGAATACATGCCCCCCCTGTCCCCCCCGGAATAACCTTAGTGTTCACAGTGATTAATTCCTTAGGGTACAAACACACTTGCCGTATCCGCAGCGAGTTTCTCATCACCTGGTCCCGACTATACATCACCTGGTCCTTCACTAATTCCAGGCATGTCCCGCTCAGCCAATCAGTGCGACGCCCCACCGCAGCACTGATTGGCTGAACGGGCAGTGAAGACGTCGGGAGCCCCGTAGTCGGGATCAGGTGATGTATAGTCTCCCGCGGCCGGGGAGTTAACGGGGCGAGCTGCGGACAAACTCGCAGCAGGGATGTACATCCCTGCTGCGAGTTTGCCTGCTATTGAGTACACATGGCCGGGATCCTCAGCGGGTCTCACTGCGAATACACAGCCAAAAACTCGCTGCCGATACGACAAGTGTGTTTGTATCCTTAAAAAAAGATCAAACTCTCATTTCTCTCCATTACCAGAGGTGGCGGAGAGCATGGGGCAATGATCAGGGACTAGCCGATGTGGTCCTGGCACAAGTGATCAGCGGTATATACTATATACCACTGATCACTTGTTCCAAATGCTTCCTGCACTTTTTGTGCAGTCACCAAAAATCATTGGTGACGGGATAAAAAGTCAAGTGCCCCGGATTACCTGTAACCACCCTGCATTACCTATAACCACTCCGCATTACCTGTAACCACCCCAGATTACCTATAACCACCCTGCATTACCTATAACCACTCCGCATTACCTATAACCACTCCGCATTACCTGTAACCACTCCAGATTACCTATAACCACCCTGCATTACCTATAACCACTCCGCATTACCTGTAACCACCCTGCATTACCTATAACCACCCTGCATTACCTATAACCACCCTGCATTACCTATAACCACTCCGCATTACCTATAACCACTCCGCATTACCTGTAACCACCCCAGATTACCTATAACCACCCTGCATTACCTATAACCACTCCGCATTACCTGTAACCACCCTGCATTACCTATAACCACTCCGCATTACCTGTAACCACTCCAGATTACCTGTAACCACTCCGCATTACCTATAACCACTCCGCATTACCTATAACCACCCCAGATTACCTATAACCACCCCAGATTACCTGTAACCACCCCAGATTACCTGTAACCACTCCGCATTACCTGTAACCACTCCGCATTACCTGTAACCACCCCAGATTACCTGTAACCACCCCAGATTACCTGTAACCACTCCGCATTACCTGTAATCACTCCGCATTACCTGTAACCACCATAGATTGCGACAGGCTACCCATAACCACTACAGATTACCACAGATTGCCCGTCACCACCCCAGATTGCCCGTCACCACCCCAGATTGCCCGTCACCACCCCAGATTGCCCGTCACCACCCCAGATTGCCCGTCACCACCCCAGATTGCCCGTCACCACCCCAGATTGCCTGTGACCCCCCCCCCCCCAGATTGCCCGTCACCACCCCAGATTGTCCGTCACCACCCCATATAGCCGGTAAACACCCCCAGATAGCCGGTAAACACCCCCAGATAGCCGGTAAACACCCCAGATAGCCAGTAAACACCCCCAGATAGCCAGTAAACACCCCTTGATAGCCCGTAACCACCCCAGATAGCCAGTAAACACCCCCAGATTGCCCGTAACCAAACCAGATAGCCAGTAAACACCCCCAGATTGCCCATAAACACCCCAGATTGCCACAGACTGCTAGTAACACCCCAGATTGCCCATAAACACCCCAGATAGCAAGTAAACACTCCCAGGTTGCCCGTCACTACCCCAGATTACCTGTAATCTCATTAAAAAAAAAATTTTTAGCACCTGCTCTATTCTAATCATCGATACTAGCTGCGGTTTTGCACCAGCAAAATGACGCTCCTTCCCTTCTTAGCCCCGCTGCGTGCCCATACAGTGGTTTATGCCCCCATATGGGGTACCATTGTACTCAGGAAAACCTGCTTTACAAATTTTGCGGTGCATTTTCTCTCCTGTTTCTCGTGAAATTGAGAAATTTCAAACTAAACAAACATATTATTGAAAAAATTCATTTTTTCTCCTCTCGCCCTATGACGGCACCCCTGGAGAGGACCACCTCCTCCCATTGGACAGGAAACAGGACCACTGGACCTTTAAAAGAAGCGCTCCGCCCCAAACACACCAGTATCTGTTTCCTGTCCCATGGGAGCAGGTCAGCAGGTGGTCTTTCCACCTGCATACTGGATTCTTTTTAGATTGAGCTGAGGCACCCGGCTTATACCTGGCCGACATCCTGAGCTGTGTAAGACTCCGCTGCTGGAGCCACGGCTGAGTCTGAGTCCTAGCCCCCACACCTCCAGAAGAGGGTCCCTGTGCTCCCCCGGCGCCTCCAGGACCTGGGCTGTGGGTCTCCGGCTGCTTGCCTGCCTGAGAGCCATGGCGTGCGCGCGGCGCGCACGCTCCGGCGGCCCATGTGACTTGCGGCCGGGTGCGTGTGCGCGAGCGTGAGGACGTCACTCGCCGGGACGGGGTCGCGGCCGGATGACGTCGGCCCGGGCTCCCTGTGAGTAGGGATTACCCGTAGGCCTTGCCGTCGGTATCCGGGCTGCGGCCTGTCGGGGGGCAGGATTGCTTCCGGGCACAGGAGGGTGAGCCGCATCAGTGCCGCGGCAGGGGGCGGGGCCAGCCAGCTCTGACATTTTTTTGGCGCCAGATTTAAAAGTGGACGCAGGGCCTTTGCTCTGGGTAGGTCCAGGATTATCTGGTGTACTGAAGTGCTTCCCTTGTGGTGGTACTCTGCTGTGGCTCCTATCTACTCTGCAAGTGTGTGTCATGGAGTCCCTGGGCGCTGAGACATCTGGAGACCCTCAACCTGTGGCTGCTGCGGTATGGTTGGGTAAGTGGGGTCCCCCCCCCAGTCTTATCATCTATGCTTTTTTTCTAATGCATGATTGTTTGTTATACACAGGAGGAAGCTAAGAAATCTAGGAGTAAACCTAGAGAATGTCCTATTTATAAGAAGCGTCTCAGTAGCGCTTATAATAAAACTTTGTGTGGCGGATGTATGAACAGGGTTCTGGATGATCAAGGGCCAGCATTTTTGAGAAGTATGAAGGGGTTAATTAAGAGGCAAATTCGGGCCTCTCTCCCTTCTACAGCTACTCCTACCCCACCTACGGTGGTTATTCCTGTTCACGAAGCCCCAGTAGAGATTCCGGGGCCTAGTGGTGAGGCTCCCCCCTCCCAATATGATGATGAGGAGGAGGAGTTGGAGGAGGAAGAAATAGAGGGGGATGAACAATTGTCTGGCCTAGAGGAACCTGGAGAGCTTCCAAATACCATAGAAGCCTCAGGGGAGGATTCGGCTAAAAAGCTTATGCCGATTGAGTTGGTTGACAGTATTGTAAAGGCTGTGAGACAGCTATGGCCATTGAAGATAACCCTCAGCCTAAGACTATTCAAGACAGCATGTTTGAAAGCCTGGCTCCTAAACAGCGGTCTGTCTTTCCCATTCACCAAAGTATAAAGACTTTGATCTCCAATGAGTGGTCTCGCCCGGATAGAAAATTCTTTGTTCCTCGGGCTGTAAGTTCTATAAGACTCCAATCGTTCTTTCCTTCCCACAGTATTCTTTTATTTCTTTTTTTTTTTCAGTACAAAAGAAAATATACATTTGATATGGCGGAATCGGCTTCTTGGGACTCCACCACTGGGAAGCCACCACCGCCTCATTCAAACCTCTTATTGCAACAACTTCGGTTGCCAGGGCGACAGAGGTCTGGCTTACACAACTAAAAGAGGATATCAGATCCGGTGCTAGTAGTGGGGAACTGTTATCAAAATTTCCTATTATTGAAGGTTCAGTAACATTCATGGCTGAGGCTTCCGCGGACGCCCTAAGGTTGTCCGCCAGATCAGCGGCTCTTTCCAACTCGGCAAGGAGAACCTTATGGCTTAGAGATTGGAAGGGTGATGTAACCTCTAGAGCTAAGCTCTGTGCTGTTCCCTGTCAGGGCGATCTCTTGTTTGGCTCAGCTCTGGGAAAAAGTTCTAGAAAAGGCCTCAGACAAGAAGAAGGGCTTTCCACTTGTCTCTAGCCAGACAGCCAGACCTTCCAGAGGTAGAGGCAGAAGAGGCAGAGGTGGCACTCAGCCTGGAAGAAAGTATTGGAGACCCCCCAAGAGAGGTAGAGGTCTCATGTTCTCAGGGGGGGACACCTCTAAAAAGCCGTCACAATGACGCCAGATTCCTGTGGGAGGGCGACTTCAGTTTTTCTGTTTGGAATGGTGTGCAATTTCAAACAGTGCTTTTGTTTGCAATATAATAGAGTATGGCCTTAAAATTTCTTTTTTGTCCTCCCAAGGAGAAAGATTTGTTATCACCAATCTTACCTCTAACCCTGATAAACATGCGGCTATGGTAACAGAAGTTAAATCCTTGTTAGACAAGATAGTCCTAATACCTGTACGAGATGAACAGAAGGGCAGGGGGTTTTATTCTACCCTCTTTTTTGTTAAAGAACCTAATGGTTCGTTTCGAACCATTATTAATCTCAAACCGCTTAACCAGGTTCTTACTTATGAGAAGTTAGGATGGAGTCAATTTCATCTGCTATCCTAAACTTATCTCATAATTGTTTTATGGCAACAATAGACCTTAGGGATGCATATTACCATATCCCTATTCATCCGGATCACCAGAGATTTCTTAGGGTGGCTGTGAAGATAGATGTATCAGTTTGCCACTACCAGTACACGCCCATGCCCTTTGGCATCTGTCAGGCTCCCAGAATCTTTACCAAGGTCATGGTGGAGGTTATGGCACACGTCAGAGAAAAAGACATTATCATAATCCCATACCTTGATGATTTTCTTATTGTTGGTGATTCTGTTTCCACAGTAGCATCTAACATTAACTTGGTCGAGGAGATCTTCGCTAAGCTTGGATGGGAGGTGAACAATGAAAAATCTAATAAAATCCCATCCCAATATTGCAAATTCCTGGGGATCTGCCTAGATTCTGTGTCCCAGAGATCTTTTTTACCCGAGAGTAAGATAACCCTTGTCACTCAGAGGGTTCAGGGTCTGATAGATAACTCACAAGTTTCTATTAGAGGAGCCATGTCAGTTTGGGTCTGCTCACCTCTTGTATCCCTGCAGTTCAGTGGGCTCAATACCATTCAAGATCTTTACAGGCTCAGGTACTAGAGGTCTGGAATGGAAATAATGACAATCTGGACGATGTATTTATTTTGTCTCCACAGACCCTCAGGTCTCTATCCTGGTGGACAAAGAGGGACAATTTAGACAAAGGACTGCCATGGAACATTCAGGATCTGCTGACAATAACAACGGATGCAAGTCCTTACGGATGGGGAGCTCACTCAGACTCCCTGGTGCTCCAAGGGGTCTGGAGCCCAGAACACTCCAGAGACTCGCAGAACACGAGAGAGCTAAGAGCAGTGTTCCTAGCATTAGCACAATCCCTTCCAGTCATCAGGGAAAGAAATGTAAGGATCCTCACAGACAATGCCACCGCAGTAGCGTATCTAAACCATCAAGGGGGCACAAGGTCAGTGGAACTAATGAGGAGTGCGCATTTCATTTTCAAACTTGCAGAGCTTCACCTTCTCTCCCTGACAGCTCTACATCTCAGAGGGGTGGACAATGGCAGAGCGGACTTCCTAAGCAGGCACCAGCTCCATCAGGGGGAGTGGGAATTAAGTCAGGAAGTGTTTCATCGGATTGGTCAGCTATGGGGAACCCCACAAATAGACCTGTTCGCCTCCCGGCAGAACAGAAAGTTCAAAGCCTTCTATTCCCGATGTCAGTCAGACAGACCACTAGCCCTGGATGCTCTAGCACAATCATGGCAAACAGGCCTGCTATACGCCTTCCCTCCGATAAGGCTCCTGCCCCGAGTAATCAGGAAGATCAGGCAGGACCAAGCAGAGGTGATATTGATTGCCCCATTTTGGCCAAGGTGGGTGTGGTTCACCTGGCTACGCAAGATGTCAGTGATGGATCCTTGGGTTTTGCCAGAGCAAGTGGATCTCCTGAGCCAGGGCCCAGTATATCACCCAGGAGTAAAGAACCTCCATCTAACAGCCTGGCTTTTGAGAGGCAGCTTCTAAGAGATCGTGGTCTGTCGGAGGAAGTGATATCCACTTTGTTAGCCAGTAGAAAGAGAGTCACCTCGGACATCTATTTCAGAACCTGGAGAACTTTTCTTAAGTTCGTTGGTCACCCGGTTAATGTCTTGGAGCCACCCAACATTCCGTTAATACTGAATTTCCTTCAGGAAGGTCTCAATAAGCATTTAAGACCCAGCACCATTAAAGTGCAGGTGTCTGCCTTAAGCGCTCTTTATGATTCTAGACTGGCAGAACACCCTTGGATCAAGCGTTTCATTAAAGCAGCAGTGAGGCTTCACCCTTCCATTAAGAGCAAGCTTCCACCTTGGGATCTAAATCTGGTCCTCTCAGGATTAACATCAACCCCATTCGAACCAATATCAGATATACAGATGAAATTCCTTTCCTGGAAGATGGCATTTCTCCTAGCCATTACTTCTGCAAGGAGGGTTGGAGAGATCAGAGCCTTCTCCATAGCTCAACCATACATGGTCATTAGGGACGATAGGGTCACTCTTTCCCCTGACCCAGCCTTCCTTCCTAAGGTAGTATCAGACTTCCACAGATCCCAGGAAGTGGTCTTACCGTCCTTTTGTGCACATCCATCGAATGACAGAGAGGCCTACTTTCACTGTTTAGATGTTAAACGTGCATTAGTTCACTACCTAGAAGTCACTAAGGAGTGGAGGAAAGATAATAATATTCTGATAGCTTTTTAAGGGAAGAATAAAGGTAGAGCAGCCACCTCTCAGACTATTTCTAGGTGGATTAAGCAAGCTATTAAGGAGTGTTACAGGATCAGTGGTAAGGACCTTCCTATCTCCATTACTGCTCACGCTACGAGATCAGTGTCTACCTCGTGGGCAGAGAGGGCTTCAGTATCTATAGAAGAAATCTGCAGAGCAGCTACCTGGAGCACACCGCATACATTCTTTAGACACTACAGATTACAGCTCTCTCCTTCAGAAGACCTCAGATTTGGGCGCAGAGTGTTAGAAGCAGTGGTCCCCCCCCCCAGGCGGTTATTCCTAGTCTAATCTCCAGGGGTGCCGTCATAGGGCGAGAGGAGAAAATATAAAATTACTAACCGGTAATTTCTTTTCTTTGAGCCTATGACGGCACCCCGCCTAAACCCACCCATTAGGGGAATTTACATATATAATGTAAAGCTAGATTTAATATAGATTCATATGTATATAAAATAGAATACTTTCATTTGAACAGACTTATAATTTGGTCTGGTTGACACGTGTTACACTTTTTTGCTGTGTGTTTTTCTACATGTGTGTTTTTAAGCCTTCGCTCCTAGGTTCTTGCTGACAGACTGGTGTGTTTGGGGCGGAGCGCTTCTTTTAAAGGTCCAGTGGTCCTGTTTCCTGTCCAATGGGAGGAGGTGGTCCTCTCCAGGGGTGCCGTCATAGGCTCAAAGAAAAGAAATTACCGGTTAGTAATTTTATATTTTTCATTTTTACTTTATAATTTTGAACCCTTTCCTCTAATACCTGTGGGGTCAAAATGCTCACTGCACACCAAGATAACTTCTTTGAGGGGTGCCCTTTCCAAAATGGGGTGACTTTTGGGGGGTTTCTCTTCTGCGGACACTACAGGGGCTCTGCAAACGCACCTGGCGCTCAGAAACTTCTACAGCAAAATCTGCACTGCAAATGCTAATTGGCGCTCCTTCCATTCTGAGCCCTGCTGTGTGCCCATACAGTGGTTTATGTCCACATATGAGGTACCGTTCTACTCAGGAGAACCTGCGTTACAGATTTTTGGGTGCGCTTTCTCTCCCTTTCCTTGTGAAGTTGAGAAATTTCAAACTAAAGGAACATTTTATTGGAAAAATTCTAGTTTTTCATTTTTACTGTCTAATTTTGAATACTTTCCTCTAATACCTGTGGGGTCAAAATGCTCACCACACCCCAAGATGTATTCTTTGAGGGGTTATCTTTCCAAAATGGGTTGACTTTTGGGGGGGGGGGGGTCACATCCCTGGCACTACAGGGGCACTGCAAACGCACCTGGCGCCTGAAAACTTGTACAGCAAAATCTGCACTGAAAATGCTAATAGGCGCTCCTTCCCTTCTGAGCCCTGCTGTGTGCCCATACAGTGGTTTACGCCCCCATATGGGGTACCATTGTACTCAGGAGAACCTGCGTTACAGATTTTGGGGTGCTTTTTCTCTCCTGTTGCTTGTGAAAATGAGATACTTTAATCTGAATGAACATATTACTTGAAAATTTATATTTTCCATTTTTTTCCGGCCTAATTGTGAACACTTTCCTCCAGCCCCTGTAGGGTTAAAATGCTCATTATACCCCTAGATTAATTCTTTAAGGTGTCTAGTTTCCAAAATGGGGTCACTTATGGGGGTTTCCAGTATACAAGCCTCCTAAACACACTTAAAAAAAGAACTGGTCCCTAAAAAAATTAGTTTTGGAAATTTCTTGAAAAATTGGTAATTTGCTGATACATTTCTAAGCCCCGTAACACCGAAGAAAAGTAAAATATGTTTACGAAATTATGCCAGAATAAAGAGGACATATTGGTAATGTGACCTAGTAACTAAAAAAAATAAATGTGATACAACTTTCTTTTCTTAGAAGCAGAGAATTTCAAAGTTAGTAAAGTGCAAATTTTTCAAATTTTTCATGATATTTTTATGTTTTTCACAAAAAACACAAAAGATAGTGACCAAATTTTACCACTAATATAAAGTACCATATGTTACAAAAAAAAAATCTCAGAATCGCTAGCATATGTTAAAGCATCACTGAGCTATAAGCGCATAAAGTGAGACAGGTCAGATTTTGAAAAATGAGCCTGGTCATTAAGGCCCAAATAGGCTTGGTTCCTAAGGGGTTAACGTCGACTTGTCGTTTCTGGATATGGAGGGTGCACACTGACTGCACATGTACCCTCCTCTATTTCCTTCTAAAAGGGTGTTTCCTTTGAGCTCTGGCTTGCTCTAACCCTTCCCCATCCTTTTAGTCACCTGAGTTTCCTCTTCCTGCCCTCAGTCTCCACAGGACAGACCTGCAGTCGTTTGCCCACCCGCCCTCCCTTTTTATCTTGGTTTGTCATGGTGTTTTGTTTCTTTTTGTGCTTCCTTTTTGTTATTATACTTAAGTCACAGCTGGTGGAAATTACCTGCTAGGCGGACTTGCATGGTAGGAGTCTGTTGTCCGACATACACCCCTTGGACTAAAGGCCCTATTCCACGGAACGATTATCGGTCGCATTCAGCAGATATCAGCCGAATACGGCCGATAATCGTCCCGTGGAATAACAGGCAATGATCAGCCGACATCATTCATGTTGGCTGATTGTTGCGTCGTTTGTCATTCAAACATGTTGAAAGACAAACGACTGATACAGCAGCGATCTGCTGCCATCGCTCTGTGGAATAGGAGCTCGGCAGCACACCACTGCTGTATGCTATGGGCTGCCGGGTGATTTCTCCCCCCCCCCCCCCCGCAACTCTTCCCGCACTCACCTGCTCGCTGCTGACGTGTTTGCTCCTCCAGTCGGGCCATGGAATAGGCCCTTAAGAGTTCAGCACTACGTGCCCAGTTATTGGTTTGGTTAAAGCAATAATAACTAAAAGCTGTGGCCGATCACCACCCAGCATAAAAGTAATATCAATGTATGTTCTGTGGTGAGCCCCCGCGGTGCTATGGCGGGGAACGGCCGGTCACTTGCTACATGGTGAAGTGCGACGCCCCTCCAGTGGTGGTTGGCCGAGATACAGCCAGGCCCAGTGAGGTTATGTTGTGACGCCAGTGCCGGTTGGGCACACAGGTATGGTGGCACACCTGCTGTTATTTTAGAGGGCCGGTTGTACCTTGTTCCCCTGTGGTCAGTGTCCTGCCAGGCTGCTACGGGGTCCCTTGGAAACTATCACGATGGGCCGGAGCGGTGTAGTGACCCTCCCGGACTATTGGCACCACCACCCACAGAAAGGGAAAATGTCCCAAGGCTATAGTGTACACTGTTGGTGCAGGCGAAGAATCACAAAGTTTCTTTATCATAAATAATCTCTTATGTACTTGGAGAGTTCTTGGGTACAACAGATCATACAGCTTTGCTTGGACAGGATACGCTTCCCTTGGAAAAGTACTTGATAACACACTTGATATGAACCCTAACCATCATTTGAATCCCACTGCCTTCCCGTGCCGGGGGGAAGGTGGAGACAGCCCGAGTCCCGCCTGGAAAACAGGAATACAGCCAAGGTCATAGGTTGTATCCCTGTTTTTCAGGCGGAACTCAGGCTGTCTCCACCTTCCCCTCAGAATGGGAAGACGGCAGGATTCAAATGCCGATGGTTCGGGTACGTACGAACCTGAACCTCGGCATGGTTCACTCATCTCTATTGATAATACACATGGTAGAACACTTGATAATACAGGTTCCAGATCTTTGATAAGAGTATAGTAGAGAGTACAGTCATGCCGACTGAGTTGCATGTTGAGAGATACAAAGGATCAGAGAAGCAGAGAGGAGGATGTCATGAGAGTCCCAACCCAAGTAGTACTGTGCTCTGCCGGGTTGTTGGAGGATGAGGTAGAAGAATACTTTAGAAGAATAAGAAGAGTACCTTTGCCCGTGTTTTGACCTTTGGGTCTTTATACCACCTAATGCCCCCTAGATTTGGGTGACACAGGGCCCAGACCTTGTTACCTGGGATGAGGGGAATGCTGAGGGTTTCCTGCTGACAACAGCACTGCGAGGTAGAGTTCATAGGCTCCTAGCAACTTTGCTCTATCTGGATCAGTTCCTAGCTCTGTGGCTTTCGTAGATACTGTCCTGCTCTGTGACTCTCCTAGTCCACGGCGTGGGTTAAGATGATCTCTGGCTTGTCCTCTCTTGTAAGTGCTTAACACTGCATAGTGTTGTATAGAGTTGACTGAAGAGAAACTGTTAGCTGTGTCTTGTCTTGTCAAACTATAACCCTTTACATATGTCAGCCGTGCAGTATAGAAGTACACATACCCATAATAGCGACATCTAGTGGCAAAACTTTATCGCTACCTCATCATCACTGACTAATGGTGTGTTTACACAGAAAGATTTATCTGACAGATTTTGGAAGCCAAAGCCAGGAATGGATTTGAAAAGAGGATAGATCCCAGTCTTTCCTTTATGACCTGATCCCTGTTTATAGTCTGTTCCTGGTTTTGGCTTCAAAGATCTGTCAGATAAATCTGTCTGTGTATACGCACCATAACAATAAGTACAGGCTTTTACGAGGGGTGTAACCAAGAGCAACACCCGTGGTGGGACATTCCTGGCAGCTATGCTTATTAATTCTGGTTGCTGTTTGCTTGGGGTCTGTGTGCAGTCAGATGACTCTGTATATGCTGTCCTGTGTGTGTACATGAGGAGCAGCACTATATCAGCCATTATTATTCTTTGTATATGACATTTTCTGTTCTGTAAGCTTTTAGCTGTCTCTGTCTTTGTCTGCACTCTCATGTCCAGCTTTCTCCTCCCTCCTCGATAAACTTGTAGCAGCTCATTGATCAGATTACAAGTCATATCCAGTAAGCAATTGTTGTCACTAAGGCTGCATTCACACGATCCGTGCCCCGACCCCCACCACGATCCACACCGTAAAAAAATAGGACATGTCCTAGTGTGCATCGCGGCCTTCTCTCCCTCCCCTCCGGTCATTGTGGCACAGATCATATGAATAAGGCCTAAGCTGACTTTGAGAGTGAAGGAAGTGTTAACAAACTAGTCACCTGTGGCAGCACCGCCCTCGTCTGACAGATCAGCGCAGCTTCCCCAAGCTGCCAGGGTAGCGGGCATAAGGAAACGCCGGTCCATTTATCCGCATACTGTGCAGCATGTGATTGCTGTCAGGAGACTAAAGTGCCGGGTCACTCAGATCCGGTCCCAGTCTTCCAGATGCTCTTATATAAGATTCCAGCTGCTTATGGTAAAACTGACATTCATTGAATAGCAGCCGCAAAGACATGTAAGTTCACACAATGGAAAGTGCCGCTCCGGCCGCACTCTCCATTGTACATTATGGTGAATTGGGATGCGGGCACATCCCAATTCAACAGAAATTAAGTTTACTGACACCGGCCGTTCTTTGACACGGCCGGGTCACAGAACACCCATTGTCTTTCGGTGTGAGAACCCGGCCTATATCTGTATAATCTGGGGAAAAAAAGGAAAACAGTGAACATGATAACAAATGTGACCAATAAAATTGAAGGGGGAAATAAGGTTCAGGAGGGAAATGAATGTAAAGCTGCCTGGCACTAACACATCTATCCAACCATCTTCTATTCTAGTAGATACAACACTCATATAACAAAAGGATGGGAACAGAATTCTACATGCGTATTTATCAGACAACTATAAAAATGAATTTTCTAACTTTTAATTGGATAATCCCTTTAAGTGTACCAGAATATTTTGTCCTATAAGGGACGAAAACTGTTGAGATAATTGTGAAAATCACAGCATCACATTGTCTCCTGTAACTCCATCATCATTATGCTTGTAAGGCTAGGTTCACACTGCGTTTTCAGCATGCGTTTAACAGATCCGTTTTTTTAACGTCCAGAAAAATAGGGTCAGCAACGTTTTTTGGTACGTTTTGGTCCGCAAAAAAAAACGGATCCGTTTTTTTTATAATGGAAGTCAATGGAAAAACGGATGCACACAAATGAATCCGTTTTTTGCAATCCGTTTTTCATGCGTTTTTTGCAAAAAACGCATGCGTTAAACGGATGCTGAAAACGCAGTGTGAACCTAGCATAAGTGACCGGGGACGCTGGACGTCTGATCTGTGGAAGCTTCTAGAATGATCTAGGACAGGTAGACTATATATAAGATTCTGTCAGTGTTCTGCAGGTTCTAGAAGACGTCATTCTTGTGTCTCCTATTGTTTCCTAGATGACGACACCCGGTGGTTTCACCAGGGGATTTTTCAGTATGAAGATCATGTCCTGAGGATGACG
The DNA here is from genome assembly GCF_027789765.1 of Dendropsophus ebraccatus. Classification (NCBI taxonomy): domain Eukaryota; kingdom Metazoa; phylum Chordata; class Amphibia; order Anura; family Hylidae; genus Dendropsophus; species Dendropsophus ebraccatus. Next base: position 8,407,198 of record NC_091458.1, on the reverse strand, counting down.
TATGAATATTTCCAGGATGATCTGCAGCTCATTGTGGAGAACCTGGACCCTCACCCACTTCTCAGAGAGCTCAAAGCCCGGAATATCCCTGATATAGAGGTGAGAGGCCATGACCTGCCGGTGTTATATACAGGAGCCCCCCCCCCCCGTGTTATCATGTGTTCTATACAGGAGCCCACCATGTTATCATGTGTTATATACAGGAGCCCCCCCCCCCCCCGTGTTATCATGTGTTATATACAGGAGACCCCCCCCCCGTATTATGTGTTATATACAGGAGACCCCCCCCCCCCCCCCGTGTTATTATGTGTTATATACAGGAGACCCCCGTGTTATCATGTGTTATATACAGGAGCCCCCCGTGTTATCATGTGTTATATACAAGAGCCCCCCGTGTTATCATGTGTTATATACAGGAGACCCCCCCCCCCCCGTGTTATTATGTGTTATATACAGGAGACCCCCGTGTTATCATGTGTTATATACAAGAGCCCCCCGTGTTATCATGTGTTATATACAGGAGCCCCCCCCCCCGTGTTATCATGTGTTATATATACAGGAGCCCCCCCCCCCCCGTGTTATCATGTGTTATATACAGGAGCCCCCCGTGTTATCATGTGTTATATACAGGAGCCCCCCGTGTTATCATGTGTTATATACAGGAGCCCCATCCCCCCCCCCCCCCCCCCCCCCCCCCCCCGTGTTATCATGTGTGTTATAGAGGAGCTGTGCGTCACGGCCGGCTGGTCACAGCGGCCCCACGCTCCTCCTCCACGTTGATTGCATTGGAGGATTGGATTGCACGTCATGAGCGGGCCGAGTGCGCAGAGGGCCACAGCAGCAGGAGCTCTACTACTGCCAGGCAGCGGGAGCGGTCTGCGTCAGGTCAGGTGTGTGTGAGTGAGTTTGTCTGTCTGTGTGTGTGAGTCTGTCGGTCGTGGGGGTAGTGTCACGCTCACCGCCTTGCAGCTCTGCCATCCTCCGCACTCTTCTCCTTCCATGTTCCCACACAGGCAGCAGTGACAGAGACGCTGCCTGTGCCCAATGCGTCCCGCAGGGGCATCTGTAAGGGGGGAGGGAGAGAGAGGGGGCATCTATATGTGGTGGAGAGAGAGGAGGCCCTTCTATAAGCGGGGGGATCTATGAAGGGGGAGAGAGAAGGGGGGGCATCTATATGTGGGGGAGAGCGAGGGGGCCCTTCTATAAGGGGGGGCATCTATGAAGGGGGAGAGAGAAGGGGGGCATCTATATGTGAGGGAGAGCGAGGGGGCCCTTCTATAGGGGGGGGGGCATTTATGAGTGGGGAGAGAGAGTGGGGCATCTATGAGGGGGGGGGAGAGTGGGGCATCTATAAGGGGGGGGGGGAGAGGGGGGCATCTATAAGGGGGGGGGAGAGGGGGGCATCTATAAGGGGGGGAGAGAGAGGGGGCATCTATAAGGGGGGGGGGAGAGTGGGGCATCTATAAGGGGGGGAGAGAGGGGGGCATCTATATGTGGTGGAGAGAGAGGGGGCCCTTCTATAAGGGGAGTGGGGGCATCTATGAAGGGGGAGAGAGAAGGGGGGCATCTATAAGGGGGGGGGAGAGAGGAGGCATCTATAAGGGGGGGAGAGAGAGGGGGCATCTATAAGGGGGGGAGAGAGGGGGGGCATCTATATGTGGGGGAGGAGAGAGAGGGGGGCATCTATATGTGGGGGAGGAGAGAGAGGGGGCATCTATAAGGGGGGGAGAGAGAGTTGGGCATCTATAAGGGGGGGGAGAGAGAGTGGGGCATCTATAAGGGGGGGAGAGAGAGTGGGGCATCTATAAGGGGGGGAGAGAGAGGGGGCATCTATAAGGGGGGGAGAGAGGGGCGGCATCTATATGTGGGGGAGGAGAGAGAGGGGGGCATCTATATGTGGGGGAGGAGAGAGAGGGGGCATCTATAAGGGGGGGAGAGAGAGTGGGGCATCTATAAGGGGGGGAGAGAGAGTGGGGCATCTATAAGGGGGGGAGAGAGAGTGGGGCATCTATAAGGGGGGAGGAGAGAGAGGGGCATCTATAAGGGGGAGAGAGAGAGTGGGGCATCTATAAGGGGGGGGGAGAATGGGGCATCTATAAGGGGGGGAGAGAGAGTGGGGCATCTATAAGGGGGGGGAAGAGGGGGGCATCTATATGTGGAGGAGAGAGAGGGGGCCCTTCTATAAGGGGGGGCATCTATGAGGGGGGAGAGAGAGGTGGGGCATCTATGAGGGGGGGGAGGAGAGAGGGGGGCATCTATGAGGGGGGGGAGGAGAGAGGGCCCTTCTATAAGGGGGGGCTGGTGATGTTAGTATATGGTGGTATTAGTCAGTAGCAGCGGTGGTGTTAGTCAGTGTGTGGTGGTATTAGTAGCAGGGTTGGTGTTAGTCAGTGTGTGGTGGTATTAGTCAGTAGCAGGGTTGGTGTTAGTCAGTATGTGGTGGTATTAGTGTGTGGTGGTATTAGTCAGTAGCAGCGGTGGTGTTAGTCAGTGTGTGGTGGTATTAGTCAGTAGCAGGGTTGGTGTTAGTCAGTATGTGGTGGTATTAGTCAGTAGCAGCGGTGGTGTTAGTCAGTGTGTGGTGGTATTAGTCAGTAGCAGGGTTGGTGTTAGTCAGTGTGTGGTGGTATTAGTAGCAGGGTTGGTGTTAGTCAGTGTGTGGTGGTATTAGTCAGTAGCAGGGTTGGTGTTACTCAGTATGTGGTGGTATTAGTGTGTGGTGGTATTAGTCAGTAGCAGCGGTGGTGTTAGTCAGTGTGTGGTGGTATTAGTCAGTAGCAGCGGTGGTGTTAGTCAGTGTGTGGTGGTATTAGTCAGTAGCAGCGGTGGTGTTAGTCAGTGTGTGGTGGTATTAGTCAGTAGCAGGGTTGGTGTTAGTCGGTATGCGGTGGTATTCATCAGCAGCAGCGGTAATGTTAGTCAGTATGCAGTGGTATTAATCAGTATGTGCCGGTATTATTATTATTATAATATATATATATTATATATTGTAGAGGTGTCACTGGAGAAGTGTTCGAGGGGAGGTACATCTCACCCAGGCTACTGCATATGGTGAGATGGTGAATCCAGGTGAGATCTGTCACTCAGCAGTATTATGCTGCTGAGTTGTTCTTTCCATTTTCCGGGCCTGGACTTACTGGAATGGCGGGTAGGTTGGTAGTGGGACCTGCCATTCCCTTCCCCCGATCCAGTTCGGGTGTTGCAGTCAGGTGTGTCCTGATGAGCCTGCAACAGGAGAAAAGCTCCACAGAGCTGCAGGGGATTGCTCTCAGCCAGGGGTGAACAGCCTGCATGCTGTGTCTCCTGGGAGCAAGGAATACTGCCGCCGCTGGGGCCTACTCATACCCCGCCATACCGCCTATGGAAGTGTCAGACAGGTGACCTGTGTATTAGTAAGTGCCCAGACGGGCAGGATGTTTTGTTTTATTCTTCAAGCACGGTGTTGCTGTATTTATTTTGCTGGACTGTTTATGCCACAGATAAACGCCAAGCTGTTATTTTCAAAGCCAAGTCTGCTGTGAACTGTGTCAAATCACACCATCCCCCGGGAAGATCCCTACAATATATATTATACACCAGTAGCATCACTTGGCCGTGAAAGGGGGGCCCAAGTTGACGTCTCGCACCAGGGCCCAGAAGACATTAGCTACGCCCCTGAAGGGGGCTATGAAATCACTGCTGTATTCTTTTCTATAGTCTGCAGGGTGTAATACTCTGCAGCATTTGTATCTGGTGGCTATATGGTGAGTGTATGCAGGGCTCCAGACTAAAAAATTTACCTAGGAGCCATTGGCTCCTAACCTGAAAAATTTAGGCGCCAAATAGAATATTTGGTCGCCAACATTTTAAAACATGGAAAATTAATGTTATGTTAAATGGGACTTACTGTGTGCAGAGGCCGCCGCGGCAGCATCCTCTTCCTCCTCTTCCTCCTCTTCCTCCTCTCCTTAGTTTGAAAACGTTCTACATGGAAACTTGTACACACACACTGAGGGAAGTGGTACTGTGCAGTCTATATATACAGATTAATAAATCTGGGCGCCATTTACAAGATATCAGTCGCATTGGCGATATTAGTAAGAATATTGGTTGTGTACACTTACTTTCCTTCTGTGATAATTTTGGGCGTTATATATGTAAGAAAATAGTGTGACATAGTAGATCTTTGCAGTGGGGGGCATTTATATGTGGGCTGGTGGGGTTTGTGTGCCAGGGCTGCTTTTCTTCCCCAGTCCGGCCCTGTGTTATATACAGGAGCTCCCCCATGTTGTCATGTGCTATATACAGGAGCCCCCCGTGTTATCATGTGTTATATACAGGAGCCCCCCGTGTTATCATGTGTTATATACAGGAGCCCCCCATGTTGTCATGTGTTATATACAGGAGCCCCCCCGTGTTGTCATGTGTTATATACAGGAGCCCCCCCGTGTTGTCATGTGTTATATACAGGAGCCCCCCGTGTTATCATGTGTTATATACAGGAGCCCCCCGTGTTGTCATGTGTTATATACAGGAGCCCCCCGTGTTATCATGTGTTATATACAGGAGCCCCCCCATGTTGTCATGTGCTATATACAGGAGCCCCCCGTGTTATCATGTGTTATATACAGGAGCCCCCCCATGTTGTCATGTGCTATATACAGGAGCCTCCCGTGCTATATACAGGAGCCCCCCCATGTTATCATGTGTTATATACAGGAGCCCCCCGTGTTATCATGTGTTATATACAGGAGCCCCCCCCCCCGTGTTATCATGTGTTATATACAGGAGCCTCCCCATGTTATCATATGTTATATACAGGAGCCCCCCGTGTTATATACAGGAGCTCCCCGTGTTATCATGTGTTATATACAGGAGCCCCCGTGTTATCATGTGTTATATACAGGAGCCCCCCGTGTTATCATGTGTTATATACAGGAGCCCCCCGTGTTATATACAGTAGCCCCCCATGTTATATACAGGAGCCCCCCCCCGTGTTATCATGTGTTATATACAGGAGCCCCCCCCCCCCCATGTTATCATGTGTTATATACAGGAGCCCCCCGTGTTATCATGTGTTATATACAGGAGCCCCCCCCCCGTGTTATCATGTGTTATATACAGGAGCCCCCTGTGTTATCATGTGTTATATACTGGAGCCCCCCCCATGTTATCATGTGTTATATACATGAGCCCCCCATGTTATCATGTGTTATATACAGGAGCCCCCGTGTTATCATGTGTTATATACAGGAGCCCCCCGTGTTATCATGTGTTATATACAGGAGCCCCCCGTGTTATATACAGTAGCCCCCCATGTTATATACAGGAGCCCCCCCCCGTGTTATCATGTGTTATATACAGGAGCCCCCCCCCCCCCGTGTTATCATGTGTTATATACAGGAGCCCCCCCCCCCCGTGTTATCATGTATTATATACAGTAGCCCCCCCCCCCCCCCCGTGTTAGCTTGTGTTATATACAGGAGCCCCCTGTGTTATCATGTGTTATATACTGGAGCCCCCCCCATGTTATCATGTGTTATATACAGGAGCCCCCCGTGTTATCATGTGTTATATACAGGAGCCCCCCGTGTTATCATGTGTTATATACAGGAGCCCCCCGTGTTATCATGTGTTATATACAGGAGCCCCCCCCGTGTTATCATGTGTTATATACAGGAGCCCCCCCCGTGTTATCATGTGTTATATACAGGAGCCCCCCATGTTATCATGTGTTATATACAGGAGCCCCCGTGTTATCATGTGTTATATACAGGAGCCCCCCGTGTTATAGGGGCAGGTTTTTTCATGTCATTGTAGTGATGTCTCTGAGAGGTTAAAGAGGCAGTGTCGCAAATTTTTATATATATATTTCTCATTCAACAGGGGTTGTGATAACAATCATTTTTGCAATATACTCTTTACTTTCTTTTACCTCTTTTATATTTAAATCAACACTAAACATTTGTCCACTAGATGTCTCCCTTCCTGGCAAAACTGCAGCCCATGCTTCCTCCACGTCTTTTCTCAGAAAAGACACACACACAGGAGCAGTAAGCAGCCATGTGGAAACAGGAAGTGGCAGCCCACACACAGGAGCAGTAAGCAGCCATGTGGAGACAGGAAGTGGCAGCCCACACACACAGAAGCAGTAAGCAGCCATGTGGAGACAGGAAGTGGCAGCCCACACACACAGAAGCAGTAAGCAGCCATGTGGAGACAGGAAGTGGCAGCCCACACACACAGAAGCAGTAAGCAGCCATGTGGAGACAGGAAGTGGCAGCCCCCACACACAGAAAGCAGCCATGTGGAGACAGGAAGTGGCAGCCCACACACACAGAAGCAGTAAGCAGCTATGTGGAGACAGGAAGTGGCAGCCCACACACAGAAGCAGTAAGCAGCCATGTGGAGACAGGCAAATAAGGTGTGATTCCTGGAAGAAGGAACGCCCTACATTAGGGGAGTGAACCTTCAGCCGACCACATGACTCATTCACAAAAGTGGCTAAAGGAATACAAGGATTCTTATAGGAACATATGCTCAGTACACATAAAACAAATCAGTTTTGTAGTTTAACCCAAATGGGAACCTTCTATTCATAGTAAGGATCCAGTAAGCGCCTCTCTTTCTTAAAAGATGGACCCAATCTCCTCCTCCTCCTCCAATCGCCGTGCCCGCTAATACAGTAATCAGATGCAGCTGTCAAACATGACAGCTGCATCCGATTACCAGACGCAGCACTTCCCTGGTGTCTAGTGGGGAGATCGCCTCTCCGGGATGTTATCCCGGAGGAGCGATCTCTGTAACTGAAGCCGGCCGGGGACCGCTCCAAGATGGCGCCGTCCCCGGCTCGGCACTCGTTTACTTCCGGCTGCAGCAGCCGGAAGTAAACGAGTGCCTATCTTATGGATCTCTGCAGCATATCTATGCTGCAGAGATCTCTGAGAGATCAAAGCACTTATACTAGAAGTCCCCCAGGGGGGGAATAACCCTAACCCCAGGGGGGGAATAACCCTAACCCCAAGGGGGCTTCTAGTATAAGTGTAAAAGTAAAAAAAAAAGTGTCATTATTAGTAAAAAAGCCCCCTCCACTAATAAATAAAAGTCTGAATCACCCCCCTTTTCCCAGGTTATAAATAAAAGTAAATAAATAAATAAACATGTTTGGTATCGCCGCGTGCGTAATCGCCCGAACTATTAATTAATCACATTCCTGATCTCGTACGGTAAACGGCATCAGCGCAAAAAACCCCAAAGTGCAAAATTGCGCATTTTTGGTCGCATCAAATCCAGAAAAATTGTAATAAGCGATCAAAAAGTCGTATATGCGCAATCAAGGTACCGATAGAAAGAACACATCATGGCGCAAAGAATGACACCTCGCACAGCCCCATAGACCAAAGGATAAAAGCGCTATAAGCCTGGGAATGGAGCGATTTTAAGTGACGTATATTTGTTGACAACGGTTTGAATTTTCTACAGGCCATCAGATACAATATAAGTTATACATGTTATATATCGTTTTAATCATAATGACTTGAGGAACATGCATAATTCAGTTTTACCCCAGGGCGAATGGCGTAAAAACACATTTCCCCCAAATAAACAAAATGCGTTGGTTTTTTTTCAATTTCACCACACTTTGAATTTTTTTCTGGTTTCGCAGTGTACTTTATGCAAAAATTCAGCCTGTCATTGCAAAGTACAATTAGTGACGCAAAAAATAAGGGCTCATGTGGGTTTCTAGGAGGAAAAATGCAAGTGCTATGGCCTTTTAAGCACAAGGAGGAAAAACCGAAAACGCAAAAATCGAAATTGGCTCTGTCCTTAAGGGGTTTAAAGACCCCTAATTTCCCATAGAAAATAATGGCCCATTGGAAATAATGACCACACTCTAAACGCTGACAGCCAATCAGAGCACATATGCAAATAGCAGAAATATAGCAGCCAATAGGAACTCTAAGGTCTTGTCAGGCAATGCATCATAACATCCACACAGTCACATGTCCACTATTGGCCAATAGAAGATGTAGAAGATGGAAGGTCCTTAACGATTTTGCCTCACTGACATGAGTAAGATTGTCATGGTAACCGAGCAATGATCTTTACCATTATAAGTACTCATGTCGCTCTTGAAGGGAACTGGCTCGCTCTTAAAGAGGGATCTGGGGTGATGCAATGTAAAATAGGGCAAGATGTTAATAAGATACTTTTACAAAAAGAGGCACGCTGGATTCTAGCTACGAATGCTCAGGGTCCAAGCGGATTAAATGATAGAATAGACCTCAGCGTGTTTCTTTAACATAGAGTACATCACATGTTGTTTTTAAATGTTTTGTTACGCCCCCTCATCTACGTCAGTAAGCGTATAACTCACCTGTGTACGTGAATGAGGTAGCGACGTCTGACAGAAGCGCCGGCAGGGCGTGAAGCAGCTGTCACGTCTCTTGTGATCCAAGTGTACTGGCGTTCCTACCACCCGATTATACATGGATTACTTTTAAACCATGATGAACGAATAAAGAAGAATATATTTTACTGGGTGAGTGCGCCCTTGTATTTCTCACTGGGTGTGTTATGCTATGAACTTTGGCTATTGAGAGCAGCACCATGATCCCCAGGTCCACCACGCTAAACCCACTGTGCACTCCAATCCTCCACTTCCTTCTTTCAGTGTTTTTAGTGCAGGCGCTGTGACTTTCTTTGTATCTACATGAAATAAAGTTTTACACTACATTACACATTTACATACCCCATATACCAATCCGCATATACAAATGGCCCCCAGGGTGTTTTCGGCGTCGGACGCATACGCTATTATTGCCTCCGACATCGAAACAGCCAGTGAGGATGAATAGGGGGATCCTTTTTTCATCCTCATCATCCAGTGACGTGTCTGGGGGTAGCGTAGCGTACGCTGCCCCCCAGACACGTCTTTTCCGCCAGTACCGTCCCAATAAGAGATGACGGTATGGTGTGAAAATCTACAAACTCTGAGAGTACCTCAGGGTACACTTACAGATTTAGGGTACGTGCACACTGCGGAATGGTGAAGGATAACCCTTTGTGCATTCCGCAGCTGGCACCCCCCTGCACACTGATGCGGGCGCGTCTCCGTCTCACCCGTGTCATAGACTCCATTCTATGCACGGGCGGATTCCGTTGTCCGTCAACGTGTTCATTCTTTGGACGGACGACAGAATCCGCCCGTGCATAGAATGGAGTGTGACATGGGTGGAGACGCGCGCCCGCATCAGTTTGCCAATTGGTGCCAGCTGCGGAATGCACAAAGGGTTATCATTCGCCATTCCGCAGTGTGCATGTACCCTTACAGTGTATGAGGGAAGGGACATCTGAATCCCGCCACAGATGCCTCCCCCCATCCTCGGAGTTAGTGGGAAGATCGTCCAGTAACTGATCTTCCCACTGCTGGATAAAGGTTACCACCTGTACGGGGATAACTTTTAATATGATACTTTTTAATATGATACTACAATAAAAATTCTACTTTTTATGGAGCTGCGGAACTTTTTTTATTTTGGACTTCCAAGATGTAGCAGAGCTGAGTTTGCCAGAAGCTTGTACAGTGACATCTGCATGTCTGTATGAATAGTGCAGCTGAGATTATTTTATATTATTGGTGATACTAATTATATATTGGTTACATCTGGCACTGAAGGAGTTACCTGTCATTCTCAGCTCTGCTACATCTAAACAAGATAGCTCCGCGCTTCCTCTCTCCCTCTCTCCCATCCAATGCAAGGGTGCCAGCAGCTCGGGTTACCCCTGTACGACTATGGCATGGCACCAGCTGCAGCTAATCTCTTGCTTCTATATGATAGTCTATATGGATTATAACTTAGATGCAGAGCTGGGAAGCCTTACTGCAGTCAGGCAGGGGTTAACACAAAATTACTATATGGTGTTTGGCAGAGTGCTATGTAGTCTATAGAGTATGTAGCCTCTGTACTACTCCATATAGTAGTCCTGCCCATACTAGGCCTGCTGTGAGGGCAGATGACATCACTTCCTGTACCTGCCCATACTAGGCCTGCTGTGAGGGCAGATGACATCACTTCCTGTACCTGCCCATACTAGGCCTGCTGTGAGGGCAGATGACATCACTTCCTGTACACGCCCATACTAGGCAGCTGTGAGGGCAGATGACATCACTTCCTGTACACGCCCATACTAGGCAGCTGTGAGGGCAGATGACATCACTTCCTGTACACGCCCATACTAGGCAGCTGTGAGGGCAGATGACATCACTTCCTGTACCTGCCCATACTAGGCAGCTGTGAGGGCAGATGACATCACTTCCTGTACAAGGCTGCATGGAGTAATTTTTTTTTTTACACTTGATGACTTGTACACTTCAAATATCAATTGTTTCATATCACTGGGTGAAAGTAGAACAATTCCCAGGTTAGTAGGAGGAGACCTCAATAGTCTACAGTCCAGTCTCTGTGGAGTATTGACCCCCCCTTCCCCCACCACACATACATTAGGGGGTCAGTAGATCATATACTTAAAAACAAAAGTAAAAAAACTTCCAATCTGCGCTTTCTGATTGACACCAATCCCCACCACGTATCCTGGTACCGTACTATACACTGATGATCCAACTCTACTCCACCTGTTATACTGCTGGTAATGTACTATACACTGATGATCCAATTCTATTCCACCTGATATACTGCTGGTACTGTACTATACACTGATTTTCCAACTCTACTCCACCTGATATACTGCTGGTACTGTACTATACACTGATGATCCAACTCTACTCCACCTGATATACTGCTGGTAATGTACTATACACTGATGATCCAACTCTACTCCACCTGATATACTGCTGGTACTGTACTATACACTGATGATCTAATTCTATTCCACCTGATATACTGCTGGTAATGTACTATACACTGATGATCCAACTCTACTCCACCTGATATACTGCTGGTAATGTACTATACACTGATGATCCAACTCTACTCCACCTGATATACTGCTGGTAATGTACTATACACTGATGATCTAATTCTATTCCACCTGATATACTGCTGGTAATGTACTATACACTGATGATCCAACTCTACTCCACCTGATATACTGCTGGTAATGTACTATACACTGATGATCCAACTCTACTCCACCTGATATACTGCTGGTAATGTACTATACACTGATGATCCAACTCTACTCCACCTGATATACTGCTGGTAATGTACTATACACTGATGATCTAATTCTATTCCACCTGATATACTGCTGGTAATGTACTATACACTGATGATCCAACTCTACTCCACCTGATATACTGCTGGTACTGTACTGTACACTGATGATCCAACTCTACTCCACCTGATATACTGCTGGTAATGTACTATACACTGATGATCCAACTCTACTCCACCTGATATACTGCTGGTACTGTACTGTACACTGATGATCCAACTCTACTCCACCTGATATACTGCTGGTACTGTACTATACACTGATGATCCAACTCTACTCCACCTGATATACTGCTGGTAATGTACTATACACTGATGATCCAACTCTATTCCACCTGATATACTGCTGGTAATGTACTGTACACTGATGATCCAACTCTACTCCACCTGATATACTGCTGGTAATGTACTATACACTGATGATCCAACTCTACTCCACCTGTTATACTGCTGGTTATGTCCACTCTTCACCGTTATACAGGGAATAAGGATGATACTACCATAACCGCAGCCCTAACCGGACGTCCAGGGATAGTCTTATGGGGGGCTCCTCCACAGGGGATTCCAGTTGTTCGTGAAATCCATGAATAAATCCAAAACAGTGTGGGCGGTGCGTTCCAGGCAGTGAAGTGTCGGTGTAGTATAACGGGACGTCACAATGAGCGGATAACAAAAATGTTCAGGTTCAGACGAGAAAATCCATCTTCTCCAAATGCTGGGACTGAATACCGAGTGTTTGTTTCTCCAATGTTTTCTCATCACTGATTGTGACGTCACACAAACGGATGCTGGAGAGGGACAGAAGACCTGAACGTGTTTTGGAAGATTTCTGCTTCCTTTTCCGTCTGTCCGTCTCCTCTTTCCGCTTTCCTTATATACATTCCCCGTGCAGAAGAAACTCTCAAAGATGCAAATGTTTTGGCATTAAGGGCTCATTCACACTGAGTAATTCTGGTGGAGCTCGTGCCGCGGACTCCGCTTGAAGTTCTGCTTGTCCTATTCATTGAATATAATGCCTCTTGCACCCTCCGCTGTCTGCCAAATGTATTGACTTGTCCTCTCCAGTTGCATTTTATTACTTCAATAACGCCACAAACGCAGTTACTGAGACGTCCAGTGTGTTTATCCTTAAAGTGTCTAGATAAGGGGGGGCCTATATCCTCCTTCTATATTGTGCTCATGCTCCCCCATCCTTACACTCCCAGCTCTCTCTTCTGCGTATAACAAGTTTATTGCACGGACATGTAATAGAATAGGTCTCCCCTTATGTCTGACACGTTATATATCCTTCCCCTTTCTGTATGACTCCATTATTGCCGACCATCTTTTACAAGGAAAGAAACCGTCTTTATAATTTCCCAGAATGTGGGATTTATTTGGCTCCTCGCCTCCTGCTCTCCCCTATATTGTAGGGAATATAAAACTACACAAAGATAATTCCACACACAGGACCACAATATTACAGCATAATAAATAACCCAGAGCTCAGTACCATACCAATATACATGTATAGCGCCCCCCCCCCATTAGCCAGGTATCCTAGATCCCTCTATCTAACACCATACAGCACAGCTCAGTACCATACCAATATATATGTATAGCGCCCCCCCCCCCATTAGCCGGGTATCCTAGATCCCTCTATCTAACACCATACAGCACAGCTCAGTGCCATACCAATATACATGTATAGCGCCCCTCCCCCCCATTAGCCGGGTATCCTAGATCCCTCTATCTAACACCATACAGCACAGCTCAGTACCATACCAATATACATGTATAGCGCCCCCCCCCCATTAGCCGGGTATCCTAGATCTCCTCTATCTAACACCATACAGCACAGCTCAGTGCCATACCAATATACATGTATAGCGCCCCTCCCCCCCATTAGCCGGGTATCCTAGATCCCTCTATCTAACACCATACAGCACAGCTCAGTACCATACCAATATACATGTATAGCGCCCCCCCCCCCCCCCCATTTGCCGGGTATCCTAGATCCCTCTATCTAACACCATACAGCACAGCTCAGTACCATACCAATATACATGTATAGCGCCCCCCCCCCCATTAGCCGGGTATCCTAGATCCCCTCTATCTAACACCATACAGCACAGCTCAGTACCATACCAATATACATGTATAGCGCCCCTTCCCCCCCATTAGCCGGGTATCCTAGATCCCTCTATCTAACACCATACAGCACAGCTCAGTACCATACCAATATACATGTATAGCGCCCCCCATCCATTAGCCGGGTATCCTAGATCCCTCTATCTAACACCATACAGCACAGCTGCCCCCGGGGGTACCTGTACGCAGACAGAACAGGTAATATTATGGCTTTACATCCTCTGGTATATCGCTGGACGGGCACCTGTGCTGTATGACAGGAGGGAACTGGGGGGTTAACCCTTTGCTGTGATTTATCTTTGTATAATGTTCCTTATGTCGGATCTTTCTTGTGTTCTAGGAATACCAGAGTCTAGAAGATGATAGAAGAACATTGGCCCGGACGTTACTACGGGATATGTATGACAGAGGAAGAGAAGCTGTGATAGCATTGTGGGTCAGTCTATACGTCTTACAGAAGAATCATGGCTCCCTTGACCTGCACGCTGTACTGGAGGAAGTCCGTCATACAGGTATCATTGTGGATGAGACGTCAGCATGGAATAGGGGTTGTCATTACTTACATAGAACACAATAATAAGATCTCCCCTCTGGATCTGGAGCTGATTCCCATTTACCTGCTGCAGAGAAAACTTCCTACCGATCTGACCAACGCACCAGAAAATGTTTCTCAGGGGTGAAGCTATAGGGATGGCAGAGGTCGCAGTACTGACTGGGCCACAAACCTTGGGGGTGCTGCTATGTGTCAGGGTGCTACACACATACTCCGGACTCTGGCTAACATCATTGTGTACAACGGTGGTTAAAAGGGAAAAGAAATTGGGAACATTGAGATTAATGTAACCAGATGGTTGTGAATGGATATGGAGTCTGACCAGTGGCTGATGATGTAGCCCATAGCTCCTGGGCTCTAATGTATGTACATTATTATTCTTCATGCAGCAGTGATGGCGGCTATACAGGGAATCCCTCACATCTCTCATCTCTTATTAGGTGACTCTCTGGTGGAGCAAATCATACTGGATAAAGATGGGCACCAACTTACCCCAAAGCTGATAGGTAAGTGTACATTATATAACCGTATTATCATCACAATGCTAGAAAGAGCTTTGGTGGTGGACGGATCAGCACATGCAGGTCTGTGGGGCGTAATCACTGCTGGAAGGGGCAAAATAATAGAACTTGTCAGCAAGGGACATGATCAGTATTTCTCCAGCAGCCATTTACAGAGCAGGATTAAGCGGCTTCAGGCGGATGTAATGCCCAGGAAGGCGGATGTAATGCCCAGGAAGGCGGATGTAATGCCCAGGAAGGCAAGCACCTCTCGTAGCCAGTGACAGGCGTCTGAGAAAGCTCTGCTGCAGAGTGACTTCTTTCACAGCGAGAAAACCATTTACCATAGATGTTAGTTTCTCTAATTTATCTGCTGGTATTGTAAAGACCATCTGTAGAGAATCTATTTCTATACCTAGGAAGGAAAGCAAAGTAGTTGGACCTTCTGTTTTGTCTGCTGCAATGGGAACCCCAAACCTCTCCATGAAAAACAAAAAGGAAGAGTAGAAATTGACAAATGTTTCCATCACCTGGAGCCACAAACAGGAAGTCGTTGAGGTGTTGTATGATGGCATTACTACCAGCTTTATACCATACCACCAATTCAAGGAATGAACTGAACAATTCAAAATAGTGGCATGATATGGAGCAGCCCATCGGCAAGCAGGTGTTATAATAAATTGTGCCATCCAATTGGAAACCTAGAAGATGATAACATTCCGGGTGGACTGGGAGAAGTCTAAAAGCGGATCATATGTCCGACTTTGCTAGAAGGACTCCCGGACCTGCAGCTCTTAACATGGTGACCGCCCTGTGAAAAGAGACATAGGAAATGGTGGCATCCTCTTTTGAGATTATATTGTTAATTGAACTGCCTTTCGGATGCGATAGATGATGAATTAGCCTAAATTTACTGGATTCTTTTTTTGGACTACACGTAATGAGCATGGGTCTCCAAACTGCGGCCCCCCCAGCTGTTGTTATACTTCATTTCCCATCATGCCAGGACAGCCAAATCCAAAGCTTTACCTGGCTGGGCATGATGGGAATTGTGGTTTTGCATCAGCTGGAGGGCCGGAGTTTGGAGACCCATGCCAAATGGAAATATTCTGGGATTAGAAAATGAAGGGTAGTTAAAGGGGCCTTCTATTCTACCCAATGCTACTTCTTGTTCAAATTTTTCTTTCAATACTTGTGGGTGCAGCTTGGCTGACTTTAAGTTGTCTGACCATGTAGACGATAAAGGTAGGTTAAAGGGTTTAAAAAAAAAAGTCATCTAAAAATCCTTCCAATACCATATTGACTGCTTGCCTATTGGGATACCTATTTTGCCATTGGCGAATCTCGTCCACGCTCACTTGGGTTCTGTCCTTCGGCTGCAGGTACCTGTCTACCTGGTTTGGTGACTCTGGTTGCAGCTTGCAGGCCTTCACGCGTGTGGAGCATTTATGCTTAAATTTGCTGAGGCCAAAGAATCTGCAGTGGCCCTCGTTTAATAACCAACACGTGTTTGGTCTTCTAATGGCCACTGCTCCTGAAGTAGCATGTGAGGCAGCGGCTCTTGACTGAAAGGCGGGTATCTTTGTGACATCATTAATCTGAGCCATACATCTGTAGCTTTTACACCCCAGCTTATTTCTGACTGGAGTGCCATGCTGCAACTAAACTCTTCTCGTACTTCCACCTCGCACTTCCTACCTCCACCACAACCCCTGGCAGTCCCTGTACACCTTCCTTATGCCCCTATTCCACGGATCGTTTAAAGGAGCAATATCGTTTGTATTCGGCCGATACCGGCCGCTACGAACGATATTCTTCCCGTGGAATAGAGTGCAACGATCAGCCGACATCGTTCATGTCGGCTGATCGTTGCAGTCGCTTGTTTTTCAACATGTTGAAAAACAAGCGACTGATATAGCAGCGATCTGCTGCCGTCGCTCCGTTGAATAGGAGCGTCTGCAGCAGGCGCTGCTATATCCTATGGGCTGCCCGGACGATCAGCGATCCTCCGAGCAGCCCCCCCGCCGCCCCTCCCGCACTCACCCGCTGGCTGCCGCCGCGTTGACTAGCGGCGGCAGCAAGCGGGGAACGAGGAGCAAACGAGCGCTAATAGCGCTCGTTTGCTCCTCTAAAACGCCCCGTGTAATAGGGCCTTTAGTCAGATCCTTGTCCACAATTATGACCTCTGCTGTTCCTGAGCTGTGAGCGGTGTATAGCATTTGCATAGCAAATCAGACAGGACGGGAGCCGTCTATTGGCTTCTATGCACTGGGAGCTGCCATAAAGCATCAGTGTATGTGTCGTGCAGGGGACATTACACAAATACTATTACAAATAGCTGGGCCTGGAGCAGCACATTAGGATTATTTAAAAGAAAAAAAAAATTTACACTTTTTTTAAACTTTATTTTTAATTATTTTTTTATAATCAATTCTTTTTTTTTCAATATTTATGTATGATGAAACAACATTGAGCAGTATAAAATCTTATAATCAGGAACACGCAGGTCCCGGCATAAACTATTTTGATATGTGATGCTCAAACAGTAAATATTATATATACTGTATTTTTAACTTTTATGCCGAAAAACACTTGAACAGACATTGTACTGAAAGTTATTAAGTGACCACAAATTATATAGGAAAATAACAAATATAATAACAGGTACAGCTTAACATTGACGGAACTTAAAGGGGTTATCCAGTGCTACAAAAACATGGACACTATCTTTCAGAGACAACACGACTCTTGTCTCCAGTTCGGGTGCTCTTTAACCCCTTAACGACATCGGGCGTAAATTTACGCCCTGATGCCGGTAAGGGAGTTCAGAGCGGGGCCGCGCGGCGACCCCGCTCTGAACCGCGGCGGTCCCGGGTGCCGCGTGTAGCCCGGGACCGCAGGTATTAGCGGGCACGGTCCGATCGCCGTGCCCGCTAATACAGTAATCAGATGCAGCTGTCAAACATGACAGCTGCATCCGATTACCGGATCCAGCGTCTCCCTGGTGTCTAGTGGAGGAGATCGCTCCTCCGGGATGTTATCCCGGAGGAGCGATCTCCGTTTCTGAAGCCGGCCGGGGACCGCTCCAAGATGGCGCCGTCCCCGGCTCGGCACTCGTTTACTTCCGGCTGCAGCAGCCGGAAGTAAACGAGTGCCTATCTCATGGATCTCTGCAGCATATCTATGCTGCAGAGATCTCTATGAGAGATCAAAGCACTTATACTAGAAGTCCCCCAGGGGGGCTTCTAGTATAAGTGTTAAAGTAAAAAAAAAAGTGTTGTTAACAGTAAAAAGCCCCCTCCCCTAATAAAAGTCTGAATCACCCCCCTTTTCCCAGGTTATAAATAAAAGTAAATAAATAAATAAATAAACAAACATGTTTGCTATCGCCGCATGCGTAATCGCCCAAACTATTAATTAATCACATTACTGATCTCGTACGGTAAACGGCGTCAGCGCAAAAAAATCCCAAAGTGCAAAATTGCGCAATTTAGGTCGCATCAAATCCAGAAAAATTGTAATAAAAAGCGATCAAAAAGTCGTATATGCGCAATCAAGGTACCGATAGAAAGATCACATCATGGCGCAAAAAATGACACCTCACACAGCCCCATAGACCAAAGGATAAAAGCGCTATAAGCCTGGGAATGGAGCGATTTTAAGTGACGTATATTTGTTGACAATGGTTTAATTTTTTTACAGGCCATCCGATACAATATAAGTTATACATGTTACATATCGTTTTAATCGTACCGACTTGAGGAACATATATAACAAGTCAGTTTTACCCCAGGGCGAATGGCGTAAAAACACATTTCCCCCAAATAAACAAAATGCTTTTTTTTTTTCAATTTCACCACACTTTGAATTTTTTTCTGGTTTCGCAGTGTACTTTATGCAAAAATTCAGCATGTCATTGCAAAGTACAATTAGTGACGCAAAAAATAAGGGCTCATGTGGGTTTCTAGGTGGAAAAATGCAAGTGCTATGACCTTTTAAGCACAAGGAGGAAAAAACTAAAACGCAAAAATCGAAATTGGCTCTGTCCTTAAAGGGTTAATTGTAGGGTAAGTGTGTAGAAAATACAATTGCTTTGTCACCCTCTGTTTTTTTTAGATCATATGAATAGAGATGAAGAGGGAGAATGAAGCTGAACTTATATTGTCGTAGGGGTAGTCAGACATCTCTTCTAGAAAGTGTTCCACAGCTCCCATAGAATCTTTTATTGTTTCACTATAACAGAAATATAAAAAAAAAAAAAAAGCAACATATTTCTAAAGATGAAGTATATGGTAATAACAGTCCTTTTGTTTCACAAGGTACAATACAGTTAGCTAGACAGTTGGCTGTCTGAGGTACCTTTTGTAATATATACTTGTAATATAAGATACTTATAATACTGTGGAATACGTGACTCACTGCTTTTTTTTTTTTTTATTCTTTATTTTGTGGACAGCCGGAGGTGACGCAGCAACACGCCCGTCCTTCCTCTCAATATAAACCAGAGTAGTCATAACAGAGATCAATAAGGCAATATTCTGAACGTGAACAAGAAAGTGATGAACAAAGAAACCCATAGCTAACCGACCAGGCAAGGGCCATGTCGCGTCCTCTCCCGCTGCCCAGTTAAATTTTTAAACATAGAACATCTCCCGGCAAGGGTGTAACCAACAAAAAAACAAAAACAAAATAAGATCAGATGGCCCAAGGGGACCGAGAGAAATAAGAAAGAGGAAGAGAAATAAATAGAATGAGCAGGAGCGGAGGGAGAGGGAGGAAGAAAGGGAGAGAGGAAGTACAAAAAAAAAGGGGGGGGGGGGCAGGTACTACATAAGGTATGTGTGGGAAGGGGGAGGGGTATCACAAACCCTCAGGTTGAGAGGTTTGATGCACCAGTCGGGCTAGGCCCAGGTCGGGTCCTCGACCCTATGGCAGCACCACCAACAAGGACGCATATTCAGGCGTGTCCTTAAAAGCTAGCCAATCGTTCCAGGTTTTCGTGTACTTGGCTCCTGTGTTGTGTATGGAGGAGGTCAAGTCCTCCATGCGCTGCAGTTCGTTAACCTTTGCAATCCAGAGAGACAAAGGAGGGTGTATCGTTTTTTTCCAATATAAAGGAATGCAGGCTCTAACGGCTATCACCAAAAACCGAAGTAAGGACACTGTTGTCGGAAGCGAGCAATGTTGAAGAAGAAATAAGGCAGGAGAGAGAGTTACCGAGGTTTTAGTGACTTGCAAAATAGTCCTCTTCACAGCGTCCCAAAAGGGAGTCAGGAGTGGACAGGACCATAAAATATGTAGGTGTGTCCCCTCTTCAGCACCAGCGCCAGCACTCCGGGTCCACCTCGGGCCATATTGCATGCAGTTTTGTAGGGACCCTATACCACAGAGTCAGAATCTTATATCCAGTTTCCTGGATGCCAGAGCAAATGGACGACTTGTGGGCAAGGGAGAACAATTTCTCCCTTTGGCGTGGAGACAAAGTAAGATTCAGGTCTGTTTCCCACCTAAGCATGTAATCCGGGGTAGGCTGATCTGGGGGTGACATTAAGGCAGCGTATGTGAGAGAGAGGGAGTGTCTCAATCTACCGGAATCTAAGCATAATGCTTCAAAGCAGGACCTAGATTCACTGTATGCGGTAGGGGAAGGCAGTGAGCGGAGGAAGTGGCGTACTTGAGCAATACGCCAGGGATCCAGGGGGATGGGTCCCACAATGCTGTCCAATGCTGACAGGGAGAGCCAGTCCGTACCAGAGCGAAACGTCTCCACTAGGAATTTGTCCGCTTTAATCCAAGAACGGAAAACCGGATCATCTAAGCTGGAAGGGAAATCAGGATTCCCCAGTATCGGGCAGCATTGGGATCTATGAGGCAGCACGTAGGAGCGGCTGTTTGAGCTGGCACAGGCTAGAATCGTGGGGCCGATAGTAGGGTGTGAGCGTAGCCCCGGCAGGTTAGATGGGTGCAGGCAAGGGAGGCACTTCAGGGGGATTTTAGTGAAAGATTGTTCCACTCCTACCCAAGATTTCACCTCTGCGTGGCGGCACCAATCTATAGCCCTGGTCAGGAGCGCTGCAGTGTGGTAAGTACGAATGTCTGGCAATCCCACTCCCCCGGCACTTTTAGGTCGACACAGGACCGTGCGTTTTAGGCGAGATGCTTTATCATTCCATATAAACTTAATTTGTAGGGAAGTTAGTGATTTAAAGAAGGATGGAGGAATCCGGCAGGGGATACACTGAAAGGAATAAAGTAGTTTGGGTAGGATATTCATCTTGAAGATCGAACATCTCCCAAACCAGGAGAAGTAGCCCCTGGACCACACAGCACATTGTGTTTGTATTCTTTGTAGTAAAGGAGGGAAGTTCAATGTATATAGTTTGCCAAGATCTGCAGGCAGGGAGATGCCCAAGTATTTAATGGACGTGGTAGCCCATCTGAAGCAGAAGGAATCCCGGAGCGACGACACCAGGCCACTTGGAAGCCCTAAGCTAAGAGTCTCTGATTTGGAAAAGTTGATTTTAAAATTGGAGAGGCGTGAGAACTCCTCCAATTCACCCATCAGAGACGGGAGGGAGACACGCGGGTTAGCAATAAAAAATAATACGTCGTCTGCGTAGGCAGCCACTTTGTGAACCGTGTCTCGCACCGGGATTCCCCCCACATCCATGTTAGCCCGAACCTTACACAGTAGTGGTTCTAGAGTAAGAATGAAGATTAGAGGGGACAGGGGGCAGCCCTGTCTTGTGCCGTTTTTTATGGCAAAATCCTCAGAGAGAAGACCATTCACCCTAACCCTGGCTCTCGGTGCGCTATACAGAGCAGAGATCCAATTCATAAAAACAGGACCCATGCCCAAAATTCCATCATAAAGGGCTTTCTCAGCATCAGTTGATAGGAGCATTAAAGGTAAACCCGGAGTTTTGGCTTTGTGAATCAGGTCAATGGCCCTCAATGTGTTGTCCCTGGCTTCTCTCCCTGGCATAAAGCCCACCTGGTCAGGGTGAATGGTCCTCTCCAGCAGGGGCGACAGTCACGTAGCAAGGATTTTGGAGAACAACTTAAGGTCTACATTCAGCAAGGAGATGGGACGATAGTTACTGCAGTATGAGGTATCTTTACCCTCTTTCGGGATAACAGCTATTTGGGCTCGTGTGGTGTCCAGGGGCAGCTCCCCGGTGGAAGAAGCAGAATTGAAAGGAGCCAGGAAGTGAGGGGCGAGTTGCTTCTGGAATGTCTTATAGTAGAGCAACGAAAGCCCGTCCGGTCCTGGGGCCTTGCCAGTGTGTGAGTCTGAGATTGCCGTAGCCAGCTCACCTGCCGATATGGGCCTTTCCAGGTCCTCTATTATGGAATCCTCCATCCTCGGCATGCCCGCTTCCGACAGATACCGCCGTATGCGCTCACGAAAGCCTTCACTGAGAGTATTAGGGTTAGAAGAGTCTATGGAATACAGATTGGCATAATATTTGCGGAACGCCCCGGCAATCTCTGTCAGGAGATTGAGCGGCCTGTTTTGAGTGGACTTGATCATGGGTATGTAGGAGTGTACTTGCTGTGCTCGCAAGGCCCTAGCCAACGCCCTGCCCAGTTTATTGCCATGCTCATAATAGTATCTTTTGCATTTCACCAGTGTTGCTTTGGCGTTATGCAAAAGATGTGACCTCAGTTCATCCCTTTTCTGCAGGAGTGCAGAGGTGTGCACTGGTGTCGGGGACATCTTGTGTGCAGTCTCCGCCTCCCTAAGTTGGTCCAGTAGTCTTAGAGTTTTCTGTAACCTCTCTCTTTTAAGACGTGCCCCGTGTTGTACCAACACCCCCCGCACCACACATTAGTGGGCCTCCCACACCGAGAGCGGACCAACCTCCGGAGTGGCATTAGTGTGGAAGTAATTCAGGAGCGTGGTTTCCACATCCTTCCGAATGACAAGATCCTGAAGGAGGGACGTATTGAGCGTCCACTGCCATTGGGGGCGTTGCAGATAAGGAAAGTCTAGACTGACCACCACAAGGGCGTGGTCTGAAAAAGTTATACTATCAATTTTCACTCTCACGAGCAGGGACAGATCCCGGTGGCGTAAGAAGATATAATCCAGTCTGGAGTATACATTATGTGCTGGAGAATAGAACGTATAATCTTTCTCCGTCGGATGACTAAGGCGCCAAGCGTCAATCAGTCTGTGCTCATGCAGAGTGTTCCCAATACGGCGTAGTGAGGCCGCGCTCAGGTGGGAGGAACCGGTAGATGAATCCATGGTGGGGTCTAATACTACATTAAAGTCCCCCCCCTAACACCAAGGTACCTTCTGCAAAATCGTCCATTGTCTCAAGCATCGAGGCGATAGCTTGACTCTGACCCGTGGTAGGGATATAGAAAGAGGCGAATGTAAACAGGTGCGTGGCGATGCGGCCCTTCAAGAGGACCATCCTACCTTCCTCGTCTGTCTGCATAGCCACGTGTTCCCACGGTAAGTCCTTGGAGATCAGTATGCTAGAGCCGCTAGATTTCGAGTTTGGGGAAAAGCTGTGGTAGGCAAAGGGAAAGGAGGCATTAGTCAGAGTGATCTGGTTGGATTCTAGTAGATGCGTCTCTTGTAAGAACACAACATGTAACTTAAATTTCCTGAGAATCGATCTTTTGCCAGAGTCATGAAGACCCTTAACGTTCAGGGAACCAACCCGGAGATTAGGTGGTTGGGACGCCATTATGTCCTGGGGGAACAGGAGGAGAAGGGGGAAGGGGAGGGAAAGGAGCAAAGGGAGAGAAAGAAGAGGGTAACCAACAGACACGAAGAGGGGAAAAAGAAGGAGGGGACGGGTAGGAGGGATGGGGAGGAGAGAAGGGGGAAAGAAAGAAAGAGGAAAAAAAAAAGGGGGGGGGGGGGTGAAGAAGGAAGAGAAGTGGAAGTAAGGAGGGAAAGGTAGAGACAGAAAAATCCTAGTCACAAACAACCAAAATGCAAGGGCAAAGCCCAGAAGGGTCCCGTGGGTAGGTCCAAATCGGTACCCCACACCAAGGGACGAGTAAGTGGGAGAGTAGAAAACCATGGTGGAGCTCCAGACCCCATCCCGCCTTGGGATCTAGAAGAACACCAGGGAGGACCCAGGGAGGCCCTCACCCCCAGGGGGAGGGATAGCCCCAGGGGCCCCCCCGGGGCAGAATACTTAAAACAGACCAAAGTCAAACTGAAAATACAAACAAGGTGACAAACCGTCTAGTGTTGAGAAAATCCAGGGATGAGACCCATCGCATCACAAGGGAAAAGGAACCCCCCCCTCCCGCCACCCAGGAGACCCATAATCCAAGGCCACTGAGCAAGGGGATAAGACATATGATTGCAGGGGTGGGATCCAGTATGGAATCATAGAACGGGGTCTAACAGTGTCCTGGGACTGGGGGTCATATCCAATATGAGAAACCTCATCTCGTACCACCCCTGAGTGGTCTCGTATCACCCCTGGGTGATCCGCATCCCCTGCTAACAGACTAAGCCACCCCCCAACATTAGGTTAGTACAACAGAGGAAACACAGGTGTGCTCCGTCCCTGCAGGAGAATGAAATGAAGCTATGCAGAGTCATCAGGCTTCCAGTGGCATGCCGATGGAGAGATCTCGGCCGGCAGGTGACACTCGTTCTGGGGATGTCGAAATGGCGCGTCTCCTCTCAGGGGGTGGTGAGCGCCTTCTCCGGTTCGACGGACGCGTGGGACGTGGTGTAGTCAGCCAGTTGGGTACTGGGATAGGCTCAGCGGCCAGAAAAACAAAAAGGTCTCGAAGGTCATCCGGGGATCGCAAGTAAAACCAGCGGTCAGCTTTCTTCACAATTACATGGAACGGATGTCCCCAGCGATAAGTCCCGCCCTTCTCCCTGATCAGAGCCAACAGGGGTTGTAATAATCGTCTCATAAATAACGTGCGTCCAGTCACATCAGGGAATAGCTTGATCTCCGTGTCCTCATAGACAATGTGGCCAAAGTCTCTGGCTTCCCTCAGTATCAGTTCCTTGTCGGTATAGAAATGGAGCCTGCACAAAACATCCCTCGGTGCTCCAGACTCAGGTGTTATGGTCAGTATGGCAAAGGCAGTCTGACAAGACACGGACTGTGAGCCCTAAGCTGACCCCACCCACTGACCCTGCCTAATTGCCACGGACGGCAAACAGGAGAATAGTCGAGGTCAGATGCAGAAGGTCCAGAATACAGAGATCAGAGTAACTAAACAGGGAGCTGAGCAGGCGAGTAAATTCTAATAGTCAGCAGGGAAGAGAGAAACTTGCTGCTTTTATCTAGGATCAGAGACTAAGTCCAGCAGATGATTGGACCAGCCCTGATCCCAGCACCAAGCTTAGCTAATAAGATCAAGCAGAGCAGTAACCCCTGCACTGCCAGGAGTCTGCCAGGAAAAGCGGGTGTGGCTGGCAAAAACAACACAATTCAGACAGAGTAAAAAAAGAAAAACACAGACAAGCTCAGCGCTTCCTCGACCGCCCAGCATGGACCGAGGGGCGCAAAGTCATATTCCTAACAGTACCCCCCCTCTCTTATGAGGGGCCACTGGACCCTCACTCAAAGGACCAGGCTTAGAGGGGTTACGGGCATAAAACTGCCGGATAAGGCGTGAGGCATGTATGTTCTTACTGGCAACCCAAGTATTTTCCTCGGGACCGAATCCTTTCCACTGGACAAGATATTGGACGGAATTTTGAACTTGGCAAGAGTCCAAAATCTTGTCCACCTCAAACTCCAGCTCAGCCTGGATAACCAGAGGAGCAGGGAGGACTGCTGGAAACACAGGAACTACATATGTTTTTAAAAATGATTTATGAAAGACATTGTGAATCCTCATATTATTGGGTAACTATAGGCGGAATGACACAGGATTAATGATTTCTGAAATTAGATAAGGACCAATGTATTTGGGTGCTAATTTCCCAGAAGGGACTCTGAGCCTAAGATTTCTCGTGGCGAGCCACACCTTGACCCCTACCTGATATTCATGGCCAGATATACGTCTTTTATTAGCTTGTATGCTAGACGACCTCTGGGCCTTAGTCAGGCTCTCAAGAGCCTGGGCCCAGACTGTGCACAGTCTTTGATAGATAACTTCAGCTGAAAAATTTAGACTCTGGAGAGTGAGCCGGCGAATACCCGGGATTATATCCATAATTGCAAAAGAAAGGCGACATTTTGGTAGACTGACTCTCTCTATTATTAAGCGAGAACTCTGCTAGAGGCAAATATTTTTTCCATTTATCCTGTGAACACGATACAAAACATCTAAGAAATTGTTCTAAAGATTGATTTACCCTCTCCGTTTGCCCATTAGACTGGGGGTGAAAGGCAGACGAAAAGGACAACGAAATCCCCAAACTACCACATACAGTAGTTCTCTCCAGAATTTGGAGACAAATTGAAATCCCCTGTCAGAGACAATATTTTCAGGAACCCCATGTAACCTTAGGATATGGTTTATGAACAGCGTGGCCAAGTTACAAGCATTGGGGAGTTTTTTCAACGGAATAAGGTGGCACATTTTGGAGAATCTGTCCACCGCCACCCACTGTTTACCTTTGGACAATGGCAAATCTGTGATGAAGTCCATAGCGAGGTGGGTCCAAGGTCTCCTAGGTATAGGAAGAGTGTAGAGGAGGCCCTCTGGTAACCTACGAGGGACCTTGGACCTAGCACGGACCTCACAAGCCTCAACAAATAATTTTACATCTTGGGACCAAGATGGCCACCAATATTGCCTTGAGAGGAGATACTTGGTACCAGCAATTCCCGGGTGACCAGCCAGAGAAGAACAACGAGTTTCCTCCAAGACTCTAAGCCGGAGATTGGGGGGTACAAAGAGTTTTCCCTCCGGAGTATTTTCAGGGGCAAGGGACTGAGACTCTACCACCTGAGTGGCAAGATCAGTTTGGAGGATGGCAAGGACCACCCCAGGCGCAAGTATATTTTCTGGTTCACCTTTGAGGACATTACTGGCATCAAAACTCTGCGATAGGGCATCAGCTTTGACATTTTTAGAACCTGGACGATCGGTTATCTCAAAATCGAAACGAGTAAAGAACAATGCCCACCTCACCTGATGAGGGGTTAGGCGTTTGGCCTTGTCAAGGTACAATAAGTTTTTGTTAGTACCCTGACCTTGTGTTTAGCTCCTTCAAGGAAATGACTCCATTCGTCGAATGCCCACTTGATGGCAAGCAATTCCCTGTTACCAATATCATAATTTCCTTCTGCTGGGGAAAATTTCCTGGAGAAGTAAGCTATTGGTCGGAGGTTGGTGAGACTCTCAGGGCCCTGAGAAAGAACCGCACCAACTCCCACCTCAGTTATCTAGGTCAGCCCCTTTTCTGGTCAGGTCAGTAAGGCGTTTAACAATTATGGAAAATCCCTTAATAAATTTTCTATAATAGGCAAATCCTAAGAATCTTTGCAAGGCCTTGAGGTTAGTGGGACGTTCCCATTTCTCAATGGCTGCCACTTTGACAGGATCTATACTAAACGAGTTGGGAGAAATTATGTACCCCAGACAAGAGACCTTCTGGATTCCGAATTGGCATTTGGACAGTTTGGCAAACAAGTTATTACTTCTAAGCAAATGCATAACAGTGCGAACATGGTTTACGTGGGAAGACCAATCCGGTGAAAAAATTAGGATATCATCCAAATACACCACAAAGAATTTCCCCAGATGTTCCCTGAATATGTCATTCACAAAACACTGGAATACTGTAGGGGCATTACTCAGACCAAATGGCATCACCCGATACTCAAAATGTCCCTCAGGGGTATTGAAGGCGGTCTTCCACTCATCCCCCTCCCTTATTCTGATCAGATTGTAGGCCCCACGAAGATCTATCTTGGAGAACCACTGAGCACCCACAATCTGATTAAAGAGATCTGGAATAAGGGGAAGGGGGTGCTGGTTTTTGATAGTGATCTTATTTAGTTCTCGGTGGTCAATACACGGTCTAAGATCACCATCCTTTTTACCAACAAAAAAGAACCCTGCACCCATGGGAGAGCTGGAGGGACGGATGTGACCTTTGCTGAGACTTTCCTGAATGTACTCTCGCATAGCCTCCCTCTCAGGCCTAGACAAATTAAAAATTCTACCTTTAGGGTATTTAGTACCAGGGATCAAATCAATGGAGCAATCATATGGCCTATAAGGTGGCAACACATCAACAGCCTTCTCATCAAATACATCTGAGAAATCAGAAATAAACTCCGGGATCTCCCCCTCCTTGGGGAAGACATCTGCGGCATTCAGCGAAATACAATGAGGAGAGCACTCAGATCCCCATTTTACCAATTCATGAGTGGACCAATCAAAAACAGGATTATGTTTACTCAACCAAGGTAAACCCAGAATAACATCAGTAGATAAATTGTCCATGATTAAAAAGTCAAGCATTTCTTGGTGAATCGACCCAACCTGCACCTCCATAGACGGAGTGACTGTCAGGGCTGGGATAAACAGAAAACAAAGGGATGTGAGCCCTGCGCTTATCCCAACCTCTGTCCCTACCTATTGCCCCACCCACGCTAGACCGTGGGGCGACAACCACGAAGACTGCGAATACACTGACTAATGTGCAGGGGATGGGAGACAAGAGACACAGACAAACACAGTAGAATTGTCAAACAGGCCGAGTCAAAACCAGGAGAGAGCGACAGTACAAAATCAGAAAGATAAGAAAGGTCAAAAACACGACAAGGTCAAAACTAACCGGAAGCAAGGTACAAAGGGGTCAGGCAAGAGAATGGTCAGGAACACAGTATATGGTCAGAATAGCAGAGATGTAATCACCAAGCTAGCTAGTGCAGAGAAATCAAACACTGGCAGCAAACAGCCTGATAGTCGGGCTTAAATGCAGGCTGGAATCCCCACCCCCACAGGTGAGAGCAGGAGACTCCAGAGAATAATTAACCCTGATGTGACCAGGTCAGTACAACATGGAAACGGAATGCTCACGTTCTCCTGCGTGCATCAAATGATTGAGAACGTGAGCGAGCACCCACATTCCTTGCAGTGTCAGAGACAGGAGCGACGGCACGGACGCCCTGACCGCCAGTCCTGACAGTACCCCCTCCACGAGGGGCCTCCAGACCCTTAGATCGCGGAGATGGTTTCATCGGATAGTTTTGATGAAAAATTCTAACTAACCAGGGTGCATGCACATCCTTAGCAGGGACCCAGAATCTATCCTCAGGACCAAATCCTCTCCAATGGATCAGGTATTGTAGAGAATTCCTTACGCGTCTTGAATCAAGAATTCTCTCCACTTCAAACTCAAGGTCTCCATCCACAACCGATGGAGAGCGAGGGTCAGGGAGGGATAAAACAGGGTCAACATAACGTTTTAACAAATTCTTATGAAACGTATTGTGAACACGCCATTGTGGCGGCAGCGCTACTTTGAAAGACACAGGATTAACATGAGTAATAGCAAAGGGACCAACAAACCTGGGAGCAAATTTCAGAGAAGGAACCTTTAATTTGAGGTTTTTGGTAGACAGCAATACTTTATCTCCCACTAAGAAAGTTTCTGAGACTAAGTTTATTCTTGGACTGGTGGACCATTTGGTTTTGTGATGTCTGCAAGTTCTGCTGAACTTGTGACCACACTGTGCACAGTAGGTTGGTTCTGGATTCTGCTCGGGGGGTATCAGACACAGAAGAAGAAGAGAAGGAAAACCGGGGGTGGAAACCATAATTACAATAAAAGGGTGATGTGAGTGTGGAAGAGCTGGTATGATTGTTGATTGGAAATTCTGCTAATGGGAGATATGAAGCCCACTGATGTTGACAGTCAGAGATAAAAAGACGAAGGTATTGGATGAGTTCTTGATTCATCCTTTCTGTCTGCCCATTAGTTTCAGGGTGAAAGGCAGAAGAGAAAGATAATTTAACCTCCAATTTAGAACAAAAAGCATGCCAAAATTTCGATACAAACTGTACACCTCTGTCAGATACCACCTCATCAGGAATACCATGGAGCCGAACCACATGCTGGATAAATAGATCAGCTAACTCCTCAGCCGAAGGTAGCTTTTTTAACGGAACAAAATGACCCATTTTAGAGAACCGATCCACAACCACCTAGATGACAGTACACCCCTGGGATGGTGGTAGATCAGTAATAAAGTCCATAGAGAGATTGGACCAGGGTCTGTCTGGTACTGGGAGCGGAAGAAGAGGGCCCTCAGGACGTCTCCTGGGGACCTTTCCCCGTGCGCAGACTTGACAGGCTTGGACAAAATCATAGACGTCACTAGTCATATGAGGCCACCAATAATTTCTTTTCAGTAAATCTGAAGTACCTCGAACACCTGGATGTCCTGCCAACACTGAGCAATGTGTCTCCTCTAACACTCTCAAATGACAAGAGAGGGAAACAAATAATTTCCCTTCCGGAAGGTCACTGGGAGCAGAATTTTGTTCAGAAAGCATTTGTGAGGAGAGGTGAGAGGAGACAGCTGCCAGTACTATACCTGGTGACAAAATTTTACCAGATTCACACTCAAACGTCAGGGATACCAAAACTCCGGGATAAGGCATCTGCCTTTACATTCTTTGTACCTGGTCGGTAGGTGACTACAAAATTTAAGCGGGAAAAAAACAAGGCCCACCTGGCCTGACGAGCATTCAGACGTTTGGCATTATCAAGGTACACAAGATTTTTGTGGCCTGTTATCACTGTCACCGGATGAAGAGCTCCCTCCAAAAAATGGCGCCACACTTCAAATGCCCATTTGATGGCAAGGAGCTTGCGGTTTCCAATATCATAATTTCGTTCACATGAAGAAAATTTCTTAGAAAAAAATGCACAAGGCCTTAGTTTGGTGAGATTAGAGGATCCCTGAGACAACACCGCTCCCACACCAAACTCAGAAGCATCCACTTCAACAACAAAGGGAAGTAAGTAATCAGGCTGAATTAACACAGGAGCAGAAGAGTGAGCCCTCTTAAGCTCTTCAAATGCAGTATATGCAGCAGGGGACCAGTTAGCAGGGTCAGCCCCTTTGCGGGTATGATCCGTGAGCGGTTTGGCGATTACGGAAAAATTCCTGATAAAGTTCCTGTAATAATTGGTGAAACCCAAAAATCGCTGAAGAGCTTTTAAATTAGTGGGTTGGACCCAATCCGTAATCGCCTGAACCTTACCCGGATCCATCTGAACATCTGCCAGAGTGACCACATAACCCAAGAACGAAATTTTTTGCACACAAAAAATACATTTTTCCAACTTAGCAAATAAAGAATTTTTTCGTAATCGAGATAAAATAAGACTGAGATGTTCATGATGGGAGACCAGATCTGGAGAGAAAACCAGAATGTCATCCAGGTAGACCACCATAAAGACCCCGATATAATCATAAAAAATGGTATTCATGAACCCTTGGAAGACCACGGGGGCATTGCACAGACCAAAAGGCATAACAAGATATTCAAAGTGCCTTAGAGGCGTATTGAACGCTATCTTCCATTCATCTCCCTCCCGGATCCGAATCAGGTTA
Organism: Dendropsophus ebraccatus; assembly: GCF_027789765.1. NCBI lineage: Eukaryota > Metazoa > Chordata > Amphibia > Anura > Hylidae > Dendropsophus > Dendropsophus ebraccatus. Next base: position 8,376,267 of record NC_091458.1, on the reverse strand, counting down.
TAAGCTCCCCTTAAATCTAGTTTGGAGAACCATTGTGCCCCAGAAACCTGATTCAGAAGGTCGGGAATGAGGGGAAGTGGCCCAGAGTTCTTGACCGTAATTTTGTTGAGCTCACGGTAATCAATGCATGGCCTAAGCCCACCGTCTTTTTTTTTTTTCAACAAAAAAAAAAACAAACAGCCCCAGTTGGTGATTCAGAAGGTCGAATATGCCCAATAGCCAAACTTTCATCTATATACTCCTTCAGAGACTTCCTTTCGGGTACATACAGATTATATATACGGCCCTTAGGCAGCTTGACATTAGGCAAAAGATCAATTTTACAATCAAAATCCCTGTGAGGAGGAAGAGCCTGAGACAACGGTTTGGAAGAAACATCAGAAAAATCAGAGCGGAAATCCGGGATATCCAGATTACTAGCAACTGTGGTACAGAGAGACACATGTGACAGATGGGCCTCACACTGAGGACCCCAGCGAACAAGATCCAGAGTTACCCAGTCAACTACTGGATTGTGTTCCTGGAGCCAGGGTAGGCCCAAGATGACATTCACCGACAAATTTTTCATAACCAGAAAGGAGCAATATTCCTCATGCAGTACCCCCACCACCAACTTAATCTGGGGAGTGCGGAATTTGACCAGACAGCACGCAATGGTGTCAAATCCACACTAGATACTTGGACAGGAGGGGACAACGGAATCATGGAAGGCAAAACCTGGGACACAAAGTCAAAGTCAATGAAATTAGCAGCTGCGCCAGAATCCAAAAAAGCCTGACCTGCACATGAGGCCAACTGGAACGCAATGGTGCAGGGCAGGAACATTTTAGAAATTTTAGGGAGTACCTGAGCTCCTAGGCAGTCCTCCCGACTACTACCTAGGAGCGGAAGTTTTTCCTGCTGTGGCTTCTTGGGACAGGCATTAAGCTGATGTTCTGGGCTCCCACAGTAGAAACATAGTCGATTCTTCCGGCGGTGTTCCCTCCGCTGCTCAGAGGTGATACTACCGAGTTCCATCTGTTCTGGCGCAGGTAGACCAGAGACCGGATTGAGGATCGGCTGAGGAGCCGGAGACCCCCGGGGTGATTGTCTGGACCTTAGACGTCGATCCGCCCGGATGGCAAGTGTCATAGCTTCATCAAGAGTCTGAGGTTCAGTATGAGCTAATAACAAGTCCTTAATACGGTCAGAAAGGCCAGTCATGAAAAGGTCTTTCAAAGCCTGGTCGTTCCATCTCGAGTCTGTCACGTACTGTCTGAACGTAGCACAATATTCCTCCATTTGTCTACCCTGACGGATAGACAACAAATGGGAAACCGCTACTGCAGGTCGATCTGGTTCATCATAAATCTGTCCCAGAGCAGAGAAAAAGTCATCTAGTGAAGAGCGCAGAGGTGAGTCAGAAGGGAAAGAAAGAGCCCAAGTCTGTGGGTCACCCCGCAGGAGAGACATCACCAACCCCACCTTCTGCACCTCTGTCCCAGAGGACCGAGGGCGTAAAGAAAAATAAAGTTTACATCCTTCCCGAGAAGAAAAATATTTCTTACGATCACCAGAAAAAAGGTTGGGAAGGGGGACCTTAGGTTCAGGTGCAGGTGACTGAACAGCCGGAGATGGCACCGGGGCCGAGTCCTGCCTGCTTTCCTGGACGTGAAGGTGGGTAGTCAGATCTTGGACCAATCTGGTCAAGGCCTGGACCTGTGAGAACACAGCTGACATAGGCTCCATAGGTGGAATGAATGTAGCTGGTCGTATGCAGGTTGCAGGTCTGTTTTGGGCCAATGTTTCTGTCAGGGCTGGGATAAACAGAAAACAAAGGGATGTGAGCCCTGCGCTTATCCCAACCTCTGTTCCTGCCTATTGCCCCACCCACGCTAGACCGTGGGGCGACAACCACGAAGACTGCGAATACACTGACTAATGTGCAGGGGATGGGAGACAAGAGACACAGACAAACACAGTAGAATTGTCAAACAGGCCGAGTCAAAACCAGGAGAGAGCGACAGTACAAAATCAGAAAGATAAGAAAGGTCAAAAACACGCCAAGGTCAAAACTAACCGGAAGCAAGGTACAAAGGGGTCAGGCAAGAGAATGGTCAGGAACACAATATACGGTCAGAATAGCAGAGATGTAATCACCAAGCTAGTTAGTGCAGAGAACTCAAACACTGGCAGCAAACAGCCTGATAGTCGGGCTTAAATGCAGGCTGGAATCCCCATCCCCACAGGTGAGAGCAGGAGACTCCAGAGAATAATTAACCCTGATGTGACCAGGTCAGTACAACATGGAAACGGAATGCTCACGTTCTCCTGCGTGCATCAAATGATTGAGAACGTGAGCGAGGACCCACATTCCTTGCAGTGTCAGAGACAGGTGCGACGGCACGGATGTCCTGACAGTGACATAGCAGATTTAACCCCGGGCCAAAGGGGTATAGTCTGCACCAGTGATGGTTAACGGATTATTGAGCAAAAGCCGACATGCCTCTAAACGTGACCAAAAACCGGAGCTAATGAAATTGGCGGAGGCCCCAGAATCCACATGAGCAAAACCCGAGACCAATTTGTCCCCCAAACAAAATGAGATAGGTACCAATAATTTGTTTTTATGTTCAAGGGATACCTGTGTGCCTGAATGACCCCCTCGATGGTCACTCGCTGGAGTCTTTTAGCCGGCTGGTCAGGTTTATCAGGACAGGACCTTACACGATGACCGAGTTTACCACAGTATAGGCAGAGGTTGTGTTGCAGGCGGAAGGATCGTCTGGTCTTGGCATCTGAGGCTCCAAGCTGCATGGGTTCTTCTTGTGACAGAGGAACAAAAGGAGGAGGCTGAGAAACAGAGTCAATGACAGGAAGAGAACTAGAAGACTCAAAAGTTCCTTTCTCCCTATGTCTGTCTCTGAGTCGCCTGTCAACCCTAATCGCCAAAGTCATTGTTTCTTCTAAGGTGTCGGGAGTAGGATATACCACTAATAGGTCTTTAAGCTGGTCCGACAACCCCATCCGGAACTGGCACCACAGTGCGGGGTCATTCCAGCCAGATGACACACACCACTGTCTTAATTCCGCACAGTACTCCTCCACCGGTCTCTTTCCCTATTTCATGGAAGTCAGTTGGCGTTCAGCTTCAGCTACTAAGTCTGGATCGTCATACAGGAGTCCTAGGGCAGCAAAAAATTGAGGGGGTAATGAAAAAGCCCACTCCTGAGGAGGACCCTGCAAGAGGGACATAATAATGCCCACCCTTTGGTCCTCATCTCCAGGGGAGCGGGGGCACAAACGAAAAAACTACTTGCACCCCTCTCTAAATGTTCGGAAATGCTTCCTGTCTCCCTTAAACTTTTCAGGAGCTGCACAGGAGGTTCCGGAAATAGAGGGGTGGTCATGGTCACCTGTCGGGGTGCAGTCTCTTGTTCCTGGACCCGCTCAGCAAGGTTCTGAACCAGCATGTTCAGACCTTGCATCTGGTTCACCAGAGTCCTCATGGCGTCCTTAATGCTAGGTTACCCCAACAAATTTTTTGGGCTGGCTATTCTGTTATGGTCAGTATGGCAAAGGCAGTCTGCCAAGACATGGACAGTGAGCCCTGAGCTGACCCCACCCACTGACCCTGCCTAATTGCCACGGACGGCCCTAAACGGCCCAGACAACCACGGAGTCGGTCATTACACTGAATAGGTGTGACACACAGAGCACGGACAGACAAACAAAACACACTTGCCCGTTTGCCCATTAGTGCTCATCATGATTCAATAATCATTTAATTATTGTTTTTATTATTGTATATTACTGCACATCAGTGCTTATTTCTTGCTTGGATTTGCATATATTTGCTATATTAGGGTCAAATGGTTTTTTATACATGTCTTTATATATGATTTTATATTTGATTGTTTGACTTTCTATACTGATTGGTTATGGTACCATAATTTTTAACTCATTATTTTTACTTATCAAGTAAAGTGTTATTTAGTTTATTCTTCTCTCGGACCGTCTATTGTTTATCAATTACTATTTCAATCATCACACGACATTATTTTCAAATATTCTCTGACTTGTCTTGAGGACCTATACTTTTCTTTTACTTCTTATTTAAAACACAATAAGAGGTGTCAGACAAACCAGGTCAGCAACAGTCGGGCGGCGAAGTACAAAAACAGCAAACAGGAGAATAGTCGAGGTCAGATGCAGAAGGTCCAGAATACAGAGATCAGAGTAACTAAACAGGGAGCTGAGCAGGCGAGTAAACTCTAATAGTCAGCAGGGAAGAAAGAAACTTGCTGCTTTTTATCTAGGATCAGAGACTAATGGTACTTTTACACGGAACGATAATTGGCCCAATCGTACGATTACCGATGTCGGAGTTACGATTTTTTTTTCATAACGATCAGCGTTTAGACAGTACTATATATCGTATGGAAAAATCGTTTCGCGATCGTTTTCCGATAACGCGCCCGCAGCCCGGACCCCCACTCGCAGTGCGACCAACCCGCCCGCAGCCCGACCAACCCGCCCGCCCATCCGCAGCCCCCGCCGCCGCTCCGATCGCCCCCGCCGGCCTGCAGTCATACTTTACCTGCTCCGCGCAGCAGGTCTTCAGACATCCCCGGCTCCACTCTTCAGTGCACTGATTGGCTGAAGAGGGGAGCCGGGAATTTCAAACGGCTCCTCTTCAGCCAATCAGGTAAAGTATGACCGCGGGCTGGTGGGGGCGATCAGAGCGGCGGGGTAGGGTGGCGATCGGGGCGGTGGCGGGGGTGGCGATCGGAGCGGCGGCGGTGGTGGCGATCAGAGCGGCGGCGGGGGTGGCGATCAGAGCGGCGGCAGGTGTGGCGATCGAGTCGGCGCAGGGGGCTGCGGATGAGCGGGGGGCCGGGCTGCGAGCGGGCGACGGGCGGCTGGACTATCGCGCGACGACTGTTTACACGGAACGATCGGCGAATTTTTTACGAACGACAATTTGATGACAAGTTGAAAGATCAAAACGAATGATTTCTCGTTCGTCGTTTGATCGTTTGCTGCGTTTACACGTACGATTATCATTCGAATTTGATCGTTATCGTGCAAATTCGAACGATAAATCGTTCCGTGTAAAAGGACCATAAGTCCAGCAGATGATTGGACCAGCCCTGATCCCAGCACCAAGCTTAGCTAATAAGATCAAGCAGAGCAGTAACCCCTGCACTGCCAGGAGTCTGCCAGGAAAAGCGGGTGTGGCTGGCAAATACAACACAATTCAGACAGATTAAAAAAAGAAAAACACAGACAAACTCAGCGCTTCCTCGACCGCCCAGCATGGACCGAGGAGCGCAAAGTCATATTCTTAACATCGGGTGCCTGTGTTCTGGCCACTCTATGTATACGGTCAATAGTGAAAGTGGCATCCTCAGGTCTGTGGGTGACCAAATTGAATATGGTGGTAACCCGGTGTTGTAGGTTATCTTGGGCACCCCTCTCTGGCAGTCCCTTCCGTCTAACATTATTTCTGCGGCCCCTGTTCTCTTCATCGTCCAGGAGCATAGTTAGTGTCAGGATCTGTTGCTGTGAATCAGAGGCCGCAGCCTCTAAGGCTGATACCCTGGTAGCAAGGGACGTAATGGCGGTCTCAGTTTCTGCTGTACGAGAGGACAGGGCCGAGACATCCTCCCTGACTGCTTCTAGGGCTTGTTGTTGGGCTGCCTCTATTCGCTGCACCACTGTGTCCAGGTCCTGCTTAGAGGGCAGTGCTTGTATGAGGCCACGTAGCAGCTGCAGCTCGGCCTGTACTAGGGCTGCCGGGGAGCCATGTTGTGGCACAGGAGTGGGAGAGGAGGCCCTTTGTGATTGGGGCACCGTGTCGCACGGGTCCGGTGTGTCTAGGAGGGACGGGAAGACCTCCGTTTGTGAGGCTGGTATGAGTTCAGTAATCCCTGTAAGTGGGGTCAAGCTGGGCAGAGCGGTACCTGCACGCTGCTGTTCTGTAGGCGCCATGACACCTCGTGGCGGCAGCTGTGCTGTGGGAGCCGAGGGGAGAAAGAAGCGGTCAATGCCGGGCGTGGAGGCTGCCGAGCGGGACGGTGAGGGGTGTCTGTGGGGTTCCCTCTGGCTTTGGACATCACTTTTGGAGCATGGATGGTCTGGCTTTCGGCAGATCTGGCCGGTGTAGGGCTGGAGCTCCTGAGCTGCCAGACTGGATACACACATATATATACATATACAGTGCCAGACTGGATACACACACATATATATACATATACAGTGCCAGACTGGATACACACATATATACATATACAGTGCCAGACTGGATACACACACATATATATACATATACAGTGCCAGACTGGATACACACACACATATATATACATATACAGTGCCAGACTGTATACACACACACATATATATATACATATACAGTGCCAGACTGGATACACACACACATATATATACATATACAGTGCCAGACTGGATACACACACACATATATATACATATACAGTGCCAGACTGGATACACACACACACATATATATACATATACAGTGCCAGACTGGATACACACCAGGCCCGGACTGGTAATCTGGCAAGCCGGGCAAATGCCCGCTGGGCTGGCCAGATTACCAGTCCGTGGGCCGCCCGGGCTGCATAAAAAAAAAAATCACTGCCGCGGCCCGTTTCTCTTCCTGGTCAGCTTCTGCCCGCTCCGGTCACCGCAGCCCGCTGGGTCCGCCTCCTGTCACCGGATCACAGCCTCTGCCCCCTCCGGTCACTGCAGCCCGCTCGGCCCGCCCCTGACGTGCGCCGCTAATCCAATCAACGCGGAGCAGCGTGGGGCCGCTGCGGCCGGCCGTGGAACGTGTGTTACGTGCACCGCAGCGGCCCCACGCTGCTCCACGTTGATTGGATTAGCGGCGCACGTCAGGGGCGGGCCGAGCGGGCTGCGGTGACTGTAGCGGGCAGAGGCTGTGATCCGGTGACAGGAGGCGGGCCGAGCGGGCTGCGGTGACCAGAGCGGGCAGAGGCGGGCTCCGGTGACAGGATGCGGACTGAGTGGGCTGCGGTGACCGAGGCGGGCTCCGGTGACAGGAGGCGGACCGAGCGGGCTGCGGTAATAGGAGGTAACAGGAGCGGGCTGCAGAGACCGGGGGGCATCTATAAAGGAGGGGGGAGAAGAGAGAGGGGGCCATCTATAAAGGAGGGGGGAGAAGAGAGAGGGGGCCATCTATAAAGGAGGGGGGAGAAGAGAGAGGGGGCCATCTATAAAGTAGGGGGGAGAAGAGAGAGGGGGGCCATCTATAAAGGAGGGGGGAGAAGAGAGAGGGGGCCATCTATAAAGGAGGGGGGAGAAGAGAGAGGGGGCCATCTATAAAGGAGGGGGGAGAAGAGAGAGGGGGCCATCTATAAAGGAGGGGGGAGAAGAGAGAGGGGGGCATCTATAACAGAGGGGGGCATCTATAAGGGAGGGGGAGAAGAGAGAGGGGGCCATCTATAAAGGAGGGGGGAGAAGAGAGGGGGCCATCTATAAAGGAGGGGGGAGAAGAGAGAGGGGGGCATCTATAACAGAGGGGGCTATCTATAAGAGAGGGGGGATAAGAGAGAGGGGGCCATCTATAAGGGGGCTACATAGAGGGATGCATATACAATAAGGGGGTCACATAGAGTCAGCCTACCCACTAAATGAGGGTGTAAAGGGGACAGTACAGATGTGCAGTTAGTATAGAGATGAGGATGGTGTCAGAGTGAGGAGCCTAATATGTCTGTCTGCGGTGACATTAGTCAGTATGCGGTGGGATTAGTCAGTATGCGGTGGTATTAGTCAGTGTGTGGTGGTATTAGTATGTGGAGGTGTCAGTCAGTATGCTGTGATATTAGTTAGTATGTGGTGGTATTAGTTAGTATGTGGTTGTATTAGTCAGTATGCGGTTGCATTAGTCAGTATGCGGTGGTATTAATCAGTATGTGGTGGTATTAGTCAGTGTGTGGTGGTATTAGTCAGTATGTGGTGGTGGTGTTAAACTGAGCACAGTGACCGGGCCAGAAGCAGTCTGTCTCTGTACACTGTGTAGTGGTGACAACCTGTAACTGCAGCTCAGCTACATAGTACAGAGACAGAAGCTTCTGACCCCATTTACTGTGTTATTATCTGTAATTCCAGTCATGGCCGTGATGATACATGTAGCCGTGCTGCACTCACAACATCCTCTCATAACTTATCACCGCACGGTGAGTGAGCCTGTGTGCTCGGAAATGCCAGGGCTGATTTTTAGTCCCAGTCCGGCCCTGATACACACACACATATATATATACACATATACAGTGCCAGACTGGATACACACACATATATATACATATACAGTGCCAGACTGGATACACACACACATATATATACACATATACAGTGCCAGACTGGATACACACACATATATATACATATACAGTGCCAGACTGGATACACACACATATATATACATATACAGTGCCAGACTGGATACACACACATATATACATATACAGTGCCAGACTGGATACCCACACATATATATACATATACAGTGCCAGACTGGATACACACACACACATACCTCCCAACTTTTGCAAAGAGCAAAGAGGGACATGTGAGCTGCGGTCCCCATAGCGACCCTCCATAGCCACGCCCCCATAGCAACCCTCCATAACCACGCCCCCATAGCAACCCTCCATAGCCACTCCCCTACAGTCACCACATGCTGCTGACTGAATATTGCCCTATACAGTATTCAATCCCCCCAAAAATGCTCTATATAGTATCCAATCACCATTATAGTGCCCCACATAGTATACAATCCCCCATGTTATCGCACTAATAGCGATTTCTTCCTCTTTGTGCGGTATCCAAATGATATCAAATAATAGTATGAGCGCTCATACAGATTCACACAGACACCAATAGCAAATGGTATCAATGCAAAAGGATTCTGCTTTATTACACAAACAACAGTTCTTATACTAGTTATGACGTACAGGAAAAGGTGGTTACATCATGGGTTAATACTGGCACAATTGGCTATTTGCCTACTCGGGAGGGTCTTATGCTGATGAGTTCCTAAGTTATGTGACAACCCAGACAACTCGCTCCCCCCCCTCCCAACTCTTAAGAGAACAAAGACACATTCAAGTATATATATAATGAATACCATATGGCAGTACGAGCTATACCTGAGTATACATATAGATATATAGATATTTGTCAGACTATCTCTCACACCCACATAGTGCCCCACATAGAATCCAATCCCCCACATAGTATCCAATGCCCCATATAGTGCCCCCATATAGTGCCCCACATAGTAGCCAATGCCCCCATATAGTGCCCCACATAGTAGCCAATGCCCCCATATAGTATCCCACATAGTAGCCAATCCCCCATATAGTGCCCCACATAGTAGCCAATCCCCATATAGTGCCCCACATAGTAGCCAATCCCCATATAGTGCCCCACATAGTAGCCAATCCCCATATAGTGCCCCACATAGTAGCCAATCCCTCTATATAGTGCCCCACATAGTAACCAATCCCCATATAGTGCCCCACATAGTAGCCAATCCCTCCATATAGTGCCCCACATAGTAGCCAATCCCCATATAGTGCCCCACATAGTATCCAATGCCCCATATAGCGCCCCACATAGTAGCCAATCCCCCCATATAGTGCCCCACATAGTAGCCGATGCCCCCATATAGTGCCCCACATAGTATCCAATCCCCCATATAGTGCCCCACATAGTAGCCAATCCCCCATAGAATGCCCCACATAGTAGCCAATGCCCCATATAGTGCCCACATAGTAGCCTATGCCCCACATAGTAGCCAATCCCCCATATAGTGCCCACATAGTAGCCAATGCCCCCAAATATGCCCCACATAGTAGCCAATGCCCCCATATAGTGCCCACATAGTAGCCAATGCCCCCCATAGTAGCCAATCCCCCATATAGTGCCCCACATAGTAGCCAATGCCCCCGTATATATGCCCCACATAGTAGCCAATGCCCCCCATAGTAGCCAATTCCCCATATTGTGCCCACATAGTAGCCAATGCCCCATATATGCCCCACATAGTAGCCAATCCCCCATATTGTGCCCACATAGTAGCCAATGCCCCCATATATGCCCCACATAGTAGCCAATGCCCCCATATAGTGCCCCACATAGTAGCCAATGCCCCCATATAGTGCCCCACATAGTAGCCAATGCCCCCATATAGTGCCCACATAGTAGCCAATGCCCCCCATAGTAGCCAATCCCCCATATAGTGCCCCACATAGTAGCCAATGCCCCCATATATGCCCCACATAGTAGCCAATGCCCCCCATAGTAGCCAATCCCCCATATTGTGCCCACATAGTAGCCAATGCCCCTCATATAGTGCCCCACATATTATCTAATCCCCCATGTAGCGCCCCACATAGTAGCCAATCCCCCCATTAGTGTGGCCCCTGCGAAAAAAAACAATAAACCAGTAACTCACCTGTCCGCCGGCAGCTCCTCTCCGGGCAGAGCGCGCACTCCCGTCATCCTCCGGGGCGGGCAGCGGGGTATACAGACACTGACTGTGCCGGAAGTGACTCATGATGGAGGCTGCAGGTCACTTCCGGCACAGTCAGTGTCTGTATGCCCCGCTGCCCGCCCCAGAGGATGACGGGAGTGCGCGCTCTGCCGGGAGAGGAGCTGCTGGGACCAGCGGACAGGTGAGTAACTGGTTTATTGTTTTTTTCGCTGGGGCCACTTATAATGCGGGACACTGGGTGCCGTTCCGGGACCGCGGGACAGAACCCCGAAAACGGGACTGTCCCGCGGAATCCGAGACAGTTAGGAGGTATGCACACATATATACATATACAGTGCCAGACTGGATACACACACACATATATACATATACAGTGCCAGACTGGATACACACATATATATATATATATATACACATACAGTGCCAGACTGGACACACACACACACATATATACATATACAGTGCCAGACTGGATACACACACATATATACATATACAGTGCCAGACTGGACACACACACACATATATATATATATATACAGTGCCAGACTGGATACACACACATATATACATATACAGTGCCAGACTGGACACACACACACACATATATATATATATATATATACAGTGCCAGACTGGATACACACACACACATATGTATATACATATAAAGTGCCAGACTGGACACACACACACATATATATATACATATACAGTGCCAGACTGGACACACACACACACATATATACATATACAGTGCCAGACTGGATACACACACACATATATATACATATACAGTGCCAGACTGGATACACACACACACATATATATATATACAGTGCCAGACTGGATACACACACACACATATGTATATACATATAAAGTGCCAGACTGGACACACACACACATATATATATATACAGTGCCAGACTGGATACACACACACACATATGTATATACATATAAAGTGCCAGACTGGATATACATATATATATATATGTATGTGTGTGTGTGTACATGCAGTGCCAGACGGTGGGTGTGTGTATATTTATAGTGCCAGACTGGAGATATATACAGTACATGCAGTGGCAGGCAGGTCTGATATGGCGGTGTTCTACAGTCACAGTATTGGTCAGGTCTGGTGTGGCGGTGTTATCCAGTCACAGTATGGCGATATTGCTTAGGCCTGGTATGGCTTTAAATGTGCATTGTCTGAAGCTGTTGCCTACCAATCCTGTGACGAGGATTGCTACAGACAATATGCTGATCAGGTAAGCAGTTAAAAACCATGTAAAAAAAAAATTCAGACACTGCATGTGGCCGAAACCACGCGTCCATTTTCCCCCCATTAGCCGGGAGGGGGGGCCCCGTTGGAAAGTTTGCTATGGGGCCCAGCCATCTCTAGTTACGCCCTTGTATTTGACCTTTCTCTTCCTATTCTCTACAGATGTCCAGAACCTTCACAAGAAACATTTATATGAAAAGACTGAGAAACTTATAGAGAACAAACCTTCAAGATGTAACCTGGAAGAGAAAAGCTTCCCATTGTGGACATGCTATGTGAACCTCATTGTTGTCTCCACTGATCAGTTTAGGAACCGCTCTGAGAATGAGCTCATAGGGATCGGGATAAAACATGGGAAATATTTAATGGAAACTCAAAATGAATTACAGCGCATTTCTCCCAACAAGATATTCCGCTGGTGTCACCAATCCAGACTTGTGCCCCATATAGTAATGGTGAGCGGAGTGCCGGGTGTAGGGAAGACAACGCTGATGCAGAAGTTTGTCTATGACTGGGTGAGGGGCGATCTCTATCAAAGATTCTCTTTTGTCTTCTTCTTCAAATTCCGGGAGCTGAACAGACTGGATGAGGTTTGTCTGGAGACCATGATCCTCCAACAATACCCGTATCTGGAGCCGCAGATTGAGAACATCTTACAAGATCCAGAGAAACTTCTCTTCATATTTGATGGATTAGATGAAAGCAATCATACAATGGATTTCACATCCGGTCACTTGTTCTCTAATCCTAGAGAGCGCGGACATTGTGGTCAGATTGTGGATAGTTTGGTGAGAAAGTCTCTTCTTAATGGTTGTTCTGTTCTAATGACCAGTCGTCCCACCAGACTGGCATCAATAGATTGTGAGGTTTTCCAGCGAATAGTAGAGATCATTGGGTTTTTTCCAGAAGATCGACAGACGTACTTTGGGAATTTCTTCTCTGACCCTGAACTGGCAGAAAAGGCTTTTACTTATGTGAAGCAGAATGACACATTGTACACGTTCTGTTACCTCCCGTCCTACTGCTGGATCATCTGTACAGTGTTATCCAGGAGCTTCCAGACAACTAGTGATCAGCCGCCATCATTATTACCCAAAACAGTCACCCAGCTCTTTGCCACATTTGTCGCCAACATCCTGACCAATCACAGCCTGGAGAAAAGTGACGCTCAGAAGGTCCTGCAGTCCATCGGATGGATGGCAGAACATGGAGTCATGAATCACATGATTATATTTGATGATCGAGATCTGGGTTCTTTCCATGTGGACAATAAGTCAAAGCTCTTATCAAGTTTTCTGATGGAATCGGAGGAACCTGTGACCTATTCCTTCTTACATCTCACTGTTCAGGAGTTCTTCTCTGCCTTGGTGCATTATGCTGATTATTCTCCTGAGAAGTTACAGGAATCACTAAAAAGGGCAAAATCCTATCGTGATGGACGTGGTGAGATGTTCCTCCGTTTCCTGTGTGGTCTATCAGACGCCTCCACCAGGTCACTACTAACTGGATACCTGGACACACAAGCGGCTCAGGCCTCCAGAGATGTCATCACTTGGCTGAAGAACTTTGATCTTTTGAGTCTGGGGGAAAATGACAACAAGAAGCAACATCTCAGGACATTCTACTATCTGTATGAATCCCAGAATAAACCTCTAGTGCAGGAATTATTACAATCATGCAGAGAATTAGACCTTTCTGGTGATCACATGTCGGCTCTAGACTGCACAGTGTTATCATTCATCATGGAAACCTGCAGAAATATAGAAGAACTCAATCTATCTGGATGCTCATTAGACCCTGAAGGATTAGAGAGACTTGCACCAGCTTTACATAACCTGCAGGAACTGGGGTAAGTGACTAATTCTATGTTATATTTCTGTGATATTAATGTTCTGACAAATATCTGATACATTTATTGTCCTTATACTCCATGCCTGTTAGTATGGCTCCTATAATGAAGTAGACGGGGTCAGATTCATATGGTAATGTTAGTGAGGAGAGGGCTGAAGAGTGGACTGGGGATATATATATATATATATATATATATATATATATATATATATATATATATATATATATATGCATAAGCATCCGTGATTTATCATGTGTAATAATGTTTGCTGAGCCATATATCTAATCCTATCATGTGTGATACTGTATGCTGCGATATGTATCTAACCCTATCATGTGTGATACTGTCTGCTGCGATATGTATCTAACCCTATCATGTGTGATACTGTATGCTGCAATATGTATCTAACCCTATCATGTGTGATACTGTATGCTGCGATATGTATCTAACCCTATCATGTGTGATACTGTCTTCTGCGATATGTATCTAACCCTATCATGTGTGATACTGTCTTCTGCGATATGTATCTAACCCTATCATGTGTGATACTGTATGCTGCGATATGTATCTAACCCTATCATGTGTGATACTGTATGCTGCGATATGTATCTAACCCTATCATGTGTGATACTGTATGCTGCGATATGTATCTAACCCTATCGTGTGTGATACTGTCTGCTGCGATATGTATCTATCATTGGGACAGAAAGACAAATTTTAAGCTAAAGAAATTTAAATCATGTTGCCTATGATAACCAGAGATGGCATAGGCAAGGGGGCAACTCAATCAGCACCCACCGCTAACTGTCATTGTGTGTTATGGTCATGTTTGATATGGTCAGACACTTCCTACACATAAAGGGGTGTGGGTCTCCTGGAAACCATGTCAAAATTGAATTTGAGGCACCTGAGTGAGGTGAGCCCTCCAAAAATACTTGGTGGTATTGACGAATTAATAAAAATACAGTCTTCCTAAGAGGCCCTAGAATTTCAATGTGCACACTTTTAATCCTTTAAAGAGTATCTCTCTAGGCAGAGGGCACGTGTGGCATCCCTGGCAAACCAGAGTACGTTTAAGAAAGCGCTGAACCACCAAGTTGATAAAAGGTCCCAGGCATGACATGTGTTAAAATAGCAAAAAACAAGAAAATGGTACTAAATACAGCGCTGTCCCAAAAGGAATCCAAATGTGCACCATGAAAAACTTTTAATATATATAATTTATTAACAAAGCACAAAGTTTACGCGTTTCAGGAGGTAAGTGGGTCGCTCTTCATCAGAACAGTGCAATATCATGTACAATCAGGTGAGTGTCCAGTTTAACAAGAAAAGCCCCAAACACACCCTTTCCCGAGAGGAGGGGGAGGGGGAAGAGCATATACAACCAATATAACAGTTCAAACATTGAATCACAGAGAGAAATTAAAATATATATATATATATATATATATATATATATATATATATATATGATACAGAAAACTGTAGAATAATGAACATCAAATTGAACCTGTAGATCGCTGCAGCAGGCTAAGCGGATGGGTGCTGAGACAGATACAGCGCAGCTCGGCTGCTGACACGGCTGTTATGTGTTCAGTGAGAGGTCCGCGGGACCGCTGCGGCCTGTGATTGGCTGAGCGGCCTATCAGCTGGCAGGCCTCTGTGAAGCTAGAGCGCGTGCTTGACCCCGGGAGAAGCGGACGGCAGGAGCAGCCCTGGAACGTGGATGGGAAATGTATATCGTTAGTCGCCGGCCACGCACCACTATTACACGCAGCGGTGCGCGGTCGGCGCCCGACGAAAATAGGGTCTAACCTATCTCAACGATCAGCCGATGATCACTGTCATAGGCTGATCGTTGCATTTATTACACGGAGCAATAATCGGCCCAATTCGGCCGATTATCAATCCGTGTAATAGTACCCTAAGTCAGTTATATCATTAGCAAACGTAAAGCAAAACTTGTAACTCAATTACACTCAAATACAGGACCGATTGGCCCTTCCTGAACCTGGTGCTAGATATCCAGCCTCTGCAGAGGATATGGGAAACACTAATGATGTATTCATAAATAACATATAGTAATTACAGAAAGACACTATTGGCCACATTAATACACGGGGGGGGGGGGAGGGATATGGAGAAAATGATGCCATGGCAAACACTAAAAAACATTATATTAATGATAAAAATTATATAAAATTATCAAAACTACCCAAAGGATATAAAAAAAAGGAAAAAAAAGGGGAATGAATTGTGTATATATAAATATAAAGTACATATATAAATATATAAAAAAAGGAATGTGCAATAAAAAAAAAAAAAAATTTACGTACAAAATTATGACAAAGAAAAAATAAAAATTAAGGTAAGAGGTTGAAGGAAACAAAGCCCTTTTGCTGTAATTACTATATGTTATTTATGAATACATCATTAGTGTTTCCCATATCCTCTGCAGAGGCTGGATATCTAGCACCAGGTTCAGGAAGGGCCAATCGGTCCTGTATTTGAGTGTAATTGAGTTACAAGTTTTGCTTTAGGTTTGCTAATGATATAACTGACTTACAGTCTTCCCTGTTTTACAATTGATTTATATTCCTCTCTCTTTACATTGTTAGCGTCCCCCGGAGTTGTCGGCCTGTGAAATTCCAGCTCAGATGTCGTCTGGTCTCACTACAAGTAGTGCTACTTCAGCTCAGACCGACACTTATCTATCTGCAGCTTTACATCTCACTGGCTTTCAGTCACATCCCAGGCTGCAGCGCTAGGAACAGCTCCTTGGTGCTGATAATGAGGGCTCCTCCTCCTTTGTACTACATGACGGCACTATGGGGATCCTGCCGTAGTTCCGTACTGAGAGCCGTAACTCCTCCTCTTTTGTACTACATGACGGCACTATGGGGATCCTGCCGTAACTCCGTACTGAGAGCTGTAACTCCTCCTCTTTTGTACTACATGACGGCACTATGGGGATCCTGCCGTAGTTCCGTACTGAGAGCCGTAACTCCTCCTCTTTTGTACTACATGACGGCACTATGGGGATCCTGCCGTAACTCCGTACTGAGAGCTGTAACTCCTCCTCTTTTGTACTACATGACGGCACTATGGGGATCCTGCTGTAGCTCCGTACTGAGAGCTGTAACTCCTCCTCTTTTGTACTACATGACGGCACTATGGGGATCCTGCTGTAGCTCCGTACTGAGAGCTGTAACTCCTCCTCTTTTGTACTACATGACGGCACTATGGGGATCCTGCCGTAGCTCCGTACTGAGAGCTGTAACTCCTCCTCTTTTGTACTACATGACGGCACTATGGGGATCCTGCTGTAGCTCCGTACTGAGAGCCGTAACTCCTCCTCTTTTGTACTACACGACGGCGCTATGGGGATTCGAGTCCTGACAACCTTACTGACCTCTCACTGAACACATAACAGCCGGTGTCAGCAGCCGAGCTGCGCTGTATCTGTCTCCGCACCCATCCGCTTAGCCTGCTGCAGCGATCTACAGGTTCAATTTGATGTTCATTATTCTACAGTTTTCTGTATCATATATATATATATATATATATATATTTTAATTTCTCTCTGTGATTCAATGTTTGAACTGTTATATTGGTTGTATATGCTCTTCCCCCTCCCCCTCCTCTCGGGAAAGGGTGTGTTGGGGGCTTTTCTTGTTAAACTGGACACTCACCTGATTGTACATGATATTGCACTGTTCTGATGAAGAGCGACCCACTTACCTCCTGAAACGCGTAAACTCTGTGCTTTGTTAAAGTGCAACTATAATTTAAGTGACCAAAAAATGAAATTCCTCAAATTAAAAGCCCTAGTGTTACCCAATAGATAATAGATAGATAGATAGATAGATAGATAGATAGATAGATAGATAGATAGATAGATAGGAGATAGATAGATAGATAGATAGATAGGAGATAGATAGGAGATAGATAGATAGATAGATAGATAGGAGATAGATAGGAGATAGATAGGAGATAGATAGGAGATGGATAGGAGATGGATAGATAGATAGATAGATAGATAGATAGGAGATAGATAGGAGATAGATAGGAGATAGATAGGAGATAGATAGGAGATAGATAGGAGATAGATAGGAGATAGATAGGAGATAGATAGGAGATAGATAGGAGATAGATAGATAGATAGATAGATAGGAGATAGATAGATAGATAGATAGGAGATAGATAGATAGATAGATATATAGATAGATATATAGATAGATAGATAGATAGATAGATAGGAGATAGATAGGAGATAGATAGGAGATGGATAGGAGATGGATAGATAGATAGATAGATAGATAGATAGATAGATAGATAGATAGATAGATAGATAGATAGGAGATAGATAGGAGATAGATAGGAGATGGATAGATAGATAGATAGATAGGAGATGGATAGATAGATAGATATCCCGTAGGAAATAGCTATGTAGCAGCTTATTTTGTAGCTTTGATTACATATTTGTAGCAGACACATTTTAATAATGAAAACCTTACTACTTATACCGCCATTATATGGAGTGCAGATATAGTCAGGATAAAAGGGATTTAAAAAATATAGTAACTTTTATCCAAAAACAGCACCACCCTGTCCTCAGACTGTGTATGGTTATTACAACTTGGCTCCATTCACTTCAATGGAACTGAGCTGCAATACCTCACACAAACTGAAGAAGAGTGTGACGCTGTTTCTGGAAGAAGGTGGCCATGTTTTTCTCCTTTAGGGTATAAACCCACACACCGTATACGCAGCAGATTTGTTGGTACAGATTTGATGCTGTGTTCCGTTATTTAGATCTAATCTGCTGCGAGTTTGCTGTGAGTTTGCTGCGTATCGCAGCAGTAAATACGCTGCATATACGGTGTGTGGGTTTATACCCTAAGGCTATGTTCACACTACGTATATTTGAGGCTGTATTTGTGAGGCTGTATAGCAACCAAAACCAGGAGTGGATTGAAAACACAGAAAGGCTCTGTTCACATAATGTTGGAATTGAGTGGATGGCCGCCATTTAATGGCAAATATGTGCTGTTATTTTAAAACAACGGCCGTTGTATTGAAATAATGGAAGTTATTTACCGTTATATGGCGGCCATCCACTCAATTACAACATTATGTGAACAGAGCCTTTCTGTGTTTTCAATCCACTCCTGGTTTTGGTTGCTATGAGGACCTGACATGAGGACCAAATACAGCCTCAAATATACATAGTGTGAACCCAGCCTTAAAGGGAATCTGTGAGGTCCGTACCAGGTCTCGGGCTGTAGATCTCAGCAGACAGGTGTGAGGGAGATATCACTGACAGGACCTTTAGTCCAGTGTAAACTTTTATAATTGTCCTTTTCATTTCCAACTAAAGTTTCAGCACCCTATACGTCCATCAGTCAGAGCAGGAAGGGGCGGGGCAGAAGGTGCTGCTGTGGCTCCACCTCTGTGACACTTCAGCTGGTAATGAAAAGAATGATTACAAGGGTTTACAATGGACTAAAGGTCCGGTCCCTGACCTGTACGCTGGGATCTACAGCTGTGTACCTGCTATAGACCTCACAGGTTCCCTTTAAGGGCACGTTCATACCTAATCCAATGCGGATTTGATGCTTCTGATTTAATCAGTTGAAATGAATGTATAAATATGCCACATCAAATCCCCAGCAGATTATGTTATAGCATTATTTTGTGTGCTGATGGTGGGGTTCACATGTTTAGGGGAGTAGTGGGGACACGGCTAAATGAAGCAGAATTTGCTACATCGCATATTTTACACGGCTCTCCATGATATGGTGTGTGGGCTGCTGGGGTCTGACTGCCAGGGCTGATTTTAGTCCCAGTCCAGCCCTGGTTCCAAAGGATCAGATGTAACTGCTCGGAGATCCAGGAGTTTCAACATCTTGCCAGGAACCTTACAGTGAGATTCAAAGCAAATTAATTTCTAGGTCATTCCAAAGAGCTAAGGATGCTGACAGACAAGTTCTTCTTAAAATAAACTCCAAACCCACAGGCCGTAGCCCGGGGTAAAAAACCCCTTTAAA
Source organism: Dendropsophus ebraccatus (assembly GCF_027789765.1). Lineage (NCBI taxonomy): Eukaryota > Metazoa > Chordata > Amphibia > Anura > Hylidae > Dendropsophus > Dendropsophus ebraccatus. The sequence goes on along the minus strand of NC_091458.1, from coordinate 8,356,555 downwards.
TTATATCACCCCCCTTAATAAAAATTAACTTTTATTACGTATCTTAAAAGTAAATGTGTGAACTTGTTTAAAAACCACAACACACCCAGTACTCCTATCACTAGCCAATACTAGATGATATATAGGGATATAACTATCCTCTTTTACTAACTATCTCAATCACTATCACAGTCTGCAGTCCTGTATAGAAGGTAACTAGGAGATACTGGGTGTCTGCTATTTTAAAACCACAAATTGTGCCCCTCTCTACATGTTTCGTTGCCGCAGCAATGTCATCAGGAGAAAAATTAGGCAACACTTACTACTGATACTGGCCGATATTTATATCCACATTGTATCCAATTGGATATTTTTAACCTAGATACTGTATAATGAAGGACTAGACAATTTAATGAAAAAGTAGAAAGAATGTTTATTATACTTAGCTTCGGTGATGAAAATGAGTTCAGGTCAGTCTGGGGAGCCCCCTCCACAAGGTCATGTGGCCCAGAAGTCGAATCAGCAGTCTGGCTGGACACAGCGGTCTGGTAGCAGTTCTGTTCCAGTTGAGGCTCCTGACTGTACTAAACTAGGAGTTTTTATACTAATTTTACTAGGGGTGAGGGGACTAGTTCATAACCATTTTTGGTAGTGGTAAGAGTTTCCCAGAACTGACCAGCTAGATAATAAGGCAGAATAGGTCCAGCTGGTTAAACAGTTGTTACACTACTTTTTGTATCCTCCATTGTTAATGCTATCAGGGAGGCTTACAGCTGAACAAGTGAAATAGGTAGGGTAGTTTACACAAACATATTGACAACAAAGGGAATGAGTCTACATATGGGGTCACACAAACAAAACTACAATGGCTTACACACACATAGCCATACACGGCCAGCTAATCTATGCAAATACGATACGCACACATAGATATAACACAGTAATCAATAGGTATAGGTAGGTCTAAATGCATGTGTGCATGTATATATATATATATATATATATATATATATATATATATATATATACATACGCACACATGCATGCAAACTGAAAAGAGACATGAAAATTATGTCTCCCTGTTACACACATTCAATTAACTGATGTCATGGTACTGCACCAAACACTCCTTATAGTACACCAATGAGGTCTTACTTTATTGTGAAGAACCTAACCCCCTCTGTCAGATTGGTAGACTGCAAATAAACTCACACGCCCACCTACTCACCCTCCTATCATTGCGATCGCCGCATCTAAGATCTCCTCATGACGACACCCTGCGTCATCTGTGTCCCGGCGTCACGTGATCTGTTCCAGTCACATGGCCGCTACTCTCGCGGGATCACTTCCGGGTTCGCAGTGTCATGTGACAACAACGTGTCATCTCGCATGTCACTGCACTTAGACTATATCGATACTTTCTCCCCAATGCGCATGACACCTGACTTAGTGCTAAATTAGACTCCATAGTTAATGCGCATGACAACTGTCTTAGACACAGAATCAATTGGCAACTCCGTTCTATATATATATCAAAGCACTTAGTGCCAATCATTTATCCCCATATAATGATATATATAATCTTATCCCAATATTAGGCCAATGATGGTTACAATGATAGTTGAGTCAGCTAAATTCAGAAGCTATGATACTAACAGGGTTAAGGAATTCATGTAATATTATAAATCTATGTCAATAAGGATATGGTGCACAAGATTAATGTATTACAGTAAACTACAACACTGATGATATATATGAATATATGTATAAGGGTAAGTATCAAATAGTGAATATAAAATAAAAAATAAACTCTTATTCTAGGGTCTACGAAACCCATCTATCCTAGCCAATCAGTAGTCACTTATCATCAGTAGTCACATCATCATTATTTGGAAATATTAAGTCTATAACACACTTAGAGGAAAGCAGCGAATGAAAAGCCCTCATTTAATCCAAGAGGTGCTTGACTCTGGAGGCGAAAAATCCATCTCGCCTCCTCTTTTAGCAATAATCTGTCAATGTCCCCTTTTCTCGGTCCTAACTTTAGCTGGCATAGGCCCCAAAATTTGATGTCCTCAATCCTCCCACTATGTCGGTGACGGATATGTATAATATTACATGAATTCCTTAACCCTGTTAGTATCATAGCTTCTGAATTTAGCTGACTCAACTATCATTGTAACCATCATTGGCCTAATATTGGGATAAGATTATATATATCATTATATGGGGATACATGATTGGCACTAAGTGCTTTGATATATATATAGAACGGAGTTGCCAATTGATTCTGTGTCTAAGACAGTTGTCATGCGCATTAACTATGGAGTCTAATTTAGCACTAAGTCAGCTGTCATGCGCATTGGGGAGAAAGTATCGATATAGTCTAAGTGCAGTGACATGCGCGATGACACGTTGTAGTCACATGACACTGCGAACCCGGAAGTGATCCCGCGAGAGTAGCGGCCATGTGACCAGAACAGATCACGTGACGCCGGGACACAGATGACGCAGGGTGTCGTCATGAGGAGATCTTAGATGCGGCGATTGCAATGATAGGAGGGTGAGTAGGTGGGCGTGTGAGTTTCTTTGCAGTCTACCAATCTGACAGAGGGGGTTAGGTCCTTCACAATAAAGTAAGACCTCATTGGTGCACTATAAGGAATGTTTGGGGCGGTACCATGACATCAGTTAATTGAATGTGGATATAAATATCGGCCAGTATCAGTAGTAAGTGTTGCCTAATTTTTCTCCTGATGACATTGCTGCGGCAACGAAACATGTAGAGAGGGGCACAATTTGTGGTTTTAAAATAGCAGACACCCAGTATCTCCTAGTTACCTTCTATACAGGACTGCAGACTGTGATAGTGATTGAGATAGTTAGTAAAAGAGGATAGTTATATCCCTATATATCATCTAGTATTGGCTAGTGATAGGAGTACTGGGTGTGTTGTGTTTTTTAAACAAGGTCACACATTTACTTTTAAGATACGTAATAAAAGTTAATTTTTATTAAGGGGGGGGTGATATAATTTAAAGGGGTTTTTTACCCCGGGCTACGGCCTGTGGGTTTGGAGTTTATTTGAATTAAGGGACCCCTGACCCTCCTGAGAGGGCTCAAGTGTGTGTAAAGTTCTCCTTCAAGCACGCACCAGACAATAAGATACCAGCCTCAGATTCACCGCCACCTTTAACAACCAATGGAACGATCTTACCAGTATATTGGGGCAAAATTGGAGGATTTTACTCACGGACACTCGGATTGGACCTAATATACCTTCAAGGCCTCTCATCACAGCAAAACGGCACCCAACTAATAAACTGATTAATAGTCATTTTGTCCGACCCACAATGTCCTTTAGAAATGGCCAATGTTTAGCTGGTACTAAGTGATGAGCGAGTACCAAAATGCCCAGGTGCTTGTTACTCGAGACGAATATTTCCCGATACTCGGATGCTCGTTTCGAGTAACAAACCCCATTGAAGTCAATGGGAAACTCAAGCCTTTTTGCAGGGGACCCAAGGTCGGCAGAGGGAAGGTCGTGTGAAAACCTGTCAACCTCAGAAAATGATGGAAACACCACGGAAATGTACAGGAAACAGCAGGGGCAGCATGTATGGATATGGCTGTACTAAGAAATAAAGCAACCCAGCATGCTTTGCTGCAGATGACAAAAGATACTGGTCACACTAGTTTAACTCTGTCGTGTAATCGGCCGCACGCGCCCGCTCGCGGACAGTGGCAAGCATGCCCGTCTCCGCCCGTGTCATAGACTCTATTCTATGCACGGGTGGATTCCTCCCTCCGTCCAAAGAATGAACTTGATCATTCTTTGGACGGAGGAAGGAATCCGCCCGTGCATAGAATGGAGTCTATTACATGGGCGGACAGAAATGCGCGCACGCGCAGCGGATTACGTGACGGAGTTTCCGTCTAAATTAAGCAGTATGCACATACTCTTATGGCTGTACTAAGAAATAAAGCAACCCAGCATGCTTGGCTGCAGATGACAAAAGATATTGGCCACACTAGTCTTTGGAGGCTGTTGTATACAGTCTGTGTGTAAGTGGTGGTCTTTAGACTATGCCACCTGTTACACAGGACAATGAGCAGTGAGGTTCTATGCAGGTGTACTACAAATCACAGCAATACAATGTACAACAGCAGCAGCACCAGTCTGTATATAACATCTGCTTTCCCCTTGCTGCCAGCAGCCGATCACCACAGTGTGCTGCTAAAATCGTGGTAGCTGCACTGCAAGTCCCAGCCAGCAGTCTGTAGTAATACAAAAAAAAATAATGATTGTTGGACCTTACAAGGGCTGTTGGGTTCTTTGTCTAGTATCCCTGCCTACTGGAACGCTAATTCCCTCCCTGACACTCTCCCTGACCAGCAGCAGCTCTGTCCCTGATCTCTTCCAGCACACGTCAGAAGCGAGCACTCGACCAATCGCTGCTATCGACATGTATGGGTCCCTCGTGATCTCAGGATGTACCAAAGAGTCTCATGCATGTTGATTGGCTGAGAAATTGCTCCCAAACTAACAGGAAATGGATGATGAGATTTTCTCGCGAGATGCTCGTCCGAGTAACGAGTACCATCGAGTACCCTAATACTCGAACGAGTACCAAGCTCGGACCAGCATGCCCGCTCATCACTAGCTGGTACCTATCCTTGTGGCCAATGTAACATCTGCCAATTCATCAACAATGGTGATTTATTTAATCAATTCACAGGATGGGGTAAGATATGACCTAAAACAGTACAGCCATTATCGGATGCAATGTATAGTGTACGCCACAGTATGTCCCTGCCAAAAGGTATACGTGGGCCGGACGGCACAGGAACTCTGTAGGCGGATTCAGGAGCACTTATCCACCATTACCCTGGCAGCAAGGGATGCTAAACAGGGTAAGGTCCTGACTTCCATGGCATCTCATTTCTTACTGGCACACGATGGGTCACCACGAGGACTACGAGTCACCGGTCTGGAAAGTGTCTTTAAGTATAGACGCTGGAGATATGGTTGGCCAGCTTTTGAGAAAGGAATCGAGGTGGATCTTCACATTGAATTCGGTTTGAATGACAAACTTTTATTTACAGGTTTTTTTTTCAGTTAAACTGACACTGTCACTCCCTTTTTCCATTCTGACATCTCTACACAGGTGTAATGGGTAAATTTAGTGGTTTTCATACCTTATTTTATATCATACGTCATGGTGCTTGTTCATGTAAAAAGTAATCTTTTATCAACTGCAGATTGTTTTAAGTGGGTTGGCCCCGCCCCCTCGCCGGCCATTGGAACAGGCTGGCCTAAAGGTCTATGCCCCACCCCCTCTAGGTCGGCCCACCAATGGGTGTCAAGGGGGCGGGGCCAAAGGCGACACTGTGAGCGGGGCTAGGTGGCGCTAATGCAGTGAGGCCCCGCCCACTTAACACAATCTGCATTTGATCACTTTTTACATGAATAAGCACCGTGACGTATGATATAAAATAAGGTATGAAAACCGCAAAATTTACCCATTACACCTGTGTAGAGATGTCAGAATGGAAAAAGGGAGTGACAGTGTCACTTTAAGTAAATTTTATCCACATGTGCATAGAGTCCTTCATCTTCACAGTTCATATATTTTTTCTACTGTTCACATTCATTTAGATTGGTGTGTGCCAGTATCCCAACACCCTTCTCCTTTTTTTTTCCCACTTGGTTGGTGACACCTGATGAGATGATGTTACTTACCTGCAGTGTATTCATATATAATAAGGTTTTGTTACTTACCTACAGGTCACCGGTTCCTTCTCGGAGCAGGTTCCCTGCCTGTGTTGAAGTAAAGTTCCTTGAAGTCCATCTCTAGTCCTGATCTCCTCTGGGTCCTGAGAACCACAGCATGCATTTCTTATCTTCTCTTATATGGGACTCTGTCATTCTATTACTTGCACATTTTGCACTTTAGGTCTTGTATTTCTTCCTAGCCGTTTCTCCATTATATATTAGTTATTGAGGACTATTCGGGAGTTTACTATTTATACGTCATTACATCATCTTTGGGAGCTCCCTGTTGCGTTGTACGGGCGGAGGTGGAGTCAGCGGGTTAGCGGCACAGCGCCTTAGCACGGTTAGTCATTTGCGGCAGCCATCACTAGAACGTTTTTTCTCTCTTTTATTTTTGGCCATTATTAATATGAAATGATTTGTGAGACTTTTTCACTCTTGATTCTAGTTATTGCTTTGTTTTTGGGTATATTCTTTATACTTTGTATAATTGGCATACTGGGATATTGAGTCTTAGGCATTCATTATGGTATGGTAGTATGGAGTCTTTACTAGAGATGAGCGAACCGGGTTCGGGTTTGAGTCGATCTGAACCCGAATGATCGGCATTTGATTAGCGGTGGCTGCTGAACTTGGATAAAGCTCTAAGATTGTCTGGAAAACATAGATACGGCCAATGACTATATCCATGATTTCCACATAGCCTTAGGGCTTTATCCAAGTTCAGCAGCCCCCGCTAATCAAATGCGGTACGTTCGGGTTCGGATCGACTCGAACCCGGTTCGCTCATCTCTAGTCTTTACCTTTTCCATCACCTATTACATGATATTGGGCTCTATGCACTTAGCACTTTACTCTTATTTAGCTATGTAGCATCTGGATGTGCTATTATTAGTGGTAGATTCATTATTATATATAGGTAATTTCCTGCTCCTCATTATATGTATTTACTTGCTTTATTGTTACTTTAGTGATTGATTTCATGATTGGCGCCATGTATTGCCATATGCCTGCGTGTGGACACGATGTGCCGGCCTGGATACTCGTCCCATAGCGCTATTTATTTTCCTTTGATTGAATATATTATTATATTATATGAATATATTATAATATTCTCTGTGCTATATATATCTGTGTATATATCATGTGACTTAGCACATCGGGTCCTAAGTTACTATGGCAGTTATGGATTATTAGGAATTTCTTTGGTTTGATGATTATTTATATATGGTATCCAACACAACACACTTGGTTATTACTTAGATATTTCGGGCTGTGCTATGTATAATGGTATGTGTGTGTAATAATGCATTGGAGTATACAAATATACTTACCTTTTCATACATGTATTTATCTATTGTTATTCCAGCAATGTTATACGCATGTGTGTGGACGCTATTCACAGACTTAGATACTTGTTTTGTGGCGTAGATGCGACTTACCTTTCTGTGCGTATAATATAGACTGCGCTTGCACCACCTATGTCTGTGATGCACGTCATGTGATCATCATGTGACTGGACACGCTATCAGCCGCGCTTATGTCGCACGCTTTCTATTACGGTGCAGGGCGCGCGCAGCCGCAGACTCTATTTCCGCCCGCCGGTTGACACTGAGGTGTCTTGTCGGCCATTGATGTAATCATTCATCTTCAGGTATATATACCGGCATGTGCGCACTATGGGGGGGAATTACAGAGACCGGCATACAAGTACGCTGGTCTTATACTAGGCCCCGCCCCCTTTTCCCCAGTAGGAATCGCTAAGAGGCGCACAGCTCTTTGTGAATCCATCCGGCCGGGTGCCAGAACCAGCGCCCAGCGTACCAAATCTACACCTGCTTCCAGGGAGGAGGCCACGCCCCCGCCTTGTCACGCTCCGCCAGCCTGCCCATTGGGTGAGCGGAGCGTACGACAGGTGTACGCCAGGGAGAAGGAGTGAATCTGCGCCTTCTCCCTGGCATACGCCTCGGGCATACGCTTTGTAAATGTCCCCCAATATATCCAGTCATGGCAATGTGGCGGCGATACACGTGGGGTGTCATTCTCTCACCTGCTATGTAGGTGCTTTGTATAGGAGGTGGCACTGATTGTCTCTATACACACTATATATACTGCATATTATTGTGCTATCCATGTTCCCAGTGTTATCCGATCTATCAGTATTCCTAGTCTGGTAATACATGGAGCAGTCTCTGTAGCAGGGAGGCACAGCCTGGATTGTAGTCTGATGCCGCTTTCTGTAATTGCTTTTATTCCTGATAGCCGCTACAATAAAGCTATTTTATCTTATTTAGAAGTGCACGGATTTTGTTATACCCCATATTCTGTATAACAATATGTATTGTAGGGATCTTCCCGGGGGATGGTGTGTTTGGACACAGTTCACAGCAGACTTGGACTTGTAAAATAACAGCTTGGCGTTTATTTGCAGCATAAACAGTCCAGCAAACAGAAATACAGCAGCACCGTGCTTTAAGAATAAAACAAACAAAAAGGTCTTGCGGTCAATAGGCGGTATGGCGGGGTATGAGTAGGCCCCAGCGGCGGCAGTATTCCTTGCTCCCAGGAGACACAGCATGCAGGCTGATCACCCCTGGCTGAGAGCAATCCCCTGCAGCTCTGTGGAGCTTTTCTCCTGTTGCAGGCTCATCAGGGCACACCTGACTGCAACACCCGAACTGGATCGGGGGAAGGGAATGGCAGGTCCCACTACCAACCAACCCGCCATTCCAGTAAGTCCAGGCCCGGAAAGTGGAAAGAACAACTCAGCAGCATAATACTGCTGAGTGACAGATCTCTCCTGGATTCACCATCTCACCATATGCAGTAGCCTGGGTGAGATGTACCTCCCCTCGAACACTTCTCCAGTGACATGTCTACAGTATGTATAGTATTATAGGGTTGTGAGTAGCCACCATATGTATATACCTTATTAGCAGTGCCCACCTAATCTAATCCTGTCATGTATCATGGCTTCTGAGCTGTGTATCTAATCCTATCAGGTGTGATACTGTCTACTGAACTATGTATCTAATCTTAACGTGTGTGATACTAACCCTCTGTGGACGCGTCACCCACATCTCATCTTCTTATTATTACAGGTTGGTGGCTAATGATCTACCAGACACTTCCTGCCCCCAGTTGGCCTCTGTAATAAGGAATAACCCCTCCCTGAAGAGACTTTACCTGTCTGGTAACCGTCTGTCCGGTCCTCACTTCAGGGACTTGGTGGCAGCTCTGTCCAGTCCAGACTGCAGGATAGAGTACCTAGGGTGAGTATAAGAGATGTGTCCAGGACTGAGCCATGTATCTAATCCTGTCATGTGTGATACTGTCTACTGAGCCATGTATCTAATCCTATCATGTGTGATACTGTCTACTGAGCCATGTATCTAATCCTATCATGTGATACTGTCTACTGAGCCATGTATCTAATCCTATCATGTGATACTGTCTGTTTAGTAGTGTATCTAATTTCATCAAATGAGATACTGTCTGCTGAGCAGTGTATCTAATCCCATCATGTGTCAAACTGTCTTCTGAACTGTGTATCTAATCCTACCATTTAGATAACCTTGGGACAGTGGTGGATTCCTTGGCGCTCAAACCTCCAGCCAGTCACTGCACTTCAATCTAGAGACAGAGATTCCCAGTATAAGGGTGGGATCACACTATGGAATCCGTGCGGATAAATTCCGTTGGATTCCGTCGCTCGTTTCCGCTTTCCCAATTCCGCCGAAAGAATTGACATGTCATTTCTTTCGGTGGAATCTGCCCGTGCATAGAATGGTGTCTATGGAGCCAGCGGAGAGGCGCGCAGCCATGAGCGGAACGAGCTGCGGAATCCGTTGGAATTTATCCGCACGGATTCTGTAGTGTGAACCCGCCCTTATTGCCAACCAGATGTGTTCTTTATTGTAGTGCTACGTGTTCCAGGGGTTACCCACCCTCTTCATCAGGGATGATTAGGCACATTACACACTAGTGTTTATACAGAAACTACAAGGATTGAGCTGGAAGGATTTCCCTGTTCCCAGGTGTCCTCACCGCATCACTTCCCATCTGATAATCAGACTGACGCCCTGTTATTAAATACAGAATCAGTGGTTTCTATGGTAACAGCTTCTATAGCCAGGTGGTCTGGGGGTAAGTAGCTGGACTCTGGTATATAAGAGCTGCGGCCACCCTGGGGTCTCATCCCCGGAGCGCCATAAAAAGGTTTCTCTAGTTTCTTTACCAGAATCTTCGAATATATTAAGATATAAGTACGAATATAATAAGATATAAAGACTAATATAATAAGAGAATTACTAATATAATAAGATATAATTACTAATATAATAAGATATAAAGACTAATATAATAAGATATAAATACTAATATAAGATATAATTACTAATATAATAAGATATAAATACTAATATAATAAGATATAATTACTAATATAATAAGATATAAATACTAATATAAGATATAATTACTAATATAATAAGATATAAATACTAATATAATAAGATATAATTACTAATATAATAAGATATAAATACTAATATAATAAGATATAATTACTAATATAATAAGATATAAATACTAATATAATAAGATATAATTACTAATATAATAAGATATAAATACTAATAATAAGATATAATTACTAATATAAGATATAATTACTAATATAATAAGATATAATTACTAATATAAGATATAAATACTAATATAATAAGATATCAATACTAATATAATAAGATATAATTACTAATATAATAAGATATAAATACTAATATAAGATATAATTACTAATATAAGATATAATTACTAATATAATAAGATATAAATACTAATATAATAAGATAATTACTAATATAAGTTATAAATACTAATATAATAAGATATCAATACTAATATATTAAGATATAATTACTAATATAATAAGATATAATTACTAATATAAGATATAATTACTAATATAATAAGATATAATTACTAATATAATAAGATATAAATACTAATATAATATAATTACTAATATAAGATATAATTACTAATATAATAAGATATAATTACTAATATAATAAGATATAATTACTAATATAATAAGATATAAGTACTAATATAATAAGATATAAGTACTAATATAATAAGATATAAGTACTAATATAATAAGATATAAATACTAATATAATAAGAAATAATTACTAATATAAGATATAATTACTAATATAATAAGATATAATTACTAATATAATAAGATATTATATTAGTATTTATATCTTATTATATTAGTAATTATATCTTATATTAGTATTTATATCTTATTATATTAGTCTTTATATCTTATATTAGTAATTATATCTTATTATATTAGTATTTATATCTTATTATATTAGTAATTATATCTTATATTAGTAATTATATCTTATATTAGTAATTATATCTTATATTAGTAATTATTTCTTATTATATTAGTAATTATATCTTATTATATTAGTATTTATAAGATATAATTACTAATATAAGATATAAAGACTAATATAATAAGATATAAATACTAATATAAGATATACATATAGTTGTAAAAGAAGGTAAAATGATTCTTATCCCTAATGATTGGGTTGTTATTACTATAAGGCACCAGCCTATTGGTATCTGAGCTCTGCTGGAGTCCTAGGCTGACTATAGCTGTGGGGAGAGGTATATAGAGAGCATAAGGCTGGGGCCCCTCACATAGGAGGACGCTGCTGGGGAGCCCGGTACATAAGTACAATTCCCGCTATGGACATGACCTCTTCTTACCAATAGGGACATCTCCCCCATCAGTCTTAACCCCTTAGGGACCAAGCCTATTTGGACCTTAAAGGACAACTCTAGCGGGACCCCCAAAAAAAAAAAAAAACACAGACACTCACAGACACCATACTCACCATCCCTCCGGTGACGACCGCCACTCGATTCGCCCGCCGTCTGCCTCACCGTCACTTGCGTCCGCCGTCCAGCGATGTCTCTCACTTCCGGGTCCATGGGAGAGAAAAGGCTGCCAGTGCTGAGCGAGCTGGAAGCCATGTGATGCGCTGCAGCCAATGAAAAGGCTGCTGGTGAAGACGCCGAGGAGGACCGCCCCCCGGACTCTGACGTCGACGTCACCAGATGCCGCCCGGGAGAAGAGGACTGTGACGATCGTAATAGGTAATGTATACATTCTTTAACTTCTGGGGGGGGTCTGGGGTCAGAAAGTGGGGGAAGGGGGCCAGACCGGGTATTTAACCACATTACAAAGTTATATAACTTTGTAGTGTGTGTAAATTAAGCCAAACATTTTTTTCGTGGGAGTTGTCCTTTAACCCCTAGACGACCCTGGAAGTAGGGTTACGTCATGGAAGTCTGTCCCCAGACGACCCATGACGTAACTGTACGTCCTGGGTGTTTCTCCCGCTATGAAGCGTGCTCCGGAGCGGAGCGCGCTTCATAGGAGGTGGGGGCCGGCTGCAGTGAGCAGCCGGGACCTCACCGGTAAAGACACGCTGCAGCGATCGTGCTGACGTGTGTCATTAACCCCTTAAACGCCGCGACCGCTTAGGTGTAAGTGACTGCGGGGGTCCCGATCGGTAAAACGGATCGCCGGAGGTCTCTCACCTTCCTCCGTGCGGTCCGTTCGGCGATCTGCTGCACTAAGCCTGCACAGGCAGGCTCAATGAGCAGAGCGCCGATAACACTGATCAATGCTATGCCTATGGCATAGCAATCATCAGTGTAGAGATCAACCTAGTGTATGTAAAAATCCCCCAAAGGGACTTCAAATGTGTAAAAAAAAAAGTTCAAAACACTATTACACTACCCCAAAACCCCTCCCCCAATAAAAGTTTAAATACACCCCCTTTCCCATTATATAAATAAAACATATAAAAATAAATAAATAGATAAACATATAATATACCGTAGCGTGCGTAATTGTCCGATCTATTAAAATATAACAAGCGTTATTGTGATCGGTGAACGGCGTACACGAAAAGAGGGAAAAAAGCGCAAATTACCGATTGTATGTTACATTATATATTAAAAAAAATCAATAAAAAGTGATCAAAACGTCCGATCTTCACAAATATGGTATTAATAAAAACTAGAGATCATGGCGGAAAAAATGACACCCCATACAGCCCCGTAGGTGAAAAAATAAAACCGTTATAAGCGTCACAATAGGCCCATTATATTAATATTTAATTGCCAAAAAAAAGATTTCATAAAAAAAATACATATATAACATTAGAGAATCTGTGTAACCTGCATATGGTTGTGTTCGGACTGACCTATAGAATAATAGTATCATGTCACTTTTACCATATAGTGCATTACGTAGACACAGGAACCCCCCAAACGTTACAATATTGCATTCTTATTTACGATTTCACCAATTTATATCTTCATAAATAATATATTTGGGATTCCATCATACATGTTATGGTAAAATGAAAGACGCCATTACACAGTACAACTATTCCTGTAACAAATAAGCCCTTACATGGCCCTGTAGATAGAAAACTGAGAGTGCTAGAGCTCTAAGAAGGGGAGGAGGGAAAAACGAAAACACTAAGATCAAAATTTGCGCGGTCCACTGGGTCATTTTGGGCCTGGTCCTCAAAGGGTTAAAGACCAGGCTCATTTTTAAAAATCTGACCTGTCTGACGTTATGCGTTTATAGCTCAGTGATGCTGTAACGCAGGGGTGGGGAACCTCCGGCCCCTGACACCTCCGGATGCGGCCCGCGGCACCCCTGTGACATGCGCTGCTCTGGAGGAGAAGGAGCCGGCATTCACAGCTTCCTCCTGTGTCTGTGCCGGCTCCTTCCCCAACAGAGCGGCGCACGTCTTGTGACTCCTGCGGGCCGCGCGCGATGACGTCATTTCACCGCGCGCCGCCTGCAGGAGAAGACCGACAGAGAAGAGAGGAGGGAGAAGAGGACCTGGATAGCGTGGGAGCGGAGGAAAGGTGAGTGGGATGTTTATTTATTTTTTTTATTTGGGGCAGGCACTGGGGATTAACTAGGCCACCAGGGACATGACTGGGGGGGATGGGGGGTTAAGAAGGCCACCAGGGACCTGACTGGGGGGTTAAGAAGGCCACCAGGGACCTGACTGGGAGGTTAAGAAGGCCACCAGGGACCTGACTGGGAGGTTAAGAAGGCCACCAGGGACCTGACTGGGAGGTTAAGAAGGCCACCAGGGACCTGACTGGGAGGTTAAGAAGGCCACCAGGGACCTGACTGGGAGGTTAAGAAGGCCACCAGGGACCTGACTGGGAGGTTAAGAAGGCCACCAGGGACCTGACTGGGGGGTTAACTAGGCCACCAGGGACATGACTGAGGGGGTTAAGAAGGCCACCAGGGACATGACTGGGGGGTTAACTAGGCCACCAGGGACATGACTGAGGGGGTTAAGAAGGCCACCAGGGACATGACTGGGGGGTTAACTAGGCCATCAGGGACATGACTGGGGGCTTAACTAGGCTACCAGGGACATGACTGGGGGGTTAACTAGGCTACCAGGGACATGCCTGGGGGGTTAACTAGGCTACCAGGGACATGACGGGAGGCTGACTAGGCTACCAGGGACATGACTGGGGGGTTATCTAGGCTACCAGGGACATGACTGAGGGGCTAAACTAGGCTACCACGGACATCACAGAGGGGCTTAACTAGGCTACCAGGGACATGACTGGGGGGATTAACTAGGCCTACCAGAGGCATCATTGTGTGTGTGTGTGGGGGGGGGGGGGTAATTAGGCTACCAGGGACATGACTGGGGGGTTAACTCAGGCTACAGGGTATCACTAAGGATTCACATCAGGTACAAGGGGCATCACAGACGGTTAACTACAATAGCAGGGGCATTAGGGGAACAATACTTTGCCTTGCCCCGGGTGCTGCAAACCCACGCTACCCTGCTGCGCACGGTATGCGGCCCTCAAATGATTTTATAAATGCCCGACCGGCCCTCGACATGGAAAAGGTTCCCCACCCCTGCTGTAACGTATGGTACTTTATGTTAGTGGGAAAATTTGGTCACTGTCTTGTGTTTTTTTTGTAAAAAAGATACAAATACCATGAAAAATTTGCACTTTGTGAACTTTGAAATTCTCTGCTTTTAAAAAAACAAAGTCACATGACAAAAATTAGTTATGAAGTCGCATTACCAATATGTCCTCTTTATTCTGATTTCATTTCGTAAACATATTTCGCTTTTGTAGGGCGTTACGGGGCTTAGAAATGTATCAGCAAATTATCAGATTTTCATTAAATTTCTAAAACGATTTTTTTTTTTTTTTTAGGGACCAGTCCTTCTTTTAAGTGGATTTTGGAGGCTTGTATACTGGAAACCCCCATATGTGACCCCTTAAAGAATTAATCTAGGGGTATAATGAGCATTTTGACCATACAGGGGCCTCAGGAAAGTATTCACCATTAGGCTATGTGCACACTGAGCAATTCTCGAGGAATTGTAGCTGAAAGTTTTCAGGCAGAATTCAAGCCCCCCCATTGACTACTATAGGATTCCTCTAGCAGATCTACAGCAGAAAATTCTGCTCGGAAATTCTGCAGTGTGAACAACAGAGCAGAAAACCCATTGAACACAATGGGACTTTGCTCTGCACATTTTTTACGGGAGGAATTTCAAGCTGAATTTTGAGCTGAATTTCAAGCTGAATTCCTCGCCTTTTCCTCAGTGTGCACATACCCTTAGGGCAGGCATGTCCAAAGTCCGGCCGGAGGGCCATTTGCGGCCCGCGTTCTGAACTTTTACGGCCCCCCAGGTATCCAGCTTGCTATTATCTGCCTGTGTTATAAAGCATATAGCATGTAGCATGTAAAATGGTCGGCCCTCGCACATGTTCACTTCATCAAATTTGGCACTCTTCGAAAAAAGTTTGGACATGCCTGCCTTAGGGTATATGCACACTGAGCAATTCTCGAGGAATTGAAGCAGAAAGTTTTCAGGCAGAATTCAAGCAGAATTTAAGCCCCCCATTGACTACTATAGGATTCCTCTAGCAGATCTACAGCAGAAAATTCTGCTCAGAGATTCTGCAATGAGAACAACAGAGCAGAAAACCCATTGAACACAATGGGACTTTGCTCTGTAAATATTTTACGGGAGGAATTTCAAGCTGAAATTCCTCTTCAATTCCTCGCCTTTTCCTCAGTGTGCACAAACCCTTAGGCTATGTTCACACTACGTAAAACTACAGCCGTAGTTCTTGCCGTAGAACTACGGCCGTAGTTTTGCGGCGTGTAACATAGCCTTATGTTTAATGGGATCCCGGCCGGAGCCTACACACATCGTATGCGCTCCGGCCGGGATCCCATGCGGCGTTTGATAAAACTGACATGTCAGAGAATAGCGGCCGCAGAAAGGCCTGTCAGTTCACACAATGAAGCGAGTGGCTCCGGCCGCTCGCTTCACTGTGGGCTATGGGAAGCTCTGATGCGGGTGCACGCTGATGCGCCCGCATCAGAGCTCCGCGGCCGGAAAGATCATCCGAGATCAGCCGGGATGAGCCGGGCCACGGAACGGACGGGTGTTCACGCCATGTGAACATAGCCTTAGACCAGAAAAAAATGGAAAACAAAAATGTTCCAATAATATATTTGTTTAGATTAAAGTTTCTCATTTTCACAAGCAACAGGAGAGAAAAGGCATCCCAAAATTTGTAAAGCAGGTTCTCCTGAGTACAATATCACCCCATATGTGGGCGTAAACCACTGTATGGGCACACAGCCGGGCTCAGAAGGGATGGAGTGTCATTTTGGTTACGGGGAATCTGGGGAAGTTTACTTGCTATCTGGGCTGGTTATGGGCAATCTGGGGAGGTTACGGGCTATCTGGGGAGGTTACAGGTAATGCGGGGTGGTTACAGGTAATGCGGGGTGGTTACAGGTAATCCGGGCACTTGACTTTGGTGACAGGGTGACAGTGCCGACACCATTTGGAACGAGTGATCAGCGGTATATAGTCTATACCGCTGATCGCTTGTACTGGGAGCACACCAGGTGGTCCCCGATCATTGCCCCATGCATTACCGCCACTACTTCTCTGGCAAAGCTATCCCATCACTGCACAGTTATGTGAAGAGAAAGGTTGGCGACTCATTGGGACTCTCGGTGTCCAAGACTGTGCACCTGAGTGCTGATGTCTGGTCCTCTAATTATGGGCAAGGGCTGTACATGTCCGTTACTGCCCATTGGGTCAACATCCTCCCAGGAGACCATCAGGAAGTCGCCCCATTCTTGCCACTGTCACCTCCACAGTGCTTTAGGGGGCCAGCAGCGGGTAGCACAAGTTCTGCCTCCACCACCACTGCAGTCCAACCTGACCCAGTGTCTTACCACCGATGTCAGGCCCGCCGCTCTCAGGCTGTCCTCCATTTGGTGAGCCTGGGTCAACGAAGCCACAGTGGGCAGGAGCTCCTCCGGACCATTAGGGAGGAGATAGTCGACGTGGGGTCAGCCATTCAGCTAACGGTGGGAAGTGTCGTAGCGGACAATGGGAGGAACATTGTCTCTGCAGCTCAGCGGGGAGGGCTGACTCATACACCTTGTATGGCACATGTGATCAACCTCATAGTGCACAGGTTTCTCCAATCATTTCCTGCACTACATGACCTTCTGAGGATGTCACGTAGAGTGTGCAAACATTTCAGCCACTCCTACGCTGCAAGGAACACCCTGCTCAGAATACAGAGACAGCGCGGTATGCCCCAACATCGGATAATCTGCAACGTGCCAACCCGCTGGAATTCTGCCCTCCATATGCTCGACCGCCTGTACGAGCAAAGGTCAGCCGTAACAGACTACCTCATGGGGCAATCAGGCAGCTTCACGCCACACTGCGACTTCCAAGTAACACACTGGCAGTTAATACGGGAAGTCTGTCAATTGTTGATCCCTTTGGGGGCTAGGTTCACACTATGTAACTGTGCGGCTGTATTTTATATGCGGCTGTAAATGTGCGGATGAAACTCCGGCCGTGGGAAAAAATAGACATGCGGCTCAAAACATACGGTCATTTACTTGGAAATCTGGTTCAACTAAAAATAACAAATAAAATCTTAAGAAAGTGATGCAAACACCTCTGGATGCATCTGGGAAAGCAGGGAACACAGTTTACATGAATTGCTATTACCGGGGTTTGCGATCCTCTGCACTATAGCCGATGTCTCTCATGGTTAATATATTAAAATAATAAAACACATTTTCGTTGTAATAAAGTGCCTTTCGTTGTTCAATAATTAAATTTAAACTAATCCATCATTTTGCAATTAAATATACTGTTAAAATAAATAGATATATAAATAAATGTATATTTATATATATATATATATATTTATTTTTTGACAGTATATTTAATTGCACAATGATGGATTCGTTAGAATTAAATTATTGAACAACAAAACTGATTTTATTTCAACGAAAATGTGTTTTATTAATTAAATATTAATTAGTACAGGAAGCTTCATAAGCCGTTAATTCATATTCCCGGCAATAGAGCATTCTGTACTAATCATCACTTTACTTTAATGAAAACATCAAATGTTTCTTCTAATTATGTTATGACAATAGCATTATTAGAAGAAACATTTAGAATTATATGTGCGCTCAGCTGATTGGCTGTTCGGCTGAGCGCACATATAATTAGCGGGTCCGCAGCACAGTGACTTCATTGTGCCGCGGACCAGCGAAGAGGACACATCGGGGTGAGTATAGAGCTCTCCCCACCCCCTCCCCGGCACTGAACCCCTCCCAGCAAGGAAGGGGGGTCACTTAACCCCTTCCTTGCTGGGATGGGTGCAGTCTGACATCAGTCTTGCCCCCAAGGGGTTAAGGGGGATGCAATACATCCTCCCTTAACCCCTTGGGGGCCAGACTGTAAGCAGCGATCTGTAAAGATGCTGCATACTGTAAGGAGCACAACACCGCTCACAATGATGGGTGTTGTGCTCCTGTTTGTGTGTTTTTTGTCTGTTTCTCCCTTTTTGTTTTTCAGATATCGGTATCCTGGGGATTACGTCTGATTCCGTGGACTACGTCGATGACCAGCGTTTTTTTTTTTTTTAAATAAAATGGTCAATGAGGGGTGTGGGGGTGTTTTTATTTGAATAAAAAAATTTTTTAACTTGTGTCTATCTTTATTTCTTTACTTTATAGACTTAGTAGTGGAAGCCGTCTAATAGACAGAATCCATTACTAAGTTGGGGCCTAGTGTTAGCCGGTATAAAATGGCTAACACTAACCCCCCATTATTACCCCAGTACCCAATGCCACCAGGGGTACTGGGAAGAGCCGGGTGCCAGTGGTCCCGGAGCGTCAAAATTGGCGCTCCTGGACCGTGCGGCAGCAGGCTGGTAAGATTTAGGCTGGGGAGGGCCTAAACCAATGGCTCTTCCCAACCTGATGTTACCAGGCTGCTGTCGTTTGGTTTTTAACCCGGCTGGTTATAAAAATAGGGGGTACCCTATGCGTTTTTTTTAATTATTTATTTAAAAAAAAAACGCATAGGGTACCCCCTATTTTTATAACCAGCCGGGTTAAAAACCAAACGACAGCAGCCTGGTAATATCAGGTTGGGAAGAGCCATTGGTTTAGACCCTCCCCAGCCTAAATCTTACCAGCCTGCTGCCGCCCCCGGTCCAGGAGCGCCAATATTGACGCTCCAGGACCACTGGCACCCGGCTCTTCCCAGTACCCCTGGTGGCATTGGGTACTGGGGTAATAATGGGGGGGTTAGTGTTAGCCATTTTATACCGGCTAACACTAGGCCCCAACTTAGTAATGGATTCCGTCTATTAGACGGCTTCCACTACTAAGTCTATAAAGTAAAGAAATAAATACAAGACACAAGTTAAAATTTTTTTTTATTTAAATGAAAACACCCCTCATTGACCATTTTATAAAAAAAAAAACATTAAAAAAACGCTGGTCATCGACGTAGTCCACGGAATCCGGCGTAATCCCAAGGATACCGATATCTGAAAAACAAAAAGGGAGAAACACACAAAAAACACACAAACAGGAGCACAACACCCATCATTGTGAGCGGTGTTGTGCTCCTTACAGTATGCAGCATCTTTACAGATCGCTGCTTACAGTCTGGCCCCCAAGGGGTTAAGGGAGGATGTATTGCATCCCCCTTAACCCCTTGGATGTATTGCATCCCCCTTGACCCCTTGGGGGCCAGACTGTTGTCAGACTGCACCCAACCCAGCAAGGAAGGGGTTAAGTGACCCCCCTTCCTTGCTGGGAGGGGTGCAGTGCTGGGGAGGGGGTGGGTAGAGCTCTATACTCACCCCAATGTTGTCTCTTCGCTGGTCCGCAGCACAATGAAGTCACAGTACTGCGGACCCGCTAATTATATGTGCGCTCAGCCGATCAGCCAATCAGCTGAGCGCACATATAATTCTAAATGTTTCTTCTAATAAAGCTATTGTGATAACATAATTAGAAGAAACATTTGATGTTTTCATTAAAGTAAAGTGATGATTAGTACAGAAAGCTCTATTGCCGGCATATGAATTAACGGCTTATGGAGCTTCCTGTACTAATTAATATTTAATTAATAAAACACATTTTCAATGAAATAAATTCAGTTTCGTTGTTCAATAATTTAATTCTAACGAATCCATCATTGTGCAATTAAATATACTGTCAAAAAATAAATATATATATAAATATACATTTATTTATATATATATTTATTTTAACAGTATATTTAATTGCCCAATGATGGATTAGTTAGAATTAAATTATTGAACAACGAAAGTGACTTTATTACAACGAAAATGTGTTTTATTATTTTAATATATTAACTATTAGAGGCATCGGCATTCGGCATCATTGCCGACTATTTTTGAAGTACTCCGTACGGACCGCCTGTCAATCCACGGCCGCGTTTCCAGCCGCAAACAATGGTCATGTTCATTTTTTACGGGTCCGTTTACGATCGGGCCGTAGATTCATACATAGTGTGCACTGTGCAGCCGTATATCCTATACTTTCCAGCGTACGCATGAACCACCAAAAATACCGCCGCACAATTACAGCCGCAAATACAGCCGCACACTTACATAGTCTGAACCTGGCCTGAGGACGCGACTCTCTTTGTGAGCAGGCAGGACTATGGGATCAACGATATCATCCCACTCCTCCATGTTCTGGAAAGTGCGCTGAGAAACCTCATCAGCGAGGATTCCCAGGCCACAACTCCAAGGCTGAACATCGCCTTGAGCCCAGAGCTGGATGAAGTGCAGATGGAGGTTGAGAGGGAGGAAGATGTCTACGCCCAGCCTTTCCACACACCGCCACCTGGCTTCTCTGCCTCTCCATCACAGGAGGAGATGGAGGTAGAGGAAGAGCAGGAAGACCCCAGCAGACCCTGGAATTATACCGAGGACAGTGGAGAGGAGAGGCGCTCATTGTCCTTGGTGCAGATGGCAAGGTGTCTGCCGGAGTGTCTGCGGAATGATAGCCGGATTGTGGACTTCCGCCAGAGGGACCAATACTGACTGGCCACCCTGTTGGACCCTCGCTTCCGCCGCAAAATGGCAGAATTCTTCCCACCATCACTAAAGGCTAAACTGGTGTACTACAGGGACATGCTCACCAGTCAGTTGGTCTCAACTTACCTGCGAGACCAGCCAGGTTCCCAGACAACATCCTCTGGGGGGGGAAACCAGCGCGCTCCACTCCCACCACCACTAGTGAAGGCGTCAGAAGTCGCTACAGCCTGCAAGCCCTCATGAGCGATTTCATACAGCCAGCTGGTGAAGAAAGGACACAGCACCGGACTGATGGCGTGGACCAGCATGAGCTCAGCCACCAGGTCACTGCCTACCTTGATTCTAGCCTGCCCCAAAGTGTCACCGACCCCGTGCAGTACTGGGCAGAAAAACTCGAGATTTGGCCTCAACTGGCAGAGTTTGCCTTGCCTTGTGGTGGGTAACATCGTAACACCGCAAAGAACGAGGCTCTCTTGCCACAGTGTGGAGATGCATCTTTTGTAAAGATGAATCGTGCCTGGATTACATCGGATTATACCACCCCCCCTGCCTGATGTGATTGACTAAGGGCCCTATTCCACCGGACGATTATCGTTAGCATAATTGTTAACGATTAATGATCTCAAACGACCGCTATTGCGAAAGACCTGAAAACATTTACTCATTTCCATGGAACAATAATCATTACTTATGATCGTAATTGCGATTGTTTCTTCTTCCGTATTTCTTCGCTATTGCGTTCGTATCTATTGCGAACGACCGAACGATGTCTTATTCAATGCGAACGATTTGCGAACGTTTCGCGAACGAGCAGTGATAAAAATAAGTCCAGGTCTTATAAAGCGATCAACGATTTCTCGTTCGGTCGTTAATCGTTAACTGCATTTCAACCGAACGATTATCTTTTAGATTCAAACGATTTAATGATAATCTGAACGATAATCGTCCGGTGGAATAGGGCCCTAAGTCATCAGTCACCCGTCTTGCATGGCAATCCGTGTGTCCAAGAAATTGACCTTAATATCCTAAATATGTGCCCAACGTAAAAATCCGTAATTTAACTTAAGTAATGTTCCCCCCTTAGACACCAAATTTATTTTAAAAAATCACCTTAAAAATTCCCTACTTAATTCGGATACATTTGAAAAAACAGATTTCCATTTCCAAATTTGATGCCCATGGTGTGTTGGCAGGGCCGGATTAAGGTTGGTGGAGGCCCTGGGAGAAAATT
The DNA here is from genome assembly GCF_027789765.1 of Dendropsophus ebraccatus. NCBI lineage: Eukaryota > Metazoa > Chordata > Amphibia > Anura > Hylidae > Dendropsophus > Dendropsophus ebraccatus. The sequence continues at coordinate 8,334,026 of NC_091458.1, read as the reverse complement.
TTCTTGGGGGCCCCCCATTTTTTTTTTTCAAATATATCCCACACAGCGATCTATACAGGAGGCTTCTTACTGTAGCGCCTACCCCTCCTCACTCCTGGCTGTGTGGCTCAGCATCCTCCTCTGTTTTGCATATGATGGTCACTAGAGGCTGAGGAAGATGCCAGGCCCTAGAGACAGGACGGGGAGGGGTGTATTCCCACTCAGGGTGTGTTCCCATTTTGTGTTTATGTTAATAATACATAATGCGAGAACACAGCACTTCAGTACTTTCTGTGCTCTCCTGCCCCCTGTGTCAGCCCCCACAGCAGCATATGCAGATGTAAATGGCTGATAGAACCTGGACTGGCAAGTCTAAAGGCCCTATTCCACCAACAGATCTGACGACAGATTATCTGCCAAAGATTTGAAGCCAAACCCAGGAGTGGATTTGAAAAGAGGAGAAATCCAGTCTTTCCTTTATGACCTGTTCTCTGATTATCGTCTATTCCTGGGTTTGGCTTCAAATCTTTGGCAGATAATCTGTCGTCAGATCTGTTGGTGGAATAGGGCCTTTAGTCCCATCTTCAGTTCCCAACCATGTACACTACCTGAAGCAGTAAGGAGCAACCAGAAAGTATTTAAAGGCTGTGTAGAATATATAGCGGATATGGTACATGTGAACGTACCCTAAGGATTAAAATACACAGCTGTGTGCAGCCCATGATATGGCATATATAGCCTGTGTGCAGCATATGACATACATAGGATATATATCATATGCAGCATACAGGCTATATCTCATACACTGCTCTCAGGCTATATATCATTTGCTGCACACAGGCTATATATCATACACTGCACACAGGCTATATATCATATGCTGCACACAGACTATATATCATGCACTGCACACAGGCTATATATCATACACTGCACACAGGCTATATATCATGCACTGCACACAGACTATATATCATGCACTGCACACAGACTATATATCATGCACTGCACACAGGCTATATATCATACACTGCACACAGGCTATATATCATGCACTGCACACAGACTATATATCATGCACTGCACACAGGCTATATATCATACACTGCACACAGGCTATATATCATGCACTGCACACAGACTATATATCATGCACTGCACACAGACTATATATCATGCACTGCACACAGGCTATATATCATGCACTGCACACAGGCTATATATCATATGCTGCACACTTCCGCCCGTAGATCTTAGTGACGTCACAAAGACAAAGTAAGGAGGCCGTAGTAGACCAAAAAAAACTCCGACTAGTTGCAGAAAATGATTCCTTTTCCTTCATCAGGGAGGGCTTTGTCTTTGTGACGTCACTAAGATCTACGGGCGGAAGTTTTTGTGGTGCACGTTGCCGGCCGGAGCGTGCCCACACTCCATCCACTACACTGCCTGTTCCTGGACTCAAGTTCTGAATGATTATTACCTGTGCCACTGCATCCAATATCCTGGACTGTTTACACTGGATTTGTATCCTGTTTTCTCTTGCCGCGGACCGTCTGTGCTGGACCTGCTCTCTTATTGTTTGCTCCAATTACCCAGGTAGGATCAGTTTCATGGTATCCTATGCTGGAGAGGGCGAGCTGAGACTTGTAGTGCATGCATTAGACGGATTGGCAAGGCTGCAGAGTTAGCCAGTGTTGTTTTTAGCCCAGGAGCGGATTTCCTATGTGACACTTGTACTCCTTTTTGACAGCATTCTACTATATACATTTGTAGTGAGTAGCGACGGTGGATGCAAGTGGACCACCTTGGAGGAATCCACTAGCTTGCTTGTTTTTTATATACAGTATATACCATATGCTGCACACAGACTATATACAGTATATACCATATGCTGCACACAGACTATATACAGTATATATCATATGCTGCACACAGACTATATACAGTATATACCATATGCGGCACACAGGCTATATACAGTATATACCATATGCGGCACACAGACTATATACAGTATATACCATATGCTGCACACAGGCTATATACAGTATATACCATATGCTGCACACAGGCTATATACAGTATATATCATATGCTGCACACAGACTATATACAGTATATACCATATGCGGCACACAGGCTATATACAGTATATACCATATGCGGCACACAGGCTATATACAGTATATACCATATGCGGCACACAGACTATATACAGTATATACCATATGCTGCACACAGGCTATATACAGTATATACCATATGCTGCACACAGGCTATATATCATATGCTGCACACAGACTATATACAGCAGGGGTACTCAACAACTTTTAGTGAAGGTCCACTTACCGGGGTCTATTTTCAGGTGAAGGTCCGAGCTGAACATCAGTAGGAAACGTGTTTTGTTACTTTGTCACAAACGTTCAACTATTTACATACAGAATTGCTGCTTATTAGCGGGAAAACTGGCATTTTTTCTCTCTCACCAGGCCTTTGATATTAGGTACAAAGGGGGTGACTGCCCTGGTAGTATATAGCCCCCCTGTTGCTCCCTCAGTATTGTATAGCCCCCCTGTGCGCTCTCCCCCAGTAGTATATAGTCCCCTGTTGCTCCCCCAGTAGTATATAGCCCCCCTGTGCGCTCTCCCCCTGTAGTATATAGCCCCCTGTGCGCTGTCCCCCAGTAGTATATAGCCCCCTTGAGCTCCCCCCAGTAGTATATAGCCCCCCTGTGCACTCTCCCCCAGTAGTATATAGCCCCCCCTGTGCACTCTCCCCCAGTAGTATATAGCCCCCCTGTGTGCTCCCCCCAGTAGTATATAGCCCCCCTGTGCTCTCCCCTGTAGTATATAGCCCCCTGTGCGCTCTCCCCCAGTAGTATATAGCCCCCGTGCGCTCTTCCCCTGTAGTATATAGCCCCCCTGTGCTCTCCCCCTGTAGTATATAGCCCCCTGTGCGCTCTCTTCAGTAGTATATAGCCCCCCTGTGCTCTCCCCCTGTAGTATATAGCCCCCTGTGAGCTCCCCCCAGTAGTATATAGCTCCCTGTGAGCTCCCCCCAGTAGTATATAGCCCCCTGTGCTCTCTCCCTGTAGTATATAGCCCCCTGTGAGCTCCCCCCAGTAGTATATAGCCCCCCGTGCTCTCCCCCTGTAGTATATAGCCCACGTGCTCTGCCCCTGTAGTATATAGCCCCCTGTGAGCTCCCCCCAGTAGTATATAGCTCCCTGTGAGCTCCCCCCAGTAGTATATAGCCCCCCTGTGTTCTCCCCCTGTAGTATATAGCCCCCTGTGAGCTCCCCCCCAGTAGTATATAGCCCCCCTGTGAGCTCCCCCCAGTAGTATATAGCCCCCCTGTGCTCTCGCCTGTAGTATATAGCCCCCTGTGAGGTCCCCCCGTAGTATATAGCCCCCTGTGAGGTCCCCCCTGTAGTATATAGCCCCCTGTGCGCTCCCCCAGTAGTATATAGCCCCCTCAGTAGCATATAGCCCCCTGTGAGGTCCCCCCTGTAGTATATAGCCCCCTGTGCGCTCCCCCTAGTAGTATATAGCCCCCTCAGTAGTATATAGCCCCCTGTGAGGTCTCCCCTGTAGTATATAGCCCCCTGTGCGCTCCCCCCAGTAGTATATAGCCCCCTCAGTAGTATATAGCCCCCTGTGATGTCCCCCCTGTAGTATATAGCCCCCTGTGCGCTCCCCCCAGTAGTATATATAGCCCCCTCAGTAGTATATAGCCCCCTGTGAGGTCCCCCCTGTAGTATATAGCCCCCTCAATAGTATATAGCCCCCTGTGAGGTCCCCCCTGTAGTATATAGCCCCCCCTGTGCGCTCTCCCCTTACAGATGGCCCCCAGACAAAAAAAAACAAACAAAAAACAACTCACCTAGCACCTCGTTCCACGCTGCGGCTGTCTTCTTCTCCTGTCGGTCCGGCCTCCGGCTGATACGCGTTCTCTGGGGACGTCCCGGGGATTCCACAACAGAGCGCGCATCAGTGACCTCAGCGTACGCCGCCGTCCTGTACTTCCGGGAAGTTCAGGACGGCGGTGTACACTGAGGTCACTGATGCGCGCTCTGCTGGGGAATCCCCGGGACGTCCCCAGAGAGCGCGTATCAGCTGGGGGCCGGACCGACACTGCCTCCAGCCATATACAGACCATATACAGTATATACCATATGCTGCACACAGACCATATACAGTATATACCATATGCGGCACACAGATTATATACAGTATATACCATATGCTGCACACAGACTATATACAGTATATACCATATGCTGCACACAGGCTATATACTGTATATACCATATGCTGCACACAGGCTATATACAGTATATACCATATGCTGCACACAGACTATATACAGTATATACCACATGCTGCACACAGACTATATACAGTATAAAGCATATGCGGCACACAGACTATATACAGTATAAACCCCTGCTGTAATGTCCTCCATAGTATATACCCCTGCTGTAATGTCCTCCATAGTATATACCCCTGCTGTAATGTCCCCCATAGTATATACCCCTGCTGTAATGTCCTCCATAGTATATACCCCTGCTGTAATGTCCCCCATAGTATATACCCCTGCTGTAATGTCCCCCATAGTATATACACCTGCTGTAATGTCCTCCATAGTATATATCCCTGCTCTGATGTGCCCCAACACAAAACAACACCTCCTACTCACCTGATCTGGGCGGGGGATGACTCTTCTCTCTCCTGGCTCTGTACTGTATCTTCAGCCTGGCAGCCGCTGTGACAGATCCTCCAGCAGGCTCCATGATGTCCCCTCCTCCTGCTGCTGCTGCTGGAGAGATCAGGTTTCACTGCTCAGGTCCCGCACTGTCCTCTCCTCAGTGAGGGGGGGGAGGGGGGAGTGAGGTCATCGGCAGGAGACAGACATCCTGACAGGAAGAATCCACTCAGGGCCTGCCAGGGGGGAGTCTGAGTTTGCTGGGCAGAAGATATTTACATAAGATTAACCCTACACCTCCCGCCTTCCCTGGACAGCATGTAGTTTGTCCAGTGCTGTGTCCAGGTACTGTTTTCTCTCCCCAGGTACTGTTTTCACTCACTTCTGGGTTCCTGCTGGTGGGGTCCCCCCTAGTGGTGAAGTCCCGTGGACAGGTGCCCTTGTTGCCCCCTCTTTAATCCGGCCATATGTGTTGGCCATTTAACATCTCCCCACCAGATTAATGCCTCACACCAGTGCACCGTCCAACCCATACCCCAAGAACAGTAGCAGCCCTAAAATAATCCCCACGACTATGCTTCAAAAAGTGTGGATTTCACCTTTTGTGACCTATAGCCGTGGGGTTCTATCCCTGGCACCCGTGCCAAGGAACACTACTCACCATTTTGTGAGCGGGTACTAACTGTTCTTGAGGTATTTTGTGGATATCATGAGAGAAGTGAAATCTTGCACCGCAAATCCCGATGGGGTTCTTCTGTGTGCAAATGATTTCACGCCTCTCATGCAGTCACGCGTGGAATAAGGCTGTCTATGGGGTATATATCACGGAGGCTGCTGTCCTTCAACTGTGATATAAAAAACCACCACAGTTAGTTACAGCAACAAACAGTTGCTGAAAGGCAGGTTATTTTGCCTTATTTACGGGTGCCTTTACAATGGGAGGCTTTTTTGTGGTTCCCTGCTGGCTAAGATCCACAGCGCATCGTTGGCTGATTTTATGTCACCTTCAGTACTATGGGGCTGGGCGCAAATACCCAGTTCAGCGCAGAGCTGCGTATGTCCGGCCGGCACCCTAGTACTGAATGCCATTTGGTGAACGGTATAAAAATGCCCTGTGGATTTTACTCAGCAGACCCGCAGCCACATGTGAAGGTACCCATAGGGTGAGGTTTTTTGGGAGTGACAAAAGCGAGGGTGGGAGGTCACTCCCATACCCCATCAGGGGTTTTTCCCCTACCCACTGTAAAAGATAAGTCCAGGCAGTCAATAACTTTCTTTGCCCCTACTTGACCCAGAAACTTATAAATTGACCGGACTTATCCTTTAAGCCAGCTGGTGACAGCACTTAAAAAACACAAAAGCATACATCCATTGGATTGGACGCTACACTCGGTTAGGACATCAAACTGGTGTTAAGAAAAAAATAAAAAATAAATATATATATATATATATATGTGTGTATCGCCAACAGCCATAGGCCCAGATTCAACAGGTTTGACACCAGAGTAGTTGCGTCAATTTGTAAAGCAAGTGCCAGTGAGGTGTCAATTTAATGAAAATTGGACACGTATTTTTGGATAATGGAACTGGGGTAAAGCCTTCTTGATGCTATGTTCACACTACGTATATGTCCGGCCGCATATTTTCGCGGCCGGACATATACGTGTTAAACTCTGGCCGGGAATTTCCGGAAGTTGCGGCCGGCTACGTACGGACCGCAAACTTACGCCCGTAGTCTAGTTACGCTTCCCGAGCGCCCTACGTAGCGATCTGACAGCGGTCTTTTACTTTGAAATCTTCGCCTAGCCCCGGACACCCCACAGAACCTTTTGGATCGGCACAAAAAGCTTGCAAAATGAAGAAATCACCACTACGTACGGGACCGCATGCTACGCTACGGGCGTAAGTTACGGCATTTTCGTCCGCAAACAATGGTCTGGTTCATTTTTTCCGGCGCCGCGTACGATCCGGGTGTAAGTTCGTAAGTAGTGTGAACTGTGCAGCCGTACATCGTATACTTTCCATTGTACGCAAACTACGTAAGTTTCCGTCCACTTATTCACGGAACGCGCTACGGCCGGAAACTTACGTAGTGTGAACATAGCCTGAATCTGTATCTTTTTAAATGTCCTTTCTTCACCTCATGGATTCTGAGGGTGAGGTTCTCTGTCTATTTTACCGTATCCGTATCCTGCTAGACTAGGTGTAATGTTAGAGGGTTTTTTAACGTTGACTGTCCTGTGCTGAACTCTACATCAACATGTTGTCATGTTTAAAGAATGATTTTTACACACATGCATATCCTTAGCTTCAAACTTCAGTTGTCTGTACTAGGTCCTTCTGGGGCCAAAAGAATACTACTCCTACTAATGCCCCCACCGTCAATTGTCTATTTGGAAACATACTGGGTGGAATCAAGAGCTGCGGAAGCTGCCATCTCAACTGGTCTGTTTTTAACAATACTGGCCTGAGAGCCATCAACTGCTGCCTTCTCCTGCTCCTCAAGTAGCCTCTCCTCGATAATACTGGCCTAGAATCAATCAAATGCTCACCAGACCCCAATCTGAATTCTTTGAGGGGTGTACTTTCCAAAATGTGGTGACATGCAAACGCACCTGGCGCTCAGAAACTTCTTCAGAAAAATCTGCACTGCAAATGCTAGTTGGCGCTCCTTCCCTTCTGAGCCCGGCTGTGTGCCCATACAGTGGTTTATTCCCACATATGGGGTACCATTGTACTCAGGAGAACCTGCGTTACATATTTTGGGGTGCATATTCTCCTCTGTTCCTAGTGAAATTGAGAAATTTTAAACTAAACAAACATAATATTGGAAAAAGTCTATTTTTTCATTTTTACTGAATTCTTTTGAATACTTTCCTCCATTACCTGTGGGGTCAAAATGGTCACCACACCAAGATGTATTCTTTGAGGGGTGCACTTTCCAAAATGTGGTGACATTTGGGGGGTTCTATTCTGCTGACACTACAGGGGCTCTGCAAACGCACCTGGTGCTCAGAAACGTCTTCAGTAAAATCTGAACTGGAAATGCTAATTGGCGCTCCTTCCCTTCTGAGCCCGGCTGTGTGCCCATACAGTGGTGTATGCCCACATATGAGGTACCGTTGTACTCAGGAGACCCTGCGTTACAGATTTTGGGGGGCATTTTCTCTCTTGGTGCTTGTGAAAATGAGAATTTAATGTAAACAAATATATTATTAGAAAATTTCTATTTTCCATTTTTTACGGCCTAATTGTGAATACTTCCCTCCAGCCCCTGTAGGGTTAAAATGCTCATTATACCCCTAGATTAATTCTTTAGGGTGTGTAGTTTCCAAAATGGGGTCACTTATGGGGGTTTCCAGTATACAAGCCTCCTAAATCAACTTAAAAAAAGAACTGGTCCCTAAATAAATCAGTTTTAGAAATTTCATGCAAATTTGATAATTTGCTGATACATTTCTAAGCCCCGTAACACCCTAAAAAAGTGAAATATGTTTATGAAATGAAGTCAGAATAAAGAGGACATATTGAAAATGTGACTTACTAACTAATTTATGTCATGTGACTTTCTGTTTTTAGAAGCAAAGAATTTCAAAGTTTGTAAAGTGCAAATTTTTCATGATATTTTGATGTTTTTCACAAAAAACACACAAGACAGTGACCAAATTTTGGCACTAACATAAAGTACCATATGTTACGAAAAAACAATCTCAGAATCGCTAGCATACGTTACAGCATCACTGAGCTATAAGCGCATAAAGTGAGACAGGTCAGATGTTGAAAAATGAGCCTGGTCATTAAGGCCCAAACAGGCTTGGTCCCTAAGGGGTTAATAATACTGGCCCGGAATCGATCAACTGCTGCCTCCTCCTCAAGTAGCCTCTCCTCGATAATACTGGCCCGGAATCGATCAACTCCTGCCTCCTCCTGATCCTGAAGTAGTCTGTTTTTAATTATACTGGCCTGGAATCAATAAACTGCTGCCTCCTCCTCTTTCTCAAGTAGCCTCTCCTCGATAATACTGGCCTGGAATCAATCAACTGCTGACTCCTCCTCAAGTAGCCTCTCCTCAATAATACTGGACTGGAATCAATCAACTGCTGCCTCCTCCTGCTGCTCAACTTGTCTCTTCTCAACAATACTGGCCTGGGTGCAATCAAGTGCTGCCGCATCCTCCTTGTAAACTTTTTTTTTTTCAATATTTTTTGTCACTATTTTGGCACTTTTGGTCACTATATTATTTTATTATTATTATTATTATTATTATTAATAATTTTTTTTCCTCACTTTTTTCATTGTAATATCAACAGCAACTAAACGAAACTATACCCTATCACACTCCCACTATTGTAGCTGCAATTATTCAGCCGTTAGAGCGAGGTTCATTTTCGGTTCGGTTTTCAAAAGTTCGCTCATCCCTAGTTTTCATCTCCTCTCACGGTGGATTCACGGTGAGAAGAGATGACAGCGTTCAGCTGCTCTGGCAATGTCCGTTACCGGTGGCTGCCGCTATACTGTTAATAACGGCGATCGCCGGTGAGGGGACTTGCCGGGACTGAGCCCACACTCTGCCCCAACCCCTCAGTGACCTCCGGTAGCTGAGAGGGGGGGCTGCCGGCCTTACCAGCGCTGCTGCACTATTCTGTATACCATAAAGAGCTGATGGCAGCAGAATAGAGCCCATTAGTGACCGCCGTAAAAATCCGTATCGGCGGTCACTAATAACATAATACATGTATTCTCTGGGTCACTACGGTTACGGCGATACCACATTTGTGTAGGTTTTTTTAACTATTACCACTTTGGCGCAATAGAAACTATCTTCCTAGAAAAACCCCACAAAAACTGTCGCCACATTGCAAGATCCATAGCGTTCTCATCTTTTGCGCGACAGAGCTGGTTTTGGGCTTATTTTTTGCGAGAAGATCTGTAGTTTCTATTGATACCAAGTTTTATATGTATGTGACTTTCTGATCTCTTTTATGACGTATTTTCTAAAGCAGATTGATAAAATACAGCTATTCTGGTACTGTTTTTTTTTGGGGGGGGGGGAGTTACTGCGTGTTGTCGTGCGGTATAATTATTGATATCGTTTTATAGATTGGGTCGTTACGGACGCGGCGATACCAAATATGTATAGGATTTGTGTTTTTGTAATGCATTTTTATTATTGGGGGAGCCGGGGGGTGTTGTGTGTTGTACGTTTTTTACTTTTCTTTTACACTAGTGTGATACTAATCATTGATCACTGATACAATACACTGTATTACTACTGCAGTACATTGTGTTGTGCATCATGCTGACAGGCAATAGCACGGCCACCCCTGTCAGCATGAGGCATCTCCATGGTGACCCGGGGCCTTCATTAGGACCCCGAGATTACCATGGGGACCGGACGGTGCTGCGTGACATTGCGATCACGTAAGTATGCCCGCGGCCACTGGAACCCGTTAGATGTCGCTGTCATAATTTGGCAGCGGCATTTAACAGGTTAAATTATCCTCAGCGGAGGATCCTCTGCTCCATGTAGTTTCAGGGGGGGGTCAGCTGTCACACTGACAGCTGATCCCCCGCCCTGCTGCCGCCGGGGGGGCGTCAGTTTATTCCGATGCATCCGCCGTGAAAAGGCAGCATGGCGGTCACTAAGGGGTTAATAGCACGTTACACTATTGTAGTATTTCCCTTCACATTAGATGTTACATCATCAGATGTCAGTGGATGAGATTATATAGAGAAGCATCTGTATAACAAAGGTCAGGACTTCATCGGGGGATCTGGGGATCGAGGGATCTGGGGATCCGTACGCCCTAACCGGGTGAGTGTGCATTTCTGTAAATTAGCGCACACACATCTCACAGGGTTATTCCACCTGCACATGCAGCACCACTGTCTCCTATCATGTCATGTATCATACTCTCTACTGAGCTATGTATCTAATCCTAACGTGTGATACTCTCTACTGAGCCATGTATCTAATCCTAACGTGTGATACTCTCTACTGAGCCATGTATCTAATCCTAACGTGTGTTACTCTTTACTGAGCCATGTATCTAATCCTAACGTGTGATACTCTCTACTGAGCCATGTATCTAATCCTAACGTGTGATACTCTCTACTGAGCCATGTATCTAATCCTAACGTGTGATACTCTCTACTGAGCCATGTATCTAATACTAACGTGTGATACTCTCTACTGAGCCATGTATCTAATCCTAACGTGTGATACTCTCTACTGAGCCATGTATCTAATCCTAACGTGTGATACTCTCTACTGAGCCATGTATCTAATCCTAATGTGTGATACTGTCTGCTGAGCCATGTATCTAATACTAACGTGTGATACTCTCTACTGAGCCATGTATCTAATACTAACGTGTGATACTCTCTACTGAGCCATGTATCTAATACTAACGTGTGATACTCTCTACTGAGCCATGTATCTAATACTAACGTGTGATACTCTCTACTGAGCCATGTATCTAATACTAACGTGTGATACTCTCTACTGAGCCATGTATCTAATACTAACGTGTGATACTCTCTACTGAACCATGTATCTAATACTAACGTGTAATACGGTCTGCTGAGCCATGTATCTTAATACTAACGTGTGATACTCTCTACTGAGCCATGTATCTAATCCTAATGTGTGATACTGTCTGCTGAGCTATGTATCTAATACTAATGTGTGATACTGTCTGCTGAGCCATGTATCTAATACTAACGTGTGATACTCTCTACTAAACCATGTATCTAATACTAACGTGTGATACGGTCTGCTGAGCCATGTATCTAATACTAACGTGTGATACTCTCTACTGTGCCATGTATCTAATACTAACGTGTGATACTCTCTACTGAGCCATGTATCTAATCCTAACGTTTGATACTCTCTACTCAGCCATGTATCTAATACTAACGTGTAATACTCTCTACTGTGCCATGTATCTAATTCTAACGTGTGATACTCTTTACTGAGCCATGTATCTAATCCTAAAGTGTGATACGGTCTGCTGAGCCATGTATCTAATCCTATCATGTGTGATACTGATGCTCTCTGGAAGCGTCACCCACATCTCATCTTCTTATTATTACAGGTTGGATAATAATAATCTACCAGACACTTCCTGCCCCCAGTTGGCCTCTGTAATAAGGAATAACCCCTCCCTGAAGAGACTTGTCCTGCATGATAACAGCCTGTCCGGTCCTCACTTCAGTGACTTGGTGGAAGCTCTGTCCAGTCCAGCCTGCAGCATAGAGGAATTAGGGTGAGTATAAGAGATGTGTACAGGACTGAGCCATGTATCTAATCCTATCATATGTGATACTCTCTACTGAGCCATGTATCTAATCCTATCATGTGTCATACTGTCTACTGAGCCATGTATCTAATCCTATCATGTGATACTGTCTACTGAACCATGTATCTAATCCTAATGTGTGATACTGTCTGCTGAGCCATGTATCTAATCCTAATGTGTGATACTGTCTGCTGAGCCATGTATCTAATACTAACGCCTGATACGGTCTGCTGAGCCATGTATCTAATACTGTGTGATACTTTCTGCTGAGCCATGTATCTAATCCTATCATGTGTGATACTGTCTACTGAGCCATGTATGTATCTAATCCTGCCATGTGTGATACTAACCCTCTGTGGACGCGTCACCCACATCTCTTCTTATTATTACAGGTTGTCTAATAATAATCTACCAGACACTTCCTGCCCCCAGTTGGCCTCTGTAATAAGGAATAACCCCTCCCTGAAGATACTGGACCTGTCTTATAACCGTCTGTCCGGTCCGCACTTCAGTGACTTGGCGGAAGCTCTGTCCAGTCCAGCCTGCAGGATAGAGGAACTAGAGTGAGTATAAGAGATGTGTCCAGGACTGAGCTGTGTATCTAATCCTATCATGTGTGATACTGTCTGCTGAGCCATGTATCTAATCCTATCATGTGTGATACTGTCTACTGAGCCATGTATCTAAAACTAATGTGTGATACTCTCTACTGAGCCATGTATCTAATCCTATCATGTGTGATACTGTCTGCTGAGCCATGTATCTAATCCTATCATGTGTGATACTGTCTGCTGAGCCAAGTATCTAATACTAACGTGTGATACGCTCTACTGAGCCATGTATCTAATACTAACGTGTGATACTCTCTACTGAGCCATGTATCTAATCCTATCATGTGTGATACTGTCTGCTGAACCATGTATCTAATCCTAAAGTGTGATACGGTCTGCTGAGCCATGTATCTAATCCTGTCATGTGTGATACTGTCTTCTTGGAAGTGTATCTAATCCTGTCATGTGTGATACTGTCTTCTTGGAAGTGTATCTAATCCTGTCATGTGTGATACTAACGCTCTCTGGACGCGTCACCCACGTCTCATCTTCTTATTATTACAGGTTGGATAATAATAATCTACCAGACACTTCCTGCCCCCAGTTGGCCTCTGTAATAAGGAATAACCCCTCCCTGAAGAGTCTTCTACTGCATAATAATGATCTGTCTGGTCCGCACTTCAGTGACTTGGTGGAAGCTCTGTCCAGTCCAGCCTGCAGGATAAAGTACCTAGAGTGAGTATAAGAGATGTGTACAGGACTGAGCCATGTATCTAATCCTATCATGTGTGATACACCCTGCTGAGCCATGTATCTAATCCTCTCATGTGTGATACACCCTGCTGAGCCATGTATCTAATCCTCTCATGTGTGATACATCCTGCTGAGCTCTGTATCTATCCCCTATAGAGTGTAAGCTGCTATGGGCAGGATCCTCCCTCATGTATCTAGTAACCTCTGCCCCCCTGTCTGTACCTCGCTGTCTTCTGTTACAATGTGTTACCCCAGTATTCTGCCATGTAAATCCCTGCCGGAGATGAGGGATAAAGCTTCTTCCTAATACACATTATACGGGAATCCTCCGCTAATGACCGGACCCCCCCAGATCATGTGATGAATGGTTACACGGGTCATGTGACATCTGTACACGCTGAGCACATACATGTACGGACTCTCTCATCATATATAGAGACCTCAGCATCTGCAGTAATAGTCACACAGTCCACTCCGCACCATCATAGCCCCAACATCCTGACCCACCGAGCGTCCCATCCCAGAGTCCATCCACAATGTATATCACAGCACCCACCCAGCTCTGCTTTACTGCTCACTATGTCACCTCCACAGCAGCACAGAGGATTTATCACCTCCTCATATCACAGCACCCACCCAGCTCTGCTTTACTGCTCACTATGTCACATCCACAGCAGCACAGAGGATTTATCATCTCCTCATATCACAGCACCCACCCAGCTCTGCTTTACTGCTCACTATGTCACATCCACAGCAGCACAGAGGATTTATCATCTCCTCATATCACAGCACCCACCCAGCTCTGCTTTACTGCTCACTATGTCACATCCACAGCAGCACAGAGGATTTATCATCTCCTCATATCACAGCACCCACCCAGCTCTGCTTTACTGCTCACTATGTCACATCCACAGCAGCACAGAGGATTTATCACCTCCTCATATCACAGCACCCACCCAGCTCTGCTTTACTGCTCACTATGTCACATCCACAGCAGCACAGAGGATTTATCTCCTCATATCACAGCACCCACCCAGCTCTGCTTTCCGCTCACTATCCATATCACATCCACAGCAGCACAGAGGATTTATCATCTCTTCATATCACAGCACCCACCCAGCTCTGCTTTACCGCTCGCTATCCATGTCACATCCACAGCAGCACAGAGGATTTATCTGTGGTGGCTGCTTGTGTGGTGTTGCAGCAGCTGTGACCTGATGGTACCGTGTGACGTCACTACTGTGGTAGTTGGTCGGTGGAGTATAGCTCAGCCAGGTGGTAGGTTGTCGTGACGCCAGTGCTGAATCGGCACACAGGTATGATGGCACAACGGTTTTTAGTTTTTTGTGGCTGGCTTTACCCTTTCCCCAATGGTCGGTGACCTGCCGGGTTGTGATGGGTCCCTTGGGCTCTTATAACAGTGGTCCGCAGTGGAGTTATGACCCACCCGGACTGTCAGTACCACCACCCACAGAAAGGGGAGATGACCCAGGGACAGTGTAGCTGATGTGTAGGTGCTGGTATATTGATCACTGAGTCCTGTGAGAATAAATAAACTTCCTTTTTACATATGAGTCTTCTGTGATATAAGTGAGCAGTATAATACAATCTGGATTTGGCTAGATCTGCACCGAGAACTGTTGAGTTAGAAGTTGAACAGCAGTGCTGACTTGGTTGTGTGCTGAGAAGAGTAGCCAAAGAGTTCAGAGGAGTAGAGAGGAGTAGGTTGTGAGAGTCCCAACCCAATGTAGTACTATGCTCTGCCGGAACTCTGCCGTATTCTTGTAAAGAATACTTGAAAGATGAAGAATACTTGTGCCCGTGTTACGACTTATGTCGCTATACCACCTTTTGCCTTTCAATGTCGAGTTACCCGTCCTATCAGGGTGACACAAGCCCCAGACCTTGTTGCCTGAGTTGAGTAAGGTGTGTAAAGTTATCTGGATTTTATCTCTGCACTGCGAGAGAGAGTCCATAGGCTCTTGGATGCTTTGCTCTATCCGGATCAGTTCCTCTGCTTTAGGATACTGTCTGGCACTTTTAGAGATGTTCGCTGTGTGGGTTGGAGTGATCCCTGACTTGTCCTCTCTTTAGGTGTGTAGCACTGCATCTTAGGTAGATGTGTTGCTTTGAGAAAAGAAAGTCTCTGTCTTCCATGAGCATCTGTACACTACAGCTGGTCTGTCCCGGACGGGGAACCTGGCAGAGCCTAGTCCCTGGCTAACTCAGCAGGGATGCCTGATCTGTGTGTCTTGCTTCTCCAAGAAACAGAAGAGAACTGAACTAAGTGTGGGTCTACACTTCCTCTCCCCATGTGACAACTTCCTACAGGGTGTGTAACAGCTCCTTTGAGTGGTGGAGAAGAGAGTGTAAAGAGAAAGAAAGATAGAAATAGGCAGAAGAGAAGAGCAGCTCTCATTGGTGTGCAGATCACAAACAAACAATAACCCTTACTTCACTACAGCTGTGCAACATACATATGGAAATACACATACTACTGACATCTAGTGGCAAAACTTATACATGACTTCATTACCACTTTGCTTTTGAGTTACAGGCTTTTGCGATGGGGTATTTAAACTAACAACACCCGTGGTGGGACACCACATACTCCCAGACTTGAGAAAAGCCCACAGGCACAGCAAGGGTTACATTAGTACAATAAAACAGTTATGAGTGCACAAGTAAAATCTTTGGCTTTGGGCAATAATACAATCATCCACAATATAAGGCTATGTTCACACTACGTAAGCTTCCGGCCGTAGTGCGCTCCGTGAATATGCGGCCGGAAACTTACGTAGTTAGCGTACAATGCAAAGTATACGATCCCGGCCGCACAGTTCACACTTTGTACGAATGTACGCCGGGATCGTATACGGCGCCGTAAGAAATGAACCAGACCATTGTTTCCGGCTGTAACTTACGCCCGTAGCGTATCGCGCGAATCTGTACGAAGTGGTGATTTCTTCATTTTTCTGCTCTTCTATGCCGATCCAAAAGGTTCTGTGGGGTGTCCGGGGCTAGGCGAAGATTTCCAAGTAAAAGACCGATGTCAGATCGCTTCGTAGGGGGCTCGGGAAGCGTAAGTAGACTAGGGGCGTACGTTCGCAATGCGTACGCATTGCATACACATTGCGTACGCATCCGCCCGCACATCGAATATTTGCACGCCCGTTGTTTCAGCCGCACATGTACGGCGCCGTACGAAATGCGTACGGATTCGTACGTAGTGTGAACATAGCCTAAAACTGGAACACTGGATGCATCTGTCCATATACACCCAGACTGGTGCTGTGATGTGTCAGTCTCTCTTTTGTAAACAGCGAGGCTTGTTCCTCACAAGAAAGGGGAATGAAGGAAGGGGGGTCACGGCTAGGCCAGGTACAGGGACTTCAACAGGGAATGTTGCAGACTGGGGACACCGTGGCTCAACTGCAGCTCAGCAGAGCGTCCATACTTGCTTTACAGCAGAGCGTCCATACTTGCTTTACAGCAGAGCGTCCATACTTGCTTTACAGCAGAGCGTCCATACTTGCTTTACAGCAGAGCGTCCATACTTGCTTTACAGCAGAGCGTCCATACTTGCTTTACAGCAGAGCGTCCATACTTGCTTTACAGCAGAGCGTCCATACTTGCTTTACAGCAGAGCGTCCATACTTGCTTTACAGCAGAGCGTCCATACTTGCTTTACAGCAGAGCGTCTTTTGTTGGAGTGTTAGGGACACTCTGTAGTGCTGCTTGGAGGCTGGAGGTGCTCCTGTAGTCTTCTTCCTGGGCTGTGCTGGGAGAAGTCTTCTGGGCCCTGTCCTCTTACAGCAGAGGCAAGTCTCTGTCATAGTGGAAGCTGTAGTGGTCACTGGAGTTGGAATTGAGGTCACAGCAACATTGTAAGTGACCTGAGGCTGCACTTGAGACACTGCGAACGTCTGTGACAGCTGCAGCAGGAGTAGCTGTAGTGACTGTACCAGTGGCAGCGGATTTCCGCCTGACAATCTTCTCTGGTGGTGGTGTAGCTCTGGGACTGGCAGCTGAGACTACAAACACCTTTTCTTCAATGGCTTTTCGCTGGTGTTACTGCTCCCAAGTTTCATCCCAGTCCTGTGATGCAGTGGGCATAAATGGTTCTTGTATGTAGTGACGGGGTCTGGGTACAGCTGCTGCCCATTTCTCTCTTTCTAAGGTGTAAGGAGTGTACTCAATGACCTCTCCCTCCTTTAATATTAAGTTGTATCTGGTTGCAGGTATATAGGCCCTCTTTACTGCTCTGCGGCTGACACGGATGTGCTCGTCCGTATAGGAGTCTTGAATAACCCCGAATCCTCTCTCCTTGTCAAAGGATATGACTGTGGCTGTCCGCCTCTCTAAGGGCCCTATTCCACTGGACGATTATCGTTCAGATTATCGTTAAATCAATCGAATCTAAACTATAATCGTTTGGTTGAAATGCAGTTAACGATTAACGACCGAACGAGAAATCGTTGATCGCTTTATAAGACCTGGACCTATTTTTATCGTTGCTCGTTCGCAAAACGTTCTCATTGAATACGACATCGTTCGGTCGTTCGCAATAGATACGAACGCAATAGTGAATAAATAGCGAAGAAAAAACGATCGCAATCACGATCGTAAGTAACGATTATCGTTCCATGGAAATGAGTTATTGTTTTCAGGTCTTTCGCAATAGCGGTCGTTTGAGATCGTTAATCATTAACGATTATGCAAACGATAATCGTCCGGTGGAATAGGGCCCTAAAGGTGTCTCACCTGGACTTGGCTGATCCAGTCGTCTGATGAATTCACGCTCCATGGCTGCTGCAGATACCCGCCGGGTAACAGGATCACTTGGCTGTGGCGGAGCTGTCACCGCCAGGGTGGTCTTTTGCTGTACCTCCTCCTTCTCTGTCGCCGGATGACAGGAAGGTGGCTGCTTTGCCGGGACAATGTCTCTTATAAAGTCCACGAACTGCTGTAACTTATCTCTCTGAACTCGCTGTGGCAGCAGAGGTAGTGGAGGCGGTCTCACCTCAGAAGGGTTGCAGCCTAGCAGCTCTGCTGGGGCCGGAGTCTGGGGGCTAGTTGGTGGACCTGGATAGCCACGCAGTCGTCATCATCAAACGCGGCATCCACCGCGTACTCCTCTTTGTCTATGACGGAAAAGTCTGAATGTACATTACTGTCTTTATCTGGCTCCTGGATCCGGAAGAAGCTTGATTCTCCTCCTTGGGCCTCCGCCTAGGGCAGGGGTCCTCAACTTGTGGATCGCCGTCCAAACCCGGACTGCGGAGGCCAGTTGTCCAGACTCTCCCAACCGCCCCGAATCCAGCGGGACAGTAATGTCCCGTTGTCCCGGGATGCCCCCCATGTGTCACGCTCCCGCACTGCCTCCCGCCCCATAGGCGTACTGTCCATAGATTTTAGTACACCTGTGGGGCCGGCGGCAGCACTCTGGACATTCCCAGAGAGCGTGTATCAGCCAGGGACCAGGCCGACAGGGGAAGAGAAGAAGTCAGCCGCAGCAGGGGAGCGAGGTGCTAGGTGAGTTGTGGTTTGTTTGTTTTTTAGCCTGGGTGACATGTACATGGGGGCCATCTATAAGGGGAGAGCACAGGGGGCTATATACTACAGGGGGAGAGCACACAAGGGGGGGCTATATACTACAGGGGGATAGGGCACAGGGTTGCTATATACTACAGGGGGGCTATATACTACAGGGGGAGAGTGCACGGGGGGCTATATACTACTGGGAGAGTGCACAGGGGTCTATTTACTACTGGGGGAGCGCACAGGGGGGCTATTACTACAGGGGGAGAGCGCACAGGGGGGCTATATACTACTGGGGGGAGCTCACAGGGGGTCTATATACTACAGGGGGGCTATATACTACTAGGGCAGTCACCCCCTTTGTACCTAATTTCAAAGGGCTGGTGAGAGAGAAAAAATGCAGTTTTCTTGTTAATAAGCAACAATTCTGTATGTAAATAGTTGAACGTTTGTGAATAGTAACAAAACACGTTTCCTACTGATGTTCAGCTCGGACCTTCACCTGACAAAAGACCCCGGTAAGTGGACCCTCGCTAAAAGTTGTTGAGTACCCCTGGCCTAGACTGTTGGCTGCGTCTCCGGAGGTCTCAGCGGTAGCACCGGACCAGGAGCTGCAGGTACTGGTGGTGCTGTAGCTGCTTTAACCCCTTCCCGCATATGGACGTACCAGCACGTCCAAATCTGCATGCCGTTCCTGCAGATGGACGTGTCGGCGCGTCCTCGGGATGACAGGGGCGCAGGAGCTGCGCTCCTGTCATCCCCGGCAGGGCCCGGCTGTCAGTGATAGCCGGGCAACTGCTGAGATCCGGGCCCTGCCTGGATCTCGGCATTTAACCCCTTAGTGACCACCGATACAGTGGTCACTAATGGGCCTTATTCTGCTGCCATCCGCTTTGGCAGAGAATAAGGCTGCGGCGCCAAGAAGGCCCCCACCCCGCCCCCCAGCTACCGGAGGTAGCTGAGGGGTTGGGGCAGCGTGTGGGGTCCGTCCCGGCCGGCCCCCGTACCTGCGATCACTGCTATTAACGTTATAGCAGCGGCCGCCGATACCGGGCATTGCCGGGGCCGCCGCTGCCTTTCATCTCCCCCCACCGTGAATCCACAGCGGGGGGAGATAAAAAAAAGTGTCCCTCAGACCCCAGATCAGCCTCCCTAGTAGGGAATCACTAACCCTCTCCCTCCTCCAGCGGCCATCTTTTCCAAGATGGCCGCTGCCATTGCTGTGAACAGACTATGTCTGTTCACAGCGATGGAAAAGTAAAAATGAATCAAAGCCCCATGCTCTCCGCCACCGGAGGTAGCGGAGAGCATTGGGCAGTGATCGGGGACTCCCCTGTCGGGTCCCGGTGCAAGCGATCAGCGGTATATACTATATACCGCTGATCGCTTGTGCCATGTGCTGATCAGCACTTTTTATAAAAAGTGAAGTGTCCGTCACCACCCCCCTGTCCCCCAGTCACCCGCCCTACCCATTATACTCACCTGATCCAGGGAGGTCCTTCCTCCTCGACGTCCTGACTGCTTCTGAAGTGCGCATGCGTCATCTCTGAAAACTTAAAGTGACAGGCACCAATTTGGTCCCTGTCACTGAACTATGATTACAGTGATAGAAAATATCACAGTAATCATAGTAATATAGTGGACATGACTGTGTAAAAGTACAAAAAGTGAAAAACATACAAAAAAACCACACACTTTTTATTATAGTAATAATTGCAGTTTACTCCCAAATTACCCCTTACCCCCCCAGATTCCCAGTAACCACCCCAGGTTGCCCGTAACCGCCCCAGGATGTCTGTAATCACGCCAGATGACACGTAACCACCGCACGTTGCTCGTCTGTAATGACCCCAAATTGCCAATGACCCACGCCAGATTACAGGTACCCACCCCAGATTACCTATAAGCACTTTAGTTTATCCGTAACCACCCCAGATTGTCCGTAACCACCCCACGTATCCTGTAACCACCCCACGTTGCCCATAACCACCCCACGTTTCCCGTAACCTCAGCAGGTTGTCCGTAACCACCCCACGTATCCTGTAACCACCCCAGGTTGCCGTAACCACAGCAGGTTGCCCGTGACCACCCCATGTTGACCATATCCACCCCAGATTACCCTTAACCACCCCAGGGTGCCCGTAACCACCTCCAAATTACCCGGAACCACCCCAGACTGTCCGTAACCACCCCGCATTACCTGTATTTTTTTTTATTGCGGTTTTGCTTCAGTAAATTGGCGCTCCTTCCCTTCTGAGCCCTGCTGTGTGCCATACAGTGGTTTATGCCCACATATAGGGTACCATTGTACTCAGGAGAACCTGCATTACAGATTTTGGGGTACCTTTTTTCTCCTGTTCCTTGTGAAATTTAGAAATTTCAAACTAAACCAACATATTATTGGAAAAATTCGAGTTTTTCATTTTTACTGGCCAATTTGGAATACTATTTGGAATACTTTCCGCTAATACCTGTGGGGTAAAAATGCTCACCACACCCCAAAATGAATTCTTTGAGGGGTTATCTTTCCAAAATGGGGTGACTTTTGGGGGGTTTCTATTCTGCTGACACTACAGGGGCTCTGCAAACGCACCTGGCGGAAAATCTGCACTGAAAATGCTAATTGGCGCTCCTTTCCTTCTGAGCCCCGCTGTGTGCCCATACAGTGGTTTATGCCCACATATGGGGTACTATTGTACTCAGGAGAACCTGCGTTACAGATTCTGGGGTGAATTTTCTCCACTGTTCCTCGTGAAATTGAGAAATTTCAAACTAAAGGAACATATTATTGGAAAAATTCCAGTTTTTCATTTTTACGGTCTACTTTTGAATACTTTCCTCTAATACCTGTGGGGTCAAAATGCTCATCCTACCCCAGGATGAATTCTTTGAGGGGTGCACTTTCCAAGATGGAGTGACTTATTGCGAGATTTTACTCCGCTGGCACTACAGGGGCGCTGCAAACGCACCTGGCGCTCAGAAACTTCTTCAGAAAAATCTGCATTGAAAAAGCTAATTGGCGCTCCTTCCCTTCTGAGCCCGGCTGTGTGCCCATACAGTGGTTTATGCCCACATATGGGGTACTGTTCTACTCAGGAGAAGCTGCGTTACAGATTTTGGGGTGCTTTTTCTCTCATGTTCCTAATGAGAAACTTTAATCTAAACGTATATACTATTGGAAAATTTATAATTTTCCATTTTTTTTCCGGCCTAATGGTGAATACTTTCCTCCAGCCCCTATAGGGTCAAAATGCTCATTATACCCCAAGATTAATTCTTTAAGGTGTGTAGTTTCCAAAATGGGGTCACTTATGGGGGTTTCCAGTATACAAGCCTCCTAAATCAACTTAAAACAAGAACTGGTCCCTAAAAAAATCTTTCACGAAACTTTAACAAAAATGTGATAATTTTCTTTTACATTTCTAAGTCCTGTAAGAGCCTAAAAAAGTCAAATATGTTTATGAAATGAAGCCAGAATGAGGAGGACATATCGGTAATGTGACTTAGTAACTAATTTATGTGATACGACTTTTTTTTTTTAGAAGCAGAGAATTTCAAAGTTCATAAAATGCAAATTTTTCATATTTTTCATATTTTGATGTTTTTCACAAAAATCACACAAAGTAGTGACCAAATTTTGCCACTAATATAAAGTGCCATATGTGACGAGAAAAACAGCTGGGTTGTGATGGGTCCCTTGGGCGCTCTTCACGGTGGTCCGCAGTGGAGTTATGACCCACCCGGACTGTCGGTACCACAACCCACAGAAAGGGGAGATGACCCAGGGACAGTGTAGCTGATGTGTAAGTGCTGGTATAATGATCACTAAGTCCTGATAGAATAAATAAGCTTCCTTTTTACTTATGAATCTTCTGTGATATAACTGAGCAGTATAATACAATCTGGACTTGGCTAGATCTGCACTGAGAATTGTTGAGATAGAAGTGGAACAGCAGTGCTGACTTGGTTGTGTGCTGAGAAGAGTAGAGAGAGCGTTCAGAGGAGTAGAGAGGAGTAGGTTGTGAGTCCCAACCCAATGTAGTACTGTGCTCTGCCAGAACTTTAGCAGTAGAATACTTGTGAAGAATACTTGAAAGAAGAAAAATACTTGTGCCCGTGTGCCGACCATCCTATGTGTATGGAGGGGGATCAGGAGAGGCATCTTGACAGCAATCACATGTACAGTGTCCACATTAGGACAGAAATCAGAGTCAAGAATCATTTATACACAAGTGTGACACCTGACTCTGATACCTGAGTATTGAAAACTGATAACTGACAACTAGCCTCTGACTACTGACCACTGATGTCTGACTACTGACCACTGATGTCTGACTACAGACCACTGACTTCTGACCTCTGACCATTGACTTCTGAACTCTGACCACTGACTACAGATTTCTGACCACTGACCCCTAACTTCAGACCTCTGACCACTGACTGCGGACCAATGACTACTGATAACTAACTATTGGCACCTGACTACAGATACCGGACTATTGACACCTGATTTCGGATAAAATTACGGAATCAATTTTCTCAGTCTCCCATGGAATCAAGACAAGACCGATTTGTCTTATGAAGGTTTATTGCATATGCAAGAGCTCTGTCCTTTGTTGGGTCAGAACCAACTTACAGCCATCACAGATACAGTATACAGTGGTGCCTTGGATTACGAGCATAATTCGTTCTGGGACGGCGCTTGTAATCCAAATCCACTCTTATACCAAAGCAAATTTTCCCATAAGAAATCATAGAAATGCAGACAATTGGTTCCACACCCCAAAAATAATGATTTATTATTCTGAATAACATGTAAAACTAATGAAACAAACATTCAGAATCTGTGATATTATAAGTTACTGTACAGTAATGGAGAGGATGGGAAACACAAGGGCGGACAGAGACTGCAGGGAGCAGGAAGGAATGAGCAGGAGAGATGTGGGCACATACATGCAGCACTCTCTGTCCGGGGAAAGAGGGGTTACAGCTATGGAGAGATTACCTCCACAGTCCTGTCCCCTGATGTAAGCCCCAGCCTGAAGTGGATTTGCTATGATTTGGAAGGTGGGGGAGACTTCCTGGGTCACAGTACAGTGCTGTAGACCCCGCTATGCAGACCATGCCCCTCCCCCACTCCCCCTCCCACCCAGTACAGGGAGCTCTTACACCAAAGCAATGCTCTTACACCAAGTCACCATTTTGAAAAACTGTGAGCTCTTAAACCAAAACGCTCTTAAACCAAGTTACTCTTAAACCAAGGTACCATTGTACATGCAAAATTATACTGAGTATCAGCATTACAATATCCAATATATACAATATCCAATCAGTGAGGAACACACTACAGGGTTAATTACCAATCATAAGCTTAAGACTAATGTGAATCAGAGAACTCCCATCAGGTGACATTGGGCTTGAGCCAGGGAGGGGGTTCATGTCCTTATGGGTTACGTTCACCTTAGTACATCAGCAAATAAGCAGAAGAAACATATCTAGTGATATCTGGTATCTGTTCTGGTTTGGACAGAAAACAAGTGTGATAGTTTCAGGTTCATAATATACTTCTAAATAAGTCACACAAAAAGCAGCTGCCTATGAGGCCTATGAAGCATAATTAATATTATCGAAAAAAGGGTTTTTTGTACTTAAAAAGCGCTGCCTATATTATATTGTTTGCACAACCCAATATAGATGTTAATTTAGGTTGTTGGAGCTGTCAGATTCCTGTTACCTGTAATCAGTAAATTGGAGATAATCTGTGTAAAAATGTGGCTGATCGGGCTCCTGTGTGAGTGCAGCAACTAGAGGAATAGATGACTCTGCTAGATGGATACCCTGTGTAGCCGGATGAAACAAACAGTTGTATTAGTATACACTAATGTCTCTCTATGTTTGCTGGCCCTCTTCCTATGTTATGTGATGGTATATATGCAAGTGGACTGTCAAGCAGTCCAAAAACGTTCCTCTGCCCTGTTTGTATCTACGCAGTGATGGTCGGTGTTTAAAAATAATACGATATATGGGTATCACTCACCCAGCAGTGTGGTTTGTCTTAATGTTCTCCACATTGGGTGAAATCAGCTCCCGGATATCCGAGTAGTATTCGGCTGTCTGAGTCCTTGAAAATATAGTATAAGGGGGGGGGGGGGGCGCGTTCCGGCCGGTAACGCTCCGCTCTCCCACTGCAGAACTTTGAATAGAGTCCTTCAGATTCCAACGTGACGTCACGTCTCCTAAGGAAGCCTGGAATGGTCAAACAACCTTCGACATGTTTCGAGGGATACGCCCCTCTTTGTCAAGAAGATCTGGCCCTTCCCTTGATACAGCTTTTTATGGGTGACCTGGATCCTGAAAGGCTTCATTTTCAAAGTCCTTATATAAATGCAAAAAGTTCTATTTCCGAGTTTAGGCCTGCTGGTGGGATTGTATTGAAGTTGAATATATGTTTACCTTCAGCTCTTGACATTTTTTTTATGTAATCTCCTTTTCTCCAGTCACTCTTCACTTTTTCTATGGCACAAAATTCTGAACCCTCTAGTTTCCCTTGATGTTTTTCCTTATAATGGTTTGACAATGGGCGTCCTTCATACTATCTTTGGATATTATATATACAGTGTTGCCTTGGATTACGAGCATAATTGGTTCCAGGACCGTGCTTGTAATCCAAATCCACTCTTAAACCAAAGCAAATTTTCCCATAAGAAATCATAGAAATGCAGACAATTGGTTCCAAACCCCCAAATAATGATTTATTATTATGAATAACAAGTAAAACTAATGAAACAAACATTCAGAAACAGCAGAATCTGTGATATTATAAGTTACTGTACAGTAATGGAGAGGATGGGAAACACAAGGGCGGACAGAGACTGCAGGGAGCATGAAGGAATGAGCAGGGCAGATGTGGGCACATACATGCAGCGCTCTCTGTCCGGGGAGAGAGGGGTTACAGCTATGGAGAGATTACCTCCACCGTCCTGTCCTCTGATGTAAGCCCAAGCCTGAAGTCAATTTGCTATGATTTGGAAGGTGGGGGAGACTTCCTGGGTCAGAGTACAGTGCTGTAGACCCCGCTATGCAGATCATGCCCCTCCCCCACTCGCGCTCCCACCCAGCACAGGGAGCTCTTAAACCAAAGCAATGCTCTTAAACCAAGTCATAATTTTGAAAAACTGTGAGCTCTTAAACCAAAACGCTCTTAAACCAAGGTACCACTGTATGTTCATTTATTCTTATGTATAAGGCTCTTTTGGTTCTGACAATGTACATCCCAAAAGGATTAAAAATACAAAAAGCCTTATCAGGGGATATTGGAGACCCACAAACATTAAGAGAATGGGATGATGTATTCCACAGTTTTTCACAGCAAGCAGTACGGTTTATAATAGAAAAAAGAAAGCAAAATCTACTAAATACTAATATGAAAATGAAAGTCTTATTCAAAGAAATTGATCCTTGGAAAAACCACCCAGAAATAAAATATCTTACTAACAGTATAAAACTACGCATAAAAAATAAAGAGAATGAGATTAGGGAAAAGAAAAAGAGAAAATTCTCTAGGGACCAGGTTCCTCATGACAGAATAGATACACAAGAGAGCTACCAGAGAAACTGGACGCATACTAAAAACATTGCAAATATACCAACTGACCAAGGAACTCACCAGAGTACTGATAAACACTTTGAAACACTGCAGACAATAGATGAGACAGGACTCCAGATGGGAGAGGAGACTTGCAATTACAATTCACTTATGGCCCTATTCCACGAGTCGTTTGGAGGAGCAAACGAGCGCTATTAGCGCTCGTTTGCTCCTCGTTCCCCGCTCGCTGCCGCCGCTATTCAACGCGGCTGCAGCGAGCGGGTGAGTGCGGGAGGGGCGGCGGGGAGCTGCTGGGGGGGCTGCCCGGGGGATCGCTGATCGTCCGGGCAGCCCATAGGATACAGCAGCGCCTGCTGCCAATGCTCCTATTCAACGGAGCGCCGGCAGCAGATCGCTGCTATATCAGTCGCTTGTTTTTCAACATGTTGAAAAACAAGCGACTGCAACGATCAGCCAACATGAACGATGTCGGCTGATCGTTGCATTCTATTCCACGGGAAGAATATCGTTCGTAGCGGCCGGTATCGGCCGAATACGAACGATATTGCTCCTTTAAACGACCCGTGGAATAGGGCCATTAGTCAGATCAGTATACACCCAGCATATGAGGGAGATGGTGACACACCCATTAGACCTACACCACCTATACCTCTCTCACCCACCATTAATATTGCTACAAGAAAGACAAAAATACCAACACCTATTCACGACAGGTATATATCAACAAACAGGAGAGAACGACAGAACAAGTAAAAAATACACTTACTGTCACCAAAGGACAAGATAAACAGTATAATAAAAAGAATAGAAAAAATGAGGGGGATCAAATAACAAAAACAAAGACAAGGACAAAGCTATATGGACCCATTAAGAAAGGGGGTCAATATGGTTCTTTTTTTCACACACAAAAAAGACAAAACGAAAAAGAGGATGTAGAAGAGGGAAATTCGCCAAAAAGAAAACATTAGCAAAACTAAACAAACAAAAATCAAACAATGAAGAAACTAAGAACCATATGCAGAAAATATTTAATTTGAGCAAACATAATTTGAATAATAACAAGGAAAATCTATTACAGAAAGGTCTAAAATACGCCCCTACCAATCAGTTCAACAAATTTGATATAGGCCTAAAAAAATTTATGCGGAATCTATCATTAACCCCTTAACGACATCGGGCATAAACTTACGCCCTCGCGCCCTGGTACTTGGCGCATCAGGGCGTAAATTTACGCCTGATGTTTCCCTGATCGCTGCGTGTTCGCACACAGCGATCGGGGAAGATGGCCTGCTATAAATCATAGCAGGCCATCTTAGCTTCTCGGCACGGGGGGTGGTTAACACCCCCCATGCTTATGATCGCCGCTATAGGCTGATCAATTCAGATCAGCCAATAGTGGCGATCGGAACCTTTCCGGGTCATCGGTGACCCGATGACCCGGAAAAAAATGGCGGTCGGTGCTGTCCGAGGACGGCACCGACCGCCATTACTGTAAAAAGTAATGGTGGTCACTATGCCACCGGCCCGATCGCCGTGAACGGCCGGCCGATACCGGCCGGCCGTTCACGGCGATCGGGCCGGTGGCACGGCGATTACAGTCCCACAAAATAGTAAATACCTGCCCTGGACCCCTCAGCTAGGTAGCTGAGGGGTCCAGAGCAGGTATTTGTACATTACTCACCTGTCCCGGGGTCCTGATCAGCGTCTTCCGGGTTTGCGGCGTCCTCCGTCTTTCCGGCGAGTCTTCGGATCTTTCCAGCGGTCCCCATCGGCTTCTTTCGGCTATTTTCGGCTCCAGCCTCGTCATTTTCCAGATTTTGCGCTCTGCTGCCCTCTAGCGGCTGATATGTGTAATACACTTATCAGCAGCTACAGGGATGTTCAGAATGTAAAAAAGTTTGCTTTTTTTTCCAAATTTTTTTTTTCTATTTTCCGCACCCTATCGCCGCTGAGTGTTGATCAGCATCGCACGAAAGTGCGCTGCTAATCAGCAACTCCTCCTTTTTGGCGTAGGGTGTTTTTTTTTCTATATTCTACTGCCACGGTCTGCTGATAAGTGCCGCACATGAGTGCGGCATTTATCAGCAACTCCTTTGTTGGCGTAGGTTTTTTTTTTATACTTACTGTAAAAAAAAACACGTAAAAAACACTACATTACACCACACTACATTGAATAAAGTTTGAGACTACACCACTACATACCCCATATACCCCACCCCATATATGTTTTCGGCGTCAGAGGGATACGTTACTATTGCCTCCGACACCGAAACAGCCAGTGAGGATGAATGGGGGATCCTTCTTTCCTCCATTCATCCTCATCATCCTGTGACGTGTCTGGGGGTAGCGTAGCGTACGCTGTCCCCCAGACACGTCTTTTCCGCCAGTACCGTCCCAATAAGAGATCACGGTATGGTGTGAAATTCTACAAACTTTGTGAGCGTACCTCAGGGTACACTTAAAGATTTAGGGTAGGTGCACACTGCGGAATGGCGAAGGATAATCCTTCGTGCATTCCGCAGCTGGCACCCGCCTGCGGACTGATGCGGGCGCATGTCTCTACCCGTGTCATAGACTCCATTCTATGCACGGGCGGATTCCGTCGTCTATCCAAAGAATGAATACGTTGGACAGAGAGCGGAATCCGCCCGTGCATAGAATGGAGTCTATGACACGTGTGGAGACGTGCGCCTGCATCAGTCCGCCGGCGGGTGCCAACTGCGGAATGCACGAAGGGTTATCTGTCGCGATTCCGCAGTGTGCACGTACCCTTAGAGTGTATGTAGGAAGGGACACCCGAATGCAGCCCCCAGATGCCCCCTCCCCCCCATCCTCGGAATAAGTGGGAAAATCGTCCGGGAACTGATCTTCCCACTGCTGGATAAAGGTCACCACCTGTACGGGGATAACTTTTATACCAGCGCCCCCTCTTCCGGTCCCTCGCTGCCCGAGCTACTGTAGCTTGCGGCACGATCCGAACATATCAGAAGCAGTAATAGAACCCTAATATTTAGCAGCCATGGAGCAGACCCAGCGCTTATGGATATGAGGGACCCCGTATCGCACCAGGACAACATTTTTCCGGTGACGTCCCCCACACTGGAGAAAGGGAGACCCCAGAAGAAGTACAGAGTGTGGCGTAACAGGGGGATCAGGAAGGACACCATTTTCCAGTGTGACACCTGTCCTGATCCCCCCGGCCTCTGCATACTGGATCGCTCCAAGGCGCACCACACGTCATTGGAGTTCTACATTATCTAAATTCTGTCCCTTATTCCTATTTCAGGGGTCACGTTGATCCGGGGATTATTCTGATCGCCAATATGGAGTCGGGAAGGAATTTTTCCCCTGTGATGAGGCTACTGTCATCTGCCTCACAAGGATTTTTTGCCTTCCTCTGGATCAACACAGGTTGAATTTGATGGACACCTGTCATTTCCAACCTTATAAACTAATAATTGGCCTAATACCCCAAATAAATTAGAATTGTCCCTTTTTCCCAGCTAAGTAGGTATGGCCGCCATTCCCATTAGAGGATGCCATGATGCAATTACAAAGCCTCTGTGTGGCCAGGACAGTAGAAACCCCCCACAAGTGACCCCATTCTGGAAACTACACCCGATAAGGAATCTAACAAGGGGGGCAGCGGGGATATGGCCCCCTGGTGACGGCCACATTTGGGACGTGAAAATGAAAAAAAATGGTATTTTTTATTTTCTCGGCACATGTTCTACGTAAGTGCCCGTCACCAGTGGGGTCCATATGCTCACTGCACCCCTCGTTAGACTCCTTATGGGGTGTAGTTTCCAGAATGGGGTCACTTGTCAGGGGTTTCTACTGACTTGGCAGCACAGGAGCTTTGTAATTGCGACATGGCCTCCATCCTCCATTCCAGCCTCTAAATGGCGCTCTGTCCCTTTGGTGGCATGCCCTGTGCCCATATGGCACATTATGCCCACATGTGGGGTATTTTCGTACTCAGGGGAAACTACCCTACACGTTTTGTGTTCATTTTCTTTTTTAACCCCTTGTGGAAATGGAAAAAAATCAAGGCTAGACCAACATTTAGTGTAATTTTTGTAAAATTTTTACTCTAAATCATTAATCTTGTCTAAAAAGGGCTAAAATATAAAAAAAAACACTAAATGTGTAGAGCAATTTCCCCTGAGTACGTAAATACCCCACATGTGGACATAAAGCGCCGTGCAGGTGCAGGGTAAGCCTCCGAAGGGAAGGAGCGCCATTTGGTTTTTTGAGGCTGGATTTGGCTGAAATGGATTTCGAGGGGCCATGTTGCATTCAAAAGGCCCCTGTGTTGCCAAGACAGTTGAAACCCCCCACAAGTGACCCCATTATGGAAACTACACCCCTCAAGGAATGTAACCAGGGGTGTAGTGAGCATATGGACCCCACTGGTGACGGGCACAAATGTGGAACAATGTGGCGTGAAAATGAAATATTACATTTTTTACACTATAATCTTGGTTAAGCCTTGAATTTATCATTTTCACAAGGGGTTAAAAGAGGGGAAAAAAAACACAATGTGTAGAGCAATTTCCCCCGAGTCCGGAAATACCCCACATGTGGACATAAAGTGCCATGTGGGCGCAGGGCAAGCCTGGATTTTGGAGGTTGGATTTGGCTAGAATGGATGATGAACGCCATGTCGCATTTACAGAGCCCTCGTGCTGCCAAAACACTGGAAACCCCCCACAAGTGACCCCATTCTGGAAACTGCACCCCTCAGGAAATCTAACAAGGGGTGCAGTGAGGATATGGACCCCTTGATGACGGGCACATTTGTGCCATGAAAGTGAAAAAATGAAATTTTTTACTTTTACGTCACATTGTTCCACATTTGTGCCCGTCACCAGTGGGGTCCATATGCTCACTGCCCCCCTTGTTAGATTCCTTGAGGGGTGTAGTTTCCAGAATGGGGTCACTTGTGGGGGGTTTCCAGTGTCTTGGCAGCACGAGGGCTCTGTAAATGCGACATGGCCCTTGAAATCCTTTCCAGTGAAATTCAGCTTCCAAAAGCCAATTGGCGCTCCTTCCCTTTGGAGGCTCGTCCTGCGCCCCCTTGGCACTTTATCGCCACATGTGGGGTATTTCCGTACTCGGGAGAAACTGCGCTACATGTTTTGTGTTTTTTTTTTCCTCTTATCCCTTTAAGAAAATGAAAAATTGAATGCTAGAACAACGTTTTAGTGTAAAAATAAATTTTTCTTTTTTCACGCCATATTGTTCGGAAAATCTGTGAAGCACCTGTGAGGTCCAAATGCTCACCGCACCCCTTGTTACATTCCTTGAGGGGTGTAGTTTTCTAAATGGTGTCCCTTTAGGGGTGTTTTTTAGGTTTTGGCACCCCAGAGCCTCTGCCAACCTGAAGTGGTACGGTCAGAAATGACCAAATATAACGGAGGCGTTGAAATTCACTAGGCGCTCCTTTGTATCTGAGGCTTGTGGTTGCGTCAAATAGCGCAATAGGGCCACATATGGGGTATTTCTATAAACTGCAGAAATGGGGCAATAATTATTGGGGTGCATTTCTCTGGTAATAAGCTTATAATTATGAAAAATATTGGATTACAATAAAATCTCTGCACAGAAAATTAAAATTTTCAAATTTCTTACACACTTAGCTTTTATTTCTGTGACTCCCTTAAAGGGTTAAAACACTTTCTGGATATGCTTTTGCAGAGTGTGGGGGGTGCAGTTTCTGAAATGGGGTGCTTTGTGGGGCTTTCTAACATACAGGCCCCTCAAATACACTTTAAACCTGAACAGGTCCCTAAAAATATCTGATTTTGAAATTTTACTGAAAATTTGGAAATTTGCTGCTAATATTTTAAGCTTTCTATTGTCTAAAAAAAAATGAAAGATCGTTTAATAAATGCCGCCAACATAAAGCAGACATGTTGCTAATGCTATTTAACCCCTTAAGGACCGGGCCTGAAATGGCCTTAAGGACCGGAGCTAATTTTATGAATTTGACCAGTGTCACTTTAGTCATTAATACCTTCGGGATGCTTTTACCTATCCGGCTGATTCTGAGATTGTTTTCTCGTGACATATTGTACTTCACATTTCTTGTAAATTGGAGTCGATACTTATAACGAATCTTTATGAAAAAACCCAAAATAGCGTGAAAAATTGTGAAAAAATGCATTTTTCCAACTTTAAAACTTTTCTGCTTATACAGAAAATGGTTATACCACATAAATTATATATTAAATAGCATTAGCAACATGTCTACTTTATGTTGGCGGCATTTATTAAACTATATTTCATTTTTTTTAGACAATAGGAAGCTTAAAACATTAGCAGCAAATTTCCAAATTTTCAGTAAAATTTCAAAATCAGATATTTTTAGGGAACTGTTCAGGTTTAAAGTGTATTTGAGGGGACTGTGTGTTAGAAAGCCCCACGAAGCACCCCATTTCAGAAACTGCACCCCCTAAACTCTGCAAAAGCACATCCAGAAAGTTTTTTAACCCTTTAGGGGAGTCACAGAAATAAAAGCTAAGTGTGTAAGAAATTTGAAAATTTTAATTTTCTGTGCAGAGATTTTATTGTAATCCAATATTTTTCATAATTATAAACCTATTACCAGAGAAATGCACCCCAATATTGATTGCCCCGTTTCTGCAGTTTATAGAAATACCCCATATGTGGCCCTATTGCGCTATTTGACGCAACCACAAGCCTCAGATATAAGGGAGCGCCTAGTGAATTTCAATGGCTCCGTTATTTTTGGTCATTTTTGACTGTACCACTTCAGGTTGGCAGAGGCTCTGGGGTGCCAAAACCTAAAAAACACCCCTAAAGGGACACCATTTAGAAAACTACACCCCTCAAGGAATGTAACAAGGGGTGCGGTGAGCATCTGGACCCCACAGGTGCTTCACAGATTTTCCAAACAATATGGCTTGAAAAAAGACTAAAGTATTTTTTACACTAAAATGTTGTTCTAGCCTTCAATTTTTCATTTTCACAAAGGGATAAAAGGAAAAAAAAAACACAAAACATGTAGCGCAGTTTCTCCCGAGTACGGAAATACCCCACATGTGGACATAAAGTGCCAAGCGGGCGCAGGACGAGCCTCCAAAGGGAAGGAGCGCCAATTGGCTTTTGGAAGCTGGATTTCACTGGAATGGATTTCAAGGGCCATGTCGCATTTACAGAGCCCTCGTGCTGCCAAGACACTGGAAACCCCCCACAAGTGACCCCATTCTGGAAACTACACCCCTCAAGGAATCTAACAAGGGGTGCAGTGAGCATATGGACCCCACTGGTGACGGGCACAAATGTGGAAAAATGTGACGTGAAAGTGAAAATTTTCATTTTTTCACTTTCATGGCACAAATGTGCCCGTCATCCAGGGGTCCATATCCTCACTGCACCCCTTGTTAGATTCCTTGAGGGGTGTAGTTTCCAGAATGGGGTCACTTGTGGGGGGTTTACAGTGTTTTGGCAGCACAAGGGCTCTGTAAACATGCGACATGGCGTTCATCATCCATTCTAGCCAAATCCAACCTCTAAAATCCAAATGGCGCTCCTTCCCTTCGGAGGCTTGCCCTGCGCCCACATGGCGCTTTATGTCCACATGTGGGGTATTTACGGACTCGGGGGAAATTGCTCTACACATTTTGTGTTTTTTTTTCTCTTTTAACCCCTTGTGAAAATGATAAATTCAAGGCTAGACCAACATTCTAGTGTAAAAAATTTAATGTTTCATTTTCACGCCACATTGTTCCACATTTGTGCCCGTCACCAGTGGGGTCCATATGCTGACTACACCCCTTGTTACATTCCTTGAGGGGTGTAGTTTCCATAATAGGGTCACTTGTGGGGGGTTTAACTGTCTTGGCAACACAGGGGCCTTTTGAATGCAACATGGCCCCTCGAAATCCATTCCATCCAAATCCAGCCTTCAAAAACCAAATGGCGCACCTTCCCTTTGGAGGCTTACCCTGCACCCGCATGGCGCTTTATGTCCACATGTGGGGTATTTCCGTACTCAGGGGAAATTGCTCTACACATTGTGTTTTTTTTATATCTTTTAACCCCTTGTGAAAATGAAAAAATCAAGACAAGATCAATGATTTAGAGTAAAAATTAAAAAAAAATTACACTAAATGTTGGTCTAGCCTTGATTTTTTTTCATTTCCACAAGGGGTTAAAAAAGAAAATGAACACAAAACGTGTAGGGTAGTTTCCCCTGAGTACGAAAATACCCCACATGTGGACATAATTTGCCATATGGGCACAGGGCAAGTCACCAAAGGGACAGAGCGCCATTTAGAGGCTGGAATGGGGGATGGAGGCCATGTCGCAATTACAAAGCTCCTGTGCTGCCAGGACAGTAGAAACCCCCGACAAGTGACCCCATTCTGGAAACTACACCCCATAAGGAATCTAACAAGGGGTGCAGTGAGCATATGGACCCCACTAGTGATGGGCACATGTGTAGAACATGTGCCGTGAAAATAAAAAATACCATTTTTTTCATTTTCACGTCCCAAATGTGGCCGTCACCAGGGGGCCATATACCCGCTGCCCCACTTGTTGGATTCCTTATGGGGTGTAGTTTCCAGAATGGGGTCACTTGTGGGGGGTTTCTACTGTCCTGGCCGCACAGAGGCTTTGTAATTGCATTATAGCATCCTCTAATGGGAATGGCGGCCATACCTATTTAGCTGGGGAAAAGGGACAATTCTATTTTATTTTGGGGGTATTAGGCCAATTATTAGTTTATAAGGTTGGAAATGACAGGTGTCCATCAAACTCAACCTGTGTTGATCCAGAGGAAGGCAAAAACCCCTCGTGAGGCAGACGACAGTAGCCTCATCACAGGGGAAAAATTCCTTCCCGACTCCATATTGGCGATCAGAATAATCCCTGGATCAACGTGACCCCTGAAATAGGAATAAGGGACAGAATTTAGATAATGTAGAACCCCAGTGACGTGTGGTGCGCCTTGGAGCGATCCAGTATACAGAGGCCGGGGTGATCAGGACAGGTGTCACACTGGAAAATGTTGTCCTTCCTGATCCCCCTGTTACCCCACACTCTGCACTTCTTCTGGGGTCTCCTGTTCTCCTGTGTGGGGGACGTCACCTGGAAAATGTTGTCCTGGTGCGATACGGGGTCCTTCATATCCAGAAGCGCTGGGTCCGCTCCATGGCTGCTAAATATTAGGGCTCTATTACTACTTCTGATATGTTCGGATCGTGCCGCAAGCTACAGGGCAGCGAGGGACCAGAAGAGGGACCGGAAGAGGGGGCGCTGGTATAAAAGTTATCCCCGTACAGGTGGTGACCTTTATCCAGCAGTGGGAAGATCAGTTCCCGGACGATGTCCCCACTAACTCCGAGGATGGGGGGGGGGGGGAGTGGGCATCTGGGGGCTGGATTCGAGTGTCCCTTCCTTCATACACTCTAAGGGTACGTGCACACTGCGGAATCGCGAAGGATAACCCTTTGTGCATTCCGCAGTTGGCACCCGCCGGCGGACTGATGCAGGCGCACGTCTCCGTCCGTGTCGTAGACTCCATTCTATGCACGGGCGGATTCCGCTCTGCGTCCAACGTGTTGATGGAATGACGGATGATGGAATCCGCCCATGCATAGGATAGAGTCTATGACACGGGCGGAGACGCGCCCCTGTATCAGTCCGCCGGCGGGTGCCAGCTGCGGAATGCACGAAGGGTTATCCTTCGCCATTCCGCAGTGTGCACGTACCCTAAATCTGTAAGTGTACCCTGAGGTACTCTCACAGAGTTTGTAGAATTTCACGCCATACCGTCATCTCTTATTGGGACGGTACTGGCGGAAAAGACGTGTCTGGGGGGCAGCGTACGCTACGCTACTCCCAGACACGTCACTGGATGATGAGGAGGATGAGGATGAATGGAGGAAAGAAGGATCCCCCCATTCATCCTCACTGGCTGTTTCGGTGTCGAATTATTTTTACTACATTCTGAACATCCCTGTAGTGGCTGATACGTGTATTACACTTATCAGCCGCTAGGGGGCAGCAGAGCGCAAGATCCGAAAATAGACGACGCTGGAGCCGGAAAAATACGAAAAAAGACGACGCTGGGGCCGGAAGAAGCCGATCGGGACTCACGGAAGAAGCCGAAGTCCCGACAAAATGAAGAGGACGCCGGGAACCCGGAAGACGCCGATCAGGACCCCGGGACAGGTGAGTAATGTACAAATACCTGCTCCGGACCCCTCAGCTAGGTAGCTGAGGGGTCCGGAGCAGGTATTTATTACTTGTGGGGACTTTGATCGCCGTGAACGGCCGGCCGGCTGGCCGGCCGTTCACGGCGATCGGGACGGTGGTACCGTGACCACCATTACTTTTTACAGTAATGGCGGTCGGTGCCGTCCTCGGACAGCACCGACCGCCATTTTTTTCCGGGTCATCGGGCCACCGATGGCCCGGAAAGGTTCCGATCGCCGCTATGGGCTTATCAGCCAATAGCGGCGATCGTCGGCATGGGGGGGGTTAACAACCCTCCATGCCGACAGGGAGAGATGGCCTGCTATGTATTATAGCAGGCTATCTCCCCCGATCGGGACCCGGCCGG
This sequence comes from Dendropsophus ebraccatus, assembly GCF_027789765.1. Lineage (NCBI taxonomy): Eukaryota > Metazoa > Chordata > Amphibia > Anura > Hylidae > Dendropsophus > Dendropsophus ebraccatus. The sequence goes on along the minus strand of NC_091458.1, from coordinate 8,296,994 downwards.
CCGCGGCGCCCGTTTAAAGGGCTGACGTACCGGTACGTCATGGGTCCTTAAGTGACAGTGATCCATGACGTGCCGGTACGTCATGGGTCCTTAAGAGGTTAATATATAATTTATGTGGTATAACCACTTTCTGTATACGCAAAAAAGTTTCAAAGTTGGAAAAATGCAGTTTTTCCACATTTTTTCACATTATTTGGTTTTTTTTCATAAAGATTCGTTATGAGTATCGACTCCAATTTACCAGAAATGTAAAGTACAATATGTCACGAGAAAACAATCTCAGAATCAGCCAGATAGGTAAAAGCATCCCGAAGTTATTAATGAATAAAATGACACTGGTCATATTCATAAAATTTGTCTCTGTCATTAAGGCCATTTTAGGTCCGGTCCTTAAGGGGTTAAAGAAGTATTTTTATAAAAAAAACTCAGATAGAAAAAAATTATTCAACACAAGCAACTGCTATTAATACAAAATATATAGATACTAATCTTAAACCTAAATCCACATTTCACCCTATTCATGAATATTCAGAGTCATTTGTGACTTTTGAGAAAATGGTAACATCCGATATACGAAAAATTAAAAACACTAAAAAAAACTATCAATATAATAGTAACCTAACCAAAAAAGAAAGGGAAGCCCTAATGGAATTGCAGAAGAATAAAGAGATCACTATCCGCCCAGCAGATAAGGGGGGGGGGGGGGGGGGGGATAGTGATCTAAAATACCGCAGATTACCATTCGGAAGCGTTACGAATTTTAAGTGATAAAAAAACGTATAAAATTTTAAAAAAAGATCCTACAGAAGATTTTTTAAACCAATTGAAAGAACTAATGGAGGAAGGAAAAACTCAGGAATTTATCACTGAAACGGAAGCAAATTTTATATTGAATACAACGCCTAGGCTACCGGTGTTTTATCATATACCGAAAATTCACAAAAATGACCAAACTCCACCTGGTAGACCTATTGTGTCAGGCATTGAATGCCTGACAGCAAACTTGTCTAAATTTGTAGATACACATTTACAGGGATGTGTAAAAGAATTACCTGCCTATTTAAAGGACAGTAAACATATACTTCAAACTCTAAGTGACACAGAGTGGAAACCAGAATATTTTTTAGGCACTCTAGATGTCACGTCACTCTATACTATTATTGAGAATAAAAAAGGCAGGGAAGCCGCTGAGCATTTCCTAAAAAAAAAATCTGGAAAATACCCGATAGAACAAGCAGAGTTTATAGGAAAATGTATAGAGTTCATTTTAACAAAAAATTATATTTTATATGATGGAATTTTTTACTTACAGACGTGGGGTACCGCTATGGGGACGAGGTTCGCGCCGGCTTATTCTAATTTGTACGTGGGTAGGTGGGAAGAGTCCACCATATTTCCCATGGACGAACCGAACGCAAACCTTGTCCTCTGGAAGAGATTTATAGATGATATTGTTTTTATATGGAAGGGGGATGAAGAAACTTTAAAAGTGTTTTTAGATAATTTAAATAAAAATGATTTTTATCTTCACTTCACCCCCACTTATAGTAAATCTTCAATTAACTTCCTAGATCTTAATATTTTCATAAAAGAAGGCAAAATATGTAGCAAGACATACAGAAAACCTACGGACAGTAATAGCTATATTTCTCTAGACAGCTGCCACTTACCCTCATGGCTGCTAAATATTCCTAAAAGCCAATTCTTACGCTTTAGGAGAAACTGTACAGACATAGGAGATTATGAAATGGAGGCAGAAAATTTGAAGAAAAAATGTATACAGAAAGGATATGAGGCAGAGACATTGGGACACACAATAGAAGAGGTCAGACATCTAAACAGATACGATCTAATACATATAAGTAAGGAAGGAGAAGAGCAACAGAAAAAGTTAACTGATCAAAATGTTGGAGGGTTTGAGATTCCGCTAATCACCACATAATCCAATTAATCACACACCTTTAGGAAAATCATAAAAAAATGGTGGGAAATTTTAAGACAAGATAAAACCATAGGGGATTTCATCCCCAATAATCCAAAACTAATTTTTAAAAAATCCCAAAGTCTGGGCAATATGATAGCACTCACAGTTAAAAATAAAGGTAACCAACAGTGTGGGCAAGATAAATCAGCCTTAGTCTCCTATAAGGAAGGTTTTTTTCCCATGTAAAACCTGCAGACCATGCAAACAAATGCATAGGAAAACAGGGATAACAGAAGTGACAAATACAGGTTTAAAATTAGAGAACATATTACCTGCCGGTCCAAGGGGGTGATTTATTGCATTATATGTCCTTGTCACAAAATGTACATTGGCAGAACCAAAAGAGCCTTATACATAAGAATGAATGAACATATTTATAATATCCAAAGAAAGTATGAAGGACACCCATTGTCAAACCATTATAAGGAAAAACATCAAGGGAAACTAGAGGGTTCAGAACTTGGTGCCATAGAAAAAGTGAAGAGTGACTGGAGAAAAGGAGATTTCATCAAAAAAAATGTCAAGAGCTGAAAGTAAACATATATCCCACCAGCAGGCCTAAACTCGGAAATAGAACTTTTTGCATTTATATAAGGACTTTGAAAATGAAGCCTTTCAGGATCCAGGTCACCTATAAAAAGCTGTATCAAGGGAAGGGCCAGATCTTCTTGACAAAGAGGGGCGTATCCCTCGAAACATGTCGAAGGTTGTTTGACCATTCCAGGCTTCCTTAGGAGACGTGACGTCACGTTGGAATCTGAAGGACTCTATTCAAAGTTCTGCAGTGGGAGAGCGGAGCGTTACCGGCTGGAACGCGACCCCCCCCCCCCATTACTATATTTTCGAGGACTCAGACAGCCGAATACTACTCGGATATCCGGGAGCTGATTTCACCCAATGTGGAGAACATTAAGACAAACCACACTGCTGGGTGAGTGATACCCATATATCGTATTATTTTTAAACACCGACCATCACTGCGTAGATACAAACAGGGCAGAGGAACGTTTTTGGACTGCTTGACAGTCCACTTGCATATATACCATCACATAACATAGGACGAGGGCCAGCAAACATAGAGAGACATTAGTGTATACTAATACAACTGTTTGTTTCATCCGGCTAGACAGGGTATCCATCTAGCAGAGTCATCTATTCCTCTAGTTGCTGCACTCACACAGGAGCCCGATCAGCCACATTTTTACACATAATTAATATTATCACATAAACTCAGTAGAATTTTTCCATATCAGGTGAAGTTTTTAGCTATTTGCAAAACTGAAACAAATACAATGTTTCATAACTCAGCTATGTGAGCAATGAACATGTGAGGCCGGACTTCTCACTTGTGACAAGTCAGAGATCAGACATCACTGTTCATTTTGTTACCTGCTATGTGCTGCCTAGCAACTGATGTGAGACTCAAACTGAACAGGGACTTGTGATACTTAACTACTGACATTTCAGAGATCAGATTTCACACATCCTTTTACAAGAAGTTGGGTATAAGTAGTCAGTTGTCAAGTTTTTTTTGCAGAAATCAATAGTCCAGGCAATATTAAGAAACTTTGTAATTGGGTTTATTAGCCGAAAATTTAATTTTTATCATGAAAAAGCAGTCTGAAGCTCTCCCCCCTGTCTTCATTGTTTTCCTATGGAGAGAGCAAGATGAGACACCAAAACAGGACAACAAAGAGTTAATTTACAGCTACATCAGCAGGCTTTCTCCTCTGATGTCACCACTGACCTCTGTGACCTCTGAATATCTCTCCCCCCTCCCCCCGTGTAATCCTCTGTTCTCTGCTGTCCAATAATCTCCCTCCTCCCCCCCCCCTCCCCTCTTCATAGAACAGACAGGATTCCGACTGATGAAAAAGAGTTGAGATGTCCTGATAATGAGCAGTGGATGCTAGAAAGGAGAGAAGGGGGGGGGGGGGCCTGGGAAAAGGCTTTTTACATGCAGATAATGGCATATTTGCCAGGTAAACCCAATTACAAAGTTTCTTAAAATCGCCTGGACTATTGATTTCTGAAAAAAAATATTACTGACACTGACTTTTTAACCCTTTAACTCCTTAAAGGAGAAGTCCGGCCAAAATTAATTTTTGATATGTTGTTACTTATGAAAAGTTATACAAATTTCTAATGTCCATTAATTATGGGAAATGCACATATACTGCTATTTCCCTTAATTTAGTAGATCAGGAAGTGTTAGAAATATCTCTGAAGAAGTGACGTCACGACCCAGGGTGTAATTCCTATGGAGTGTCCAGCAGGGGGCGCTCTCTATATAGAAGTCTATGGGACTTTATTGTTTCTATGGGTTTCTATGTGATGTAATGTAATGTAATGTAGTGTACAGTGCTTTATTGAATGAATACATCTATGGAATACTTTGGGGAGCAAGTGTCCTTGCTCCCCAAAGTATTGCATAAATGTATTCATTCAATACATTCAATACACAGTAAGCCCGCCGAATTTCCGCCGCATTCCCGCCGATCCGCCACACGCTGATCCGCCGCATTCCCGCCGATCCGGACCATATACATTGAACTACAGCTCCCATCATCTGCTTCTAGTATGAACAGGTGATGGGAGCTGTAGTTGGGTAAGGGATATCACATGCCGCCGGGCGCAGGGGGAAGCCGCTCAGTACACAGGAGCGCTCCCCCCTCCTCCTCCTCCTTCCGTGATAACTTCCGCCTATACCAATGCTGACTCCCTGCCTGGCCGCCGCTCTCCGCTCACATATACCGGCTCCCGGCATCAGCGCGGACACCAGGATGCATCGGGAGCCGGTATGTATGGGGGGGGAGAGCGGAGAGCGGCGGCCAGGCAGGGACTCAGCATTGGTATAGGCGGAAGTTATCACGGAAGGAGGAGGAGGAGGGGGGAGCGCTCCTGTGTACTGGGCGGCTCCCCCCTGCGCCCGGCGGCATGTCATATCCATTACCCAGCTACAGCTCCCATCACCTGTTCATACTATAAGCAGATGATGGGAGCTGTAGTTCAATGTATATGGTCCGGATCGGCGGGAATGCGGCGGATCAGCGTGTGGCGGATCGGCGGAAATGCGGCGGATCGGCGGGCTTACTGTGTATTGAATGAATACATTTATGCAATACTTTGGGGAGCAAGGACACTTGCTCCCCAAAGTATTCCATAGATGTATTCATTCAATAAAGCACTGTACACTACATTACATTACATTACATTACATAGAAACCCATAGAAACGATAAAGTCCCATAGACTTCTATATAGAGAGCGCCCCCTGCTGGACACTCCATAGGAATTACACCCTGGGTCGTCACGTCACTTCTTCAGAGATATTTCTAACACTTCCTGATCTACTAAATTAAGGGAAATAGCTCTATATGTGCATTTCCCATAATTAATGGACATTAGAAATTTGTATAACTTTTCATAAGTAACAACATATCAAAAATTAATTTTGGCCGGACTTCTCCTTTAAGGACCTTGCCAATTTTTGTTTTTGTGTTTTCGTTTTTTCCTTTTTGTCCTCCTTGTGCTTAAAAGGCCATAGCACTTGCTTTTTTCCACCTAGAAACCCACATGAGCCCTTATTTTTTACGTCACTAATTGTACTTTGCAATGACAGGCTGAATTTTTGCATAAAGTACACTCTGAAACCAGAAAATTTTTTTAAGTGTGGTGAAATTGAAAAAAAAACCACGCATTTTGTTTATTTGGGGGGTATGTGTTTTTACGCCATTCGCCCTGAGGTAAAACTGACTTGTTATATATGTTCCTCAAGTCGTTACGATTAAAACGATATATAACATGTATAACTTATATTGTATCTGATGGCCTGTAAAAAATTCAAACCATTGTTAACAAATATATGTTCCTTACAATCCCTCCATTCCCAGGCTTATAGCGCTTTTATCCTTTGGTCTATGGGGCTGTTTCAGGTGTCATTCTTTGCGCCATTATGTGTTCTTTCTATCGGTACCTTGATTGCGCATATACGACTTTTTGATCGCTTTTTATTACATTTTTTCTGGATTTGATGCGATCAAAAATGCGCAATTTTGCACTTTGGGATTTTTTTGGGCGCTGACGCCGTTTACCGTGCGAGATCGGGAATGTGATTAATTAATAGTTCGGGCGATTACGCACGCGGCGATAGCAAACATGTTTATTTATTTATTCACTTTTATTTAAAACCTGGGAAAAGGGGGGTGATTCAGACTTTTATTAGGGGAGGGGGCTTTTTATTGACAACAACCCTTTAATTCTTTTTTTTTACACATATACTAGAAGCCCCCTGGGGTTAGGGTTATTCCCCCCTGGGGTTAGGGTTATTCCCCCCTGGGGTTAGAGTTATTCCCCCCCCCGGGGTTAGGGTTATTCCCCCTGGGGGACTTCTAGTATATACACTTTGATCTCTCATTGAGATCTTTGCTGTATAGTTATACAGCAAAGATCAATGAGATCGGCACTCGTTTGCTTTCGGCTGATGCAGCCGATAACAAATGAGTGCCGAGCCGGGGACTGCGCCATCTTGGAGCGGTCCCCGGCGGCAGCAGGTACAGAGATCTCTCCTCCGGGACACCAGGGATAAGCTGCGTCCGGTAATTGGATGCAGCAGTCATGTTTGACAGCTGCATCTGATTACTGTATTAGCGGACACAGCAATCAGACAGTGCCCGCTAATACCTGGGGTCCCGGGCACCTGGGACTGCGGCGATTCATAGCAGGGTCACCGCGCGGCCCCGCTCTGAACACCTCTTACGGGCTCATGACGTTAACCCCTTAGTGACCGCCGTGCTGCCTTTTAACGGCGGCCACTAATGGGCTTTATTCTGATGCGCACGTCTTTTAACGGCGGACGCATCGGAATAAACTGGCGGCAGAGCGGGGGATCAGCTGTGAGTGACAGCTGACCCCCCCCTCCTGAAACTGCCCGGAGCGGAGGATTCTCCGCTGCGGGCAACCATGACAGAGGCTTCGAATGGGTCCCCGTCGGCGCCGTGGGTCACTTACGCGATCGCGATGTCCCTCGGTGCTGTCCGGTGTCCTGGAGGTCTCCATGGGGATCCGGGATCCTAATGAAGGCCCCCTGGGTCACCATGGAGATGCCTCATGCTGACGGGTGGCCGAGGCATAATACAATACACTGCAGTATATTAGGTACTGCAGTGTATTGTATCAGTGATCAAAGTATTTACACTAGTGTAAAAGTCAAAAAAAAAGTAAAAACCGTGCACCAAACACAACACAGCCCCCCCCAATAATAAAAATGCATTACATTCCCTATATCCAATAAAACGTGACATAAAAGTGATCAAAAACACAAATCCTATACATATTTGGTATCGTTATGTCCGTAACGACCCAATCTATAAAACTATATCAATACACACGCTGTAAAAAAAAATAAAAAACACTGTACCAGAATAGCTGTATTTTATCAATCTGCTTTAGAAAATACATCATAAAAGAGATCAAAAAGTCATATACAGTGGTACCTTGGTTTAAGAGCTCACAGTTTTTCAAAATTATGACTTGGTTTAAGAGCATTGCTTTGGTTTAAGAGCTCCCTGTTCTGGGTGGGAGCGCGAGTGGGGGAGGGGCATGGTCTGCATAACGTGGTCTACAGCACTGTATTTCGACCCAGGAAGTCTCCCCCACCTTCCAAATCATAGCAGATCCCCTTCAGGCTGGGGCTTACATCAGGGGACAGGACTGTGGGGGTAATCTCTCCATAGCTGTAACCCCTCTCTCCCCGGACAGAGAGTGCTGCATGTATGTGCCCACATCTGCCCTGCTCATTCCTTCCTGCTCCCTGCAGTCTCTGTCAGCCCTTGTGTTTCCCATCCTCTCCATTACTGTACAGTAACTTATAATATCACATATTCTGCTGTTTCTGAATGTTTGTTTCATTAGTTTTACATGTTATTCACAATAATAAATCATTATTTGGGGGGTTTGGAACCAATTGTCTGCATTTCTATGATTTCTTATGGGAAAATTTGCTTTGGTTTAAGAGTGGATTTGGATTACAAGCACGGTCCTGGAACCAATTATGCTCGTAATCCAAGGCACCACTGTACATCTAAAACTTGGTATTAATAGAAACTACAGATCTTCCCGCAAAAAATAAGCCCAAAACCAGCTGTGTCGCGCAAAAGATAAGAATGCTATGGATCTTGCAATGTGGCAACAGTTTTTGTGGGTTTTGCTAGGAAGATAGTTTCTATTGCGCCAAATTGGCAATAGTTAAAAAAAAAATTACAGAAATGTGGTATCGCCGTAACCGTGCAGCAGCGCCAGTAAGGCCCGCAACCCCCCTTCTCTCACCTATCGGAGGTCACTGAGGGGTTGGGGCAGAGTGTGGGGTCAGTCCCGGCCAGTCTCCTCACCAGCGATCGCCGTTATTAACAGTATATCAGCGGCCACCGGTAACGGACATTGCCAGCGCAGCTGAACGCTTTAGTCTCTTCTCACCGTGAGAGGAGATGAAAACATGCCCCCCCCCTGTCCCCAGAATTAACCCTAGTGACCTGGTCACTGACCCTCCCCTCCCTTGGCGGCCATCTGATCCAAGATGGCCGCCGCCATCACTGTGAACAGACTGTTCACAGTGGTGGATTCCTAAAAATGATCAAAGCTTCATACTCTCCACCACCGGAGGTGGCGGAGAGCATGGGGCAATGATCGGGGACCACCCTGTGTGGTCCCAGTGCAAGCGATCAGCGGTATATACTATAAACCGCTGATCGCTTGTTCCAAATGGTGCCGGCACTTTTTTACCCCAGTCACCAAAGTCAAGTGCCCCGGATTACCTGTAATCACCCCAGATTGCCTCTAACCACCCCGGATTACCCGTAACCACCCCAGATTGCCCGTAATCTCCCCAGACAGCCTGTAACCACCCCAGATTGCCTCTAACCACCCTGGATTACCCGTAACCACCCCAGATTGCCCGTAATCTCCCCAGACAGCCTGTAACCACCCCAGATTGCCTCTAACCACCCCGGATTACCCGTAACCACCCCAGATTGCCCGTAATCTCCCCAGCCTGTAACCACCCCAGATTGCTTGCAGCCTCCTCAGACTGCCTGTTGCCACCCCAGATAGCCAGTGAACACCCCAGATTGCCCGTAACCACCCCAGATTGCCCGTAACCACCACAGATTGCCCGTAACCACCCCAGATTGCCCGTAACCACCCCAGATTGGCACAGACTGCCCGTAAACCACCCCAGATTGCCCGTAACCACATCAGATTAACCGTAACCACACCAGATTGCCTGTCACAACCTCAGATAGCCAGTAAACACCCCGAGATTGTCCATTACCACCCCAGATAACCAGTAAACACCCACATATTGCCTGTAACTAAAATGACACTCCTTTCCTTCTGAGCCCGGCTGTGTGCCCATACAGTGGTTTACGCCCACATATGGGGTACCATTGTACTCAGGAGAAGCTCTGTTACAAATGTTGGGGTGCTTTTTCTCCCCTGTTCCTAGTGAAATTGAGAAGTTTCAAACTAAACAAACATATTATTGGAAAAATTCATTTTTTTACATTTTTACGGTCCAGTTTTGAATACTTTCCTCCAATACCTGTGGGGTCAAAATGCTCACTGCACCCCAAGATGAATTCTTTGAGGGGTGCACTTTCCAAAATGGGGTGACTTTTGGGGGGGTTCTATTCTGCTGACACTACAGGGGCTCTGCAAACGCACCTGGCGCTCAGAAACTTCTTTAGAAAAATCTGCACGGAAAAAGCTAATTGGCGCTCCTTCCCTTCTGAGCCCGGCTGTGTGCCCGTACAGTGGTTTATGCCCACATATGGGGTACCATTGTACTCAGGAGAACCTGCGTTACATATATTGGGGTGAGTTTTCTCTCATGTTTATTATGAAAATGAAAAAGCTCAACAAGCAGTGTTTATTCAGTCAATTCATAGTGCAACACTCCAAGCGCAACGTTTCAGTGACTCTGTCACCATTTTCAAGCGTGAATACATGGTACAAAACTCAGGTATATACAGTGGTACCTTGGTTTAAGAGTAACTTGGATTGAGAGTGTTTTGCAAGAAGAGCTCACAGTTTTTCCAAACTGTAACTTGGTTTAAGAGCATTGCTTTGGTGTAAGAGCTCCCTGTACTGGGTGGGAGTGGAGGAGGGGCTTGGTCTGCATAGCGGGGTCTACAGCCCTGTACTCTGGCCCAGGAAGTCTCCCTGACCTTCTAAATCATAGCAGATCCACTTCAGGCTGGGGCTTACATCAGGGGACAGGACTGTGGAGGTAATCTCTCCATAGCTGTAACCCCTCTCTCCCCGGACAGAGAGATCGCTGCATGTATGTGCCCACATCTACCCTGCTCATTCCTTCCTGCTCCCTGCAGTCTCTGTCCGCCCTGGTGTTTCCCATCCGCTCCATTACTGTACAGTAACTTATAATATCACATATTCAGCTGTTCAGCTAAATGTTTGTTTCATCTGTTTTACATGTTATTCAGAATATAAAATCACTATTTTTGGGGTGTGGAACCAATTGCCTGCATTTCAATGATTTCTTATGGGAAAATTTGCTTTGGTTTAAGAATGGATTTAGATTACAAGCGCCGTCCTGGAACCAGTTATGCTCCTAATCCAAGGCACCACTGTATGTGTGTATATATATATATATATATATATATATATATACAAAGCACAACATAGGATTGGTGAGATCGTGATTACTAATTGAAAACATTCATCAGGTAGGTCACATGGGTTGCTCCCTGCTGGAGTTTAACCCTTTGAGAATAGTGCAGCAGTGCATAAAGTGATATTGTGACATATTCTATAAAAAACTTGAAATATAGAAACAAGTTTCACTGATCACAGTTATTCAAGAAAGTTCATTTTTGCATATAGTGTCCATTCACCCCTGGAAGGGTTAAATCACCACTTTGATGTTGTCTGAGTTGTCCTCCAGCACAAGTAGATGGGCTGTAGTAAGGGAGATCACATTACAAAAAATGTGCATAGTTACACAGGCAAGGCTCCTGGGTTTTCATGTTAGCATGGGACATCAAAAGACCAAAAATGAACTTTCTTGAATTACTGTGATCAGTGAAACTTGTTTCTATACTTCAAGTTTTTTATAGAATATGTCACAATATCACTTTATGCACTGCTGCACTATTCTCAAAGGGTTAAACTCCAGCAGGGAGCAACCCATGTGACCTACCTGATGAATGTTTTCAATTAGTAATCACGATCTCACCAATCCTATGTTGTGCTTTGTGTATATGTATATATGTGTGTATATATATATATATATATATATATATATATATATATATATATATATATATATACACCTGAGTTTTGTACCATGTATTCACGCTTGAAAATGGTGACAGAGTCACTGAAACGTTGCGCTTGGAGTGTTACACTATGAATTGGCTGAATAAACACGGCTTGTTGAGCTTTTTCACTACGCTGGAGTGCTGTGGATTCTCTGCATATATACTCACTACGATCTTTGGTCTGGATCAAGATCTGCTGGTACCACCAATACTACATTAAGCAGTGCCGCTTCTTCTCTTCTACCTATTATGAAAATGAGATACTTTCATCTTAACAAATATATTATTGGAAAATTAATATTTTCCATTTTTTTACGGCCTAATTGTGAATACTTTCCTCCAGGGTTAGGAGAGACATCTGCTGGGTGACAGCTATCACATGTGTATGGGGGGGGGGATCAGGAGAGACATCTGCAGGGTGACAGCTATCACGTGTATGGGGGGGGATCAGGAGAGACATCTGCTGGGTGACAGCTATCACATGTGTATGGGGGGGGGATCAGGAGAGACATCTGCTGGGTGACAGCTATCACGTGTATGGGGGGGGATCAGGAGAGACATCTGCAGGGTGACAGCTATCACGTGTATGGGGGGGGATCAGGAGAGACATCTGCTGGGTGACAGCTATCACATGTGTATGGGGGGGATCAGGAGAGACATCTGCTGGGTGACAGCTATCACATGTGTATGGGGGATCAGGAGAGACATCTGCTGGGTGACAGCTATCACATGTGTATGGGGGGGGGATCAGGAGAGACATCTGCTGGGTGACAGCTATCACATGTGTATGGGGGGGGATCAGGAGAGACATCTGCTGGGTGACAGCTATCACATGTGTATGGGGGGGGGATCAGGAGAGACATCTGCTGGGTGACAGCTATCACATGTGTATGGGGGAGAGACATCTGCTGGGTGACAGCTATCACATGTGTATGGGGGGATCAGGAGAGACATCTGCTGGGTGACAGCTATCACATGTGTATGGGGGGAATCAGGAGAGACATCTGCTGGGTGACAGCTATCACATGTGTATGGGGGGGGGGGGTGAGGAGAGACATCTGCTGGGTGACAGCTATCACATGTGTATGGGGGATCAGGAGAGACATCTGCTGGGTGACAGCTATCACATGTGTATGGGGGGGGGATCAGGAGAGACATCTGCTGGGTGACAGCTATCACATGTGTATGGGGGATCAGGAGAGACATCTGCTGGGTGACAGCTATCACATGTGTATGGGGGGGGGATGAGGAGAGACATCTGCTGGGTGACAGCTATCACATGTGTATGGGGGGATCAGGAGAGACATCTGCTGGGTGACAGCTATCACATGTGTATAAGGGGGGGATGGGGTGAGAAGGTTATGAGCAGATGATGTGAGTGCAGCAGGGCTATGTATTATATAGTCACCGCCATGCCTGGAGTTATAGATTATACAGTACACAGGGTCGGAGCTTCTGTCTCCATACACTGTGTAGCGGTGGTGACCTGTAACTGCAGCCCATGTCCTGCTCACCTGTATGGAGTCTGAGCTGCAGTTACAGGTCACCACCACTACACTGTACGGAGACAAACTGCTTCTGGTCTAATTCACTGTGTAGTCCGGATGCGGAACAGCTGATCAGAGGGGGGGGGGGGGGGGGGGGGCAGAAGTGCCGTGTTCTCAATGATAAATAAAAAACAAACAAACAATTAATGTAAATTGCAAACTTTCTCTATATCACATGTACTTTTGGTTTAGATTCCCAGACACGAGTCGCACCACTGATCCCAGACATAGTGGGCGCCTGTGATAAGTGTCTATAGAAGGGTCATGTGACCTCCCGGAAACGCGAGTTATTGTATTAATAAATCCCCAGTGTCACCAGGTCTGGAGATTGTACAGATTCCATCCTCAGGACCGACCATTCACTGACTGATCTGAGGTCAGGACACAATCCTTACAATACAAAGTCACTAACACTGCGGCTTTTGTTTCTCTTCTAGGATGTGGGCCAATGGTTTTTCTGACGAGGAAGAGGAAGAAATAAGAAAGATAGAAAGAATTAAACGAAACATGCAGATATATTACTGAGCAAACAAGAGGTCGGATGTGATGAGCAGATGACAGGACTATTGATGGTCAATACTTCTTCCGAGCTCCAATATTAGAAGGGTATCTTGATGCATTATGGGTAATATCACTGATCTACAGAAGATGAGGAAATGTCTTGTGTTATAATAAAGTTGATGTCCTGGGTCATACAGGAATGCTGTGTCCCGACCAATGATATGTCCAGTAACTAAACCCTGTATAATGCTCCTATCCCCAGGACTATGGGGTGTAACAGTGATCTCCAGAGCAGAGAGTCCTGTATAATGCTCCTATCCCCAGGACTATGGGGTGTAGCAGTGATCTCCGGAGCAGAGGGTCCTGTATAATGCTCCTATCCCCAGGACTATGGGGTGTAGCAGTGATCTCCGGAGCAGAGGGTCCTGTATAATGCTCCTATCCCCAGGACTATGGGGTGTAACAGTGATCTCCAGAGCAGAGAGTCCTGTATAATGCTCCTATCCCCAGGACTATGGGGTGTAGCAGTGATCTCCGGAGCAGAGGACCCTGTATAATGCTCCTATCTTCAGGACTATGGGCAGTAGCAGTGATCTCCGGAGCAGAGGGTCCTGTATAATGCTCCTATCCCCAGGACTATGGGGGGCAGCAGTGATCTCCGGAGCAGAGAGTCCTGTATAATGCTCCTATCCCCAGGACTATGGGGTGTAGCAGTGATCTCCAGAGCAGAGGATCCTGTATAATGCTCCTATCCCCAGGACTATGAGTTGTAGCAGTGATCTCCGGAGCAGAGAGTCCTGTATAATGCTCCTATCCCCAGGACTATGGGCTGTAGCAGTGATCTCCGGAGCAGAGGGTCCTGTATAATGTTCCTATCCCCAGGACTATGGGGGGTAGCAGTGATCTCCGGAGCAGAGGGTCCTGTATAATGTTCCTATCCCCAGGACTATGGGGGGTAGCAGTGATCTCCGGAGCAGAGGGTCCTGTATAATGCTCCTATCCCCAGGACTATGAGGTGTAGCGGTGATCTCCGGAGCAGAGGGTCCTGTATAATGCTCCTATTCCCAGGACTATGGAGTGTAGCAGTGATCTCCGGAGTAGAGGACCCTGTATAATGCTCCTATCCCCAGGACTATGGGCAGTAGCAGTGATCTCCGGAGCAGAGGGTCCTGTATAATGCTCCTATCCCCAGGACTATGGGGGGCAGCAGTGATCTCCGGAGCAGAGAGTCCTGTATAATGCTCCTATCCCCAGGACTATGGGGTGTAACAGTGATCTCCAGAGCAGAGAGTCCTGTATAATGCTCCTATCCCCAGGACTATGGGGTGTAGCAGTGATCTCCGGAGCAGAGGACCCTGTATAATCCTCCTATCTTCAGGACTATGGGCAGTAGCAGTGATCTCCGGAGCAGAGGGTCCTGTATAATGCTCCTATCCCCAGGACTATGGGGTGTAGCAGTGATCTCCGGAGCAGAGGATCCTGTATAATGCTCCTATCCCCAGGACTATGAGTTGTAGCAGTGATCTCCGGAGCAGAGAGTCCTGTATAATGCTCCTATCCCCAGGACTATGGGCTGTAGCAGTGATCTCCGGAGCAGAGGGTCCTCTATAATGTTCCTATCCCCAGGACTATGGGGGGTAGCAGTGATCTCCGGAGCAGAGGGTCCTGTATAATGCTCCTATCCCCAGGACTATGAGGTGTAGCGGTGATCTCCGGAGCAGAGGGTCCTGTATAATGCTCCTATTCCCAGGACTATGGGGTGTAGCAGTGATCTCCGGAGCAGAGGGTCCTGTATAATGCTCCTATCCCCAGGACTATGGGGGGTAGCAGTGATCTCCGGAGCAGAGGGTCCTGTATAATGCTCCTATCCCCAGGACTATGAGGTGTAGCGGTGATCTCCGGAGCAGAGGGTCCTGTATAATGCTCCTATTCCCAGGACTATGGGGTGTAGCAAAGATCTCCGGAGCAGAGGGTCCTGTATAATGCTCCTATCCCCAGGACTATGGGGTGTAGCAGTGATCTCCGGAGTAGAGGACCCTGTATAATGCTCCTATCCCCAGGACTATGGGCAGTAGCAGTGATCTCCGGAGCAGAGGGTCCTGTATAATGCTCCTATCCCCAGGACTATGGGGGGCAGTAGTGATCTCCGGAGCAGAGAGTCCTGTATAATGCTCCTATCCCCAGGACTATGGGGTGTAACAGTGATCTCCAGAGCAGAGAGTCCTGTATAATGCTCCTATCCCCAGGACTATGGGGTGTAGCAGTGATCTCCGGAGCAGAGGACCCTGTATAATCCTCCTATCTTCAGGACTATGGGCAGTAGCAGTGATCTCCGGAGCAGAGGGTCCTGTATAATGCTCCTATCCCCAGGACTATGGGGTGTAGCAGTGATCTCCGGAGCAGAGGATCCTGTATAATGCTCCTATCCCCAGGACTATGAGTTGTAGCAGTGATCTCCGTAGCTGAGAGTCCTGTATAATGCTCCTATCCCCAGGACTATGGGCTGTAGCAGTGATCTCCGGAGCAGAGGGTCCTGTATAATGTTCCTATCCCCAGGACTATGGGGGGTAGCAGTGATCTCCGGAGCAGAGGGTCCTGTATAATGCTCCTATCCCCAGAACTATGAGGTGTAGCGGTGATCTCCGGAGCAGAGGGTCCTGTATAATGCTCCTATTCCCAGGACTATGGGGTTGTAGCAGTGATCTCCGGAGCAGAGGGTCCTGTATAATGCTCCTATCCCCAGGACTATGGGGGGTAGCAGTGATCTCCGGAGCAGAGAGTCCTGTATAATGCTCCTATCCCCAGGACTATGGGGTGTAGCAGTGATCTCTGGAGCAGAGGGTCCTGTATAATGCTCCTATCCCCAGGACTATGGGGTGTAGCAGTGATCTCCGGAGCAGAGGGTCCTGTATAATGCTCCTATCCCCAGGACTATGGGCTGTAGCAGTGATCTCCGGAGCAGAGGGGTCCTGTATAATGCTCCTATCCCCAGGACTATGGGGTGTAGCAGTGATCTCCGGAGCAGAGGGTCCTGTATAATGCTCCTATCCCCAGGACTATGGGCTGTAGCAGTGATCTCTGGGGCAGGGGGTCCTGTATAATGCTCCTATCCCCAGGACTATGGGGTGTAGCAGTGATCTCCAGAGCAGAGGGTCCTGTATAATGCTCCTATCCCCAGGACTATGGGGTGTAGCAGTGATCTCCGGAGCAGAGAGTCCTGTATAATGCTCCTATCCCCAGGACTATGGGGTGTAGCAGTGATCTCCGGAGCAGAGGGTCCTGTATAATCCTCCTATCCCCAGGACTATGGGGGTGTAGCAGTGATCTCCGGAGCAGAGGGTCCTGTATAATGCTTCCTATCCCCAGGACAATGGGGTGTGTAGCAGTGATCTCCGGAGCAGAGGGTCCTGTATAATGCTCCTATCCCAGGACTATGGGGTGTAGCAGTGATCTCCGGAGCAGAGGGTCCTGTATAATGCTCCTATCCCCAGGACTATGAGGTGTAGCAGTGATCTCCGGAGCAGAGGGTCCTGTATAATGCTCCTATCCCCAGGACTATGAGCTGTAGCAGTGATCTCCGAAGCAGAGGGTCCTATATAATGCTCCTATCCCCAGGACTATGGGGTGTAGCAGTGATCTCCAGAGCAGAGGGTCCTGTATAATGCTCCTATCCCCAGGACTATGGGCTGTAGCAGTGATC
Organism: Dendropsophus ebraccatus; assembly: GCF_027789765.1. NCBI lineage: Eukaryota > Metazoa > Chordata > Amphibia > Anura > Hylidae > Dendropsophus > Dendropsophus ebraccatus. The sequence goes on along the minus strand of NC_091458.1, from coordinate 8,279,928 downwards.
TCCGGAGCAGAGAGTCCTGTATAATGCTCCTATCCCCAGGACTATGGGGTGTAGCAGTGATCTCCGGAGCAGAGGGTCCTGTATAATGCTCCTATCCCCAGGACTATGGGGTGTAGCAGTGATCTCCGGAACAGAGAGTCCTGTATAATGCTCCTATCCCCAGGACTATGGGGTGTAGCAGTGATCTCCGGAGCAGAGGACCCTGTATAATGCTCCTATCCCCAGGACTATGGGGTGTAGCAGTGATCTCCGGAGCAGAGGGTCCTGTATAATGTTCCTATCCCCAGGACTATGGGGGGTAGCAGTGATCTCCGGAGCAGAGGGTCCTGTATAATGCTCCTATCCCCAGGACTATGAGGTGTAGCGGTGATCTCCGGAAGCAGAGGGTCCTGTATAATGCTCATATTCCCAGGACTATGGGGTGTAGCAAAGATCTCCGGAGCAGAGGGTCCTGTATAATGCTCCTATCCCCAGGACTATGGGGTGTAGCAGTGATCTCCGGAGTAGAGGACCCTGTATAATGCTCCTATCCCCAGGACTATGGGCAGTAGCAGTGATCTCCGGAGCAGAGGGTCCTGTATAATGCTCCTATCCCCAGGACTATGGGGGGCAGCAGTGATCTCCGGAGCAGAGAGTCCTGTATAATGCTCCTATCCCCAGGACTATGGGGTGTAACAGTGATCTCCAGAGCAGAGAGTCCTGTATAATGCTCCTATCCCCAGGACTATGGGGTGTAGCAGTGATCTCCGGAGCAGAGGATCCCTGTATAATCCTCCTATCCTCAGGACTATGGGCAGTAGCAGTGATCTCCGGAGCAGAGGGTCCTGTATAATGCTCCTATCCCCAGGACTATGGGGTGTAGCAGTGATCTCCGGAGCAGAGGATCCTGTATAATGCTCCTATCCCCAGGACTATGAGTTGTAGCAGTGATCTCCGGAGCAGAGAGTCCTGTATAATGCTCCTATCCCCAGGACTATGGGCTGTAGCAGTGATCTCCGGAGCAGAGGGTCCTGTATAATGCTCCTATCCCCAGGACTATGGGGTGTAGCAGTGATCTCCGGAGCAGAGGGTCCTGTATAATGCTCCTATCCCCAGGACTATGAGGTGTAGCGGTGATCTCCGGAGCAGAGGGTCCTGTATAATGCTCCTATCCCCAGGACTATGGGGTGTAGCAGTGATCTCCGGAGCAGAGGGTCCTGTATAATGCTCCTATCCCCAGGACTATGGGGTGTAGCAGTGATCTCCGGAGCAGAGGGTCCTGTATAATGCTCCTATCCCCAGGACTATGGGCTGTAGCAGTGATCTCCGGAGCAGAGGGTCCTGTATAATGCTCCTATCCCCAGGACTATGGGGTGTAGCAGTGATCTCCAGAGCAGAGGGTCCTGTATAATGCTCCTATCCCCAGGACTATGGGGTGTAGCAGTGATCTCCGGAGCAGAGGGTCCTGTATAATGCTCCTATCCCCAGGACTATGGGGTGTAGCAGTGATCTCCGGAGCAGAGGGTCCTGTATAATGCTCCTATCCCCAGGACTATGGGGTGTAGCAGTGATCTCCGGAGCAGAGGGTCCTGTATAATGCTCCTATCCCCAGGACTATGGGCTGTAGCAGTGATCTCCGGAGCAGAGGGTCCTGTATAATGCTCCTATCCCCAGGACTATGGGGTGTAGCAGTGATCTCCGGAGCAGAGGGTCCTGTATAATGCTCCTATCCCCAGGACTATGGGCTGTAGCAGTGATCTCCGGAGCAGAGGGTCCTGTATAATGCTCCTATCCCCAGGACTATGGGGTGTAGCAGTGATCTCCGGAGCAGAGGGTCCTGTATAATGCTCCTATCCCCAGGACTATGGGCTGTAGCAGTGATCTCCGGAGCAGAGGGTCCTGTATAATGCTCCTATCCCCAGGACTATGGGGTGTAGCAGTGATCTCCAGAGCAGAGGGTCCTGTATAATGCTCCTATCCCCAGGACTATGGGGTGTAGCAGTGATCTCCGGAGCAGAGGGTCCTGTATAATGCTCCTATCCCCAGGACTATGGGGTGTAGCAGTGATCTCCGGAGCAGAGGGTCCTGTATAATGCTCCTATCCCCAGGACTATGGGGTGTAGCAGTGATCTCCGGAGCAGAGGGTCCTGTATAATGCTCCTATCCCCAGGACTATGGGGTGTAGCAGTGATCTCCCGGAGCAGAGGGTCCTGTATAATGCTCCTATCCCCAGGACTATGGGTGTAGCAGTGATCTCCGAGCAGAGGGTCTCGTATAATGCTCCTATCCCCAGGACTATGGGGTGTAGCAGTGATCTCCAGAGCAGAGGGTCCTGTATAATGCTCCTATCCCCAGGACTATGGGGTGTAGCAGTGATATCCGGAGCAGAGAGTCCTGTAATAATGCTCCTATCCCCAGGACTATGGGGTGTAGTAGTGATCTCCCGTAGGCAGAGGGTCCTGTATAATGCTCCTATCCCCGGACTATGGGTGTAGCAGTGATCTCGGAGCAGGGGTCCTGTATAATGCTCCTATCCCCAGGACTATGGGTGTAGCAGTGATCTCCGGAGCAGAGGGTCCTGTATAATGCTCCTATCCCCAGGACTATGGGGTGTAGCAGTGATCTCCAGAGCAGAGGGTCCTGTATAATGCTCCTATCCCCAGGACTATGTATGGGCTGTAGCAGTGATCTCCGGAGCAGAGGGTCCTGTATAATGCTCCTATCCCCAGGACTATGGGGTGAAGCAGTGATCTCCGGAGCAGAGGGTCCTGTATAATGCTCCTATCCCCAGGACTATGGGGTGTAGCAGTGATCTCCGGAGCAGAGGGTCCTGTATAATGCTCCTATCCCCAGGACTATGGGGTGTAGCAGTGATCTCCGGAGCAGAGGGTCCTGTATAATGCTCCTATCCCCAGGACTATGGGTGTAGCAGTGATCTCCGGAGCAGAGGGTCCTGTATAATGCTCCTATCCCCAGGACTATGGGGTGTAGCAGTGATCTCCGGAGCAGAGGGTCCTGTATAATGCTCCTATCCCCAGGACTATGGGGTGTAGCAGTGATCTCCGGAGCAGAGGGTCCTGTATAATGCTCCTATCCCCAGGACTATGGGGTGTAGCAGTGATCTCCGGAGCAGAGGGTCCTGTATAATGCTCCTATCCCCAGGACTATGGGGTGTAGCAGTGATCTCCGGAGCAGAGGGTCCTGTATAATGCTCCTATCCCCAGGACTATGGGGTGTAGCAGTGATCTCCGGAGCAGAGGGTCCTGTATAATGCTCCTATCCCCAGGACTATGGGGTGTAGCAGTGATCTCCGGAGCAGAGGGTCCTGTATAATGCTCCTATCCCCAGGACTATGGGGTGTAGCAGTGATCTCCGGAGCAGAGGGTCCTGTATAATGCTCCTATCCCCAGGACTATGGGGTGTAGCAGTGATCTCCGGAGCAGAGGGTCCTGTATAATGCTCCTATCCCCAGGACTATGGGGTGTAGCAGTGATCTCCGGAGCAGAGGGTCCTGTATAATGCTCCTATCCCCAGGACTATGGGGTGTAGCAGTGATCTCCGGAGCAGAGGGTCCTGTATAATGCTCCTATCCCCAGGACTATGGGGTGTAGCAGTGATCTCCGGAGCAGAGGGTCCTGTATAATGCTCCTATCCCCAGGACTATGGGGTGTAGCAGTGATCTCCGGAGCAGAGAGGTCCTGTATAATGCTCCTATCCCCAGGACTATGGGTGTAGCAGTGATCTCCGGAGCAGAGGGTCCTGTATAATGCTCCTATCCCAGGACTATGGGGTGTAGCAGTGATCTCCGGAAGCAGAGAGGTCCTGTATAATGCCTCCTATCCCCAGGACTATGGGGTTGTAGCAGTGATCTCCAGGAGCAGAGGGACTCCTGTATAATGCTCCTATCCCTCAGGACTATGGGGTGTAGCAGTGATCTCCGGAGCAGAGGGTCCTGTATAATGCCTCCTATCCCCAGGGACTATGGGGTGTAGCAGTGATCTCCGGTAGCAGAGGGTCCTGTATAATGCTCCTATCCCCAGGACTATGGGTGTAGCAGTGATCTCCGGAGCAGAGGGTGCCTGTATAATGCTCCTATCCCCAGGACTATGGGGCTGTAGCAGTGATCTCCGGAGCAGAGGGTCCTGTATAATGCTCCTATCCCCAGGACTATGGGCTGTAGCAGTGATCTCCGAGCAGAGGGTCCTGTATATGCTCCTATCCCCAGGACTATGGGTCCCTTTGTAGCAGTGATCTCCGGAGCAGGAGGTCCTATATAATGCTCCTATCCCCAGGAACTATGGGTGTTTGTTGTAGCAGTGATCTCCAGAGCAGAGTGGGTCCTGTTATACTGCTCCTATCCCGGATATGGGCTGTAGCAGTGATCTCCGGAGCAGAGAGTCCGTATAATGTCCTATCCCCAGGACTATGGGGTGTAGCAGGATCTCCGGGTGCAGAGTTGCCTGTATACTGCTCTATCCCAGGACTATGGGATGTAGCCGTGATCTCTCTGGGCAGGGGGTCCAGTAAATGACTCCATCCCCAGAGCATACGTGGTGTAGCAGGGATCTACGGAGCAGAGAGTACTGTATCTGCTCCTATCCCCAGGACTATGGGGTGTAGCAGTGATCGCGAGCAGATTGTCCTGTTATAATGCTCCTATCCCCAGGACTATGGGGGTAGCAGTGATATCCGCGACAGAGAGTCTGTATACTGCTCCTATCCCCCGGACTATGGGGTGTAGCAAGTGATCTCCAGGAGCAGAGGGTCCTTGTATAATGCTCCTATCCCAGGAATATGGGCTGTAGCAGTGATCTCCGGAGCAGAGGGTCCTGTATAATGCTCCTATCCCAGGACTATGGGGTGTAGCAGTGATCTCCGGAGCAGAGGGTCCTGTATAATGCTCCTATCCCCAGGACCTATGGGGTGTAGCAGTGATCTCCGGAGCAGAGGGTCCTGTATAATGCTCCTATCCCCAGGACTATGGGGTGTAGCAGTGATCTCCGGAGCAGAGGGTCCTGTATAATGCTCCTATCCCAGGACTATGGGGTTGTAGCAGTGATCTCCGGAGCAGAGGGTCCTGTATAATGCTCCTATCCCCAGGACTATGGGTTGTAGCAGTGATCTCCGGAGTCAGAGGGTCCTGTATAATGCTCCTATCCCCAGGACTATGGGCTGTAGCAGTGATCTCCGGAGCAGAGGGTCCTGTATAATGCTCCTATCCCCAGGACTATGGGGTGTAGCAGTGATCTCCGGAGCAGAGGGTCCTGTATAATGCTCCTATCCCCAGGACTATGGGGTGTAGCAGTGATCTCCGGAGCAGAGGGTCCTGTATAATGCTCCTATCCCCAGGACTATGGGGTTGTAGCAGTGATCTCCGGAGCAGAGGGTCCTGTATAATGCTCCTATCCCCAGGACTATGGGCTGTAGCAGTGATCTCCGGAGCAGAGGGTCCCTGTATAATGCTCCTATCCCCAGGACTATGGGGTGTAGCAGTGATCTCCGGAGCAGAGGGTCCTGTATAATGCTCCTATCCCAGGACTATGGGTGTAGCAGTGATCTCCGGAGCAGAGGGTCCTGTATAATGCTCCTATCCCCCAGGGACTATGGGGTGTAGCAGTGATCTCCGGAGCAGAGGTCCTGTATAATGCTCCTATCCCCAGGACTATGGGGTGTAGCAATGATCTCCGGAGCAGAGGGTCCTGTATAATGCTCCTATCCCCAGGACTATGGGGTGTAGCAGTGAATCTCCGGAGCAGAGGGTCCTGTATAATGCTCCTATCCCCAGGACTATGGGTGTGTAGCAGTGATCTCCGGAGCAGAGGGTCCTGTATAATGCTCCTATCCCAGGGACTATGGGGTGTTGTAGCAATGATCTCCGGAGCAGGAGGGTCCTGTATAATGCTCCTATCCCCAGGACTATGGGGTTTGTAGCTAGTGATTCTCCGGAGCAGAGGGTCCTGTATAATGCTCCTATCCCCAGGACTATGGGGTAGTAGCAGTGATCTCCGGAGCAGAGGGTCCTGTATAATGCTCCTATCCCCAGGACTATGGGGTGTAGCAGGTGATCTCCAGAGCAAGAGGGTCCTGTATAATGCTCTATCCCCAGGACTATGGGTGTTGTAGCAGTGATCTCCAGAGCAGAGGGTCCTTGTATAATGCTCCTATCCCAGGACTATGGGGTGTAGCAGTGATCTCCGGAGCAGAGGGTCCTGTATAATGCTCCTATCCCCAGGACTATGGGGTGTAGCAGTGATCTCCGGAGCAGAGGGTCCTGTATAATGCTCCTATCCCCAGGACTATGGGGTGTAGCAGTGATCTCCGGAGCAGAGGGTCCTGTATAATGCTCCTATCCCCAGGACTATGGGGTGTAGCAGTGATCTCCGGAGCAGAGGGTCCTGTATAATGCTCCTATCCCCAGGACTATGGGGTGTAGCAGTGATCTCCGGAGCAGAGGGTCCTGTATAATGCTCCTATCCCCAGGACTATGGGGTGTAGCAGTGATCTCCGGAGCAGAGGGTCCTGTATAATGCTCCTATCCCCAGGACTATGGGGTGTAGCAGTGATCTCCGGAGCAGAGGGTCCTGTATAATGCTCCTATCCCCAGGACTATGGGGTGTAGCAGTGATCTCCGGAGCAGAGGGTCCTGTATAATGCTCCTATCCCCAGGACTATGGGGTGTAGCAGTGATCTCCGGAGCAGAGGGTCCTGTATAATGCTCCTATCCCCAGGACTATGGGGTGTAGCAGTGATCTCCGGAGCAGAGGGTCCTGTATAATGCTCCTATCCCCAGGACTATGGGGTGTAGCAGTGATCTCCGGAGCAGAGGGTCCTGTATAATGCTCCTATCCCCAGGACTATGGGGTGTAGCAGTGATCTCCGGAGCAGAGGGTCCTGTATAATGCTCCTATCCCCAGGACTATGGGGTGTAGCAGTGATCTCCGGAGCAGAGGGTCCTGTATAATGCTCCTATCCCCAGGACTATGGGGTGTAGCAGTGATCTCCGGAGCAGAGGGTCCTGTATAATGCTCCTATCCCCAGGACTATGGGGTGTAGCAGTGATCTCCGGAGCAGAGGGTCCTGTATAATGCTCCTATCCCCAGGACTATGGGGTGTAGCAGTGATCTCCGGAGCAGAGGGTCCTGTATAATGCTCCTATCCCCAGGACTATGGGCTGTAGCAGTGATCTCCGGAGCAGAGGGTCCTGTATAATGCTCCTATCCCCAGGACTATGGGGGGTAGCAGTGATCTCCGGAGCAGAGGGTCCTGTATAATGCTCCTATCCCCAGGACTATGGGGTGTAGTAGTGATCTCCGGAGCAGAGGGTGCTGTATAATGCTCCTATCCCCAGGACTATGGGGTGTAGCAGTGATCTCCGGAGCAGAGAGTCCTGTATAATTCTCCTATCCCCAGGACTATGGGGTGTAGCAGTGATCTCCGGAGCAGAGGGTCCTGTATAATGCTCCTATCCCCAGGACTATGGGGTGTAGCAGTGATCTCCGGAACAGAGAGTCCTGTATAATGCTCCTATCCCCAGGACTATGGGGTGTAGCAGTGATCTCCGGAGCAGAGGACCCTGTATAATGCTCCTATCCTCAGGACTATGGGGTGTAGCAGTGATCTCCGGAGAAGAGGGTCCTGTATAATGCTCCTATCCCCAGGACTATGGGGTGTAGCAGTGATCTCCGGAGCAGAGGGTCCTGTATAATGCTCCTATCCCCAGGACTATGGGGTGTAGCAGTGGATCTCCGGAGCAGAGGGTGCTGTATAATGCTCCTATCCCAGGACTATGGGCTGTAGCAGTGATCTCCGGAGCAGAGGGTCCTGTATAATGCTCCTATCCCCAGGACTATGGGCTGTAGCAGTGATCTCCGGAGCAGAGGGTCCTGTATAATGCTCCTATCCCCAGGACTATGGGTGTAGCAGTGATCTCCGGAGCAGAGGGTCCTGTATAATGCTCCTATCCCCAGGACTATGGGGTGTAGCAGTGATCTCCGGGGCAGAGGGTCCTGTATAATGCTCCTATCCCCAGGACTATGGGCTGTAGCAGTGATCTCCGGAGCAGAGGACCCTGTATAATCCTCCTATCTTCAGGACTATGGGCAGTAGCAGTGATCTCCGGAGCAGAGGGTCCTGTATAATGCTCCTATCCCCAGGACTATGGGGTGTAGCAGTGATCTCCGGAGCAGAGGATCCTGTATAATGCTCCTATCCCCAGGACTATGAGTTGTAGCAGTGATCTCCGTAGCAGAGAGTCCTGTATAATGCTCCTATCCCCAGGACTATGGGCTGTAGCAGTGATCTCCGGAGCAGAGGGTCCTGTATAATGCTCCTATCCCCAGGACTATGAGGTGTAGCGGTGATCTCCGGAGCAGAGGGTCCTGTATAATGCTCCTATTCCCAGGACTATGGGGTGTTTGTAGCAAGATCTCCGGAGCAGAGGGTCCTGTATAATGCTCCTATCCCCAGGACTATGGGGTGTAGCAGTGATCTCCGGAGTAGAGGACCTGTATAATGCTCCTATCCCCAGGACTATGGGCAGTAGTAGCAGTGATCTCCGGAGCAGAGGGTCCTGTATAATGCTCCTATCCCCAGGACTATGGGGGGCAGCAGTGATCTCCGGAGCAGAGAGTCCTGTATAATGCTCCTATCCCCAGGACTATGGGGTGTAACAGTGATCTCCAGAGCAGAGAGTCCTGTATAATGCTCCTATCCCCAGGACTATGGGGGTGTAGCAGTGATCTCCGGAGCAGAGGACCCTGTATAATCCTCCTATCTTCAGGACTATGGGCAGTAGCAGTGATCTCCGGAGCAGAGGGTCCTGTATAATGCTCCTATCCCCAGGACTATGGGGTGTAGCAGTGATCTCCGGAGCAGAGGATCCTGTATAATGCTCCTATCCCCAGGACTATGAGTTGTAGCAGTGATCTCCGTAGCAGAGAGTCCTGTATAATGCTCCTATCCCCAGGACTATGGGCTGTAGCAGTGATCTCCGGAGCAGAGGGTCCTGTATAATGTTCCTATCCCCAGGACTATGGGGGGTAGCAGTGATCTCCGGAGCAGAGGGTCCTGTATAATGCTCCTATCCCCAGAACTATGAGGTGTAGCGGTGATCTCCGGAGCAGAGGGTCCTGTATAATGCTCCTATTCCCAGGACTATGGGGTGTAGCAGTGATCTCCGGAGCAGAGGGTCCTGTATAATGCTCCTATCCCCAGGACTATGGGGGGTAGCAGTGATCTCCGGAGCAGAGAGTCCTGTATAATGCTCCTATCCCCAGGACTATGGGGTGTAGCAGTGATCTCCGGAGCAGAGGGTCCTGTATAATGCTCCTATCCCCAGGACTATGGGGTGTAGCAGTGATCTCCGGAGCAGAGGGTCCTGTATAATGCTCCTATCCCCAGGACTATGGGCTGTAGCAGTGATCTCCGGAGCAGAGGGTCCTGTATAATGCTCCTATCCCCAGGACTATGGGGTTGTAGCAGTGATCTCCGGAGCAGAGGGTCCTGTATAATGCTCCTATCCCCAGGACTATGGGCTGTAGCAGTGATCTCTGGTGCAGGGGGTCCTGTATAATGCTCCTATCCCCAGGACTATGGGGTGTAGCAGTGATCTCCAGAGCAGAGGGTCCTGTATAATGCTCCTATCCCCAGGACTATGGGGTGTAGCAGTGATCTCCGGAGCAGAGAGTCCTGTATAATGCTCCTATCCCCAGGACTATGGGGTGTAGCAGTGATCTCCGGAGCAGAGGGTCCTGTATAATCCTCCTATCCCCAGGACTATGGGGTGTAGCAGTGATCTCCGGAGCAGAGGGTCCTGTATAATGCTCCTATCCCCAGGACAATGGGGTGTAGCAGTGATCTCCGGAGCAGAGGGTCCTGTATAATGCTCCTATCCCCAGGACTATGGGGTGTAGCAGTGATCTCCGGAGCAGAGGGTCCTGTATAATGCTCCTATCCCCAGGACTATGAGGTGTAGCAGTGATCTCCGGAGCAGAGGGTCCTGTATAATGCTCCTATCCCCAGGACTATGAGCTGTAGCAGTGATCTCCGAAGCAGAGGGTCCTGTATAATGCTCCTATCCCCAGGACTATGGGCTGTAGCAGTGATCTCTGGGGCAGGGGGTCCTGTATAATGCTCCTATTTCCAGGACTATGGGGTGTAGCAGTGATCTCCGGAGCAGAGAGTCCTGTATAATGCTCCTATCCCCAGGACTATGGGGTGTAGCAGTGATCTCCGGAGCAGAGGGTCCTGTATAATGCTCCTATCCCCAGGACTATGGGGTGTAGCAGTGATCTCCGGAACAGAGAGTCCTGTATAATGCTCCTATCCCCAGGACTATGGGGTGTAGCAGTGATCTCCGGAGCAGAGGACCCTGTATAATGCTCCTATCCCCAGGACTATGGGGTGTAGCAGTGATCTCCGGAGCAGAGGGTCCTGTATAATGTTCCTATCCCCAGGACTATGGGGGGTAGCAGTGATCTCCGGAGCAGAGGGTCCTGTATAATGCTCCTATCCCCAGGACTATGAGGTGTAGCGGTGATCTCCGGAGCAGAGGGTCCTGTATAATGCTCATATTCCCAGGACTATGGGGTGTAGCAAAGATCTCCGTAGCAGAGGGTCCTGTATAATGCTCCTATCCCCAGGACTATGGGGTGTAGCAGTGATCTCCGGAGTAGAGGACCCTGTATAATGCTCCTATCCCCAGGACTATGGGCAGTAGCAGTGATCTCCGGAGCAGAGGGTCCTGTATAATGCTCCTATCCCCAGGACTATGGGGGGCAGCAGTGATCTCCGGAGCAGAGAGTCCTGTATAATGCTCCTATCCCCAGGACTATGGGGTGTAACAGTGATCTCCAGAGCAGAGAGTCCTGTATAATGCTCCTATCCCCAGGACTATGGGGTGTAGCAGTGATCTCCGGAGCAGAGGACCCTGTATAATCCTCCTATCTTCAGGACTATGGGCAGTAGCAGTGATCTCCGGAGCAGAGGGTCCTGTATAATGCTCCTATCCCCAGGACTATGGGGTGTAGCAGTGATCTCCGGAGCAGAGGATCCTGTATAATGCTCCTATCCCCAGGACTATGAGTTGTAGCAGTGATCTCCGGAGCAGAGAGTCCTGTATAATGCTCCTATCCCCAGGACTATGGGCTGTAGCAGTGATCTCCGGAGCAGAGGGTCCTGTATAATGCTCCTATCCCCAGGACTATGGGGTGTAGCAGTGATCTCCGGAGCAGAGGGTCCTGTATAATGCTCCTATCCCCAGGACTATGGGCTGTAGCAGTGATCTCTGGGGCAGGGGGTCCTGTATAATGCTCCTATCCCCAGGACTATGGGGTGTAGCAGTGATCTCCAGAGCAGAGGGTCCTGTATAATGCTCCTATCCCCAGGACTATGGGGTGTGTAGCAGTGATCTCCGGAGCAGAGAGTCCTGTATAATGCTCCTATCCCCAGGACTATGGGGTTGTAGCAGTGATCTCCGGAGCAGAGGGTCCTGTATAATGCTCCTATCCCCAGGACTATGGGGTTGTAGCAGTGATCTCCGGAGCAGAGGTTCTGTATAATGCTCCTATCCCCTAGGACTATGGGCTGTAGCAGTGATCTCCGGAGCAGAGGGTCCTGTATAATGCTCCTATCCCCAGGACTATGGGGTGTAGCAGTGATCTCCGGAGCAGAGGGTCCTGTATAATGCTCCTATCCCCAGGACTATGGGCTGTAGCAGTGATCTCCGGAGCAGAGGGTCCTGTATAATGCTCATATCCCCAGGACTATGGGGTGTAGCAGTGATCTCCGGAGCAGAGGGTCCTGTATAATGCTCCTATCCCCAGGACTATGGGCTGTAGCAGTGATCTCTGGGGCAGGGGGTCCTGTATAATGCTCCTATCCCCAGGACTATGGGGTGTAGCAGTGATCTCCAGAGCAGAGGGTCCTGTATAATGCTCCTATCCCCAGGACTATGGGGTGTAGCAGTGATCTCCGGAGCAGAGAGTCCTGTATAATGCTCCTATCCCCAGGACTATGGGGTGTAGCAGTGATCTCCGGAGCAGAGGGTCCTGTATAATGCTCCTATCCCCAGGACTATGGGGTGTAGCAGTGATCTCCGGAGCAGAGGGTCCTGTATAATGCTCCTATCCCCAGGACTATGGGTGTAGCAGTGATCTCCGGAGCAGAGGGTCCTGTATAATGCTCCTATCCCCAGGACTATGGGCTGTAGCAGTGATCTCCGGAGCAGAGGGTCCTGTATAATGCTCCTATCCCCAGGACTATGGGGTGTAGCAGTGATCTCCGGAGCAGAGGGTCCTGTATAATGCTCCTATCCCCAGGACTATGGGCTGTAGCAGTGATCTCTGGGCAGGGGGTCCTGTATAATGCTCCTATCCCCAGGACTAGGGGTGTAGCAGTGATCTCCGGAGCAGAGGGTCCTGTATAATGCTCCTATCCCCAGGACTATGGGGTGTAGCAGTGATCTCCGGAGCAGAGAGTCCTGTATAATGCTCCTATCCCCAGGACTATGGGGTGTAGCAGTGATCTCCGGAGCAGAGGGTCCTGTATAATGCTCCTATCCCCAGGACTATGGGGTGTAGCAGTGATCTCCGGAGCAGAGGTTCCTGTATAATGCTCCTATCCCCAGGACTATGGGCTGTAGCAGTGATCTCCGGAGCAGAGAGTCCTGTATAATGCTCCTATCCCCAGGACTATGGGGTGTAGCAGTGATCTCCGGAGCAGAGGGTCCTGTATAATGCTCCTATCCCCAGGACTATGGGGTGTAGCAGTGATCTCCGGAGCAGAGGGTCCTTTATAATGCTCCTATCTCCAGGACAATGGGGTGTAGCAGTGATCTCGGAGCAGAGGGTCCTGTATAATGCTCCTATCCCCAGGACTATGGGTGTAGCAGTGATCTCCGGAGCAGAGGGTCCTGTATAATGCTCCTATCCCCAGGACTATGGGGTGTAGCAGTGATCTCCGGAGCAGAGGGTCCTGTATAATCCTCCTATCCCCAGGACTATGGGGTGTAGCAGTGATCTCCGGAGCAGAGGGTCCTGTATAATGCTCCTATCCCCAGGACAATGGGGTGTAGCAGTGATCTCCGGAGCAGAGGGTCCTGTATAATGCTCCTATCCCCAGGACTATGGGGTGTAGCAGTGATCTCCGGAGCAGAGGGTCCTGTATAATGCTCCTATCCCCAGGACTATGGGGTGTAGTAGTGATCTCCGGAGCAGAGGGTCCTGTATAATGCTCCTATCCCCAGGACTATGAGGTGTAGCAGTGATCTCCGGAGCAGAGGGTCCTGTATAATGCTCCTATCCCCAGGACTATGAGCTGTAGCAGTGATCTCCGAAGCAGAGGGTCCTATATAATGCTCCTATCCCCAGGACTATGGGGTGTAGCAGTGATCTCCAGAGCAGAGGGTCCTGTATAATGCTCCTATCCCCAGGACTATGGGCTGTAGCAGTGATCTCCGGAGCAGAGGGTCCTGTATAATCCTCCTATCCCCAGGACTATGGGGTGTAGCAGTGATCTCCGGAGCAGAGGGTCCTGTATAATGCTCCTATCCCCAGGACTATGGGGTGTAGCAATGATCTCCTGAGCAGAGGGTCCTGTATAATGCTCCTATCCCCAGGACTATGGGGTGTAGCAGTGATCTCCGGAGCAGAGGGTCCTGTATAATGCTCCTATCCCCAGGACTATGGGGTGTAGCAGTGATCTCCGGAGCAGAGGGTCCTGTATAATGCTCCTATCCCCAGGACTATGAGGTGTAGCAGTGATCTCCGGAGCAGAGGGTCCTGTATAATGCTCCTATCCCCAGGACTATGGGGTGTAGCAGTGATCTCTGGGGCAGGGGGTCCTGTATAATGCTCCTATCCCCAGGACTATGGGGTGTAGCAGTGATCTCCAGAGCAGAGGGTCCTGTATAATGCTCCTATCCCCAGGACTATGGGGTGTAGCAGTGATCTCCGGAGCAGAGAGTCCTGTATAATGCTCCTATCCCCAGGACTATGGGGTGTAGCAGTGATCTCCGGAGCAGAGGGTCCTGTATAATGCTCCTATCCCCAGGACTATGGGGTGTAGCAGTGATCTCCGGAGCAGAGGTTCCTGTATAATGCTCCTATCCCTAGGACTATGGGCTGTAGCAGTGATCTCCGGAGCAGAGGGTCCTGTATAATGCTCCTATCCCCAGGACTATGGGGTGTAGCAGTGATCTCCGGAGCAGAGGGTCCTGTATAATGCTCCTATCCCCAGGACTATGGGCTGTAGCAGTGATCTCCGGAGCAGAGGGTCCTGTATAATGCTCATATCCCCAGGACTATGGGGTGTAGCAGTGATCTCCGGAGCAGAGGGTCCTGTATAATGCTCCTATCCCCAGGACTATGGGCTGTAGCAGTGATCTCTGGGGCAGGGGGTCCTGTATAATGCTCCTATCCCCAGGACTATGGGGTGTAGCAGTGATCTCCAGAGCAGAGGGTCCTGTATAATGCTCCTATCCCCAGGACTATGGGGTGTAGCAGTGATCTCCGGAGCAGAGGGTCCTGTATAATGCTCCTATCCCCAGGACTATGGGGTGTAGCAGTGATCTCCGGAGCAGAGGGTCCTGTATAATCCTCCTATCCCCAGGACTATGGGGTGTAGCAGTGATCTCCGGAGCAGAGGGTCCTGTATAATGCTCCTATCCCCAGGACTATGGGGTGTAGCAGTGATCTCCGGAGCAGAGGGTCCTGTATAATGCTCCTATCCCCAGGACTATGGGCTGTAGCAGTGATCTCCGGAGCAGAGGGTCCTGTATAATGCTCCTATCCCCAGGACTATGGGGTGTAGCAGTGATCTCCGGAGCAGAGGGTCCTGTATAATGCTCCTATCCCCAGGACTATGGGCTGTAGCAGTGATCTCTGGGGCAGGGGGTCCTGTATAATGCTCCTATCCCCAGGACTATGGGGTGTAGCAGTGATCTCCAGAGCAGAGGGTCCTGTATAATGCTCCTATCCCCAGGACTATGGGGTGTAGCAGTGATCTCCGGAGCAGAGAGTCCTGTATAATGCTCCTATCCCCAGGACTATGGAGTTGTAGCAGTGATCTCCGGAGCAGAGGGTCCTGTATAATGCTCCTATCCCCAGGACTATGGGGTGTAGCAGTGATCTCCGGAGCAGAGGTTCCTGTATAATGCTCCTATCCCCAGGACTATGGGCTGTAGCAGTGATCTCCGGAGCAGAGAGTCCTGTATAATGCTCCTATCCCCAGGACTATGGGGTGTAGCAGTGATCTCCGGAGCAGAGGGTCCTGTATAATGCTCCTATCCCCAGGACTATGGGGTGTAGCAGTGATCTCCGGAGCAGAGGGTCCTTTATAATGCTCCTATCTCCAGGACAATGGGGTGTAGCAGTGATCTCCGGAGCAGAGGGTCCTGTATAATGCTCCTATCCCCAGGACTATGGGTGTAGCAGTGATCTCCGGAGCAGAGGGTCCTGTATAATGCTCCTATCCCCAGGACTATGGGGTGTAGCAGTGATCTCCGGAGCAGAGGGTCCTGTATAATCCTCCTATCCCCAGGACTATGGGGTGTAGCAGTGATCTCCGGAGCAGAGGGTCCTGTATAATGCTCCTATCCCCAGGACAATGGGGTGTAGCAGTGATCTCCGGAGCAGAGGGTCCTGTATAATGCTCCTATCCCCAGGACTATGGGGTTGTAGCAGTGATCTCCGGAGCAGAGGGTCCTGTATAATGCTCCTATCCCCAGGACTATGGGGTGTAGTAGTGATCTCCGGAGCAGAGGGTCCTGTATAATGCTCCTATCCCCAGGACTATGAGGTGTAGCAGTGATCTCGGAGCAGAGGGTCCTGTATAATGCTCCTATCCCCAGGACTATGAGCTGTAGCAGTGATCTCCGAAGCAGAGGGTCCTATATAATGCTCCTATCCCCAGGACTATGGGGTGTAGCAGTGATCTCCAGAGCAGAGGGTCCTGTATAATGCTCCTATCCCCAGGGACTATGGGCTGTAGCAGTGATCTCCGGAGCAGAGGGTCCTGTATAATCCTCCTATCCCCAGGACTATGGGGTGTAGCAGTGATCTCCGGAGCAGAGGGTCCTGTATAATGCTCCTATCCCCAGGACTATGGGGTGTAGCAATGATCTCCTGAGCAGAGGGTCCTGTATAATGCTCCTATCCCCAGGACTATGGGGTGTAGCAGTGATCTCCGGAGCAGAGGGTCCTGTATAATGCTCCTATCCCCAGGACTATGGGGTGTAGCAGTGATCTCCGGAGCAGAGGGTCCTGTATAATGCTCCTATCCCCAGGACTATGAGGTGTAGCAGTGATCTCCGGAGCAGAGGGTCCTGTATAATGCTCCTATCCCCAGGACTATGGGGTGTAGCAGTGATCTCCGGAGCAGAGGGTCCTGTATAATGCTCCTATCCCCAGGACTATGGGCTGTAGCAGTGATCTCCAGAGCAGAGGGTCCTGTATAATGCTCCTATCCCCAGGACTATGGGGGGTAGCAGTGATCTCCGGAGCAGAGGGTCCTGTTTATCGCTCCTATCCCCAGGACTATGGGGTGTAGCAGTGATCTCCGGAGCAGAGGGTCCTGTATAATGCTCCTATCCCCAGGACTATTGGGTGTAGCAGTGATCTCCAGAGCAGAGGGTCCTGTATAATGCTCCTATCCCCAGGACTATGGGGTGTAGCAGTGATCTCCGGAGCAGAGGGTCCTGTATAATGCTCCTATCCCCAGGACTATGGGGTGTAGCAATGATCTCCGGAGCAGAGGGTCCTGTATAATGCTCCTATCCCCAGGACTATGGGGTGTAGTAGTGATCTCCGGAGCAGAGGGTCCTGTATAATGCTCCTATCCCCAGGACTATGGGGGGTAGCAGTGATCTCCGTAGCAGAGGGTCCTGTATAATGCTCCTATCCCCAGGACTATGGGGTGTAGCAGTGATCTCCAGAGCAGAGGGTCCTGTATAATGCTCCTATCCCCAGGACTATGGGGTGTAGCAGTGATCTCCAGAGCAGAGGGTCTTGTATAATGCTCCTATCCCCAGGACTATGGGGTGTAGCAGTGATCTCCGGAGCACAGGGTCCTGTATAATGCTCCTATCCCCAGGACTATGGGGTGTAGCAGTGATCTCCGGAGCAGAGGGTCCTGTATAATGCTCCTATCCCCAGGACTATGGGGTGTAGCAGTGATCTCCGGAGCAGAGGGTCCTTTATAATGCTCCTATCTCCAGGACAATGGGGTGTAGCAGTGATCTCCGGAGCAGAGGGTCCTGTATAATGCTCCTATCCCCAGGACTATGGGTGTAGCAGTGATCTCCGGAGCAGAGGGTCCTGTATAATGCTCCTATCCCCAGGACTATGGGGTGTAGCAGTGATCTCCGGAGCAGAGGGTCCTGTATAATCCTCCTATCCCCAGGACTATGGGGTGTAGCAGTGATCTCCGGAGCAGAGGGTCCTGTATAATGCTCCTATCCCCAGGACTATGCGGTGTAGCAGTGATCTCCGGAGCAGAGGGTCCTGTATAATGCTCCTATCCCCAGGACTATGGGGTGTAGCAGTGATCTCCGGAGCAGAGGGTTTTGTATAATGCTCCTATCCCCAGGACTATGGGGTGTAGCAGTGATCTCCGGAGCAGAGGGTCCTGTATAATGCTCCTATCCCCAGGACTATGGGTGTAGCAGTGATCTCCGGAGCAGAGGGTCCTGTATAATGCTCCTATCCCCAGGACTATGGGGTGTAGCAGTGATCTCCGGAGCAGAGGGTCCTGTATAATCCTCCTATCCCCAAGACTATGGGGTGTAGCAGTGATCTCCGGAGCAGAGGGTCCTGTATAATGCTCCTATCCCCAGGACTATGGGGGGTAGCAGTGATCTCCGGAGCAGGGGGTCCTGTATATCCCTCCTATCCCCAGGACTATGGGGTGTAGCAGTGATCTCCAGGGCAGAGGGTCCTGTATAATGCTCCTATCCCCAGGACTATGGGGTGTAGCAGTGATCTCCGGAGCAGAGGGTCCTGTATAATCCTCCTATCCCCAGGACAATGGGGTGTAGCAGTGATCTCCGGAGCAGAGGGTCCTGTATAATGCTCCTATCCCCAGGACTATGGGGTGTAGCAGTGATCTCCGGCGCAGAGGGTCCTGTATAATGCTCCTATCCCCAGGACTATGGGGTGTAGTAGTGATCTCCGGAGCAGAGGGTCCTGTATAATGCTCCTATCCCCAGGACTATGAGGTGTAGCAGTGATCTCCGGAGCAGAGGGTCCTGTATAATGCTCCTATCCCCAGGACTATGGGCTGTAGCAGTGATCTCCGAAGCAGAGGGTCCTATATAATGCTCCTATCCCCAGGACTATGGGGTGTAGCAGTGATCTCCAGAGCAGAGGGTCCTGTATAATGCTCCTATCCCCAGGACTATGGGCTGTAGCAGTGATCTCCGGAGCAGAGAGTCCTGTATAATGCTCCTATCCCCAGGACTATGGGGTGTAGCAGTGATCTCCGGGGCAGAGGGTCCTGTATAATGCTCCTATCCCCAGGACTATGGGCTGTAGCAGTGATCTCTGGGGCAGGGGGTCCTGTATAATGCTCCTATCCCCAGGACTATGGGGTGTAGCAGTGATCTCCGGAGCAGAGAGTCCTGTATAATGCTCCTATCCCCAGGACTATGGGGTGTAGCAGTGATCTCCGGAGCAGAGGGTCCTGTATAATGCTCCTATCCCCAGGACTATGGGGTGTAGCAGTGATCTCCGGAACAGAGAGTCCTGTATAATGCTCCTATCCCCAGGACTATGGGGTGTAGCAGTGATCTCCGGAGCAGAGGACCCTGTATAATGCTCCTATCCTCAGGACTATGGGGTGTATGTAACGCCCGGAGTAGTGGATCCACTGGACCGGCACCAGCGATGGCACAAACCTCACCAGGGAGCGGAGTCTAAGGGGCCGCTGGTTTTCACCAGAGCCCGCCGCAAGGCGGGATGGACTTGCTGCGGCAGGCGACCCCCAGGTCGCTACCCCTGGCTTGGTTGCTGGTGTCGGCAGGCGAGGCGTGGCAGGAGATGGCACAGGCAATAGTCTGCAGATGAGAGAGCACGTGACAGGCTGGACACGGGAACAGGTGGAGTGACAGGGGAACAGGAACCAGGAACAGAGACTTGGGACCAGGTAACGGACAGGACTCAGGAACAGGGACTTGGGACCAGGTAACGGACAGGACACAGGAACAACAGGGAGCTGGGCCAAACGCTATGGGAAGCATGTAGAGGCTCCAACACAGGGAACAGGGCAAGCTGGGATTTATAGGGGAGTGATTAGGTGCAACTACCAATTAGGAGCGCACTGCCCCTTTAAATCTGAGACAGCCGGCGCGCGCGCGCCCTAGGAGGCGGGGACGCGCGCGCCGGCCGGCACAGCGGGAGACAGGAGCGTGGAGAGGTGAGGCGCCCCCCGGGGCCGAGGAGATAGCAGCGCCGGGTCCCCGACTATGGACACCGGCTGCTGCATGGGGCAGGAAGCGGTCGCGGCGGCGGCCCGGAACGCGGGACGCCGCCGCGGCTGTGACAGTACCCCCCCCTTTGGCCTCCCCCTCTTTCTTGCCTGCAGATGGCACAGGAAGCCACAAAGTCTTTGACATCTTGAAACAAACTGGACCACCAGTAGTGGCGAGAGATCCGTTGGCCGGTCTTACGGACTCCAGGGTGCCCGGCCTCCAACGAGGAATGACCCCACTTCAAAATACCTCTTCGAAGCGCAGGGTGAACATGAGTCTTTCCGGGGGGTACTCTCCGAAGCGAGGAGGTGACGACTGATGCTAGGCGATCAGGCGGTAAAACATGGCAAGGGACTGTGGGTCTGTGGACGAGGACCTTCTGTGAGTTCTCCCGGTGGTGAGAGGACCCGACCTTAGTCTTGGGTACGGAGAGAGGGTACACCTCGGCAGAGAAGGCATCCGCCGAGTCTTGGTCTTCTGCCGGTAGGTCGGATAGAGGCTTGGCTGGGACAGGAAACGACATAGTACACTTGGTCTGAGGTGACCTGAGACACTGGTTGGAACAGTCCTGACCCCAACTGAGAATCTCCCCGGTTCTCCAGTCCAGTTGAGGGGCATGTTCTTGCAGCCACGGGAGTCCCAGGAGGACCGCGGGGGAAGAATGGGGCTGGACGTAGAAGGATATCTCTTCTTGATGTAAAGGACCCACCTGGAGGACTAAAGGTGCGGTCTGGTAGTACACACGGTCGGTAAGGATTTCGCCTGTGACCGAGGAGATAGTCAGGGGCCTGGCTAGTCGGGTCACGGGTAGCCGCCATCTTTGGACCAATGTTGCCGCAATAAAACTGCCTGCTGACCCAGAATCGAGGAAGGCAGTAGTCTGATGATTTCGTCCTGAGAGAGTCCGGATGGAAACTGGCATAGACAGACTTGGAATGGTGGCATTCACACCTAGGGACACCTGTCCCACCGGACCTAGGTGCGAGCATTTTCCGGATGTTTGGGGACGTAGGGGACATCCCAGCCGGAAGTGATCGGAACCACCGCAATAGAGACAGAGATTCTGCTCCAGGCGCCGGATTCTTTCATCAGGCGTCAGGTGAGCCCGTTCCACCTGCATAGGAATCTCAGGAGAGGGTTGGGACATCGAAAGGTCAGGATTCTGGAAAACCGGCGCCAGCTGGGGATGGCGACGGGAACGGGTTAGTAAATGTTCATGCCGAACCTCCTCCTCCCTCTCCGAAAAACGAGTATCAACTCGGGTGGCCAGTAGAATGAGTTCGTTCAGGGAGGTAGGCAGGTCTCGGGCAGCGAGCACGTCTCTCACACGACTAGACAGGCCCTTCTTGAAGGTGGCCAATAGGGCGGCCTCATTCCAGTCCAATTCGGCTGCCAGGGTGCGGAACTGGATGGCGTAGTCACCAACAGAGGAGCTGCCTTGAGAGAGGTTGAGGAGAGCAGTCTCGGCTGAAGAAGCACGGGCAGGTTCCTCAAAGACAGAGCGAAACTCGAATAGGAAGGCCCGGAGATTGGCAGCAACAGGATCATCACGGTCCCACAGTGGCGTGGCCCAGGCCAGGGCTCTACCTTCTAATAGGCTGATGATGAAAGCCACTTTAGAGCGCTCGGTGGAAAACTGACTACTCAAAAGTTCAATGTGCATGGTGCACTGAGTCAAGAATCCTCTGCACAACTTAGAGTCCCCAGAGTACTTGCTTGGGAGGGCCAGTCGGAGTGAAGAAGAAGCGTCAGGAGGTGGTGTGCGCTGGGCAGTAGTCTGCTGCTGTAAGGCGGCAGTGAGTTGCTGGATCTGCTGTGACTGTTTCTGGATTTGTTGCGCCTGCTGAGTGACCACTCTGGCGACGTCACGGAGATCAGGCACCTCGCCGGGATCCATGGTTGGAGCCTACTGTAACGCCCGGAGTAGTGGATCCACTGGACCGGCACCAGCGATGGCACAAACCTCACCAGGGAGCGGAGTCTAAGGGGCCGCTGGTTTTCACCAGAGCCCGCCGCAAGGCGGGATGGACTTGCTGCGGCAGGCGACCCCCAGGTCGCTACCCCTGGCTTGGTTGCTGGTGTCGGCAGGCGAGGCGTGGCAGGAGATGGCACAGGCAATAGTCTGCAGATGAGAGAGCACGTGACAGGCTGGACACGGGAACAGGTGGAGTGACAGGGGAACAGGAACCAGGAACAGAGACTTGGGACCAGGTAACGGACAGGACTCAGGAACAGGGACTTGGGACCAGGTAACGGACAGGACACAGGAACAACAGGGAGCTGGGCCAAACGCTATGGGAAGCATGTAGAGGCTCCAACACAGGGAACAGGGCAAGCTGGGATTTATAGGGGAGTGATTAGGTGCAACTACCAATTAGGAGCGCACTGCCCCTTTAAATCTGAGACAGCCGGCGAGCGCGCGCCCTAGGAGGCGGGGACGCGCGCGCCGGCCGGCACAGCGGGAGACAGGAGCGTGGAGAGGTGAGGCGCCCCCCGGGGCCGAGGAGATAGCAGCGCCGGGTCCCCGACTATGGACACCGGCTGCTGCATGGGGCAGGAAGCGGTCGCGGCGGCGGCCCGGAACGCGGGACGCCGCCGCGGCTGTGACAGTGTAGCAGTGATCTCCGGAGAAGAGGGTCCTGTATAATGCTCCTATCCCCAGGACTATGGGGTGTAGCAGTGATCTCCGGAGCAGAGGGTCCTGTATAATGCTCCTATCCCCAGGACTATGGGGTGTAGCAGTGATCTCCGGAGCAGAGGGTGCTGTATAATGCTCCTATCCCCAGGACTATGGGCTGTAGCAGTGATCTCCGGAGCAGAGGGTCCTGTATAATGCTCCTATCCCCAGGACTATGGGCTGTAGCAGTGATCTCCGGAGCAGAGGGTCCTGTATAATGCTCCTATCCCCAGGACTATGGGTGTAGCAGTGATCTCCGGAGCAGAGGGTCCTGTATAATGCTCCTATCCCCAGGACTATGGGGTGTAGCAGTGATCTCCGGGGCAGAGGGTCCTGTATAATGCTCCTATCCCCAGGACTATGGGCTGTAGCAGTGATCTCTGGGGCAGGGGGTCCTGTATAATGCTCCTATCCCCAGGACTATGGGGTGTAGCAGTGATCTCCGGAGCAGAGAGTCCTGTATAATGCTCCTATCCCCAGGACTATGGGGTGTAGCAGTGATCTCCGGAGCAGAGGGTCCTGTATAATGCTCCTATCCCCAGGACTATGGGGTGTAGCAGTGATCTCCGGAACAGAGAGTCCTGTATAATGCTCCTATCCCCAGGACTATGGGGTGTAGCAGTGATCTCCGGAGCAGAGGACCCTGTATAATGCTCCTATCCTCAGGACTATGGGGTGAAGCAGTGATCTCCGGAGAAGAGGGTCCTGTATAATGCTCCTATCCCCAGGACTATGGGGTGTAGCAGTGATCTCCGGAGCAGAGGGTCCTGTATAATGCTCCTATCCCCAGGACTATGGGGTGTAGCAGTGATCTCCGGAGCAGAGGGTGCTGTATAATGCTCCTATCCCCAGGACTATGGGCTGTAGCAGTGATCTCCGGAGCAGAGGGTCCTGTATAATGCTCCTATCCCCAGGACTATGGGCTGTAGCAGTGATCTCCGGAGCAGAGGGTCCTGTATAATGCTCCTATCCCCAGGACTATGGGTGTAGCAGTGATCTCCGGAGCAGAGGGTCCTGTATAATGCTCCTATCCCCAGGACTATAGGTGTAGCAGTGATCTCCGGAGCAGAGGGTCCTGTATAATGCTCCTATCCCCAGGACTATGGGGTGCAGCAGTGATCTCCGGAGCAGAGGGTCCTGTATAATGCTCCTATCCCCAGGACTATGGGGTGTAGCAGTGCTCTCCGGAGCAGAGGGTCCTGTATAATGCTCCTATCCTCAGGACTATGGGGTGTAGCAGTGATCTCCAGAGCAGAGGGTCCTGTATAATGCTCATATCCCCAGGACTATGGGGTGTAGCAGTGATCTCCGGAGCAGAGGGTCCTGTATAATGTTCCTATCCCCAGGACTATGGGGTGTAGCAGTGATCTCCGGAGCAGAGGGTCCTGTATATCGCTCCTATCCCCAGGGCTATGAGGTGTAGCAGTGATCTCCGGAGCAGAGGGTCCTGTATAATGCTCCTATCCCCAGGACTATGGGGTGTAGCAGTGATCTCCGGAGCAGGGGGTCCTGTATAATGCTCCTATCCCCAGGACTATGGGCAGTAGCAGTGATCTCCGGAGCAGAGGGTCCTGTATAATGCTCCTATCCCCAGGACTATGGGGTGTAGCAGTGATCTCCGGAGCAGAGGGTCCTTTATAATGCTCCTATCTCCAGGACAATGGGGTGTAGCAGTGATCTCCGGAGCAGAGGGTCCTGTATAATGCTCCTATCCCCAGGACTATGGGTGTAGCAGTGATCTCCGGAGCAGAGGGTCCTGTATAATGCTCCTATCCCCAGGACTATGGGGTGTAGCAGTGATCTCCGGAGCAGAGGGTCCTGTATAATCCTCCTATCCCCAGGACTATGGGGTGTAGCAGTGATCTCCGGAGCAGAGGGTCCTGTATAATGCTCCTATCCCCAGGACTATGGGGTGTAGCAGTGATCTCCGGAGCAGAGGGTCCTGTATAATGCTCCTATCCCCAGGACTATGGGGTGTAGCAGTGATCTCCGGAGCAGAGGGTTTTGTATAATGCTCCTATCCCCAGGACTATGGGGTGTAGCAGTGATCTCCGGAGCAGAGGGTCCTGTATAATGCTCCTATCCCCAGGACTATGGGTGTAGCAGTGATCTCCGGAGCAGAGGGTCCTGTATAATGCTCCTATCCCCAGGACTATGGGGTGTAGCAGTGATCTCCGGAGCAGAGGGTCCTGTATAATCCTCCTATCCCCAGGACTATGGGGTGTAGCAGTGATCTCCGGAGCAGAGGGTCCTGTATAATGCTCCTATCCCCAGGACTATGGGGGGTAGCAGTGATCTCCGGAGCAGGGGGTCCTGTATATCCCTCCTATCCCCAGGACTATGGGGTGTAGCAGTGATCTCCAGGGCAGAGGGTCCTGTATAATGCTCCTATCCCCAGGACTATGGGGTGTAGCAGTGATCTCCGGAGCAGAGGGTCCTGTATAATCCTCCTATCCCCAGGACAATGGGGTGTAGCAGTGATCTCCGGAGCAGAGGGTCCTGTATAATGCTCCTATCCCCAGGACTATGGGGTGTAGCAGTGATCTCCGGAGCAGAGGGTCCTGTATAATGCTCCTATCCCCAGGACTATGGGGTGTAGCAGTGATCTCCGGAGCAGAGGGTCCTGTATAATGCTCCTATCCCCAGGACTATGAGGTGTAGCAGTGATCTCCGGAGCAGAGGGTCCTGTATAATGCTCCTATCCCCAGGACTATGGGGTGTAGCAGTGATCTCCGGAGCAGAGGGTCCTGTATAATGCTCCTATCCCCAGGACTATGGGGTTGTAGCAGTGATCTCCGGAGCAGAGGGTCCTGTATAATGCTCCTATCCCCAGGAATATGAGGTGTAGCAGTGATCTCCGGAGCAGAGGGTCCTGTATAATGCTCCTATCCCCAGGACTATGGGGTGTAGCAGTGATCTCCGGAGCAGAGGGTCCTGTATAATGCTCCTATCCCCAGGACTATGGGGTGTAGCAGTGATCTCCGGAGCAGAGGGTCCTGTATAATGCTCCTATCCCCAGGACTTTGGGGTGTAGCAGTGATCTCCGGAGCAGAGGGTCCTTTATAATGCTCCTATCTCCAGGACAATGGGGTGTAGCAGTGATCTCCGGAGCAGAGGGTCCTGTATAATGCTCCTATCCCCAGGACTATGGGTGTAGCAGTGATCTCCGGAGCAGAGGGTCCTGTATAATGCTCCTATCCCCAGGACTATGGGGTGTAGCAGTGATCTCCGGAGCAGAGGGTCCTGTATAATCCTCCTATCCCCAGGACTATGGGGTGTAGCAGTGATCTCCGGAGCAGAGGGTCCTGTATAATGCTCCTATCCCCAGGACAATGGGGTGTAGCAGTGATCTCCGGAGCAGAGGGTCCTGTATAATGCTCCTATCCCCAGGACTATGGGGTGTAGCAGTGATCTCCGGAGCAGAGGGTCCTGTATAATGCTCCTATCCCCAGGACTATGGGGTGTAGTAGTGATCTCCGGAGCAGAGGGTCCTGTATAATGCTCCTATCCCCAGGACTATGAGGTGTAGCAGTAATCTCCGGAGCAGAGAGTCCTGTATAATGCTCCTATCCCCAGGACTATGAGCTGTAGCAGTGATCTCCGAAGCAGAGGGTCCTATATAATGCTCCTATCCCCAGGACTATGGGGTGTAGCAGTGATCTCCAGAGCAGAGGGTCCTGTATAATGCTCCTATCCCCAGGACTATGGGCTGTAGCAGTGATCTCCGGAGCAGAGAGTCCTGTATAATGCTCCTATCCCCAGGACTATGGGGTGTAGCAGTGATCTCCGGAGCAGAGGGTACTGTATAATGCTCCTATCCCCAGGACTATGGGCTGTAGCAGTGATCTCTGGGGCAGGGGGTCCTGTATAATGCTCCTATTTCCAGGACTATGGGGTGTAGCAGTGATCTCCGGAGCAGAGAGTCCTGTATAATGCTCCTATCCCCAGGACTATGGGGTGTAGCAGTGATCTCCGGAGCAGAGGGTCCTGTATAATGCTCCTATCCCCAGGACTATGGGGTGTAGCAGTGATCTCCGGAACAGAGAGTCCTGTATAATGCTCCTATCCCCAGGACTATGGGGTGTAGCAGTGATCTCCGGAGCAGAGGACCCTGTATAATGCTCCTATCCCCAGGACTATGGGGTGTAGCAGTGATCTCCGGAGAAGAGGGTCCTGTATAATGCTCCTATCCCCAGGACTATGGGGTGTAGCAGTGATCTCCGGAGCAGAGGGTCCTGTATAATGCTCCTATCCCCAGGACTATGGGGTGTAGCAGTGATCTCCGGAGCAGAGGGTGCTGTATAATGCTCCTATCCCCAGGACTATCGGCTGTAGCAGTGATCTCCGGAGCAGAGGGTCCTGTATAATGCTCCTATCCCCAGGACTATGGGCTGTAGCAGTGATCTCCGGAGCAGAGGGTCCTGTATAATGCTCCTATCCCCAGGACTATGGGTGTAGCAGTGATCTCCGGAGCAGAGGGTCCTGTATAATGCTCCTATCCCCAGGACTATGGGGTGTAGCAGTGATCTCCGGAGCAGAGGGTCCTGTATAATGCTCCTATCCCCAGGACTATGGGTGTAGCAGTGATCTCCGGAGCAGAGGGTCCTGTATAATGCTCCTATCCCCAGGACTATGGGGTGTAGCAGTGATCTCCGGAGCAGAGGGTCCTGTATAATGCTCCTATCCCCAGGACTATGGGGTGTAGCAGTGATCTCCGGAGCAGAGGGTCCTGTATAATGCTCCTATCCCCAGGACTATGGGGTGTAGCAGTGATCTCCGGAGCAGAGGGTCCTGTATAATGCTCCTATCCCCAGGACTATGGGGTGTAGCAGTGATCTCCGGAGCAGAGGGTCCTGTATAATGCTCCTATCCCCAGGACTATGGGGTGTAGCAGTGATCTCCGGAGCAGAGGGTCCTGTATAATGCTCCTATCCCCAGGACTATGGGGTGTAGCAGTGATCTCCGGAGCAGAGGGTCCTGTATAATGCTCCTATCCCCAGGACTATGGGGTGTAGCAGTGATCTCCGGAGCAGAGGGTCCTGTATAATGCTCCTATCCCCAGGACTATGGGGTGTAGCAGTGATCTCCGGAGCAGAGGGTCCTGTATAATGCTCCTATCCCCAGGACCTTGGGGTGTAGCAGTGATCTCCGGAGCAGAGGGTCCTGTATAATGCTCCTATCCCCAGGACTATGGGGTGTAGCAGTGATCTCCGGAGCAGAGGGTCCTGTATAATGCTCCTATCCCCAGGACTACTGGGTTGTAGCAGTGATCTCCGGAGCAGAGGGTCCTGTATAATGCTCCTATCCCCAGGACTATGGGGTAGCAGTGATCTCCGGAGCAGAGGGTCCTGTATAATGCTCCTATCCCCAGGGACTATGGGGTGTTAGCAGTGATCTCCGGAGCAGAGGGTCCTGTATAATGCTCCTATCCCCAGGGACTATGGGGTTGTTAGCAGTGATCTCCGGAGCAGAGGGTCCTGTATAATGCTCCTATCCCCAGGACTATGGGGTGTAGCAGTGATCTCCGGAGCAGAGGGTCCTGTATAATTGCTCCTATCCCAGGACTATGGGGTGTAGCAGTGATCTCCGGAGCAGGGGGGTCCTGTATAATGCTCCTATCCCCAGGACTATGGGGTGTAGCAGTGATCTCCGGAGCAGAGGGTCCTGTATAATGCTCCTATCCCCAGGACTATGGGGTGTAGCAGTGATCTCCGGAGCAGAGGGTCCTGTATAATGCTCCTATCCCCAGGACTATGGGGTGTAGCAGTGATCTCCGGAGCAGAGGGTCCTGTATAATGCTCCTATCCCCAGGACTATGGGGTGTAGCAGTGATCTCCGGAGCAGAGGGTCCTGTATAATGCTCCTATCCCCAGGACTATGGGGTGTAGCAGTGATCTCCGGAGCAGAGGGTCCTGTATAATGCTCCTATCCCCAGGACTATGGGGTGTAGCAGTGATCTCCGGAGCAGAGGGTCCTGTATAATGCTCCTATCCCCAGGACTATGGGGTGTAGCAGTGATCTCCGGAGCAGAGGGTCCTGTATAATGCTCCTATCCCCAGGACTATGGGGTGTAGCAGTGATCTCCGGAGCAGAGGGTCCTGTATAATGCTCCTATCCCCAGGACTATGGGGTGTAGCAGTGATCTCCGGAGCAGAGGGTCCTGTATAATGCTCCTATCCCCAGGACTATGGGGTGTAGCAGTGATCTCCGGAGCAGAGGGTCCTGTATAATGCTCCTATCCCCAGGACTATGGGGTGTAGCAGTGATCTCCGGAGCAGAGGGTCCTGTATAATGCTCCTATCCCCAGGACTATGGGGTGTAGCAGTGATCTCCGGAGCAGAGGGTCCTGTATAATGCTCCTATCCCCAGGACTATGGGGTGTAGCAGTGATCTCCGGAGCAGAGGGTCCTGTATAATGCTCCTATCCCCAGGACTATGGGGTGTAGCAGTGATCTCCGGAGCAGAGGGTCCTGTATAATGCTCCTATCCCCAGGACTATGGGGTGTAGCAGTGATCTCCGGAGCAGAGGGTCCTGTATAATGCTCCTATCCCCAGGACTATGGGGTGTAGCAGTGATCTCCGGAGCAGAGGGTCCTGTATAATGCTCCTATCCCCAGGACTATGGGGTGTAGCAGTGATCTCCGGAGCAGAGGGTCCTGTATAATGCTCCTATCCCCAGGACTATGGGGTGTAGCAGTGATCTCCGGAGCAGAGGGTCCTGTATAATGCTCCTATCCCCAGGACTATGGGGTGTAGCAGTGATCTCCGGAGCAGAGGGTCCTGTATAATGCTCCTATCCCCAGGACTATGGGGTGTAGCAGTGATCTCCGGAGCAGAGGGTCCTGTATAATGCTCCTATCCCCAGGACTATGGGGTGTAGCAGTGATCTCCGGAGCAGAGGGTCCTGTATAATGCTCCTATCCCCAGGACTATGGGGTGTAGCAGTGATCTCCGGAGCAGAGGGTCCTGTATAATGCTCCTATCCCCAGGACTATGGGTGTAGCAGTGATCTCCGGAGCAGAGGGTCCTGTATAATGCTCCTATCCCCAGGACTATGGGGTGTAGCAGTGATCTCCGGAGCAGAGGGTCCTGTATAATGCTCCTATCCCCAGGACTATGGGGTGTAGCAGTGATCTCCTGAGCAGAGGGTCCTGTATAATGCTCCTATCCCCAGGACTATGGGCGTTGTAGCAGTGATCTCCGGAGCAGAGGGTCCTGTATAATGCTCCTATCCCCAGGACTATGGGCTGTAGCAGTGATCTCCGGAGCAGAGGGTCCTGTATAATGCTCCTATCCCCAGGCTAGGGGTGTAGCAGTGATCTCCGGAGCAGAGGGTCCTGTATAATGCTCCTATCCCCAGGACTATGGGGTGTAGCAGTGATCTCCGGAGCAGAGGGTCCCGTATAATGCTCCTATCCCCAGGGACTATGGGGTGTAGCAGTGATCTCCGGAGCAGACGGTCTGTATAATGCTCTATCCCAGGACTATGGGGTGTAGCAGTGATCTCCGGAGCAGAGGGTCCTGTATAATGCTCCTATCCCCAGGACTATGGGGTGTAGCAGTGATCTCCGGAGCAGAGGGTCCTGTATAATGCTCCTATCCCCAGGACTATGGGGTGTAGCAGTGATCTCCGGAGCAGAGGGTCCTGTATAATGCTCCTATCCCCAGGACTATGGGGTGTAGCAGTGATCTCCGGAGCAGAGGGTCCTGTATAATGCTCCTATCCCCAGGACTATGGGGTGTAGCAGTGATCTCCGGAGCAGAGGGTCCTGTATAATGCTCCTATCCCCAGGACTATGGGGTGTAGCAGTGATCTCCGGAGCAGAGGGTCCTGTATAATGCTCCTATCCCCAGGACTATGGGGTGTAGCAGTGATCTCCGGAGCAGAGGGTCCTGTATAATGCTCCTATCCCCAGGACTATGGGGTGTAGCAGTGATCTCCGGAGCAGAGGGTCCTGTATAATGCTCCTATCCCCAGGACTATGGGGTGTAGCAGTGATCTCCGGAGCAGAGGGTCCTGTATAATGCTCCTATCCCCAGGACTATGGGGTGTAGCAGTGATCTCCGGAGCAGAGGGTCCTGTATAATGCTCCTATCCCCAGGACTATGGGGTGTAGCAGTGATCTCCGGAGCAGAGGGTCCTGTATAATGCTCCTATCCCCAGGACTATGGGGTGTAGCAGTGATCTCCGGAGCAGAGGGTCCTGTATAATGCTCCTATCCCCAGGACTATGGGGTGTAGCAGTGATCTCCGGAGCAGAGGGTCCTGTATAATGCTCCTATCCCCAGGACTATGGGGTGTAGCAGTGATCTCCGGAGCAGAGGGTCCTGTATAATGCTCCTATCCCCAGGACTATGGGGTGTAGCAGTGATCTCCGGAGCAGAGGGTCCTGTATAATGCTCCTATCCCCAGGACTATGGGGTGTAGCAGTGATCTCCGGAGCAGAGGGTCCTGTATAATGCTCCTATCCCCAGGACTATGGGGTGTAGCAGTGATCTCCGGAGCAGAGGGTCCTGTATAATGCTCCTATCCCCAGGACTATGGGGTGTAGCAGTGATCTCCGGAGCAGAGGGTCCTGTATAATGCTCCTATCCCCAGGACTATGGGGTGTAGCAGTGATCTCCGGAGCAGAGGGTCCTGTATAATGCTCCTATCCCCAGGACTATGGGGTGTAGCAGTGATCTCCGGAGCAGAGGGTCCTGTATAATGCTCCTATCCCCAGGACTATGGGGTGTAGCAGTGATCTCCGGAGCAGAGGGTCCTGTATAATGCTCCTATCCCCAGGACTATGGGGTGTAGCAGTGATCTCCGGAGCAGAGGGTCCTGTATAATGCTCCTATCCCCAGGACTATGGGGTGTAGCAGTGATCTCCGGAGCAGAGGGTCCTGTATAATGCTCCTATCCCCAGGACTATGGGGTGTAGCAGTGATCTCCGGAGCAGAGGGTCCTGTATAATGCTCCTATCCCCAGGACTATGGGGTGTAGCAGTGATCTCCGGAGCAGAGGGTCCTGTATAATGCTCCTATCCCCAGGACTATGGGGTGTAGCAGTGATCTCCGGAGCAGAGGGTCCTGTATAATGCTCCTATCCCCAGGACTATGGGGTGTAGCAGTGATCTCCGGAGCAGAGGGTCCTGTATAATGCTCCTATCCCCAGGACTATGGGGTGTAGCAGTGATCTCCGGAGCAGAGGGTCCTGTATAATGCTCCTATCCCCAGGACTATGGGGTGTAGCAGTGATCTCCGGAGCAGAGGGTCCTGTATAATGCTCCTATCCCCAGGACTATGGGGTGTAGCAGTGATCTCCGGAGCAGAGGGTCCTGTATAATGCTCCTATCCCCAGGACTATGGGGTGTAGCAGTGATCTCCGGAGCAGAGGGTCCTGTATAATGCTCCTATCCCCAGGACTATGGGGTGTAGCAGTGATCTCCGGAGCAGAGGGTCCTGTATAATGCTCCTATCCCCAGGACTATGGGGTGTAGCAGTGATCTCCGGAGCAGAGGGTCCTGTATAATGCTCCTATCCCCAGGACTATGGGGTGTAGCAGTGATCTCCGGAGCAGAGGGTCCTGTATAATGCTCCTATCCCCAGGACTATGGGGTGTAGCAGTGATCTCCGGAGCAGAGGGTCCTGTATAATGCTCCTATCCCCAGGACTATGGGGTGTAGCAGTGATCTCCGGAGCAGAGGGTCCTGTATAATGCTCCTATCCCCAGGACTATGGGGTGTAGCAGTGATCTCCGGAGCAGAGGGTCCTGTATAATGCTCCTATCCCCAGGACTATGGGGTGTAGCAGTGATCTCCGGAGCAGAGGGTCCTGTATAATGCTCCTATCCCCAGGACTATGGGGTGTAGCAGTGATCTCCGGAGCAGAGGGTCCTGTATAATGCTCCTATCCCCAGGACTATGGGGTGTAGCAGTGATCTCCGGAGCAGAGGGTCCTGTATAATGCTCCTATCCCCAGGACTATGGGGTGTAGCAGTGATCTCCGGAGCAGAGGGTCCTGTATAATGCTCCTATCCCCAGGACTATGGGGTGTAGCAGTGATCTCCGGAGCAGAGGGTCCTGTATAATGCTCCTATCCCCAGGACTATGGGGTGTAGCAGTGATCTCCGGAGCAGAGGGTCCTGTATAATGCTCCTATCCCCAGGACTATGGGGTGTAGCAGTGATCTCCGGAGCAGAGGGTCCTGTATAATGCTCCTATCCCCAGGACTATGGGGTGTAGCAGTGATCTCCGGAGCAGAGGGTCCTGTATAATGCTCCTATCCCCAGGACTATGGGGTGTAGCAGTGATCTCCGGAGCAGAGGGTCCTGTATAATGCTCCTATCCCCAGGACTATGGGGTGTAGCAGTGATCTCCGGAGCAGAGGGTCCTGTATAATGCTCCTATCCCCAGGACTATGGGGTGTAGCAGTGATCTCCGGAGCAGAGGGTCCTGTATAATGCTCCTATCCCCAGGACTATGGGGTGTAGCAGTGATCTCCGGAGCAGAGGGTCCTGTATAATGCTCCTATCCCCAGGACTATGGGGTGTAGCAGTGATCTCCGGAGCAGAGGGTCCTGTATAATGCTCCTATCCCCAGGACTATGGGGTGTAGCAGTGATCTCCGGAGCAGAGGGTCCTGTATAATGCTCCTATCCCCAGGACTATGGGGTGTAGCAGTGATCTCCGGAGCAGAGGGTCCTGTATAATGCTCCTATCCCCAGGACTATGGGGTGTAGCAGTGATCTCCGGAGCAGAGGGTCCTGTATAATGCTCCTATCCCCAGGACTATGGGGTGTAGCAGTGATCTCCGGAGCAGAGGGTCCTGTATAATGCTCCTATCCCCAGGACTATGGGGTGTAGCAGTGATCTCCGGAGCAGAGGGTCCTGTATAATGCTCCTATCCCCAGGACTATGGGGTGTAGCAGTGATCTCCGGAGCAGAGGGTCCTGTATAATGCTCCTATCCCCAGGACTATGGGGTGTAGCAGTGATCTCCGGAGCAGAGGGTCCTGTATAATGCTCCTATCCCCAGGACTATGGGGTGTAGCAGTGATCTCCGGAGCAGAGGGTCCTGTATAATGCTCCTATCCCCAGGACTATGGGGTGTAGCAGTGATCTCCGGAGCAGAGGGTCCTGTATAATGCTCCTATCCCCAGGACTATGGGGTGTAGCAGTGATCTCCGGAGCAGAGGGTCCTGTATAATGCTCCTATCCCCAGGACTATGGGGTGTAGCAGTGATCTCCGGAGCAGAGGGTCCTGTATAATGCTCCTATCCCCAGGACTATGGGGTGTAGCAGTGATCTCCGGAGCAGAGGGTCCTGTATAATGCTCCTATCCCCAGGACTATGGGGTGTAGCAGTGATCTCCGGAGCAGAGGGTCCTGTATAATGCTCCTATCCCCAGGACTATGGGGTGTAGCAGTGATCTCCGGAGCAGAGGGTCCTGTATAATGCTCCTATCCCCAGGACTATGGGGTGTAGCAGTGATCTCCGGAGCAGAGGGTCCTGTATAATGCTCCTATCCCCAGGACTATGGGGTGTAGCAGTGATCTCCGGAGCAGAGGGTCCTGTATAATGCTCCTATCCCCAGGACTATGGGGTGTAGCAGTGATCTCCGGAGCAGAGGGTCCTGTATAATGCTCCTATCCCCAGGACTATGGGGTGTAGCAGTGATCTCCGGAGCAGAGGGTCCTGTATAATGCTCCTATCCCCAGGACTATGGGGTGTAGCAGTGATCTCCGGAGCAGAGGGTCCTGTATAATGCTCCTATCCCCAGGACTATGGGGTGTAGCAGTGATCTCCGGAGCAGAGGGTCCTGTATAATGCTCCTATCCCCAGGACTATGGGGTGTAGCAGTGATCTCCGGAGCAGAGGGTCCTGTATAATGCTCCTATCCCCAGGACTATGGGGTGTAGCAGTGATCTCCGGAGCAGAGGGTCCTGTATAATGCTCCTATCCCCAGGACTATGGGGTGTAGCAGTGATCTCCGGAGCAGAGGGTCCTGTATAATGCTCCTATCCCCAGGACTATGGGGTGTAGCAGTGATCTCCGGAGCAGAGGGTCCTGTATAATGCTCCTATCCCCAGGACTATGGGGTGTAGCAGTGATCTCCGGAGCAGAGGGTCCTGTATAATGCTCCTATCCCCAGGACTATGGGGTGTAGCAGTGATCTCCGGAGCAGAGGGTCCTGTATAATGCTCCTATCCCCAGGACTATGGGGTGTAGCAGTGATCTCCGGAGCAGAGGGTCCTGTATAATGCTCCTATCCCCAGGACTATGGGGTGTAGCAGTGATCTCCGGAGCAGAGGGTCCTGTATAATGCTCCTATCCCCAGGACTATGGGGTGTAGCAGTGATCTCCGGAGCAGAGGGTCCTGTATAATGCTCCTATCCCCAGGACTATGGGGTGTAGCAGTGATCTCCGGAGCAGAGGGTCCTGTATAATGCTCCTATCCCCAGGACTATGGGGTGTAGCAGTGATCTCCGGAGCAGAGGGTCCTGTATAATGCTCCTATCCCCAGGACTATGGGGTGTAGCAGTGATCTCCGGAGCAGAGGGTCCTGTATAATGCTCCTATCCCCAGGACTATGGGGTGTAGCAGTGATCTCCGGAGCAGAGGGTCCTGTATAATGCTCCTATCCCCAGGACTATGGGGTGTAGCAGTGATCTCGGAGCAGAGGGTCTGTATAATGCTCCTATCCCCAGGGAATATGGGTTGTAGCAGTGATTCTCGGAGCAAGAGGGTCCTGTATAATGCTCCTATCCCCAGGACTATGAGGTGTAGCAGTGATCTCCGGAGCAGAGGGTCCTGTATAATGCTCCTATCCCCAGGACTATGGGGTGTAGCAGTGATCTCCGGAGCAGAGGGTCCTGTATAATGCTCCTATCCCCAGGACTATGGGGTGTAGCAGTGATCTCCGGAGCAGAGGGTCCTGTATAATGCTCCTATCCCCAGGACTATGGGGTGTAGCAGTGATCTCCGGAGCAGAGG
Organism: Dendropsophus ebraccatus; assembly: GCF_027789765.1. Taxonomy (NCBI): domain Eukaryota; kingdom Metazoa; phylum Chordata; class Amphibia; order Anura; family Hylidae; genus Dendropsophus; species Dendropsophus ebraccatus. The sequence continues at coordinate 8,244,836 of NC_091458.1, read as the reverse complement.
GTCCTGTATAATGCTCCTATCCCCAGGACTATGGGGTGTAGCAGTGATCTCCGGAGCAGAGGGTCCTGTATAATGCTCCTATCCCCAGGACTATGGGGTGTAGCAGTGATCTCCGGAGCAGAGGGTCCTGTATAATGCTCCTATCCCCAGGACTATGGGGTGTAGCAGTGATCTCCGGAGCAGAGGGTCCTGTATAATGCTCCTATCCCCAGGACTATGGGGTGTAGCAGTGATCTCCGGAGCAGAGGGTCCTGTATAATGCTCCTATCCCCAGGACTATGGGGTGTAGCAGTGATCTCCGGAGCAGAGGGTCCTGTATAATGCTCCTATCCCCAGGACTATGGGGTGTAGCAGTGATCTCCGGAGCAGAGGGTCCTGTATAATGCTCCTATCCCCAGGACTATGGGGTGTAGCAGTGATCTCCGGAGCAGAGGGTCCTGTATAATGCTCCTATCCCCAGGACTATGGGGTGTAGCAGTGATCTCCGGAGCAGAGGGTCCTGTATAATGCTCCTATCCCCAGGACTATGGGGTGTAGCAGTGATCTCCGGAGCAGAGGGTCCTGTATAATGCTCCTATCCCCAGGACTATGGGGTGTAGCAGTGATCTCCGGAGCAGAGGGTCCTGTATAATGCTCCTATCCCCAGGACTATGGGGTGTAGCAGTGATCTCCGGAGCAGAGGGTCCTGTATAATGCTCCTATCCCCAGGACTATGGGGTGTAGCAGTGATCTCCGGAGCAGAGGGTCCTGTATAATGCTCCTATCCCCAGGACTATGGGGTGTAGCAGTGATCTCCGGAGCAGAGGGTCCTGTATAATGCTCCTATCCCCAGGACTATGGGGTGTAGCAGTGATCTCCGGAGCAGAGGGTCCTGTATAATGCTCCTATCCCCAGGACTATGGGGTGTAGCAGTGATCTCCGGAGCAGAGGGTCCTGTATAATGCTCCTATCCCCAGGACTATGGGGTGTAGCAGTGATCTCCGGAGCAGAGGGTCCTGTATAATGCTCCTATCCCCAGGACTATGGGGTGTAGCAGTGATCTCCGGAGCAGAGGGTCCTGTATAATGCTCCTATCCCCAGGACTATGGGGTGTAGCAGTGATCTCCGGAGCAGAGGGTCCTGTATAATGCTCCTATCCCCAGGACTATGGGGTGTAGCAGTGATCTCCGGAGCAGAGGGTCCTGTATAATGCTCCTATCCCCAGGACTATGGGGTGTAGCAGTGATCTCCGGAGCAGAGGGTCCTGTATAATGCTCCTATCCCCAGGACTATGGGGTGTAGCAGTGATCTCCGGAGCAGAGGGTCCTGTATAATGCTCCTATCCCCAGGACTATGGGGTGTAGCAGTGATCTCCGGAGCAGAGGGTCCTGTATAATGCTCCTATCCCCAGGACTATGGGGTGTAGCAGTGATCTCCGGAGCAGAGGGTCCTGTATAATGCTCCTATCCCCAGGACTATGGGGTGTAGCAGTGATCTCCGGAGCAGAGGGTCCTGTATAATGCTCCTATCCCCAGGACTATGGGGTGTAGCAGTGATCTCCGGAGCAGAGGGTCCTGTATAATGCTCCTATCCCCAGGACTATGGGGTGTAGCAGTGATCTCCGGAGCAGAGGGTCCTGTATAATGCTCCTATCCCCAGGACTATGGGGTGTAGCAGTGATCTCCGGAGCAGAGGGTCCTGTATAATGCTCCTATCCCCAGGACTATGGGGTGTAGCAGTGATCTCCGGAGCAGAGGGTCCTGTATAATGCTCCTATCCCCAGGACTATGGGGTGTAGCAGTGATCTCCGGAGCAGAGGGTCCTGTATAATGCTCCTATCCCCAGGACTATGGGGTGTAGCAGTGATCTCCGGAGCAGAGGGTCCTGTATAATGCTCCTATCCCCAGGACTATGGGGTGTAGCAGTGATCTCCGGAGCAGAGGGTCCTGTATAATGCTCCTATCCCCAGGACTATGGGGTGTAGCAGTGATCTCCGGAGCAGAGGGTCCTGTATAATGCTCCTATCCCCAGGACTATGGGGTGTAGCAGTGATCTCCGGAGCAGAGGGTCCTGTATAATGCTCCTATCCCCAGGACTATGGGGTGTAGCAGTGATCTCCGGAGCAGAGGGTCCTGTATAATGCTCCTATCCCCAGGACTATGGGGTGTAGCAGTGATCTCCGGAGCAGAGGGTCCTGTATAATGCTCCTATCCCCAGGACTATGGGGTGTAGCAGTGATCTCCGGAGCAGAGGGTCCTGTATAATGCTCCTATCCCCAGGACTATGGGGTGTAGCAGTGATCTCCGGAGCAGAGGGTCCTGTATAATGCTCCTATCCCCAGGACTATGGGGTGTAGCAGTGATCTCCGGAGCAGAGGGTCCTGTATAATGCTCCTATCCCCAGGACTATGGGGTGTAGCAGTGATCTCCGGAGCAGAGGGTCCTGTATAATGCTCCTATCCCCAGGACTATGGGGTGTAGCAAGTGATCTCCGGAGCAGAGGGTCCTGTATAATGCTCCTATCCCCAAGGACTATGGGGTGTAGCAGTGATCTCCGGAGCAGAGGGTCCTGTATAATGCTCCTATCCCCAGGACTATGGGGTGTAGCAGTGATCTCCGTAGCAGAGGGTCCTGTATAATGCTCCTATCCCCAGGACTATGGGGTGTAGCAGTGATCTCCAGAGCAGAGGGTCCTGTATAATGATCCTATCCCAGGACTATGGGGTGTAGCAGTGATCTCCAGGAGCAGAGGGTCTTGTATAATGCTCCTATCCTCCAGGACTATGGGGGGGGTGTAGCAGTGATCTCACGAGCAGAGGGTCCTGTATAATGCTCCTATCCCCAGGGCTATGAGGTGTAGCAGTGATCTCCGGAGCAGAGGGTCCTGTTATAACTGCTTCCTATCCCCAGACTATGGGGTGTAGCAGTGATCTCCGGAGCAGAGGGTCCTGTATACTGCTCCTATCCTCAGGACTTATGGGGTGTTAGCAGTGATCTCCGGAGCAGAGGGTCCTGTATAATGCTCCTATCCCCAGGACTATGGGGTGTAGCAGTGATCTCCGGAGCAGAGGGTCCTGTATAATGCTCCTATTCCCAGGACTATGGGCAGTAGCAGTGATCTTCCGGAGCAGAGGGTCCTGTATAATGCTCCTATCCCCAGGACCTATGGGGGTGTAGCATATGATCTCCGGAGCAGAGGGTCCTGTATAATGCTCCTATCCCCAGGACTATGGGGCAGTAGCAGTGATCTCCGGAGCAGAGGGTCCTGTATAATGCTCCTATCCCCAGGACTATGGGGTGTAGCAGTGATTTCCGGAGCAGAGGGTCCTGTATAATGCTCCTATCCCAAGGACTATGGGGGGTAGCAGTGATCTCCGTAGCAGAGGGTCCTGTATAATGCTCCTATCCCCAGGACTATGGGGTGTAGCAGTGATCTCCAGAGCAGAGGGTCCTGTATAATGCTCCTATCCCCAGGACTATGGGGTGTAGCAGTGATCTCCGGAGCAGAGGGTCCTGTATAATGCTCCTATCCCCAGGGCTATGAGGTGTAGCAGTGATCTCCGGAGCAGAGGGTCCTGTATAATGCTCCTATCCCCAGGACTATGGGGTGCAGCAGTGATCTCCGGAGCAGAGGGTCCTGTATAATGCTCCTATCCCCAGGACTATGGGGTGTAGCAGTGATCTCCGGAGCAGAGGGTCCTGTATAATGCTCCTATCCCCAGGACTATAGGCTGTAGCAGTGGATCTCCGGAGCAGAGAGTCCTGTATAATGCTCCTATCCCCAGGACTATGGGCAGTAGCAGTGATCTCCGGAGCAGAGGGCCCTGTATAATGCTCCTATCCCCAGGACTATGGGGTGTAGCAGTGATCTCCGGAAGTAGAGGGTCCTGTATAATGCTCCTATCCCCAGGACTATGGGCTGTAGCAGTGATCTCCGGAGCAGAGAGTCCTGTATAATGCTCCTATCCCCAGGACTATGGGCAGTAGCAGTGATCTCCGGAGCAGAGGGCCCTGTATAATGCTCCTATCCCCAGGACTATGGGGTGTAGCAGTGATCTCCGGAGCAGAGGGTCCTGTATAATGCTCCTATCCCCAGGACTATGGGCTGTAGCAGTGATCTCCGGAGAAGAGAGTCCTGTATAATGCTCCTATCCCCAGGACTATGGGCAGTAGCAGTGAATCTCCGGAGCAGAGGGCCCTGTATAATGCTCCTATCCCCAGGACTATGGGGTGTAGCAGTGATCTCCGGAGTAGAGGGTCCTGTATAATGCTCCTATCCCTAGGACTATGGGGTGTAGCAGTGATCTCCGGAGCAGAGGGTCCTGTATAATTCTCCTATCCCAGGACTATAGGGTGTAGCAGTGATCTCCGGAGCAGAGGGTCCTGTATAATGCTGCTATCCCCAGGGCTATGGGGTGTAGCAGTGATCTCCGGAGCAGAGGGTCCTGTATAATGCTCCTATCCCCAGGACTATGGGGTGTAGCAGTGATCTCCAGAGCAGAGGGTCATGTATAATGCTCCTATCCCCAGGACTATGGGGTGTAGCAGTGATCTCCGGAGCAGAGGGTCCCTGTATAATGCTCCTATCCCCAGGGCTATGAGGTGTAGCAGTGATCTCCGGAGCAGAGGGTCCTGTATACTGCTCCTATCCCCAGGACTATGGGGTGTAGCAGTGATCTCCGGAGCAGAGGGTCCTGTATACTGCTCCTATCCTCAGGACTATGGGGTGTAGCAGTGATCTCCGGAGCAGAGGGTCCTGTATAATGCTCCTATCCCCAGGACTATGGGGTGTAGCAGTGATCTCCGGAGCAGAGGGTCCTGTATAATGCTCCTATTCCCCAGGACTATGGGCAGTAGCAGTGATCTCCGGAGCAGAGGTCCTGTATAATGCTCCTATCCCCAGGACTATGGGGTGTAGCAATGATCTCCGGAGCAGAGGGTCCTGTATAATGCTCCTATCCCCAGGACTATGGGCAGTAGCAGTGATCTCCGGAGCAGAGGGTCCTGTATAATGCTCCTATCCCCAGGACTATGGGGTGTAGCAGTGATTTCCGAGCAGAGGGTCCTGTATAATGCTCCTATCCCAAGGACTATGGGGGGTAGCAGTGATCTCCGTAGCAGAGGGTCCTGTATAATGCTCCTATCCCCAGGACTATGGGGTGTAGCAGTGATCTCCAGAGCAGAGGGTCCTGTATAATGCTCCTATCCCCAGGACTATGGGGTGTAGCAGTGATCTCCCGGAGCAGAGGGTCCTGTATAATGCTCCTATCCCCAGGGCTATGAGGTGTAGCAGTGATCTCCGGAGCAGAGGGTCCTGTATAATGCTCCTATCCCCAGGACTATGGGGTGTAGCAGTGATCTCCGGAGCAGAGGGTCCTGTATAATCCTCCTATCCCCAGGACTATGGGGTGTAGCAGTGATCTCCGGAGCAGAGGGTCCTGTATAATGCTCCTATCCCCAGGACTATGGGCTGTAGCAGTGATCTCCGGTGCAGAGAGTCCTGTATAATGCTCCTATCCCCAGGACTATGGGCTGTAGCAGTGATCTCCGGAGCAGAGGGCCCTGTATAATGCTCCTATCCCCAGGACTATGGGGTGTAGCAGTGATCTCCGGAGTAGAGGGTCCTGTATAATGCTCCTATCCCCAGGACTATGGGCTGTAGCAGTGATCTCCGGAGCAGAGGAGTCCTGTATAATGCTCCTATCCCCAGGACTATGGGCAGTAGCAGTGATCTCCGGAGCAGAGGGCCCTGTATAATGCTCCTATCCCCAGGACTATGGGGTTGTAGCAGTGATCTCCGGAGCAGAGGGTCCTGTATAATGCTCCTATCCCCAGGACTATGGGCTGTAGCAGTGATCTCCGGAGCAGAGAGTCCTGTATAATGCTCCTATCCCCAGGACTATGGGCAGTAGCAGTGATCTCCGGAGCAGAGGGCCCTGTATAATGCTCCTATCCCCAGGACTATGGGGTGTAGCAGTGATCTCCGGAGTAGAGGGTCCTGTATAATGCTCCTATCCCTAGGACTATGGGGTGTAGCAGTGATCTCCGGAGCAGAGGGTCCTGTATAATTCTCCTATCCCCAGGACTATAGGGTGTAGCAGTTATCTCCGGAGCAGAGGGTCCTGTATAATGCTGCTATCCCCAGGGCTATGGGGTGTAGCAGTGATCTCCGGAGCAGAGGGTCCTGTATAATGCTCCTATCCCCAGGACTATGGGGGGTAGCAGTGATCTCCGGAGCAGAGGGTCCTGTTTATCGCTCCTATCCCCAGGACTATGGGGTGTAGCAGTGATCTCCGGAGCAGAGGGTCCTGTATAATGCTCCTATCCCCAGGACTATGGGGTGTAGCAATGATCTCCGGAGCAGAGGGTCCTGTATAATGCTCCTATCCCCAAGACTATGGGGTGTAGTAGTGATCTCCGGAGCAGAGGGTCCTGTATAATGCTCCTATCCCCAGGACTATGGGGGGTAGCAGTGATCTCCGTAGCAGAGGGTCCTGTATAATGCTCCTATCCCCAGGACTATGGGGTGTAGCAGTGATCTCCAGAGCAGAGGGTCCTGTATAATGCTCCTATCCCCAGGACTATGGGGTGTAGCAGTGATCTCCAGAGCAGAGGGTCTTGTATAATGCTCCTATCCCCAGGACTATGGGGTGTAGCAGTGATCTCCGGAGCAGAGGGTCCTGTATAATGCTCCTATCCCCAGGGCTATGAGGTGTAGCAGTGATCTCCGGAGCAGAGGGTCCTGTATACTGCTCCTATCCCCAGGACTATGGGGTGTAGCAGTGATCTCCGGAGCAGAGGGTCCTGTATACTGCTCCTATCCTCAGGACTATGGGGTGTAGCAGTGATCTCCGGAGCAGAGGGTCCTGTATAATGCTCCTATCCCCAGGACTATGGGGTGTAGCAGTGATCTCCGGAGCAGAGGGTCCTGTATAATGCTCCTATTCCCAGGACTATGGGCAGTAGCAGTGATCTCCGGAGCAGAGGTCCTGTATAATGCTCCTATCCCCAGGACTATGGGGTGTAGCAGTGATCTCCGGAGCAGAGGGTCCTGTATAATGCTCCTATCCCCAGGACTATGGGCAGTAGCAGTGATCTCCGGAGCAGAGGGTCCTGTATAATGCTCCTATCCCCAGGACTATGGGGTGTAGCAGTGATTTCCGGAGCAGAGGGTCCTGTATAATGCTCCTATCCCAAGGACTATGGGGGGTAGCAGTGATCTCCGTAGCAGAGGGTCCTGTATAATGCTCCTATCCCCAGGACTATGGGGTGTAGCAGTGATCTCCAGAGCAGAGGGTCCTGTATAATGCTCCTATCCCCAGGACTATGGGGTGTAGCAGTGATCTCCGGAGCAGAGGGTCCTGTATAATGCTCCTATCCCCAGGGCTATGAGGTGTAGCAGTGATCTCCGGAGCAGAGGGTCCTGTATAATGCTCCTATCCCCAGGACTATGGGGTGCAGCAGTGATCTCCGGAGCAGAGGGTCCTGTATAATCCTCCTATCCCCAGGACTATGGGGTGTAGCAGTGATCTCCGGAGCAGAGGGTCCTGTATAATGCTCCTATCCCCAGGACTATAGGCTGTAGCAGTGATCTCCGGAGCAGAGAGTCCTGTATAATGCTCCTATCCCCAGGACTATGGGCAGTAGCAGTGATCTCCGGAGCAGAGGGCCCTGTATAATGCTCCTATCCCCAGGACTATGGGGTGTAGCAGTGATCTCCGGAGTAGAGGGTCCTGTATAATGCTCCTATCCCCAGGACTATGGGCTGTAGCAGTGATCTCCGGAGCAGAGAGTCCTGTATAATGCTCCTATCCCAGGACTATGGGCAGTAGCAGTGATCTCCGGAGCAGAGGGCCCTGTATAATGCTCCTATCCCCAGGACTATGGGGTGTAGCAGTGATCTCCGGAGCAGAGGGTCCTGTATAATGCTCCTATCCCCAGGACTATGGGCTGTAGCAGTGATCTCCGGAGCAGAGAGTCCTGTATAATGCTCCTATCCCCAGGACTATGGGCAGTAGCAGTGATCTCCGGAGCAGAGGGCCCTGTATAATGCTCCTATCCCCAGGACTATGGGGTGTAGCAGTGATCTCCGGAGTAGAGGGTCCTGTATAATGCTCCTATCCCTAGGACTATGGGGTGTAGCAGTGATCTCCGGAGCAGAGGGTCCTGTATAATTCTCCTATCCCCAGGACTATAGGGTGTAGCAGTGATCTCCGGAGCAGAGGGTCCTGTATAATGCTGCTATCCCCAGGGCTATGGGGTGTAGCAGTGATCTCCGGAGCAGAGGGTCCTGTATAATGCTCCTATCCCCAGGACTATGGGGTGTAGCAGTGATCTCCAGAGCAGAGGGTCTTGTATAATGCTCCTATCCCCAGGACTATGGGGTGTAGCAGTGATCTCCGGAGCAGAGGGTCCTGTATAATGCTCCTATCCCCAGGGCTATGAGGTGTAGCAGTGATCTCCGGAGCAGAGGGTCCTGTATACTGCTCCTATCCCCAGGACTATGGGGTGTAGCAGTGATCTCCGGAGCAGAGGGTCCTGTATACTGCTCCTATCCCCAGGACTATGGGGTGTAGCAGTGATCTCCGGAGCAGAGGGTCCTGTATAATGCTCCTATCCCCAGGACTATGGGGTGTAGCAGTGATCTCCGGAGCAGAGGGTCCTGTATAATGCTCCTATTCCCAGGACTATGGGCAGTAGCAGTGATCTCCGGAGCAGAGGTCCTGTATAATGCTCCTATCCCCAGGACTATGGGGTGTAGCAATGATCTCCGGAGCAGAGGGTCCTGTATAATGCTCCTATCCCCAGGACTATGGGCAGTAGCAGTGATCTCCGGAGCAGAGGGTCCTGTATAATGCTCCTATCCCCAGGACTATGGGGTGTAGCAGTGATTTCCGGAGCAGAGGGTCCTGTATAATGCTCCTATCCCCAGGACTATGGGGGGTAGCAGTGATCTCCGTAGCAGAGGGTCCTGTATAATGCTCCTATCCCCAGGACTATGGGGTGTAGCAGTGATCTCCAGAGCAGAGGGTCCTGTATAATGCTCCTATCCCCAGGACTATGGGGTGTAGCAGTGATCTCCGGAGCAGAGGGTCCTGTATAATGCTCCTATCCCCAGGGCTATGAGGTGTAGCAGTGATCTCCGGAGCAGAGGGTCCTGTATAATGCTCCTATCCCCAGGACTATGGGGTGCAGCAGTGATCTCCGGAGCAGAGGGTCCTGTATAATCCTCCTATCCCCAGGACTATGGGGTGTAGCAGTGATCTCCGGAGCAGAGGGTCCTGTATAATGCTCCTATCCCCAGGACTATGGGCTGTAGCAGTGATCTCCGGAGCAGAGAGTCCTGTATAATGCTCCTATCCCCAGGACTATGGGCAGTAGCAGTGATCTCCGGAGCAGAGGGCCCTGTATAATGCTCCTATCCCCAGGACTATGGGGTGTAGCAGTGATCTCCGGAGTAGAGGGTCCTGTATAATGCTCCTATCCCCAGGACTATGGGCTGTAGCAGTGATCTCCGGAGCAGAGAGTCCTGTATAATGCTCCTATCCCCAGGACTATGGGCAGTAGCAGTGATCTCCGGAGCAGAGGGCCCTGTATAATGCTCCTATCCCCAGGACTATGGGGTGTAGCAGTGATCTCCGGAGCAGAGGGTCCTGTATAATGCTCCTATCCCCAGGACTATGGGCTGTAGCAGTGATCTCCGGAGCAGAGAGTCCTGTATAATGCTCCTATCCCCAGGACTATGGGCAGTAGCAGTGATCTCCGGAGCAGAGGGCCCTGTATAATGCTCCTATCCCCAGGACTATGGGGTGTAGCAGTGATCTCCGGAGTAGAGGGTCCTGTATAATGCTCCTATCCCTAGGACTATGGGGTGTAGCAGTGATCTCCGGAGCAGAGGGTCCTGTATAATTCTCCTATCCCCAGGACTATAGGGTGTAGCAGTTATCTCCGGAGCAGAGGGTCCTGTATAATGCTGCTATCCCCAGGGCTATGGGGTGTAGCAGTGATCTCCGGAGCAGAGGGTCCTGTATAATGCTCCTATCCCCAGGACTATGGGGAGTAGCAGTGATCTCCGGAGCAGAGGGTCATGTATAATGCTGCTATCCCCAGGACTATGGGTGTAGCAGTGATCTCCGGAGCAGAGGGTCCTGTATAATGCTCCTATCCCCAGGACTATGGGGTGTAGCAGTGATCTCCGGAGCAGAGGGTCCTGTATAATGCTGCTATCCCCAGGGCTATGGGGTGTAGCAGTGATCTCCGGAGCAGAGGGTCCTGTATAATGCTGCTATCCCCAGGGCTATGGGCTGTAGCAGTGATCTCCGGAGCAGAGAGTCCTGTATAATGCTCCTATCCCCAGGACTATGGGCAGTAGCAGTGATCTCCGGAGCAGAGGGCCCTGTATAATGCTCCTATCCCCAGGACTATGGGGTGTAGCAGTGATCTCCGGAGTAGAGGGTCCTGTATAATGCTCCTATCCCTAGGACTATGGGGTGTAGCAATGATCTCCGGAGCAGAGGGTCCTGTATAATGCTCCTATCCCCAGGACTATGGGCTGTAGCAGTGATCTCCGGAGCAGAGAGTCCTGTATAATGCTCCTATCCCCAGGACTATGGGCAGTAGCAGTGATCTCCGGAGCAGAGGGCCCTGTATAATGCTCCTATCCCCAGGACTATGGGGTGTAGCAGTGATCTCCGGAGTAGAGGGTCCTGTATAATGCTCCTATCCCTAGGACTATGGGGTGTAGCAGTGATCTCCGGAGCAGAGGGTCCTGTATAATTCTCCTATCCCCAGGACTATAGGGTGTAGCAGTGATCTCCGGAGCAGAGGGTCCTGTATAATGCTGCTATCCCCAGGGCTATGGGGTTGTAGCAGTGATCTCCGGAGCAGAGGGTCCTGTATAATGCTCCTATCCCCAGGACTATGGGGAGTAGCAGTGATCTCCGGAGCAGAGGGTCATGTATAATGCTGCTATCCCCAGGACTATGGGTGTAGCAGTGATCTCCGGAGCAGAGGGTCCTGTATAATGCTCCTATCCCCAGGACTATGGGGTGTAGCAGTGATCTCCGGAGCAGAGGGTCCTGTATAATGCTGCTATCCCCAGGGCTATGGGGTGTAGCAGTGATCTCCGGAGCAGAGGGTCCTGTATAATGCTGCTATCCCCAGGGCTATGGGTGTAGCAGTGATCTCCGGAGCAGAGGGTTTACACCCCTAGAGGAATTCTGTCAGGGATATTTCCAAAGTAGTACTAAAGGCTGATTCAGTAGATTATCGCTCCATGTAAGAAAGACAATGATCAGCCAATTGCAATGATTATCAACTGATTATTGATTTTAGGTCAGGACCAAAAGACACAATCAGTAATTAAAATAAAATTTATACATTATCTCTCCACGCTCCCTTTTTTCCCTTCACTTCTCCCTGCTTCCCCATAACTGCTGGTGCAACTTCACAGCCAGTGTCTGATGTGACAAGCTGCTCAGCCAATCAATGTAATACTTCATAGATCAATGAGATAGGCATTCAATGAGATAGGCATTCTATTGCCTTCCGCTGTAGAGCAATAGAGTGCCGAGTGGGGATCAGCGCCATTATGGCGCAGACCCTTTTCGGTGCCGGGCGTGGGGATCGCTCCTCCGCGACAATGTCGCGCGGGGGGTGGGGGTGTGTGTGTGTGTGTGGCTGCAATAAGTATTTAGATGCAGCTGTCAACACTTCCACCAACAGGGGGTTGTGATCTGATACTGATCTGGCTAAATATTTTACAGTCTTTATATACCTTAGGATCTGCTCTGTTCCTAATGCCAGATCTATATGCGACATCGTGTCACTAGTTTTATTGAAACATGAATAAAAGGCATCTTCTGGGTGCAACCTCCTCCATATGTCAATTAACCCTACTTCCTCACATGTTCTTGCCAGTGCAGTAACCTTAGGTATATACTTTACCTCTGTATTCCTTACTCTGTCCACTTGCTCATCCATTACATTATTTAAGTCACCCATAACAAGAACAGGACACTTATCTCTTCTATAAATATACTAAAATATTTAAGATGGAGGACAAAACAAAAACTAATATACATCTTAAAATCCAAAATGTGCAATAAAGAATTACATATCTTCCTTTTACTATCTAATAACTCCCATTGAACTTTTGTCAGGATAGGGACAGGGAGCCACAAGGACAGGTGAGCCCTGAAGCTGGAACCTGCCCTGCTGTCCCTACCTACTTGCCCCAGATGCCCTAGGTGGCAAACGGACAACTGGACGGCAGTCCCTGTACTACTAGAGTGCAACACTAAACAAAACAAGACAGATAAACACAATGAGAGCGAGGTCAGAAATCCAAGTCAGCAACAGTCGAGCGGAGCAGTACAATAACGTGTCCAAGGGATAGTCAAAATACAAGCCAAAAGGTCGGGTAAACAGAAGTATCTAAGTCAGGGCAAACGCGAGGTCAAGAAACACGAGGCCTCTGGGCTGATTCTTATGGAGCCTGGAGTCCCAGCCCCAGACCTGATAACCTCACGAGGACCTCCAGGTCTGGTGGGATACTCATCATAAAAATTTTTTAACCAGATCCGGGGCATGGAGATCCCGTGCAGTTACCCCTGTGCTCTCCTCTGGGCCGTACCCCTTCCAGTGTACCAGATATTGTATGGTTCTGCGAACCCTTCTTGAGTCTAATATTCTTTCTATTTCATACTCGAGTTCGCCTTGGACCACAACTGGAAGGGGCAGAGGACTAGTAACTGTTGGAGGTTCCTCGTCTGGCACACAACAAACACCAAAGCTTCGAGATATAGCATCCGCCTTGACATTTTTTGACCCAGGACGATATATGACGATAAAATTAAATCGGGCAAAGAATAAAGCCCAGTGGGCTTGACGTGGGTTTAACCTTTTTGCCTTATCTAGGTATAGCAGGTTTTTATGGTCAATTAAAACCGTTACTTGATGTCTTGCCCCCTCCAGGAAACGTCTCCACTTCTCAAAGGCCCACTTGATGGCCAAAAGCTCCCGGTTACCAATATCATACTTAATTTCAGAGGTGGAGAATTTCCGGGAAAAGTATGCAACTGGTCTCAGATTAGTAAACGGCTCTCTACCCTGAGACAATACTGCTCTGACCCCTGTCTCACACGCATTCACTTCTACCACGAATGGTTGGATGAATCAATACGGGAGCGGATGAAAAACTCTGTTTCAGTTTAGTAAAGGCTTGTTCCACCTTAGTGCCGTGTCCCAGCACAGAGGTTCTTTTCTTTATAATAGTATCCTGTTTAGTTTAGTGCTGGAAAGTGTAATAGACACTGCAAAAGCTGTCTCATGTTGCCCCCAGTGGTTAAATATGGTATTGCATCTTACTCTGTTATAATTCTGCTTATGTATATTGGTTTACTTATCTGTTAGTCATTTAGTGTGGTGATGCAAGAGGCCTAGTATTACGCAATTCCCCTGCTACCATAGAAACTCCAATAGCCACCGAGCTTTTGGCTTGGGTTTTAGTTTCGCTTTTCCTCTCTAGTCTTGAAGAGAGAAGGTGGGACACCACCAGCCTCATGGTGTGGACGCGTCCGCTACCACTCCTCCGCTAGATATAGATATACCCGTTCCGGTCCAGTCAAGACCTGCTGTATTCTCCAAAACTCCTATCTACTTCAAGATCTGGGTTCATTATCCAATTCTCCATACCATCGCTAACTGCAAGTATTCTCTTCATAACTACTATACCCAGCATCAGTATCTCTAGGGAACTACTACTCCCATCCACAACAAAGATTCTTCCTAACAAAAGGGACACTTATAGATCACGCCCTATTGCAACCCTACCTATTTCTCCAGTTATAAACAATTTTAACTATTGCCAAGTTGATCATTCCTGGTTGCATCCAGAGACTGTTGCTAATAGAGTTGCTGCTCAAATAAACATACAACTACCGTTGTTTCCGAACCCTGGCATTGGTCTAATCATTGATGCCTTGACTAGGGGCAACGAAGAATTGGGCTGCGTGATCAGGCTCCCGTGGACTAGCCACATACCCTCGTGCCATAACCGTGACCATACCACCTTGCAAGTGGCAACCCGGGGCCTGGTTACCGCATTTCCTTGCGAGGCGTCACGAACAGGATCCATACTACGTTGCGCCTGGTCCAAGTATTCCAAGAGGTGCACTACAACCCCCGAAAGACTCTGCCTTAAGTGATGTTGCTAAAGTGGGAGGGTTCGCTGTATTGCCATGGGATTTGTGAATATGCCCAGTGATCTCTTTATAGCCCTCACTAGTGTGGAAAATGTCTACTGCTCATTATTGGGGCCTGCTACCTTGAAATTGTTTGCTGCGTCATGCCCCAGGGAGGAAGGAGTTAACTGCAGCACCGCCAGAGCGCGGGAAACAACAGGCCCCATAGACTGTATTGCTGCTACTTCTGATTGGCCACCCGAGCTCTATGACGTCGTGGTTGCTGGGCAGATTGGAAAGCCAGGCTTCCGGTCCTCTCGCTCCTCCTTCCTCCTCCCAGAAACACCCGCCAGTGCGCAACAAGATGGCGACCTGCGAGGAGCATCTTTCTGCAGCAGCAGCACCTCCGTTACCCAGACTGCCCGGGTGTTTGCCTCTGCGTGACCCAGCATGTCTGCTAGTGCCACTACCATCAGACAGTGACACTAGTTGGGGCTCTACCCCGTCGAGCAGCGAGAGCCTTAGCCGGGCCTCCACACCGGCTCTGCTGATCCAGATGAGGAGCCTGCCTCTGACATCAGCGTTTCGCCTGGGCCCGATCGCTCCAGTACTTGTGAGCTCGCCTTCTCCCCCGAAGGATCCACATCACCGGAGAGTGACCTAACTGTAAGTGGACCAACCTCTCTGCATCCATTCCCTGGCCCTAAGGGGAAGGACTCTGCTAAGGCTTCTATATCCCCAGTCCAGTGGCGGCCCCCAGGGCGCAATTCACCACCCCTACCTCAATGGGTGTTCGGGGATGAGCCAAAAATCTTAAAATTGGTGGAGGAGATTCTCGGCCCTGCCACCTGCAGCTAAAGCTGCAAGCACTATGTCCACAGCAACTACCACTGCCAGTAGCTCTCCTCCTAACAAGACTGACCCACTGGAGGCACACAACCCACGGGTGCCCTATCTGGCCTACGTTTCCTTGTGGAACCACCCATATACCCCGTTTGTGGAATCTAACGCCGCCTCTGAACGGCTATTTATCCGGAAGTTGGAGAGGCCTGAACTAGGTGCGACCCCCCTAGAATAGAGACAGGGGACTGTCACCAAGTTCGACAAGCAATGAGGATATGGCCTCATCATGGACTCATACAATGGGTTGCTAGTACTAGTCAATAGACGAGCAGTAATGCGGAAGTACAACCCAGTGTACCTGCATAACCTCACCCCTGAGCCATCTACTACGGTAGCTAACACTGCCTCTTCCGCAGCGGTGGCTAAAGCCGCCAACGTTACTACAGTCACATATTATGTGGCCCCTGTCATCTCGCCCATAACCACCGTGACCCCCAGCATCGTGGTCACCACTGCGTCGAATGACGCTCCTGCTCCAGCCTCCTCCCAGTACTATCCCTGGAATAAGAAGAGAGGAGCAACCTGGGGTCCTAATGGGCACTTCTGTTAAAAATCACCGGGGAAGTTAGGCCCAGTTGACAATCCTGACTGCCCTCACTGTTTCTTGTTGTTGTGTATGTTCTTTTGCTGATGTTAAGTTTTGTAACGTTCAAGCCTCAGAGAACCTGGTCCTCCAGACTATGCACCTTATTGTCTCATTACCCAGCCTATATACTGAGATGAGATTCATTCGTTGTTATTCTATTTCTTCAGTGCCTGCTCCTAGAGCCTTTCAGGGACAATGGTCATAATTGCCAAAAGAGACTCTACTATCACAGAGACACTAAAAAGTAAAAGTTCTTCCTAAAAGCACTTAAAAAAAAAAAGTGTATTGTTTATATGGTTGATTATTGCACTAAAGCAAAGAGTTTATTTTCATATATTTCCCTCTTCTGAGTAAGGACTGGGAAGATTCCATAATCCAGCCCTTCAAGACCTCAGAGTAGTCTATGTATTCTATATTTCTTCTCAATGTGCCTTAATTGTTTTGTCCACCTATGGTCTGTTTCATAACATATTCTTTCAATACCCAGTAGTTACTACACATAGTGTCGTTAAACACATACACTTGTTAAATATATACTATACTACACCTTTGGCACCTTTTCGTGTGCATGGTCTATTGAATAATTGAATTGTATGATTGACTGGTATGTATGGGGCAACCAGTGTATGGGTGTGTTTATTATTTTATTCCTTTCCTCTTCTTAACCCTTAGGGGACACAGCCAGTTTTCATTTTTGCGTTTTCGTTTTTCCCTCCTCGTGTATATAAGGCCATAGCGCCTGCATTTTTCCACCTAGAGACCCAAATGAGCCCTTATTTTTTGCGCAACTAATTGTACTTTGCTAAGACAGATGTAATTTTTGCCTAAAATGTGCCGGGAAACCAGAAAAAAATTATATGTGTGGTGAAATTGAAAAAAAAAACGCATTTCTTTTATTTGGGGGAAATGTGTTTTTACGCCATTCGCCCTGGGGTAAAACTGACTTGTTATGCATGTTCCTCAAGTCGTTACGATTAAAACGATATGTAACATGTATAACTTATATTGTATCTGATGGCCTGTATAAAATTCAAACCGTTGTTAACCAATATACGTTCCTTAAAATCGCTCCATTCCCGGGCTTATAGCGCTTTTATCCTTTGGTCTATGGGGCTGTGCGAGGTGTCATTTTTTGCGCCATGATGTGATCTTTCTATCGGTACCTTGATTGCGCATATATGACTTTTTGATCGCTTTTTATTACAATTATTCTGGATTTGATGCGACCAAAAATGCGCAATTTTGCACTTTGGGATTTTTTTGTGCTGACACCGTTTACCGTGTGAGATCAGGAATGTGATTAATTAATAGTTCGGGCGATTACGCACGCGGCGATAGCAAACATGTTTGTTTATTAATTAATTTATTTATTTTTATTTATAAAATGGGGAAAGGGGGGTGATTCAGACTTTTATTAGGGGAGGGGATTTTGTGTTATTAAAAATACTTTTTTCTTTTACTTTAGACATATACTAGAAGCCCCCCTGGGGGGCTTCTAGTATATGCACTCTGATCTCTCATAGAGATCCATGCAGTATAGTTATACTGCATGAATCCATGAGATCGGTGTTCTATTACTTTTGGCTGCTGCAGCCAAAAGCAATAGAATGCCGAGCCGGGATCAGCGCCATTACGGAGCAGACCCCGGCCCGGTATGGATGCAGGGATCGCCCCCCCGCAATCGCGCCGCAGGGGGGCGATCCCCCCACTAGACCACCAGGGATGTATAACCGCAAGTATTTAGAAGCAGCTGTCAACTTTGACAGCTGCTTCTAAGTACTTAATTAGCGGGCACGGCGATCGGACCGTGCCCGCTAATAGCCGCGAGCCCGGGCTACACGCGGCACCCGGGATCGCGGCAGTTCAGAGGGTGGTCGCCGCGCGACCCCCCTCTGAACTCCCATAGCGGCACGAGGACGTTAAATAACGTCCTGGTGCAGCTATGGGTTAAGGTGTCCAAAAAACGCTTTACGCACTTCGCACATATTCTCAAGTCTGTCAAACACCCAAGGATCAACACAGTATCAACATGTATCTTGTCCAGTAGGGTAACCCATGGATATCGTAAACCTACTGTCCAAACTGTATGGAATTTGAGGGTCTCCCACCAACAGTTGAGTAGTCCTGGCTCACATGTCAGATGGTTCACGCCTTAGCTACCTGGTCACCAGAGTACGTTAGGCACCCCTAGCTGAAGTCCTGCCACAAGGGTTCTCCTTGTATCTCTTCAAGTCTCTTATTACCTGTGCCCTTAAACGTGGAACATACAGATAATCTCTTTCACGTCTATGTTGTCTTGTAAACCGAATGTGACCCTGGAGTCCCAGCCCCAGACCTGATTGGAGCTGAGGCTCCTGGTCCTGCCAGATACAGACAGCTAACTGGTAAGTCAGCTGTCAATCAACAATTAGTGCACACACACAACACCTATGCTGAACAGCCAGGGGAGAGAACCACACCTTCCCTTCCCATTCTACCCTCAGTTTCACAGGGAACATGAGCGAGTACTTCACTCCATTACTCCTCAACCTTTTCTTTACTTAAATAAATTTCACTCTTGCCTTCTGTGTTTTAATTGCAAAATCTGGATATATAAAAACCTTTAAATTATTATATTCCAAATTCTCTCCAACTCGGGATCTTTTTAAAATAACATCTCTGTCTCTCGAGAGGAACGTCTTTGCAGTCAATGCTCTAGGATTATTCCCTACCACTGCGTTTCGGCCTGGTATTCTATGAGCTCTCTCAATTGCGAAGTTGGGGGACAACTGTGTTGGAAACTGCTTCAATAACCATTCCTGAACAAATGTAGTTGCATCTCCTTTCTCTTCCCCTTCTGGTATTCCCATGATTCTCAAGTTATTCCTCCCAGACTTCTTTTCTAAATCCGTTAATTTCCCTTTCATCTGCCTGTTATCTGCTTGGAGCTTCACCACTTCCTTTATCAGGTTAACTACTGTACCTCATCTTCCACAGTACTAATACGACCTTCTGCTTCACTTCATCTTTCCCTCACTTTCTTTATATCCTCCCTGATTAGAGAGACCTCTGCCCTAAGATTTACTACCTGTCCTGTTAAAGTCTCCAATGCTGCATTGCTTCTTTTGACTGCTGCCACAATTTTCCCCCATGGTGAATTAGGGTCCGGTTCTTCTTGAGACCCCCCCTATTTCCTGGCATTCTCCAACATCTATTTACTTGGGTTTCGGGGTTTACTCGCTCCCTGGCTTGGGGCTAAAAAATGTTCAAGTTTTCCTGTCCCTTTCCCCTCCTTGCTGGGGCTACCAATGCCTTTTTCCTGTTACTCATTTCGCTGCTATAAGTTACAGAGCCACAAAACCCTCTCAACCAGCAGGTGCAACACCTCCAGCGACAAAAAGACAAAAAACGAGAAGGGAAAAAAAATAATTTACTTTCACATTAGCAATTATATTATACTCCCAGAGCACAATGACTAGCGTTGTTATAAGAGGAAATTCTATCTAATAACCTTTCTCGTTCAACATCAAATATTCCACTCCCAGATCTTCACAGTGGTTAGTATGTTATTATAGCTGACAGTTATATATAAATTTCCCCCTTCCCTTACATACAGTAATAAGCCCCCAGGAGCTCAAAGCATCTTGCATGTTTTATAGCAGTCGGGTCTGATTAAAATTTCTCAAACTCAGCCCAAATTCTCAAAGTCAACTCTTCCACGCTAATGCAGGGTGATTAACCCCCAGCCTCCCACAATAAATAATATGCTATTATGACAGGCAGTTATGTGCTCTTATAATCAATACCTGTATCTATCTATCTATCTATCTATCTATCTATCTATCTATCTATCTATCTATCTATCTATATACACCTAACATAATCTATTTAACCTCTGCGGCTTCACAATAACTTGTACGTAAATGTGGCAAGCTGTACTCTTAGTAATCTTCTATACTCAATGTAGAATCTTTAACCCCAGACTTCACAATAACAAGTATATTAGTATGACAAACAGATGAAATTAGTAGTTTTACCATACTTCACATATATTCAATGCACAACCTAATATCCAGACCAAAAATTCTATCAAGCAATTCACCGCAATTAGTATGTTATTTTAACAAACAGATTATATTCAGTGTTTCTCCTCACAAACACCAGAAAGTTAACCGCCAAACTTCAGGGCAGCAAGTATGTTAGTATAGCATGCAGTTTTGTCTAGTGATCTCCCACCCCTAACACAGAGTATTCAACCCCCAGCAGGGGCGGACCTACCGCCGTAGCAGCCGTAGCGGCCGCTACGGGGCCCCTGGCACCAGCAGGGAGCGGCTTATTGGTCGGAGGAAGAGAGAAGAGGAGACCGGCGACCGACGGGGGAGCGTGTGGTTAGGTGAGTTGTATTTTGTTTATTTTTATCAGAGGGGAACACTGGGGGCTATATGGGGGCTGAGGATGCACAATACTGGGGGCTATGTGGGGGCTGAGGATGCACAATACTGGGGGCTATGTGGGTAAGGAGATGCACAATACTGGGGGCTATATGGGGGCTGAGGATGCACAATACTGGGGGCTATGTGGGGAAGGAGATGCACAATACTGGGGGCTATGTGGGGAAGGAGATGCACAATACTGGGGGCTATGTGGGGGCTGGGGATGCACAATACTGGGGGCTATGTGGGGAAGGAGATGCACAATACTGGGGGCTATGTGGGGGCTGGGGATGCACAATACTGGGGGCTATGTGGGGAAGGAGATGCACAATACTGGGGGCTATGTGGGGAAGGAGATGCACAATACTGGGGGCTATGTGGGGAAGGGGATGCACAATACTGGGGGCTATGTGGGGAAGGGGATGCACAATACTGGGGGCTATGTGGGGAAGGGGATGCACAATACTGGGGGCTATGTGGGGACTAGGGGTGCACAATACTGGGGGCTATGTGGGGGCTGAGGATGCACAATACTGGGGGCTATATGGGGGCTGGGGATGCACAATACTGGGGGCTATGTGGGGACTAGGGGTGCACAATACTGGGGGCTATGTGGGTAAGGAGATGCACAATACTGGGGGCTATGTGGGGAAGGAGATGCACAGTACTGGGGGCTATGTGGGGAAGGGGATGCACAATACTGGGGGCTATGTGGGGGCTGGGGATGCACAACACTGGGGGCTATATGGGGAAGGGGATGCACAATACTGGGGGCTATGTGGGGGCTGGGGATGCACAACACTGGGGGCTATATGGGGAAGGGGATGCACAATACTGGGGGCTATGTGGGGGCTGGGGATGCACAATACTGGGGGCTATGTGGGGAAGGGGATGCACAATACTGGGGGCTATGTGGGGAAGGAGATGCACAATACTGGGGGCTATGTGGGGAAGGGGATGCACAATACTGGGGGCTATGTGGGGACTAGGGGTGCACAATACTGGGGGCTATGTGGGGGCTGAGGATGCACAATACTGGGGGCTATATGGGGGCTGGGGATGCACAATACTGGGGGCTATGTGGGGACTAGGGGTGCACAATACTGGGGGCTATGTGGGTAAGGAGATGCACAATACTGGGGGCTATGTGGGGAAGGAGATGCACAGTACTGGGGGCTATGTGGGGAAGGGGATGCACAATACTGGGGGCTATGTGGGGGCTGGGGATGCACAACACTGGGGGCTATATGGGGAAGGGGATGCACAATACTGGGGGCTATGTGGGGGCTGGGGATGCACAACAGTGGGGGCTATATGGGGAAGGGGATGGACAATACTGGGGGCTATGTGGGGGCTGGGGATGCACAATACTGGGGGCTATGTGGGGGCTGGGGATGCACAATACTGGGGGCTATGTGGGGCTGGGGATGCACAATACTGGGGGCTATGTGGGGCTGGGGATGCACAATACTGGGGGCTATGTGGGGCTGGGGATGCACAATACTGGGGGCTATGTGGGGGAGGGGATGCACAATACTGGGGGCTATGTGGGGAAGGGGATGCACAATACTGGGGGCTATGTGGGGATGGGGATGCACAATACTGGGGGCTATGTGGGGATGGGGATGCACAATACTGGGGGCTATGTGGGGATGGGGATGCACAATACTGGGGGCTATGTGGGGATGCACAATACTGGGGGCTATATGGGGAAGGGGATGCACAATACTGGGGGCTATATGGGGAAGGGGATGCACAATACTGGGGGCTATGTAGGGAAGGGGAGGCACAATACTGGGGGCTATGTGGGGAAGGGGATGGACAATACTGGGGGCTATGTGGGGAAGGGGATGGACAATACTGGGGGCTATGTGGGGAAGGGGATGCACAATACTGGGGGCTATGTGGGGAAGGGGATGGACAATACTGGGGGCTATGTGGGGGCTGGGGATGCACAATACTGGGGGCTATGTGGGGAAGGGGATGCACAATACTGGGGGCTATGTGGGGAAGGGGATGCACAATACTGGGGGCTATGTGGGGAAGGGGATGCACAATACTGGGGGCTATGTGGGGAAGGGGATGCACAATACTGGGGGCTATGTGGGGGCTGGGGATGGACAATACTGGGGGCTATGTGGGGGCTGGGGATGGACAATACTGGGGGCTATGTGGGGAAGGGGATGGACAATACTGGGGGCTATGTGGGGAAGGGGATGCACAAAACCGGGGGCTATGTGGGGAAGGGGAGGCACAATACTGGGGGCTATGTGGGGAAGGGGATGCACAATACTGGGGGCTATGTGGGGAAGGGGATGCACAATACTGGGGGCTATGTGGGGGCTGGGGATGCACAATACTGGGGGCTATGTGGGGGCTGGGGATGCACAATACTGGGGGCTATGTGGGGGCTGGGGATGCACAATACTGGGGGCTATGTGGGGAATGGGATGCACAATACTGGGGGCTATGTGGGGGCTGGGGATGCACAATACTGGGGGCTATGTGGGGGCTGGGGATGCACAATACTGGGGGCTATGTGGGGCTGGGGATGCACAATACTGGGGGCTATGTGGGGGCTGGGGATGCACAATACTGGGGGCTATGTGGGGGCTGGGGATGCACAATACTGGGGGCTGGGGATGCACAATACTGGGGGCTATGTGGGGGCTGGGGATGCACAATACTGGGGGCTATGTGGGGAAGGGGATGCACAATACTGGGGGCTATGTGGGGGCTGGGGATGCACAATACTGGGGGCTATGTGGGGGCTGGGGATGCATAATACTGGGGGCTATGTGGGATGGGGATGGACAACACTGGGAGCTATACGGGGGGGGGGGCTGGACATCATATGGGGGCTGGACAACATAAGGGGGCTATATGGGGGAGTGGACAACATACAGGGTCATCTCTAAGAGGACTACACAGAAGTAATCTCGGCTCTCCATCTGTTGCAAAACTACAGCTTTAGCTGTCCAGGCATGATGGGAGTTGTAGTTTTGCAACAGCTGGAGAGTCGAGGTTCCCTACCCCTGATATAGGTGATGCACATGGGGCCATCTATACGGAGCACTGAACAAGGGGCAATCTATAAGCTGTCTACACAGAGGGGGGCATATACTATAAGGGATATATATATATATATATATATATATATATATATGTTCCTATACAAGGAGTCAGGGCTACTCACTGAAAGAGGGTACAAAGGGGCCATTACAGATGTGCAGTTTGTATACAGATGAGGATGGTGTCAGTGTGAGGAGCCTAATATGTCTGTCTGGCAGATTCTGTGGATTCGTGGCTCGGAGAAGTTCTCATAACGGCCCAGGACAGATGGAGAAGATGATGAAAAGGGAAGAACTCCGATCAGAGAAGACGTCCCCTGTGAGTCACCTGATGTAACTGCACTGTAATTTATATGGAGTACAGAACCTGTGTAGATCTGGGTGTGTTGATGGCGTAGTGGTCGGTCAGGGGTGGGGGTGGATTTGGGGTAGGGGGGGCCCCAATCAAAGGTTTGCTATGGGGCCCAGCCATTTCTAGTTACGCCCCTGACCCCCAGTATGTTATTATGGCAAAAAATTATATCCACAAATCCACCACCCTAATAGCAGACAAAGTTCACACCGGTCAGTATGTTATTATATCAGGCCATTATAAAAGGTCCTCCACACTCAGTAGTTTTGCTTTCCAGTGTTCACCAGATTATAAACAGAGTCATTATTCCTTTTCCAAGGGAGATATTTTATCCACCGAGTTGCTCTATATGTCCCAGATGTAACTCCATTAACACAGTAGGCACAGTTTACAAACCTTAATTAACCTTATACTTAACCAATAGTCCCCTGTATCTCCACCACTACCACTCTGAGAGGTGCAGACTCCTTCACCCGGCAACTCCTGTAAGGAAAAAAAGTCACCTGCTCCCGTTGTTAGTTGCCAGCGTCCATTCTCACAATGTCCGGGCTCTCTTTCTCTCTCCTAGGTGGCACTCTCCCTGCCCCTGTAGCCTCCTTAGCTGCCCGTCACTCCAGGCTTCTCCGTCCTGCTGGCCACACCACTTCTGCTCCTCTCACTCCCAGCAAAGCGGCGTCCTCATGGAGCCCAACCAGCTCTCACAGCTGGTAGGTATTTCCCTCACTGCAGCACGGTCCCGCTCCAACAAGCAGCCTCCAGGCAGTGGTGTCTCACTTCCCCTCTGCGGACAGAATACCCCGGCCCGACCAGCTCTCTCACAACTGGTGGGCTTTAGGACAAGGAAGAAAAAAGGGGGGTCTTGTATCAGGCGCTACACCAGGGAATAAAATAAAACATTTATTGCACTAAATACGAAAAAAAATATTTTGTTTCAAGAACAAAAGGTCCTCTTCATCAGGTATGTGCAAACTAAACACACTCAGACACTAACACATTTAAAATGCCCAGGATTCTGATATCATAGTAGGGAGTGGTCAGATCAGGAGAAAAAAACATAATACACATGGGGGAGTAGTCTCTGGGAGAAAATTCAACAGAGAAATATCTAAAAACACGGTGGTGTATATAAACAAAACACATACATACAACTGGTGGGCTTTCTCAGTGCGACCCGGTCCCGTTCTGGCCTGCAGCCTCTGGACAACGTCAGCTCACGTCCCTCCTGCAGGTACGGCAACCCGGCTCTACACACACACACGTGATTCGGGGCAGGTGATTCAAGTCGGCGTCTCTCTGGGCCCTCATCCTCTACAGCGCAGCCAGCGGACAGAGGAGCGACCATTAGCTCTTCCTCATCCTCACTCAAACTGCTGAAGCCCCATCCATACAGATTACCAGAAGTATTTGAGAATTGCGATTCCACTAAATGGCTCACTGTGTCATCTTCAGTTCCAGGCATTGCCCTTTGGCATAGCAATTGCGCCCAGGGTGTTCACAAAGATCATGGCAGAAATGGTGGCGCCCATCAGTGAGGGTCCAGGTCTGTTTATCCCTTATCTGGATGACTTTCTCTTAGTAGCTGAAACTAAAGAGGATTTGCAGTCACAAGGACTATAGGTATTTTCAGAAGGATGGGATGGATAATCAATGTTGAAAAATCTTCTTTGTCCCCAGCTCAAAGGAAGAAGTTTCTAGGCATCGACTTAGACTTCTCTTCTCAAAGGTCGTTCCTTCCCGATGCAAAAATCCAGAAAATAGAGGCAGCAGTCTCTTCAGTTCTAAGAAACCCCAATACGACAATCAGGAAGGAAATAAACCTTTTATAGGGAACGAATCACCTAAAAAAATCGACATGAGGCCAATAATCTGTGCTAATACACCCTCTAACACACTTTCCACACATATATCTGTAGCAGCTGTCCCTGCCCCATACACCCCAAAATCATACTTTGATGAACATGAATACTTGAGAGGAATTAGCATACAGCGCTGGACAAGATAAAAGTACGATTTTGGGGTGTCTGGAGATATATGTTTGGAAAGTGTGTTAGAGGGTGTATTAGCACAGATTATTGCCCTCATTTTGATTTTTCAGGTGATTGGTTCCCTTTAAGTCTGTCTGCAGTACATCTAAAGGGATCTCTCAATGTCCGAGCAGACTGTCTAAGTCGACACCAGCTTCACCAAGGGGAATGGCAGTTAAACCCACAAGTGTATAAAAAGATCACGGATCTATGGGGAGTGGCGGAAGTGGACTTGTTTGCCACGAGGGTGAATCGGCAGGTGAGACAGTTTTTCTCACTGTCCCCAGGGTCATCCCCTAGTGATAGATGCACTGTCACAGAGCTGGAGGTGAGAGCTGATGTATGCCTTCCCCCCCAGCATCACTTATACGAAGAGTTCTAAAAAAAACACAAGAAAAGAAAGAGCCAGAGTCATCCTAATAGCGCAATTCTGGCCGCAAAGGGTCTGGTTCTCTTGCCTGAGAGACTTGTCAGTGATGGATCCATGGGTACTTACGGATCAGCCAGACCTACTACTTCAAGGGCCAGTACAACATCCTCAGGTAGAGCGGCTGCATTTGACGGCCTGGCTCTTGAAAGGTTAATCCTCAAGGTGAAGAGACTGTCAGATGCAGTCATCACTACATTACAGAAGAGTAGAAAGCCCATAACCTGCAAGATCTATTTCAGGATTTGGCACGCCTTTTTTAACTTTGCCAGACAGAGTACAATAGATTTTGACAAACCTAATCTGGCGCAGAGTCTAGATTTTCTGCAAAAGGGAACGAAAAAAGGACTCAAAACAGCAACGCTTAAAGTGCAGGTCTCAGTGCTAGGAGCGCTTTACAATCATCCGTTAGCCAGGCATTCATGGATTGTAATATTCTTTACTGCCATGTCTAAACTTTGTCCTAAGATCCCGAGAAGAGTTCCTCCTTGGGATTTAAATACAGTTCTAAATGCCTTAAAGGGAATCTGTCAGCACCTATGGAGGGGGAGTGGTGATGTCTTGGTGCCGCACTTTGGCCCGCCTCACCACTACCTCCTCCCAGCTTGTATTGCATATTCATGGCGCTCGTCCCCCGGCCTCCTGGCGATGTCTTCCGTAGCTTCCCGTGGCGTGATTCGCGCTTGCGCCGTAGTGTGTCGGAGCCTATGCCCTCAATGGCTTCGCTCAAAGCCGCTCCGACGCACTACGGCGCATGCCACCACGGGAGCGCACGCACTACACTGAAGAAGGAAGCTACAGATGACATCGCCAGGAGGCCGGGGGACGGGCGCCATGAATATGCAATACAAGCTGGGAGGAGGTAGTGGTGAGGCAGGCCAAAGTGCGGCACCAAGACATCACCACTCCCCCTCCATGGGTGCTGACAGAGCCCCTTTAATGAAAGCTCCATTAGAACCTATTGTTATCATTACCGGTGAGTAACTACTGTTTTTTTACACTACGACTCCTTCCATCCTTCGGACTACTACCCATGGCAAAGCCGCTCTGTGCCTGAACTCACATCGGGCTTTAGATGAGGGAGATCTTGCTCTATTTTCTCCACCGTATTCAGACCACCACACAGGCAGCGGGCAAAGAGTTGTAAAAATCAAACTTCAGGCGGTGTCTTACTCAAAGCACGGCCGTAAAGGTGAGCAACAGCGAATCCTAGCTACTTTATAACACAATCTGCTGCAGCATCACGCTATGTGCGCCGGGCGCTGTTTATCCTTCCAATATCAGAGGGACGAACAGAGATCTCAACGTCATCTATATATACCCAGGACTGTATCTGTAACAAGAGGACATCCTCAACAGCTAGAGGAATGAAGGTTTCTACAACAGCACAGAAGGGGTTGTTTACTGCTAGAGACTATGGAGCTCTCTATAGAGCCTTTACTGTAAGAGCAGTAAGACAATGGAGCTCTCTATAGATTATTTACTGTAAGGGTGGGTTCAGACCAGCAGATAAATTCCGCGGAATTCCGTCGCCTGTACGCGCTCACGGCCCCGCGCCTTTCCGCCCGTGCCATAGACACTATTCTATGCACGGGTGGATTCAGCATTCTGCCGAAAGAATTGACAAGTCAATTCTTTTTTGCGGATAGCGGAATAAGCCGGCCCATAGAATGGTGTCTATGGAGCCGGCGGAAAGGCCGTGAGCGCGTACAGGCGACGGAATTTCGCGGAATTTATCCGCGAGAATTTCGTAGTCTGAACCCACCCTTAGATCAGAGAGACTATGGAACTCTCTATATTCTTTACTGTAAGAGCAGTGAGACTATGGAGCTCTCTATAGATTCTTTATTGTAAGAGCAGTGAGACTATGGAGCTCTCTATAGATTCTTTATTGTAAGAGCAGTGAGACTATGGAGCTCTCTATAGAGTCCTTATTGTAAGAGCAGTGAGACTATGGAGCTCTCTATAGATTCTTTATTGTAAGAGCAGTGAGACTATGGAGCTCTCTATAGATTCTTTATTGTAAAAGCAGTGAGACTATGGAGCTCTCTATAGAGTCATTATTGTAAGAGCAGTGAGACTATGGAGCTCTCTATAGATTCTTCATTGTAAGAGCAGTGAGATGATGGAGCTCTCTATAGAGTCCTTATTGTAAAAGCAATGAGACTATGAAGCTCTCTATAGATTCTTTATTGTAAGAGCAGTGAGATTATGGAGATCTCTATAGATCTTTTACAGAACTCTATAGACTGTTTTCTGTAAGAGCAGTGAGACTATAGAATGTTTTATAGATCCTTTATTGTAAGAGCAGTGACACTGGAGCTCTCTGTCAGATGAAGTCGTTGTGAACTGAATAAGGGGGTATTATAGTGGTCACTCATACATTGTTAGGCCGTGTGTAGAGCATTACTAACCATCAATAAGGAAAGAAACGGACAGAAAGGACAAGCTGCGGATATATACAGCAACTTATCACCCCAACACCATGCTGTCATGGTGTCTCTGAGCCCTGTTCACACCACACTGCTATTGTGACCTTATTGTACCCAGTTTACTGCAGATTTACTTCAGTGGGGAGAAGCATTAACCCTTTAAGGACGGGGCCCATTTTCGTTTTTACGTTTTCGGTTTTTCCTCCTTGTGTTTAAAAGGCCATAGCACTTGCATTTTTCCACCTAGAAACCCACATGAGCCCTTATTTTTTGCGTCACTAATTGTACTTTGCAATTACAGGCTGAACTTTTGCATAAAGTACACTGCGAAACCAGTAAAAATTCAAAGTGTGGTGAAATTGAAAAAAAAAAAACGCATTTCTTTTATTTGAGGGGTATGTGTTTTTACGTCATTCGCCCTGGGGTAAAACTGACTTGTTATGCATGTTCCTCAAGTCGTTACGATTAAAACGATATCTAACATGTATAACTTATATTTTATCTGATGGCCTGTAAAAAATTCAAACCGTTGTTAACAAATATACGTTCCTTAAAATCGCTCCATTCCCAGGCTTATAGCGCTTTTATCCTTTGGTCTATGGGGCTGTGTGAGGTGTCATTTTTGCGCCATGATGTGTTCTTTCTATCGATACCTTGATTGCGCATATACGACTTTTTGATCGCTTTTTATTACATTTTTTCTGGATTTGATGCGACCAAAAATGTGCAATTTTGCACTTTGGGATTTTTTTGCGCTTACACCGTTTACCGTACGAGATAAGGAATGTGATTAATTAATAGTTCGGGCGATTACGCACACGGCGATAGCAAACATGTTTATTTATTTGTTTACTTTTATTTAAAACCTGGGAAAAGAGGGGTGATTCAGACTTTTATTAGGGAAGGGGGCTTTTTACTATTAACAACACCTTTTTTTTTACTTTTACACATATACTAGAAGCCCCCCTGGGGGACTTCTAGTATATACACTTGGATCTCTCATTGAGATCTCTGCAGCATAGATATGTTGCAGAGATCCATGAGATCGGCACTCGTTTGCTTTCGGCTGCTGCAGCCGAAAACGAACGAGTGCCGAGCCGAGGACGGCGCCATCTTGGACGCGTCCCTGGCCGGCATCAGTAACGGAGATCGCTCGTCCCAGAGGAGCGATCTCCCCCACTAGACACCAGGGAAACGTTGCCTCCGGTCATCGGAGGCAGCTGTCAACTTTGACAGCTGCCTCCGATTAGCTAATTAGCGGTCCCGGGCTACTCGCAGCACCCGGGATCGCGGCACTTCAAAGCGCAAGTGAGGACATATGACGTACGGGTACGTCATATGTCCTTAAGAGGTTAAAGGGCAACTCCGGGCAAAAAGTATTTTTCAATATGTTATTACATAAGAAAAGTTATACAAATCCCTAATATACACTAATTATGGGAAATGCACATATTGTGCTATTTTCCCTAAATTTAGTAGATCAGGCAGGCTCACTTCCTCTAAAAAAAGGTGATGTCACATCTCAAGTGTAGTGTCCAGCAGGGGACGCATGTATGCAGATGTATCAGTGCCTTCTCTCTCTGTGCTGGCTGACACCCCGCTGCGGAGACCCCTCCCCTCAACTAGCTCACCCCGCCGCCCAGTCCCAGCAGGGTCAGTGCTCCCCCAACTAGCTGAGCCCACCCAGCCGCCCCATCCTGTGCAGGAGCGCTCACCCGCCGCTCGTTCCCGGTGGGGTGAGCGCTCCTGATCCTCCTCTTCTAGCTGCCCGGTGCCTTGCAGGAGCGCTCACCCGCCGCTTGTTCCTGGCAGGGTGATCGCTCCTGATTCTTCCTATCTAGCTGCCCGCTGCCTTGCAGGAGGATACAGGTACCTGGCACATATGAGGAGACATGGAGGGGCAGGAGGATACAGGTACCTGGCACACATGAGGAGACATGGAGGGGTAGGAGGATACAGGTACCTGGCACACATGAGGAGACATGGAGGGGTGGTGACACTGGGGGGTGTAGGGAGACACAGGGAGGGGGAGGGGAAGCTATGGAGATGATACTAGCACAGAGTAGTGAAGGATCAGGAGCTGCTATAGGAGGCTGCAGTTACCTGGCACATATGGGGGAGACACGCAGAGGTAGTGATGGTTATGTAGCACATATGGGGGAGCCCTGGGTGGAGGTACTTGGCACATAATATGGGGGATATACCTATCACATGGGGGATCTCTGGGGCATGGTAGCTGTCGGGCACATATGGGGGATCTGCCCTGGAGGAGGGGGGGTACCTGACACATACGGGGGACCTGTCCTGGGAAATGGGGGTACCTGGCACATACGGGGGATCTGCCCTGCAGGAGGGGGGGTACCTGGCACATACGGGGGATCTGCCCTCGGAAATGGGGGTACCTGGCACATATGGGGGATCTGCCCTGGGTCCAGGGTCGTCTAAGGGTTAAGGAACATCACATGACCATACGCCGCACCCAGAAGTCATTGTGCTGTATTTTGTTTTTATCACTTTATAGAAATTTTTAGATCAAGGTTGAAATAAGAAAACTATTATAAATGCCGGTCCTGTCCTGTGCCATTGTGTTCAGCAGGTCATAACTAATAATCAGTCACTGAGAGGGGCTAAATCCTATGATAGCCATACAGGTCCCTACAGATCATAGGAAATAGCTGCCTCCTACTGATCTGTCTATTTCCCATCACTGGGGAGAATCTGGTCCTTCTGGAGGAGAGATTTTGGTCAATTCTCTGTGAACTGCCTAAATACTATCATAGTTCAGGACCTGACCACTAGGGGGCCAAAAGGTCCTTACCAGTGAGGGGAAATAGCCAGCTCAGCTAGAAGAGGCAATTTACTATCACTCATAAGGACCAGGTCCTTATGGAGAAGGGTATTTAGTCACAACCATTCCTTATGGTGTCTTTTGGTCTCGCATTTGCCAGAGGACCTAGTACTGGAGCGGGAGCCCTATAAAGTAACCATATAGAAATGCAAATTAATTAAAAAAAAAAAAGTTTAATCTCACCAAACAGATGTAGAACCCTTGCAGAATCCCCAGGTACCGGGCTGGAGGTTCTGGAGGATCTGTGCTCATGGGGTCCATGATCTCCTCTTTCTGCAGAGTCAGACATCTCTGGCAGAAGAAGCGGCTAGCAGACTGGCTGGTGGGAGTCTCTGTGCCCTCAGGATGCCGGAAGGCTGTAGGACACTGCTGGCAGGTCTCCTCAGGCTCTTAAAACTCCTGGGTGAAAGGGTAATGCAGTGTCCCAGAACAGGCTGTCCTTTTCTCACTGTAAGTCTACTTTTATTATTGTGGTCCTACCTGTCCTGGTAACTCTAAAGCGATCAACGATTTCTCGTTCAGTCGTTAATCATTAACTGCATTTCAACCGAACGATTATCGTTTAGATTCGAACGATTTAACGATAATCTGAACGATCATCGCCCGGTGGAATAGGGCCCTTAGGCTCCCTTCACACAGAGCAAAACTGGCGGAATTCCGAATCCTGACAGCCTCCCTGTCATAATGGGAGTCTATGGGAGGCTTCCACGCCTCCTCTCTCCACGATGAAGAATGAACACGGAGGCTAAAGGCTATGAGTTCAGATCAGTTTTAACATAAAACCCTACATAATGCATAAGATGTGCTGTGACATACATGGTGTTATTTTCCTCTGGTCCTTCCCCCTTCCAGCAGATGACACAATACACTGCATATCATCAGTAAACAGATGTCCGACACAGTTATAAGCAATAAGTTACACATATTACATCTCATGTCACTGTATATGAAGACACCGGAGAGAAGCCAATGGTACGGGAGAATAAATCCCTGAACCCACCAGGAGGGGGCAGGATTTCTTGTGTCATCCCCACATGGATTCATATTTACCCCCATATTCTGTGATATGTTATGTGTGATCATCATCCAGTCCTCTTCACCTGCAGAGACATACGGTCGGGTATCACAGGGGACGGGTGTCATCACGGGTTTGTAGTGTCAGTTCCACCCTCACATTATCACTTTCCTGGTCACTATTGCTCAGAGCTGAAGGCTGTCAGTCTGGTAAAGGGATCAATCATGTGGGATTATAACATAATATAATAAAGCAGAGGACTGTCACATTGTAGTGGGGGCTGTATGTGATTATAGCCTGTAATGTAATATCTTATAATGTCCCAACCTGAGTAGTGTTACTGCAGGTCAGAGCTCTGCAATCTGTAGGAGAACTAATACCCCCAGCATGCCCTGGGAGTTGTAGTGTCCTCAGAGAGGTGCGGGGTGTTAGGGGACAATGCGGGGGGTGACAGCCGCAGCATGAAGACCATCAGGCTGAGAAGACGGCACCGAGCCCACACCACATGCTGCACACAGAGAAAGGAGATGAAGTGTGAGAGAGAATTCCCCCCGGAGCTGCCCCCACCCAATCCCCCCATATCCTTATGTGCCCCCCATTCTACTCTGCCCCCAATAACTGTCCTATGGCCCCTTATACCTCTTTAATCCCCCCCATATTCTATAGCCCCTCATGTCACCCTACTATATCCTTATGTCTTCTTAGCTCTCACATCTCCCCTATCCCAACAATGTCTACACCCATCCTCCTCCTCACATCCTTATAACCTCCATCATCTCTCTCACAGCCACTGTAACCCCCATCCAGTGGCATAGCATAGATTGGCAGCACTTGGGGAAAGGCAAAGGATTGTGCCCCTGCGATGCCCTGGCCCCTGGGGGCCACTTCCGCAGTGCTGGGGTTATGAGCGGGCAATGACCGGGGCAGCTGCAGGGTGTATACTTGTCACGGTATAGGCCTGAGGGCGGCACAGCTGTAGGGCCGGTCTGTGGAATCTGCGGGTGATGATGGGCATGTGATTCCTCGCTGCACCTAGTCAGGGCACCAGTTAGTGGACACCAATGCCAGGGTTCAGTAACAGCGGTTTTATTATAGATGAGGTAACTAGTAGCAACAGTTCTGTCCGGATGCAACCGGGTATATAGCAGGCTTTGACAAATAAAGCAGGAGTGGTGCTGCTTAGGCTGTGAGAATACGTACTGGATGATGGGAGTAGGAGTATGAGAGAAATAGCGTTGCTGGGTAGTTTACTGGAGAAGAATACTTGCTGTGAATCCTTGCAGCGATGAGGAGAGATAACGGAATGACACCCAGATGAGAGAGAAGACTCCGGACACTTGAGCAGGCAGGTACAGCCGAAGACTTGAACACAGCAGAGCACTTAATCCAGACTTCTAGTGGTGAAGTGGGAGCTGCAAAGAAGAAGTCCAACTCCTCTGAGGTAGGAGAGGGACGACACACACCCTCCTTGCTTGGAAGCAGGGGGAAGACTAACTTGTCAGGAGGAAGTGGGAGGTCACATGGTTGCTCCTGGCCAGAGCTAGTCGGCCATTGGAGGAACCATGGTTACAGGGCACTGACACGGTCACGTGATCAACAGCCTTGCATACCACTGTACAATGTAATACTACACAGGAATACATGAGAATACACATGAGAATGCACACCACCAGAGAATACTAGGGGAAAACCATCAGCAGTTGCAGTGCAAACACTCACCAGAACAGGCATTGACACAGCAATAGAAATGGCCATAATAGGAGTAGTAGTCCTTGCGTGTTCTGGGACACTGCATACCTCCCTAGCAAGTTTGAGCCGACCTCGGCGAATCTAGAAGGCAGCAGACATGAATAGACTGGACAATCAAACAACAGGAATGAATGACGAGAGTGAGTGTGATGAGGTGTGTGTTTCCCACGCCCAAGGCACAGGTGAGAAGAGAGAGAGAATGAGAAACCCTAGTGGCAGGACTTCACCTAGGGGTGCCTAACGTACTCTGGCGACCAGGTAGCTAGTGCGTGAATCATCTGATGTGTAAGCCAGGACAACTTAACTGCTAGCGGGTAACCCTCCATATTCCAGCCAGTTAGACCGTAGGTTTTCTGTTAAATGTGTTACCCTACTGGAGGAGAACGTGAAGACCTGTGTACTACCTTGGCGTGTCTGAATAGTGTCTTGGATACCTGGAAGAGAAAAGAACAAAATAATAAAAGCAAACATACATGGGGGCCCCTTACATACCGGTCAATCATACAACACAATTATCCAATAGGCCAAACACACGAAAAGATATTCAAGGTGCAATATGTATGAACCAGTGTGAATGTTAGGTATGACTATGTGTGATAACTACTGTGTTGGGACAAGACAGAGGCGAACAAATACTGGAAACAAAAGGAAGGGAAACACAAAAGACAACAAATACTGCTGTTCCAGGGCGCCCAGCCGAGCAGTGTTGAGATGCGCCAACGGGTTGTTATCCATATAGATGGTAACAGGGGTGGCAGCCAGGTAGTCCTTGAACTTTTCGGTGACGGCCCACACTAGGGCTAGTAACTCCAACTTGAAGGTGCTATAATTGTTGTCGTTCTTTTCAGCGCCCCGAAGACTCCGGCTGGCATAAGCTACAACTCTCTCTTGGCCATCTTGAACCAGGGACAGCACAGCTCCAAGGCCTTGGAAGCTGGCGTCCGTGTAGAGCCGGAAAGGAAGGTTATAGTCCGGGTAGGCCAGGATAGGAGGCGTGGTCAACAGGCGTTTCAGGGTTTGAAAGGCAACCTCCTGCCGTTCGGACCACTCGACGGGGAGTCGTCGGTTGTAGCTTTCTCGAGGGCAAACCCGGAGTAACTCATTGAGGGGCTCGGCCACTTGGGCAAAGTGGGGAATGAAGCGGCGGTAATAGCCGGCAAATCCCAGAAAGCTTCTCACCTCCTTGACGGTCTTAGAGGTATCCCAGTGTTCCACAGCCGAGATCTTCTCTGGATCGGGTCGTATCCCCTCAGCACTCACAACATGCCCCAGATAGTTCACTTGGGGTTTGAGAAGGTGGCACTTGGAAGGCTTGATTTTCAGGCCGTGATCGATTAGGACCTGGAACACTTCAGCCAGATGATGGACGTGATCTTCGTAGGTACGTGAATAGACAATCACATCATCTAGGTATAGCAGGACACTCTGAAAGTTAAGATGGCCGAGACACCTTTCCATCAACCGCTGGAAGATAGCGGGGGCGTTGCACAGACCGAAGGGCATGCTGGTGAATTCAAGGAGCCCCATGGGGGTGGTGAAGGCCGTCTTCTCACGGTCTTCGGGTGCCATGGGCACCTGCCAGTACCCACTGGTGAGGTCCAAGGTGGAGAAGTAGGCGGCTGACCCCAAAGCAGCAATAGACTCTTCGATCCGGGGCAAAGGATAGGCATCCTTGTGGGTGATTGTGTTTATCTTCCTATAATCCACGCAGAACCGGATGTTACCGTCTTTCTTTTTCACGAGGACAATAGGGGCAGCCCACGGACTCTGACTTTCTTGGATAACGTTAGAGTCTTTCATCTCCTTGAGCAGTTTCTTGACCTGCTGTTAGCTGGCAGGAGGGATTGGCCGATGCTTCTCTTTGATAGGCAAATGGTCCCCAGTGTTGATCCGATGCTGGACCAGATTGGTCTTCCCGAAATCGAGGGAGTGTTTGCTGAAGGCCTCGTGATACCTTTTGGCCACCTTGCGGATGCCGTGGAGGCATTCAAGTGGGGTATTGGCATCGCCAATATGGAGTTCGTCCCACCAAGTGGCGGGAGCACTGTTTGAGTCCCTTTGAGTGCCACGGATGGATCTCTGATAGGCGATGGTTTCCTCACAGACGATGTCCTCAGGATCGAGTTGGTATAGCATGGCCACGGTGGTGAACTTGGGTAGGTCAGCTGGGGAGTCTCCAAGGTTCACCAGACGGACAGGGACCTGACCATTGGAGACGGTCACCAAGCTTCTAGCGGCCCTGACAAGAGGTTGTCCCTCAATTTCAAAAGCATCCAGAAGGGCCACATAGTCAGAATTGTTGAGGCCCGGACGGACCCTGCACCAGATGAGGAACTCACTGTTAGCTGGGATGGTGATCGGACGAGCATCTCTAGTGCGGACACGGCAGATTTCCCCTCGAGGGTTGGCAAACTTCCGCTGAGCGGTGAGCACTTTAGTGGTCTTCTGGACGGCTTGCCTGTACTGAGGGGAAGCACGAGACATAGAAGCATTCAAGGCATCCAACACTTCAGTGAATACATGACGGATAATATTCATGCCTAATACCACGGTCCCACTATCTCCCTGAGCCTCAGTAACAATAATACCCTGACGTGCTAGCTCTCGATTACCTATACAGACAGTGGGTTCCCAGTAACCTAGTTGCACAATAGGACGACCATTACTAGCAATAAGTTGCAGACGGTATCTCTCAACTGGCCCTTAGGCCCTCAGGTCCCAATGTTCTTCAAACACATGTCTGGGAATAGTGGTAACCTGGGAACCTGTATCTATCAAAGCTTCCAGGGGGACTCCGTCCACCCAGAGAGTCACATGCGGGCATTGCGAGAGGAACCTTGAGAACCACTGTGCTTCCTGCGGGCCTGGAGCTTGACCTCCTGGGTGTTGGCCCTCGGACCCAGGGGTAGCCCGTTTAACTGGTAGCACTGGGAGCGGTAGTGTCCATGTCGCCTACAATGTTTGCAATAAGGGCGCTCAGGGGATCTAGGTCTTGGTGGAGGAGGCCGATCGGGGCCCGAGTACTCTGAGCACGAGTCCTGTGGTGGAGGTGTAGGATAGGCCCCGTGTAGCCCCCTTAGGGCTTGACAGAGAGAGTCAACCACTTGAGTAAGGAGGTCGGGAGACACTGAGGAGTTAGCCGGGATAGACTGTTGTGTGGCCTGTATAGCGGAAACAGGTGGGGCCACAACTGACACAGGAGGTGAGGGGGTAGGTCCCACGGGCTCAGGAGGACTTGGACCCGTGGTGCAACCAGCACAGGGGGAGTCAATGCCAACCACCCGTAGAGCCAGAGTCTTGAAGTCCAGGAAAGGCATGGTAGGGTTTTGGGCAGCTAGCATACGCAGTTGGCTCTGGATGAGTCTGGAGTCCACCCCCTCTATGAAGCGGTTAGTGATTATGCTCTCCACAGCCGCGGGATCTATGGTGTCCACTCAAAGCCCTGTAGGCATATTGTAGGGCTAGTGCATAGTCTCTGAGTCTCACCTGGCCTCTGTCGTTGGTCGTAAAATTTAAGACGGACCTCCGTAGGGGACTGTACATGAAACTCCTTAATCAGCCGGGCCAGGATCTGTTGTACATCAGCCTTCTCTGTAGCGGGCCATGACCACACCTAATCTGCAGCGGGTCCTTCCAGTTGTCCTAGCAGCAACTGCACCTGCTGAGGGGGTGAGAGTGAGACTAGTTCAAGGGTGCGGGAGATTTTTTCTTTAAATGCAGCCAGCATGTGGGGTTCCCCTTTATAGCTGGGGAGATTGGCGGGCCCAATGAAGAATGGAACCGCTGCGGTAGCCATAGCAACGGGAGCCGCAGGCGCAGCCCGGGCCATGGGCGGACTGCCGGATCCGTCGGAGTCGCTGTGGTGGCCGGTGGACATGCTGAGGAGTTCTGGAGTACTGTGTCGGGGAGAGAGCAGAGATGGCGAGAGGCCGCACAATCAGCAGACACAGACAGACAGGGTGTCCCGGACCGGAGGTGGACAGGCTGGAAGTCAGATCCGGGGCTTCCGGCTGTCCGGCCACAATTTTCTTCCCCCCTGCAACAGAGGCTCGGAAGACGCAGGGCCGGGGGCGGGGCTTGAACGAAGCGCGCGCGCGGAGGCCGTACGTCACCAGCTGGCTTAACCCCTTAGTAGGGCGCAGCGTGGCAATGGCAGAGTCTCTTGAGGGGATAACAGTACAGTTCTGGGGCACTGACAGTTGGCACAACACAGTCTGTATCCTGTTCGTGACGCCAAAAAATGAGATGCCCTGGCCCCTGGGGGCCACTTCCGCAGTGCTGGGGTTATGAGCGGGCAATGACCGGGGCAGCTGCAGGATGTATACTTGTCACGGTATAGGCCTGAGGGCGGCACAGCTGTAGGGCCGGTCTGTGGAATCTGCGGGTGATGATGGGCATGCGATTCCTCGCTGCACTTAGTCAGGGCACCAGTTAGTGGACACCAATGCCAGGGTTCAGTAACAGCGGTTTTATTATAGATGAGGTAACTAGTAGTAACAGTTCTGTCCGGATGCAACCGGGTATATAGCAGGCTTTGACAAATAAAGCAGGAGTGGTGCTGCATAGGCTGTGAGAATACGTGCTGGATGATGGGAGTAGGAGTATGGGATAAATAGCGTTGCTGGGTAGTTTACTGGAGAAGAATACTTGCTGTGAATCCTTGCAGCGATGGGAAAAGATAACGGAATGACACCCAGATGAGAGAGAAGACTCCGGACAATTGAGCAGGCAGGTACAGCCGAAGACTTGAACACAGCAGAGCACCTGATCCACACTTCTAGTGGTGAAGTGGGAGCTGCAAAGAAGAAGTCCAACTCCTCTGAGGTAGGAGAGAGACGACACACACCCTCCTTGCTTGGAAGCAGGGGGAAGACTAACTTGTCAGGAGGAAGTGGGAGGTCACATGGTTGCTCCTGGCCAGAGCTAGTCGGCCATTGGAGGAACCATGGTTACAGGGCACTGGCACGGTCACGTGATCAACAGCCTTGCATACCACTGTACAATGTAATACTACACAGAAATACATGAGAATACACATGAGAATGCACACCACCAGAGAATACTAGGGGAAAACCATCAGCAGTTGCAGTGCAAACACTCACCAGAACAGGCATTGACAGAGCAATAGAAATGGCCATAATAGGAGTAGTAGTCCTTGCGTGTTCTGGGACACTGCACCCCTCACACACAAACCCCAACCAAATATATAAGAGAGTTGCATCCACTGTATACATCATTGCCATATATACCCTCATTGCACACAGGATTCTCTGAAGGTTTCTGCTGATGACAAAAACCTCCATGCTGTTACTGAATAATAACTGCAACACACAGACTAATATCCCTCATACCACCGCTACTATATACGAGGGAAAATACTCCCCCCCCCCCCCCATACATACAGTGCCCATGTAGTGACAATCCCCGCTCCACACAGACTAATATCCCTCATACCACCGCTACTGTATACCAGGGTAAATACTCCCCCCCCATACATACATACATACAGTGCCCATGTAGTGACAATCCCCGCTCCACACAGACTAATATCCCTCATACCACCGCTATTGTATACAAGGGGAAAATACTCCCCCCCCATACAGTGCCCATGTAGTGACAGTCCCCGCTCCACACAGACTAATATCCCTCATACCACCGCTACTGTATACCAGGGGAAATACTCCCCCCCCATACATACAGTGCCCATGTAGTGACAATCCCCGCTCCACACAGACTAATATCCCTCATACCACCGCTACTGTATACGAGGGTAAATACCCCCCCCCCCCATACATACAGTGCCCATGTAGTGACAATCCCCGTTCCACACAGACTACTATCCCTCATACCACCGCTACTGTATACCAGGGGAAATACTCCCCCCCCATACATACATACAGTGCCCATGTAGTGACAATCCCCGCTCCACACAGACTAATATCCCTCAAACCACCGCTACTGTATACCAGGGGAAATACCCCCCCCCCATACATACATACAGTGCCCATGTAGTGACAATCCCAGCTCCTCACAGACTAATATCCCTCATACCACCGCTACTGTATACGGGGGAAATACTCCCCCCCCCCATACATACAGTGCCCATGTAGTGACAATCCCCGTTCCACACAGACTAATATCCCTCATACCACCGCTACTGTATACGAGGGGAAATACCCCCCCCCCCCATACATACAGTGCCCATGTAGTGACAATCCCCGCTCCACACAGACTAATATCCCTCATACCACCGCTACTGTATACGAGGGAAAATACCCCCCCCCCATACATACATACAGTGCCCATGTAGTGACAATCCCCGCTCCACACAGACTAATATCCCTCATACCACCGCTACTGTATACGAGGGAAAATACTCCCCCCCCCCATACATACATACAGTGCCCATGTAGTGACAATCCCCGCTCCACACAGACTAATATCCCTCATACCACCACTACTGTATACGGGGGAAATACCCCCCCCCCCATACATACAGTGCCCATGTAGTGACAATCCCAGCTCCACACAGACTAATATCCCTCATACCGCCACTGCTGTATACCAGGGGAAATACTCCCCCCCCCCCCCCCCCCATACATACATACATACAGTGCCCATGTAGTGACAATCCCCGCTCCACACAGACTAATATCCCTCATACCACCGCTACTGTATACGGGGGAGATACCCCCCCCCCATACATACAGTGCCCATGTAGTGACAATCCCCGCTCCACACAGACTAATATCCCTCATACCACCGCTACTGTATACGAGGGAAAATACTCCCCCCCCCCATACATACATACAGTGCCCATGTAGTGACAATCCCCGCTCCACACAGACTAATATCCCTCATACCACCGCTACTGTATACGAGGGAAAATACTCCCCCCCCCCATACATACATACAGTGCCCATGTAGTGACAATCCCCGCTCCACACAGACTAATATCCCTCATACCACCACTACTGTATACGGGGGAAATACCCCCCCCCCCCCCCCCATACATACAGTGCCCATGTAGTGACAATCCCAGCTCCACACAGACTAATATCCCTCATACCGCCACTGCTGTATACCAGGGGAAATACTCCCCCCCCCATACATACAGTGCCCATGTAGTGACAATCCCCGCTCCACACAGACTAATATCCCTCATACCACCGCTACTGTATACGGGGGAGATACCCCCCCCCCCATACATACAGTGCCCATGTAGTGACAATCCCCGCTCCACACAGACTAATATCCCTCATACCACCGCTACTGTATACGGGGGAGATACCCCCCCCCATACATACAGTGCCCATGTAGTGACAATCCCCGCTCCACACAGACTAATATCCCTCATACCACCGCTACTGTATACGGGGGAAATACCCCCCCCCCCATACATACATACAGTGCCCATGTAGTGACAATCCCCGCTCCACACAGACTAATATCCCTCATACCACCGCTACTGTATACGGGGGAAATACCCCCCCCCCCCATACATACATACAGTGCCCATGTAGTGACAATCCCAGCTCCTCACAGGTTAATATCCCTCATACCACTACTACTGTATACGAGGGGAAATACCCCCCCCCCCATACATACATACATACAGGGCCCATGTAGTGACAATCCCCGCTCCACACAGACTAATATCCCTCATACCACCGCTACTGTATACGGGGGAAATACTCCCCCCCCCCATACCTACATACAGTGCCCATGTAGTGACAATCCCCGCTCCACACAGACTAATATCCCTCATACCACCGCTACTGTATACGGGGGAAATACCCCCCCCCCCCCATACATACAGTGCCCATGTAGCAGGCCCGGATTGGTAATCTGGCAAAGCGGGCAAATGCCGCTGGGCTGCCAGGATTACCAGTCCGGGGGCCGCCGGTCCTGCCCCCCATGTGCACCGGCCCTCAGCAAAGGCTGCAAGAATAGCGCAGCCGGCCGCTGCGCTATTCATTCAGCCTCTGCAGAGGGCCGGTGCCCTGGCCCTTTAACTGTGAGCGTTCAAGATGAACGCTCACAGTCTGCAGTGGCCGGGCTCTGACTGACAGAGCCAGGGAGCCATAATTGGCCCCCGGCCCTGCCAGTCACTCCTGTGGCATGTGCCCCCCCCGGGCCGGTTTTCGCGGCTGAAAGTTGTCAGGGCCGGCCCGGGGTCGCAGACGTGCCGCGCGCAGGCACATCTGCAGGCACCTCTGCCAGGCCCCCAGTGGTGACGTCACTTCCCTGACGCGCCGCTGAGGGCCTGTGAGGAGAGACGCCGCCGCCGCGCTGCAGCATAGAGAAGAAGCTGCAGACTGAAGATCCGGGACCAGGAGGAAGAAGCTGCTGGGAGCGAGGTGAGGTGAGAATGTTCTTCTTCTTTTTTTTTTTTTTTTAACCCCTTCACATGTGGCCATATGGGGGGGTCTCCACAGGGGGGCTATTCTATATGGGGGGATGGCTGTCTGGGGCTTTACAGAGGCTATTCTCTATGAGGGGATGCAGGGGGGCTATTATTTATGCGGTGATACAGGGGGGGGGGGGGTGGCTGGCTGTCTGGGGCTTTACAGGGGGGCTATTCTATATGGGGGTTGCAGGGGGGCTATTCTATATGGGAGGATGCAGGGGGGCTATTCTATATGGGGGATGCAGGGGGGCTATTCTATATGGGGGGATGCAGGGGGGCTATTCTATATGGGGGGATGCAGGGGGGCTATTCTATATGGGGGGGTCTCCACAGGGGGGCTATTCTATATGGGGGGATGGCTGTCTGGGGCTTTACAGAGGCTATTCTCTATGAGGGGATGCAGGGGGGCTATTATTTATGCGGTGATACAGGGGGGGGGGGGTGGCTGGCTGTCTGGGGCTTTACAGGGGGGCTATTCTATATGGGGGTTGCAGGGGGGCTATTCTATATGGGGGTTGCAGGGGGGCTATTCTATATGGGGGGATGCAGGGGGGCTATTCTCTATGGGGGGATGCAGGGGGGCTATTCTCTATGAGGGGATGCAGGGGGGCTATTCTATATGGGGGGATGCAGGGGGGCTATTCTCTGAGGGGATGCAGGAGGGCTATTCTCTGAGGGGATGCAGGGGGGCTATTCTCTATGAGGGGATGCAGGGGGGCTATTCTCTATGGGGGGATGCAGGGGGATATTCTATATGGGGGGATGCAGTGGGGCTATTCTATATGAGGGGATGCAGGGGGCTATTCTCTATGAGGGGATGCAGGGGGGCTATTCTCTATGAGGGGATGCAGGGGGGCTATTCTCTATGAGGGGTGCATGGGGGGCTATTCTCTATTGGGGGATGCAGGGGGGATATTCTATATGGGGGGATGCAGTGGGGCTATTCTATATGGGGGGATGCAGGGGGGCTATTCTATATGGGGGGTGCAGGGGGGCTATTTTTTATGCTGTGATGCAGGGGGGGGTGGCTGTCTGTCTGGTGTTTTAAAGGGGGGCTATTCTATATGGGGGGTGCAGTGGGGCTATTCTCTATGAGGGGATGCAGGGGGGCTATTCTATATGGGGGATGCAGGGGGGCTATTCTCTATGAGGGGATGCAGGGGGGCTATACTATATGGGGGGATGCAGGGGGGCTATTCTCTATGAGGGGATGCAGGGGGGCTATTCTCTATGGGGGGATGCAGGGGGGCTATTCTATATGGGGGGATGTACAGCAGGGGGGCTATTCTATATGGGGGGGATGTACAGCAGGGGGGCTATTCTATATGGGGGATGCAGGGGGGCTATTCTATATGGGAGGGGGATGCAGGGGGGCTATTCTATATGGGGGATGCAGGGGGGCTATTCTATATGGGAGGGGGATGCAGGGGGGCTATTCTATATGGGAAAATGTACAGCAGGGGGGCTATTCTATATGGGGGATGTACAGCAGGGGGGGCTATTCTATATGGGGGATGCAGGGGGGCTATTCTATATTGGGGGATGCAGGGGGGCTATTCTATATGGGGGATGCAGGGGGGCTATTCTATATGGGGGGATGCAGGGGGGCTATTCTATATGGGGGTATGCAGGGGGGGCTATTCTATATGGGGGGATGCAGGGGGGCTATTCTATATTGGTGGATGCAGGGGGGCTATTCTATATGGGGGGATGCAGGGGGGCTATTATATATGGGGGATGCAGGGGGGGCTATTCTATATGGAGGGATGTATAGATGAGGATGTTGCTGGAGCATGA
Organism: Dendropsophus ebraccatus; assembly: GCF_027789765.1. Taxonomy (NCBI): domain Eukaryota; kingdom Metazoa; phylum Chordata; class Amphibia; order Anura; family Hylidae; genus Dendropsophus; species Dendropsophus ebraccatus. The sequence continues at coordinate 8,200,649 of NC_091458.1, read as the reverse complement.
AGCCTAAAATGTCTGTCTGGCAGATCCCGTGGAGAGGAGTCCTGGCCAGAGAAGCCTTCATGATGGCCGGAGCCAGATGGAGAAGAAAAGGAAAAGTGGACGTCTCTTCATGCAGAAAAGACGCCTACTGTGAGTCACATGATGTAACTGCACTACTATCACTTACAAAGTCTGCAGAACCTTTACACAGCTGGGATCTACCTCTATATCGGGGTGTCAAACTCAAGCCCTCCAGGTGTTGCAAAACTACAATTCCCAACATGCTTTAGCTGTCCAGGCATGCTGGGATTTGTAGTGTTCTAACAGCTGGAGGGCCGGAGTGTGACACCTGTGTTCTATGGTCACTGCTGTGGTAGAATATTGGTCTTTATATAGTGGCTATTATTTGATGACAGTATTGTGGTATTGTCCAGTCACACTATGGTGGGAGTAGTGGGCATGGTGTGATGGTATAGTGGTATTATCCAGTCACTGTATGGTGAGGGTAGGTATGGTATGGTATTTCTCGTCCTGTGCATTCTGGTATTATTGGTAATATTAGTGTTTTATATATGGATTGTATATATGGATATATATATATATGGATTTTATATATGGATATATATGTGGATTGTATTCAGTCACAGTGTAGTGGTATTAGTCATTATGTGGTGGTAATGGCCGTGCTCATGGTGTGGTGATATTATTTGTTACTTATATACTGGTAGTATTGGCAATATTGGTGGGTTTGCTTAGTAACAGTATGGCAGTAACGTGTACAGTGTGTTGATATTTGCTTACTGGTGTTATTAACTATGAGAGTATCATGCACAGAAAATTCTTACCTATGTTTCCAATATGTATCCTAAAACTTGTCCTGGGGCCCTACTGATAATGTAGAGATAGATAGATAGATAGATAGATAGATAGATAGATAGATAGATACCCAGTAGGAAATGGCTATCTAGCAGCTTATTATGTAGCTTTGATTACACAAGAGATCACAACCAGCAGACACATTTTAATAATTAAAACCTTACTACTTATACCACCATTATATGGAGTGCAGATATAGTCAGGATAAAAGAGATTTAAAAAATATAGTAACTTTTGTCCAAAAACAGCGCCACCCTGTCCTCAGACTGTGTATGGTTATTACAGCTTGGCTCCATTCACTTCAATGGAACTGAGCTGCAATACCTTACACAAACTGAAAAAGAGTGTGACGCTGTTTCTGGAAGAAAGTGGCCATGTTTTTCTCCTTTAAAGGGAATCTGTGAGGTCCATACCAGGTCTAGGGCTATAGATCTCAGCAGACAGATGTGAGGGAGATATCACTGAACTTTAGTCCAGTGTAAACTTTTATAATTGTCCTTTTCATTACTAACTAACGTTTCAGAACAGCAGCGGCAGCAGCAGCACCCTATATGTCCATCAGTCAGAGCAGGCGGGGGCAGAAGGTGCTGCTGTGGCTCCACCTCTGTGACACTTCAGCTGGTAATGAAAATAATGATTATAGAAGTTTACACTGGACTAAAGATCCAGTCCCTTATCTGTACGCTGGGATCTACAGCTGTGTACCTGGTATAGACCCCACAGGTTCCCTTTAACGGCTAAATAAAGCAGAATTTGCTACATCGCATATTTTACACGGCTATCCATGATATGGTATGTGGGCTGCTGGGGTTTGATTGCCAGGGCTGATTTTAAGTCCCAGTCCGGCCCTGCCATGTAGTGACAATCCCAGCTCCTCACAGACTAATATCCCTCATACCACCGCTACTGTATACAGGGGAAAATATTCCCCCCCCCCATACATACATACAGTGCCCATGTAGTGACAATCCCCGCTCCACACAGACTAATATCCCTCATACCACCGCTACTGTATACGGGGGAAATACCCCCCCCCCCATACATACAGTGCCCATGTAGTGACAATCCCAGCTCCACACAGACTAATATCCCTCATACCACCACTACTGTATACAAGGGGAAATATCCCCCCCCCCATACATACTCCCCCCCTATTGCACACAGGGCACTGAGGAGGAGGGTACGCCTCTTACCTTCGTCCTCAGTGCCTTCCTGTGCTGTTAGCAATGTAATGCTGGAGTACCCCTTTAAGGCAGTGCTGAACAAGCATATTTTACTGCAGATTTCATGCGGATTCTTCCTGAAATGTGCAGCAGATTTTCTACCTATTGATTTAAATGCCTGAGAGTTCTGCACTCAACCCATAGGAGGAGATTTATCACACTGGTGTGCAAGGGCACAATTCAACTACAAAGTATACACTTGTGAAGAAGACATCATAGGGGTGCAAAATAGGTAGGAACAACGGGATCCCCCAACAAGCTGTATATCACTCCATAGCATGTTATGTAACAGCTGATCAAATATACCTGGGGCAATCAGCTGCCTTTTAGTATAACTACCTGAACACACCAGAATCTATTCTTTGTATGCCATACCATTTTTTAGACATTACATCTTCTTGGTACTATAACGCTATAGATCATACTGGTAATTTGGTTAGTATATTTTCACTGAGGATACGGAATCCTCAAAGATCTATATAGCAGCATATTAGTTTCCTTTTTGCAGTGCAGCGCCGACGAGTGTCTAACTCCACGGAGTGCACACTTTTTTGTTTTAGTAATAAATACAAGTGACTGACAGGGCCGGTTTTAGAAAAAGTGTAGCCCTGGGTCCCCCCAAATGAATGTGTATAGTATTTGTAAAACAGATTTGTAAACTATACCCCAACCAAATATCTTCATGTAGAGAGTAAAGGAGGCGCACAGAAGAACGTCATCGCACCTGGGATGGGAAGACCTCACACAGAATGTGTAAAGAAAATAATGGAGTTCTACCTGTCCACGTTACCTGGTGTCCTAGCTTCTCCCTGCTACCCACATCCACTTCTAGAACGTCTGAAGCTGTCTGTGCAGTGCCAGGCTGCCCAACCAATCACTGACGGTGGCACTGTCCCATCTCAGCCAGTGATTGGCTGAGCAGCCTGTCACTTCAGACATGCCAGGCTTTAGACATACCAGTAGTGGCTGGGGCTGTCCTCATAACGGCGAGAAGCTACAAGGACACCAATATTACCCCTATACAGTGACCAGCACACAATAAAATACCCACCTGAGACAGACAGCAGAAACAGCACACAAAGAGCTGGGAATTGGAATTAACACACGGTTTTTTGGTCACTTTGTTTTTCTTTTTTAACTGTATAATGGCAAGATCCGACATAAACATTTATTTTGTAATGTAAATAGTTGCAAGAGGGTGATAAGGATCCGGCACTCCAAGAGGTTTAAAATTCAAAAACTTTTATTAGAACATATCTAAAAAACAGCTGAGCAGCTCATGCTGTGTGGCCTGAAAGACTGACGCGTTTCGCGCATGCACGCTTAGTCATAGTCTAATGGTCAGTGTGTGACTAGAGATTTAAAAACAAGTAATGGCCAATGAGAATGTTTCCCCATGCACGTGTGTGCAGGTGGGGTAAATAGGTGCAATCAGTGATGTACTCGCTTGGACACTGTTGAGTTAGTTCAGTGGTCAGTTAGTATTACACAGTGTAATGAGTGTGTGAATTTACTGGACATGATGTTGTGATTTATAAATAAGCTATGATCATATAATACAGATAAAGGGAGGTGGAGTGTGATGACACATTGTCCACAAAGGAGCGTGTTTGGCGACCAGGTCGTGTTTTTTATAAAAGATAAAATGAATACAAAAATGTGTAACTCTATCGCATATGAAACGACCAAGCCGCACAATCTAAACTACGCTCTAAAGATGAATGTCATGAAGACAAATAAATAATTAAATTATAAAAATAATGCTTGTGTTTAGTTGGCATGTTTAAATGGCAGTTTTTTGGCGTGTCTCCATGATGGTTCTAAACATATGTTGAAAAATGCAACCCTCGACGGTGGGTAAAAGAAACGTATGGAAAGAAAATGTATATATTTATATATCCTGATGATTATGCCATGTCCACATATGAATAAAGGCTGAAAACAGGTGTGTGGCCTGATGGCGAAATCTAACTGTTTGAGGATATGGAATTATGTATACAAAAAATATATATATATCTAATGGATAATGATAAATGGATAAATAATAAATATTAAATATTAAATATTAAATATCAGTGTGTCCCACCCAGATGACATGTTAATGCATAATCTGATGGTGAAATCTAAAATGTATATATCAATAATAGATATATGCATGACCACAAACACATATATATGTGAAAGTGTGGGGGTGTATACACAATGATTAAGCCATGCTGCTCAATGATAAAGAATTATGAATGTTCTGAAAAACAAATGAATAATGATAATAAATAAATAACAATAATAAATGGGGAAACTGTAAGTAAATCATAACGAGTGATAATTTGCAATGTGTCCATGGTCAAGAGATAACATGTTAGTCAGTTCACATAGTGATACAGAAGATCATTCTTGTAATTGAGGCCAAGTGGGCTTCTTGTGTCCAACCTGAATATGTATTCAGCTTCCTTGTTGCGGAGTAGTTCTTGTCTGTTACCGCCTCTCTGGGGTATAGTGATATGTTTAATCCCGTAAAAGATGAAGCTTGAAGTATTTCCATTGTGTGCATCTATGAAGTGCTTTGCCGCACCGGAGCAGTTCGAGTTGGAACCTTTTTTGATGTCGGTTAAATGTTCGCTGATCCTTTTTTTTAATTTTCTTATCGTGCAACCGACATATTTTAATCCACACACTCCACACTCTATGATATAGATGACATGATCCTTTTCACAATTAATAAAGTCACTTATGTTGTATGTTTTTGTATTGGTACTGTTAGTGTATTCTTTGGTGTTTTTGCAGTGTTTGCACATATTACACCGAGGTGAACCACACTTATAGTTTCCTTTGGGTTTATTTTTTTCATTTGTGTGTGTTTTAGCCACAGGTAATGTGCTGGGGGACAATTCATCCCGTAAGGTGCGTCCCCTACGTGCTACGCAACGTATCCCTTCATCCAATATTGTGTTAAGTATTGAGTCTTGTCTTAGGATGTTAATATTTCGCTGGACTATTTTAGTGATTTCCTTGTATTCCATGGAAAATCGTGTGGAGAAGGTTATGGGTGTATGAGTTGTTTGTTCTTTATTTTGTTCCTCTTTCTTTCTTTCTTTTAGTAGATTGGATCTATTTTTCATTTGTACAATTTTTTTTGCTCTTTCCAAATAATGTTTTTTGTAACCTCTATCTTTCATTCTAATACAGGCCTCTTCGGATTGTTTCAGGTACACATTAGATTCCGAGCAAACCCTCTTTATGCGGGTGAGTTCACCTACTGGTATTGCTCTGACTGTATGTGAAGGGTGGCTACTTTCCGCGTGCAGTATTGTATTGCCCGCCGTGGGCTTGCGAAATAGAGACGTGTGGACCAAGCCTGTGGTCTTATCCGCCTTTAAATGGATATCCAAAAATGATATATCCGTTGGATTTGTAACATAGGTAAATCTAAGATTATTATCGTTTTTGTTACAATAATCAACAAAAGCGGTGACATCAGATATGCTCCCCTGCCACACGATGAGCACGTCGTCGATAAAACGACCGTACCACCGTATGGCAGGGGAGAATGGATTGGAGCTGGTGAAAATGTGTTTCTCTTCCCACCACGCAACAAACAGTCCAGCCAGAGTAGGTGAGAATTTGGCCCCCATGGGGGCGCCTCTGGTTTGCAGGAAAAATTCGCCATTGAAGGAGAAATAATTGTGTCGCAGGAGGAATGATGTGGCTTCCAATATATATTCTCTCAGGTCGCAGCTGTAATTACTGTACTTATATAGATGATGGGCTAAAGCCTCCAGGGCTTGATTGTGTGGTATGGAAGAATAAAGTGCTGTAATATCACAACTAAGCCATTGGTGCTGATCCGACCAAGTGTAACCATCAAAGGCCCGGAGGACCGTGCCGCTATCTTGAAGATAGCCTGGAACCCGCTGGACCAACGGTTGTAACAGGCTATCCACCCACTCACACAACTTTTCTCCTAATGATCCCACCCCTGAGATGATGGGACGGAGAGGAGGAGGGAAGATCTCCTTGTGCACCTTGGGGAGTCCGTAGAAGGTGGCAATTCTGGGACATCCCGGGACAAGGCCTGCCACATCCCTGTCGCGCAGTATGCCCAGGGCCACCCCCTCTTCCACCAATGTGCACAGGGAGGTCTTAAACAAGGGGGTAGGGTCATGTGTAAGTCTGCGATATGTTTCGCAATCATTCAATATGTCATAGGCTAACTTGATATATAAGCCCCTGTCCAAGATGACAATTTTCCCCCCTTTATCGGCCATTTTGATGACCAATTGCTCATCATTTTTAAGATCACGAATGGCTTCACGTTCTCTTAAGGTGACATTAAATTGTGTCATTGTCGTCTTGGTTACATCAAACAATTTCCGAAGATCCCTTTCCATTGTGTGTTGGAAATCGTCTAATGCTGGAACTCTGGATTTATGAGGGTAGAAGTTGGGATTGGAATAATGGGTGGGCATGTTATGTATACTTTCATTGGTCCCCAATCTACCCTCGCATTCCATGTCTTGTAGTTCTGCCAGTCCCACCTGTTCTCTGAAGGTAAGACTGGCGAACTCATTTGGTGGAATGTGGTTACTTGCATTGGCGTAATCTTCATTATCTGTATAAAAATGTCTCCTGACTGTGAGAGTTCTTGCTAGACGATTTATGTCCATCAATGTATCAAATAAATCAAAATGGGTAGAGGGAACAAAGGAAAGTCCTTTAGAGAGAACTCTGATATGGTCTGTTGTCAATGTTTTCATTGAATAGTTTATGATACTGTCTAGGTTTGCCTCATCCTTCATATTGTTTGCTTTTTGTGCATCTAATACTTCTTGTTCGTTGATGTTTGTTGCGTGGTGGGAAGAGAAACACATTTTCACCAGCTCCAATCCATTCTCCCCTGCCATACGGTGGTACGGTCGTTTTATCGACGACGTGCTCATCGTGTGGCAGGGGAGCATATCTGATGTCACCGCTTTTGTTGATTATTGTAACAAAAACGATAATAATCTTAGATTTACCCATGTTACAAATCCAACGGATATATCATTTTTGGATATCCATTTAAAGGCGGATAAGACCACAGGCTTGGTCCACACGTCTCTATTTCGCAAGCCCACGGCGGGCAATACAATACTGCACGCGGAAAGTAGCCACCCTTCACATACAGTCAGAGCAATACCAGTAGGTGAACTCACCCGCATAAAGAGGGTTTGCTCGGAATCTAATGTGTACCTGAAACAATCCGAAGAGGCCTGTATTAGAATGAAAGATAGAGGTTACAAAAAACATTATTTGGAAAGAGCAAAAAAAATTGTACAAATGAAAAATAGATCCAATCTACTAAAAGAAAGAAAGAAAGAGGAACAAAATAAAGAACAAACAACTCATACACCCATAACCTTCTCCACACGATTTTCCATGGAATACAAGGAAATCACTAAAATAGTCCAGCGAAATATTAACATCCTAAGACAAGACTCAATACTTAACACAATATTGGATGAAGGGATACGTTGCGTAGCACGTAGGGGACGCACCTTACGGGATGAATTGTCCCCCAGCACATTACCTGTGGCTAAAACACACACAAATGAAAAAAATAAACCCAAAGGAAACTATAAGTGTGGTTCACCTCGGTGTAATATGTGCAAACACTGCAAAAACACCAAAGAATACACTAACAGTACCAATACAAAAACATACAACATAAGTGACTTTATTAATTGTGAAAAGGATCATGTCATCTATATCATAGAGTGTGGAGTGTGTGGATTAAAATATGTCGGTTGCACGATAAGAAAATTAAAAAAAAGGATCAGCGAACATTTAACCGACATCAAAAAAGGTTCCAACTCGAACTGCTCCGGTGCGGCAAAGCACTTCATAGATGCACACAATGGAAATACTTCAAGCTTCATCTTTTACGGGATTAAACATATCACTATACCCCAGAGAGGCGGTAACAGACAAGAACTACTCCGCAACAAGGAAGCTGAATACATATTCAGGTTGGACACAAGAAGCCCACTTGGCCTCAATTACAAGAATGATCTTCTGTATCACTATGTGAACTGACTAACATGTTATCTCTTGACCATGGACACATTGCAAATTATCACTCGTTATGATTTACTTACAGTTTCCCCATTTATTATTGTTATTTATTTATTATCATTATTCATTTGTTTTTCAGAACATTCATAATTCTTTATCATTGAGCAGCATGGCTTAATCATTGTGTATACACCCCCACACTTTCACATATATATGTGTTTGTGGTCATGCATATATCTATTATTGATATATACATTTTAGATTTCACCATCAGATTATGCATTAACATGTCATCTGGGTGGGACACACTGATATTTAATATTTAATATTTAATATTTATTATTTATCCATTTATCATTATCCATTAGATATATATATATTTTTTGTATACATAATTCCATATCCTCAAACAGTTAGATTTCGCCATCAGGCCACACACCTGTTTTCAGCCTTTATTCATATGTGGACATGGCATAATCATCAGGATATATAAATATATACATTTTCTTTCCATACGTTTCTTTTACCCACCGTCGAGGGTTGCATTTTTCAACATATGTTTAGAACCATCATGGAGACACGCCAAAAAACTGCCATTTAAACATGCCAACTAAACACAAGCATTATTTTTATAATTTAATTATTTATTTGTCTTCATGACATTCATCTTTAGAGCGTAGTTTAGATTGTGCGGCTTGGTCGTTTCATATGCGATAGAGTTACACATTTTTGTATTCATTTTATCTTTTATAAAAAACACGACCTGGTCGCCAAACACGCTCCTTTGTGGACAATGTGTCATCACACTCCACCTCCCTTTATCTGTATTATATGATCATAGCTTATTTATAAATCACAACATCATGTCCAGTAAATTCACACACTCATTACACTGTGTAATACTAACTGACCACTGAACTAACTCAACAGTGTCCAAGCGAGTACATCACTGATTGCACCTATTTACCCCACCTGCACACACGTGCATGGGGAAACATTCTCATTGGCCATTACTTGTTTTTAAATCTCTAGTCACACACTGACCATTAGACTATGACTAAGCGTGCATGCGCGAAACGCGTCAGTCTTTCAGGCCACACAGCATGAGCTGCTCAGCTGTTTTTTAGATATGTTCTAATAAAAGTTTTTGAATTTTAAACCTCTTGGAGTGCCGGATCCTTATCACCCTCTTGCAACTATTTACTTACCTGACGGACAGCCACCGCCTGGAGCCGTGCACCCTCTCGCATACGCTGGAGACCCCAAATAATATACCAAGAGGTGAGCTGATTTCCCTTGTTTACCTTGTTCACTATTTTGTAATGTATCACAGATCCTTAGAGGGAACCAATAATCCCAATCGGACTGATATGGTTCTCTGAACAGCTGTATACCGCTCCTGCAGCAGCCATGGCACGTACCGGCCGTAGCTGCAGCAGGAGCTGTATAACCGAAACAAAGCAGTTTAATCACATGGGTGCGTGACAGGCAGAGGCGGGAAGGTAGTCATCTGGGCGGATCCCTGCCTGTGTCTAGTCACTGTAAGTTCTCTCATCTCTAATATAAATATGGACAGATCAATAGATATGTACTTACAAACATTTATATATACTGTATATATAAACACACTATACTACACAGTATGAACATCACACATACATAGAACACAATCAGCACACTATACATAACAGCATATCGCACATACATTTGTAATCTTTACACACAAATACAGTGGACTTACTTTTTGTAGCTGGGTGCAGTCTAGAAAGGGTTAAATCATGGGGCAGAGGTCAGCCTGGTGGTCTCACAGTCTGCACAGTCCTATGCAGCTTTAACCCTCCCCCACCCCCTAGTCCGGACAGAAGCTGCAGACTGAAGCACAGACAGCACACACTGTTGCTTCTCAGTGCTGGGAGCAGGAAACCTTCAGGAGGCCCTCTTGGGAGATTGGGGCCTGGGCAGTTGCCCTGTTTGATCCCCTCTAAGGCTGGCCCTGGTGACTGATAAGCTGCCCATCACCCTCCTCCCCCACACTCATGTAGGGACTGGACACTGTACTGCTGATCCACAGTGACTCCCCCTCCCCCCCCAGCTCACCTGTAATAGAAGAGAGTAGGAGCAGGACTTACAGGAGCTTCTCTTCTGCGGTGTCGGGTCGGAGACGCTCTCACATGGCAGCTGCTTCCTGTGTGCCGGAACATGTCAGCAGAGGCTGCGGGGACATCTGGCTGCTTCACTATCTTCTTCTCTCCAATCACTGGCTGCAAAGAGGGCCCTGCCAGGGTGTGTGCTGTGTGAGGGGCGCACTGAGGTGTGAGCCCGCTGCCCTGGGCACAGAGTCACTGCTGCTGAGTGAGATGGGGGAGGGCGCCCCCTAGCTGTCAGCGCCCCGTTCGGTACTAGAAACGGACATGTAAGAGAGGATGGAGCACACCAGCTATACTCCCAGCTGTAACCCCTGCCCAGAGCTGCTGCAGCTGTTGTGGAGTCCTAAGCAGCCCAGCAGCCCCTATGTGATGGCTGCCAGCACCCTCCTGCCTCATACACAGCACAGCAGCCCCTATGTGATGTGATGGCTGCCAGCAGCCTCCTGACCCATACACAGCACAGCAGCCCCTATGTGATGTGATGTGATGTCTGCCAGCAGCCTCCTGCCTCATACACAGCCCAGCAGCCCCTATGTGATGTGATGGCTGCCAGCAGCCTCCTGCCTCATACACAGCACAGCAGCCCCTATGTGATGGCTGCCAGCACCCTCCTGCCCCATACACAGCACAGCAGCCCCTATGTGATGGCTGCCAGCACCCTCCTGCCCCATACACAGCACAGCAGCCCCTATGTGATGTGATGTCTGCCAGCACCCTCCTGCCTCATACACAGCACAGCAGCCCCTATGTGATGGCTGCCAGCACCCTCCTGCCTCATACACAGCACAGCAGCCCCTATGTGATGGCTGCCAGCACCCTCCTGCCCCATACACAGCACAGCAGCCCCTATGTGATGGCTGCCAGCACCCTCCTGCCTCATACACAGCCCAGCAGCCCCTATGTGATGGCTGCCAGCACCCTCCTGCCCCATACACAGCACAGCAGCCCCTATGTGATGGCTGCCAGCACCCTCCTGCCTCATACACAGCACAGCAGCCCCTATGTGATGGCTGCCAGCACCCTCCTGCCTCATACACAGCACAGCAGCCCCTATGTGATGGCTGCCAGCACCCTCCTGCCTCATACACAGCAGCAGCAGGGGCCCCGGGTACCGTGCGGGAGCTCCACCCCCAGCTATGAGGCGGGAATGCGGCGCCCTGATACTTGCTGCAGTAGAGGCCTCAGTATTACTGGCTTTAGGAGCAGCCGGGCGGGAACAGGGATTCCTGTCAGACCTCGGAGTCCCCGCTGAGGCGGCCGCTCACTCTAGAATCATCGTGTGTGACGCGGCCCCCACAGAACAGGCCCCCCCCCTGTTACTATGGAGACCGGAGAGCGGGAAATAGGAACGGGATGCCCAATGATGTCATGTGAGGAAGAATGGTCTGTACTAGGTGATGGATGAGGTGAGTGTACTGTCACTACTGGGGAGAGAGAGTCTGTAGGTGATGGATGGGTGAGGTGACTGTATTGTGGTGTTATAGTGAGTGAGGTGACTGTATTGTGATGTTATACTGAGTGAGGTGACGCTGTATTGTGGGATTATAGTCAGTGAGGTGACGCTGTATTGTGGTGTTATAGTGAGTGAGGTGACGCTGTATTGTGGGATTATAGTGAGTGAGGTGACGCTGTATTGTGGTGTTATAGTGAGTGAGGTGACGCTGTATTGTGGTGTTATAGTGAGTGAGGTGACGCTGTATTGTGGGATTATAGTGAGTGAGGTGACGCTGTATTGTGGGATTATAGTGAGTGAGGTGACACTGTATTGTGTTATAGTGAGTGAGGTGACGCTGTATTGTGGTGTTATAGTGAGTGAGGTGACGCTGTATTGTGGTGGTATAGTGAGTGAGGTGACACTGTATTGTGGTGTTATAGTGAGTGAGGTGACGCTGTATTGTGGTGTTATAGTGAGTGAGGTGACGCTGTATTGTGGTGTTATAGTGAGTGAGGTGACGCTGTATTGTGGTGTTATAGTGAGTGAGGTGACGCTGTATTGTGGGATTATAGTGAGTGAGGTGACGCTGTATTGTTATATTGAGTGAGGTGACGCTGTATTGTGGTGTTATAGTGAGTGAGGTGACGCCGTATTGTGGTGTTATAGTGAGTGAGGTGACGCTGTATTGTGGTGTTATAGTGAGTGAGGTGACGCTGTATTGTGGGATTATAGTGAGTGAGGTGACGCTGTATTGTGGGATTATAGTGAGTGAGGTGACGCTGTATTGTTATATTGAGTGAGGTGACTGTATTGTGGTGTTAGGTTATAAACCCACTTGGCGGGTCTGCAGCGAGTCTCCATGCTGCGTTTTTGCAGCGAGACTCGCTGCAGATCCTGGCCCTATGCTTTTAATGGCAGACAAACACACAGCAGGGATGTACATCCCTGCTGCGAGTTTGTCTGCAGCCCACCCCATTAACCCCCCGGCTGCCGGAGCTGATACTTCACCTGATCTCAGCTCCGGCGGTTCCCAATGTCTTCAGCAAGCCGGAGCGGGGACCAGGTGAAGTATATGCTCCAGCCAGCCGCCCGCAGCCCCGGCCGCCCGATCGCCCCCAGCCCCGGCCGCCCCCCCGCAGCCCCGGCCGCCCCCCCCGCAGAACCGATCGCACGCCCCCCCCCCGCAGCACCGATCGCTTACACGCCCCCCTGCAGCCCCGGCCGCTCGATCGGGGGGGGGGGCGTGCGATCGGTGCTGCGGGGGGGCGATCGGGCGGCCGGGGCTGCGGGGGGGGCGATCGGGCGGCTGGCTGGAGCATATACTTCACCTGGTCCCCGCTCCGGCTTGCTGAAGACATCGGGAACCGCCGGAGCCGGGATCAGGTGAAGTATCAGCTCCGGCAGCCGGGGGGTTAATGGGGAGGGCTGCAGACAAACTCGCAGCAGGGATGTACATCCCTGCTGCGTGTTTGTCTGCCATTAAAAGCATAGGGCCGGGATCTGCAGCGAGTCTCGCTGCAAAAACGCAGCATTGAGACTCGCTGCAGACCCGCCAAGTGGGTTTGTAACCTTAAAGTGAGTGAGGTGACGCCGTATTGTGTTATAGTGAGTGAGGTGACGCTGTATTGTGGTGTTGTAGTGAGTGAGGTGACGCTGTATTGTGGTGTTATAGTGAGTGAGGTGACGCTGTATTGTGGTGTTATAGTGAGTGAGGGGACGCTGTATTGTGGTGTTATAGTGAGTGAGGTGATGCTGTATTGTGGGATTATAGTGAGTGAGGTGACGCTGTATTGTGGTGTTAGGGTATAAACCCACACACCGTATAAGCAGCGTATTTACTGCTGCGATACGCAGCAAATACGCAGCAAACACGCAGCAAATACGCAGCAGATTAGATCTAAATAACTGAACACAATATAGTGAGTGAGGTGACGCTTTATTGTGGTGTTATAGTGAGTGAGGTGACGCTGTATTGTGGTGTTATAGTGAGTGAGATGACGCTGTATTGTGGTGTTATAGTGAGTGAGGTGACACTGTATTGTGGTGTTATAGTGAGTGAGGTGACGCTGTATTGTGTTATAGTGAGTGAGGTGACGCTGTATTGTGGTGTTATAGTGAGTGAGGTGATGCTGTATTGTGGTGTTATAGTGAGTGAGGTGACGCTGTATTGTGGGGTTATAGTAAATAAGGTGACTCAGTGGTGTATTGTATTGGCACCTCGTTGCTACAGTGGGAAGTGTCAGAGAGGTGTTCCTGAGCTCCTGATCTGTAAAGAGCTGGAAATCCTTCTCACCTTTTCCTATGCATAGGGCCCTTTTAAACGGAAAGATTATCTGCCAAAGATTTGAAGCCAAAACCAGGAATGGATTTGAAAAGAGGAGAAATCTCAGGCATTCCTTTATTATCTGATCTGTTTATAGTCCATTCCTGGCTTTGGCTTAAAATCTTTGGCAGATAATCTGTCAGATAATCTTTCCGTGTAAAAGGGCCCTTATTCCTTCTTGGAGCTTACCTTGCAGCTGACTATCAATCAAGTAGGTTTTGGGATGGGAGGGGCAGTTAGGGGGTAATCCAGTTTAGGGCATGTTTACACAGAGGAAGGATTTCAGTTCTAAGGTATAAACACACACACCGTATACGCAGCGTATTTACTGCTGCGATACGCAGCAAATACGCAACAAATATGCAGCAGATTAGATCTAAATAACTGAACACAGCATCAAATCTGCACCATCAAATCTGCTGCAGATCTGCTGCGTATACGGTGTGTGTGTTTGTTCCCCTAGGGTATAAACCCACACACCGTATACGCAGCAAATACGCAACAAAAACGCAGCAAAAACGCAGCAAATACGCAGCAGTTTGATGGTGAAGATTTGATGCTGTGTTCAGTTATTTAGATCTAATCTGCTGCGTTTTTGTTGCGTTTTTGCTGCGTATTTGCTGCGTATCGCAGCAGTAAATACGCTGTGTATACGGTGTGTGGGTTTATACCCTTAGGGTATAAACACACACACCATATACGCAATGTTTTTACTGCTGCGACACGCAGCAAATACGCAGCAAATATGCAACAAATACGCAGCAGATACGCAGCAGATACACAGCAGATTAGATCTAAATAACTGAACACAGCATCAAATCTGCTGCAGATCTGCTGCGTATTTGCTGCGTATCTGCTGCGTATACGGTGTGTGTGTTTGTACCCTTAGGGTACAAACACACACAGCAGATACGCAGCAGATTTGATACTGTGTTCAGTTATTTAGATCTAATCTGCTGCGTATCGCAGCAGTAAATACGCAGCGTATAAGCCGTGTGTGTTTATACCCTTAAAGGACAACTCCGGCGGGACCCCCCAAAAAAAAAACAAAAAAACACAGACACACACAGACACCATACTCACCATCCCTCCGGTGACGATCGCCACTCCATTCGGCCGCCGTCCGCCTCACCGTCACCTGTGTCCGCCGTCCAGCGATGTCTCCTTCTTCCGGGTCCATGAGAGAGAAAAGGCTGCCAGCGCGCTTGCGCACCGGCAGCCTTTTCATTGGCTGGAGCGCATCACATGGCTTCCAGCAAGCTCAGCCAATCAGGGCTGAGCAAGCTGGAAGCCATGTGATGCGCTCCAGCCAATGAAAAGGCTGCTGGTGCGCATGTGCACAGCAGCCTTTTCTCTCCCATTCACTCTCAATGAAGACGCCAAGGAGGAAGAAGACCCGGACCGCCCCCAGCTCTGACATCACCCGACACCAGAGAAGAGGACCGTGACGACCGTAATAGGTAATGTATATATTCTTTAACTTCCGGGGTGGGGGGTCGGGGGTCGGAAAGTGGGGGAAGGGGGCCAGACCGGGTATTTAACCACATTACAAAGTTATATAACTTTGTAATGTGTGTTAAATAAGCCAAAAAAATTTTTCGCCGGAGTTGTCCTTTAAATTCCTCGCCTATTCAGCTCTGGCAAAATAGGAGCAGAATTTAAGCAGAATTCTAGTGGAATTTAAGCAGAATTTAAGCCCCCATTTATAGGATTTCTCTAGCAGAATCCACCCAAAGAATTGACATGTCACTTCTTTGTGCAGAAAGCAGATCTGCAGCAGAAAATTCTGCTTGGAAATTCTTCAGTGTGAACAACAGAGCAGAAATCCCATTAAACACAATGGGACATTGCTCTATTTATATGTTACGAGAGAAATTTCAAGCGAAAATTAAGAGCTGATTCCTCTTCAATTCCTCACCTGTTCCTCAGTGTGCACATACCCTTAGGGTAGCTTCACACGTACCGGATCCGCAGCAGATTTCACACTGCGAGTTTGCAGCGAAATCCGCTGCAGATCCTGGTAGTGTGAAGTTGTATGGGTCACATACCAGCATCAGAATTTTTATTACGCTGACAGTATGTGCCCCTTTAACCCCACACAGCCCCGACCCGGAGCATACATTACCTGCTCAGCGCGGCAACGGTGTGTGAGGCTCCCGGCTCCCGGAGTCTCACACACAGCCGCGGCGCCAAGCAGGTACTGTATGCTCCGGGTCGGGGCTGCGTGGGGTTAAAGGGGCACATACTGTCAGCGTAATAAAAATTCTGCTGCGGGTATGTGACCCATTTAACTTCCCACTACCAGGATCTGCAGCGGATTTTGCTGCAAACTCGCAATATGAAATTCGCTGCGGATCAGGTACGTGTGAAGCCACCCTTACAGCAGGAGTAAGGAGTCAGGAGTCTCATAACTCGTCTCTTGACACTTCCCACTGGAGGATAAAAGCATGTTTATACATTCTGGAAGCACATACAGCCAAATGAATGGTAACACGTCTTCTCTATTGAACAGCATCAACAGTATTCGGGACGGGAACAGCTGCTGACGGACTCTCTTAAAAGAAAAACGACATTGAGGATGAAGGTAAGAAAACTACATTCAGTCTCAGAATCCTTTTCCCCATTGCATGGTAACAGCAGGTTAGAGTCTTTTAGAGTCTGCCATTAGTTTCACTTTAATATATATTAGTTTAGTTTTAGTGCATAAACATAAAAACACCAATGTATGAATAAATAAAAAAACAATTAGTACATAAAATGGACTGGATGTTTAGAATCATTGTCCTGACTGTAGTAGCTTCAGAAGAGTATTCACAGCACTCACGTCATTCAAACTTCTTTACTCCATATAAACAGTCAATGATAAACAACACATACATTGTCCACATGTGTTTTGTATCATTAACTGTTTATAAAGGAATAAAGAAGTTTGAACAGACGTGAGTGCCGTGAATACTATTGTAAAGCTTCTATTTTCTGGACTGTCTGTATTCTGTGCACAGAGCACCACGTGTTCAGCAGAGGCACTGCAAGTGTTTGGAGTCTCCGTAGTTTTCCTGCTACAAGCCTGATAGTGCCAAGGACTATTGCCTTCCTATATGCACAGTCCTGACTGTGTAACTTGTTTCACGCCAGTGATGCAGTGTCCCATAGCGGATGTCCACTGCTTTTCTATAAGCATGTATAGGTTGGTACTGTCTGTGTTATGTGCTATGAGACGAAGGTCTGTAGTATGCTGCTCCCACCACTTGGTGTCACTGTCTCCCAGTACACTAATGAGCACAGCTGTAGGAAAAAGTAACATAAGGGTTATCTGACTCTTGATTGATGATGTGTTTTGTCCTCTCAGGTGATTGATTTGTAAGCTGACTGAGATCCAATCCCTGTCAGGGGTACCTTATGAATGGCCCTCCACTTACTCCCAGCCTGTCAGATGCCTTGTTTTCTGTCACTTACATAGTTAATACGGTTGAGAAAAGACACATGTCCATCAAGTTCAACCAAGGAGGGGAGGGATGCAGGGAAGGGGGAGGGGTGATAGGTTCTATACATATGCATTTATATTATTTTGGTCTAAGAACTTGTCTCTCCTGTTTTGAAGCCCTCTACTGTTGTTGCTGTGACCAGATCCTGGGGTAGACTGTTCCACAGATTCACAGTTCTCATTGTAAAGAAGGCTTGTCGCCTCCGGAGATTGAACCTTTTTTTCTCCAGGCGGAGGCAGCGCCCCCTTGTCTCTCCGGGCGGAGGCAGCGCCCCCTTGTCTCTCTGGGCGGAGGCAGTGCCCCCTTGTCCTTTAAGGGGGTTTTACCTGGAACATCTTTTCCCCATATTTCTTGTAGGGGCCATTTATATATTTAAATAAGTTAATCATATCTCCCCTTAAACGTCTCTTCTCCAGACTAAACAAATGTAATTCTTTTAATCTCTCCTCATAACTAAGATGCTCCATTCCCCTTAGTAGTTTAGTTGCCTGTCTTTGTACCCTCTCCAGCTCTAGAACGTCCTTTTTATGAATTGGGTTCCAAAACAGGACGGCATACTCCAGATGAGGCCGCACCAAAGCTTTATAAAGCGGTAATATTATATCCCTGTCCCGTTAGTCCAGGCCTGTTTTAATGCATGACAATATCCTGCTGGCCTTAGAAGCAGCTGACTGACATTGTGTGCTGTTCTGTAGTCTATTATCTACAAGTACACCCAGATCCTTCTCTATCAGTGACTCTCCCAGAGTAACTCCCCCCAGGACATATGATGCATGCGGGTTATTAGTACCCAGGTGCATAACTTTACATTTATCCACATTGAACCTCATTTGCCAAGTGGACGCCCAAACACTCAGTGTGTCTAAGTCATCCTGTAATATCTGCACATCCTCCATAGACTGTACTGTACTACAAAGCTTGGTGTCATCTGCAAAGATAGAAACATTGCTGTTAATTCCATTCTCAATATCATTAATAAACAAGTTAAACAGAAGAGGGCCCAGTACTGATCCTTGGGGTACACCACTTATTACCGGGGACCATTCGGAGTAGGAATCATTGACCACCACTCTCTGGGTACGATTATTAAGCCAGTTTTCAATCCAGTTACACATTAAACTTTCCAAACCGATAGACTTTAACTTACCCATCAGACGTCCATGAGGAACTGTGTCAAACGCTTTAGCAAAATCCAGGTACACGATATCCACAGCATTGCCGCCATCCAGGCTTCTACTTACCTCTTCGTAGAAACATATCAGGTTGGTTTGACAGCTTCTGTCCTTAGTAAAACCATGCTGTTATCACTTATAATACTATTAGCCACTACATATTCCTGGATGTAGTCCCTTGTAACCCCCTCAAATAGTTTCCCCACAATGGACGTTAAGCTTACAGGTCTGTAGTTACCTGGGGAAGTTCGAGAGCCCTTTTTGAAGATCGGCACTACATTTGCCTCACGCCACTCCCTCGGCACAATACCAGTAAGCAAAGAATCACTGAATATTTCATACAAGGGTAGAGAAATTACAGAACTGAGTTCCCTAAGAACTCTGGGGTGCAATCCATCAGGCCCTGGAGCTTTGGTGACCTTAAGTTTATTTAATTTATCTTGGACCATATCTATAGTAAACCAGTTCAGTACATTACATGTGTTAGCAGCACTGGCCCCACCACCTCAGTACTGGCCCCACCCACCACAGCTCCATCCTCTTTTGTATATACAGAATGTTAGGAATGTGACTTTGCGCTCCTCGGTCTGTGCCGGGCGGCCGAGGAAGCGCTGAATATCTGTCTGTGTTTGCATGTGAATTGTGTCTGAACTGTGTTTTACTTTTCAGTCACACCTGCCTTGCCTGTTAGAATTCTGGCAGTGCAGGGGTTACTGCACTGCTAGGTCTGTTCAGCTGAGCTTGGTGCTGGGATCAGGGCTGCTCCAATCAGCTGCTGGACCTAAGCTCTGATCCTGGATAAAAAGCAGTCAGCTCCTCATTTCCCTGCTGGTTATTAGTTGTTCTGATCCCAGCTCCCCAGTTCCCTGTATTCTGCTCTATTCTTCTATTTTGTCTTACCTGGATTCTGACCTTTTGCCTGCCCTCTGACTACCCGCTTCTTCCTGATTTGGTACTGCGTTGCTCGTTCGGTTTCTGACTCGGCTAGTTGACCTTTCTGCATTGTGTTTGTCTGTCTGTCTGCGTTTTATGTTTTGCACGTATTCAGCATAGGGATTGTCTTCGTGGTTGTCCGCGACCGCCTAGGGTCGACCGAGGCAAGTAGGCAGGTGACAGTGGGTGGTGTCAGATTCAGGGCCCACTGTCTTGTGTCTTGTCTACGCCTGCCGGTCTTGACACAGAACTGAAGAAGCCATTATGTAACTCAGCTTTCTCCTGATCCCCAGTTATTAATTCCCCTTCGCCATTATTTAGGGGTCCTACATGCTCTGACCTTGGTTTTTTTGCATTAATATATTTGAAGAGTTTTTGGGAGTTTTTTTTGCTATCTATAGCTACCTGTCTTTCATTGTGAATTTTTGCTGCTTTTATTTCATTTTTACAGGTCACAAGGTGTGTTTTCCCCAATCCTCCCTTAGGATATATGAGCTAAATTAAAGGGATGCTCCAGCATGGGGGAACTTTCTGGGGGGGACCGGGGAGGAGGTGGCTGAAATAAAAGAAGTCCACTCACCTTCCCGGTTCCAGCGGCGGGTCACTCATTGCGACGCTCCGGTACCTGGTTCCTGGCCGCTTCCTGGTGTCTGACGCCGCCAGAGACGCTACGTCTCAGGGCCGCTCAGCCACTCAGTGAAGGAGGCGGGATCCGAGCGGACTTCAAACGGATCCCGCCTTCTTCACTTAGTGGCTGAGCGGCGCTGAGACGTAGCGTCTCGGGCGGCGTCAGACACCAGGAAGCGGCCGGGGAGCAGAGCGTCGCAATGAGTGACCCGCCGCTGGAACCGGGGAGGTGAGTGGACATCTTTTATTTCAGCCACCTCCACCCCGGTCCCACCCAAAAAGTGCCCCCACACTGGATAACCCCTTTAAGGCCTCATTCACACATCCGCAAAAACTGTCTTAATTTTTTTGAAAGATAGTGTCAGGAACCGGACAGCAGGACAATACAAGAATGTGAGCCCTGACACTGAACCCCACCCACTGTCCCTACCTGCTTGCCGCAATCCACCCTAAGATGGCGGCGGGCAACTTGGCGGCAGTCCCTGTACTGGCTTGGTGGGACACAAAGACAAGACAGACAGACAAAACACAATAAAGAATGGTCGACAGTCCGGGTCACAACAATCGGGCAGCGCAGTACAAAAACACAATCCAAAAGCAAGGTCAATAAACAGGCAGTATGGTCAGGGGCAGGCAGCAAGCAGGGATAGTCAGAATACAAGGCAAAAATAGTCAGAATAAACACAGAGCTAAACAGAAGCAGGCTGAGACAAGCTCAATCTCCAGCAATAAGGGCATAGACTGAGGTTTGTTATATAGGAGGCCAGGGCTCTGGTCCAGAACGTAATTGGACCATCCCCCTGATCTCCAAGCACAGACAGCTGAGAACAAGACAGATCCACTGGCAGGATGACCTGTCAGTCACAGCAGAACCAGAACACAGATTAACCCTGACATGGCCAGACAGAACTCAGCAGGTGAAGTCGGGTGTGTCTCCCAACCCAGGTGAGCAATAAACCAGAGTTCACACACAGCAAAACAAAACACAGAAACAGGATACAAGAAAATCAGTGCCTTATCGGCCGAACAGCACGAGCAGAGAGGCGCATGACGCTCCGCAGAGATACCATCCTGACAGATAGATCACATTCTTTTCATTAGGGCTAGTCACACATCTGCATTTTTTCTTAACACAATTGTATTTGACAAAAAAATAGGAGATGCTGTAGTGCGGATCATCAATTGCGTAATGAATCACTAACTGTCTACAATGTAGTGGTCCATGAATTGCGGAACACTACAGAGGCACAAAGTGCTGTCCACAATCACAGGTCCGTGATCGCGGATCCGCCATTACAGAAACCATTGTGGACTAATGAGGCCTAAGAGCTAGTTTAGTCCTCTGAGGAGAGAGAGTAGACTAGTCAGAGAGTGAGGTAGTTATATGAAAAGAGTTCCAGAACTAGCCATGTCTGGCTAGAGAAACACTAGTGAGCAAACTGCTCCACCAATGGGGGAAGGAGGAGTTACAGGAGACCGCCCAGCTCCGTCTACAGAAGGAGAAGAGCCTGCGCCCGGCATAGGTAAGGAGAACAAACGTTGTTTTTTTTTTTTGTTTTTGTTGGGGAGGGGGAATGATGGGGTTAGTAGTAGGTGGAGTTATGGGGAATGATGGGGTTAGTAGTAGATGGAGTTGGGGGGGGGTGATGGGGCTAGCAGTAGGTGGAGTTTGGGGGGATGATGGGGTTAGTAGTAGATGGAATTGGGGGGGATGATGGGGTTAGTAGTAGATGGAGTAGGGGGGATGATGGGGTTAGTAGTAGATTGAGTTAGGGGGATGAAGGGCTTAGCAGTAGATGGAATTGGGGGGGGTGATGGGGTTAGCAGTAGATGGAATTGGGGTGTGTGATGGGGTTAGTATTAGATGGAGTTTGGGGGGGGATGGTGGGGTTAGCAGTAGGTGGAGTTTGGGGGGTGATGGGGTTAGTAGTAGATGGAGTTGGGGGGATGATGGGGTTAGCAGTAGGTGGAGTTTGGGGGGTGATGGGGTTAGTAGTAGATGGAGTTAGGGGGATGATGGGGTTAGCAGTAGATGGAGTTGGGGGGATGATGGGGTTAGTAGTAGATGGAGTTGGGGGGGTGATGGGGTTAGTAGTAGATGGAGTTGGGGGGATGATGGGGTTAGCAGTAGGTGGAGTTTGGGGGTGATGGGGTTAGTAGTAGATGGAATTGGGGGGGGTGATGGGGTTAGTAGTAGATGGAGTTGGGGGGATGATGGGGTTAGTAGATGGAGTTGGAGGGATGATGGGGTTAGTAGTAGATGGAATTGGGGGGGGGGTGATGGGGTTAGTAGTAGATGGAGTTGGGGGGGTGATGGGGTTAGTAGTAGATGGAATTGGGGGGGTGATGGGGTTAGTAGTAGATGGAATTGGGGGGGGTGATGGGGTTAGTAGTAGATGGAATTGGGGTGGTGATGGGGTTAGTAGTAGATGGAGTTGGGGGGGTGATGGGGTTAGTAGTAGATGGAGTTGGGGGATGATGGGGTTAGCAGTAGGTGGAGTTTGGGGGGTGATGGGGTTAGTAGTAGATGGAATTGGGGGGGTGATGGGGTTAGTAGTAGATGGAGTTGGGGGATGATGGGGTTAGTAGTAGATGGAGTTGGAGGGATGATGGGGTTAGTATTAGACAGGGCTGTGGAGTGGGGAAGCCGCAGCTCCGACTCCGACTCCTGCTCCTTCATAAATGGCCGGTCATATACCAGGGGAGTTATCTATCACACAGGCTCAGCAGCTTCTCCCTAATGTCCTATATGATCCTGGGGAATAAAGGAATACTGTATATAAAGCAGCTTCTCCTGTATGTGCAGTGGATGCAGCCAGTCTCCAGCCTCCATGTCCTGAACTACTCACAACCAGACTAGATGGAGCAGGTGGTCTTTTCCTGCTGACAACCTTCTATGTTTCTAACTAAATATTCACCATACTTAAAGTGACTGTACCACCAGGCCCAGGCTGAAGCACTGGAGGCGGCTGACTCACCCTTAGTGGGAAGAAACTCCAGCCCCTCCATGACGTGACTCCATTAGAATCAATGGAACCCTATCAAAAAGGAGCTGGGGTTTCCTCCCACTAAAGGTGGGTCGGCCGCCTCCAGTGCTTCAGCCTGGGCCTGGTGGTACAGTCACTTTAAAGATAGGCTGGGTTCACACTGTGTTTTTGCTATGTTTTTTTTTTCCATCCGTTTTAGCAAAAAGCGGATTAAAAAAAACGATGCAATTGTGTGCATCTGTTTTGATCCGTTTTTCCATTGACTTCCATTATAAAAAAAACGGATCAAAACGGATCTTTTTTTTTTTGACGGACACAAAAATTACACACAAATACGTTTCCGTGTCCGTTAAAAAAAACGGATCCGTTTTTTTTTTTTACAATGGAAGTCAATGGAAAAACGGATCAAAACGGATGCACACAAATGCATTCGTTTTTTTAATCAGTTTTTCATCCGTTTTTTGCAAAAAGGGGAGAGAGGGGTCACACATAGTGATATAGAGAGGGGTCACACATAGTGATATAGAGAGGGGTCACACATAGTGATATAGAGGGGTCACACATAGTGATATAGAGGGGTCACACATAGTGATATAGAGGGGTCACACATAGTGATATAGAGAGGGGTCACACATAGTGATATAGAGAGGGGTCACACATAGTGATATAGAGAGGGGTCACACATAGTGATATAGAGAGGGGTCACACATAGTGATATAGAGAGGTCACACATAGTGATATAGAGGGGTCACACATAGTGATATAGAGAGGGGTCACACATAGTGATATAGAGAGGGGTCACACATAGTGATATATAGGGGTCACACATAGTGATATAGAGAGGGGTCACACATAGTGATATAGAGGGGTCACACATAGTGATATAGAGGGGTCACACATAGTGATATAGAGAGGGGTCACACATAGTGATATAGAGGGGTCACACACAGTGATATAGAGGGGTCACACATAGTGATATAGAGGTCACACATAGTGATATAGAGAGGGGTCACACATAGTGATATAGAGGGGTCACACATAGTGATATAGAGAGGTCACACATAGTGATATAGAGAGGTCACACATAGTGATATAGAGAGGGGTCACACATAGTGATATAGAGGGGTCACACACAGTGATATAGAGGGGTCACACATAGTGATATAGAGGTCACACATAGTGATATAGAGAGGGGTCACACATAGTGATATAGAGGGGTCACACATAGTGATATAGAGGGGTCGCACATAGTGATATAGAGAGGGGTCACACATAGTGATATAGAGGGGTCGCACATAGTGATATAGAGAGGGGTCACACATAGTGATAGAGAGGGGTCACACATAGTGATATAGAGAGGGGTCACACATAGTGATATAGAGAGGGGTCACACTTAGTGATATATAGGGGTCACACATAGTGATATATAGGGGTCACACATAGTGATATAGAGAGGGGTCACACATAGTGATATAGATGGGTCACACAGTGATATAGAGGGGTCACACATAGTGATATAGAGGGGGGTCACACATAGTGATATAGAGGGGGGTCACACATAGTGATATAGAGGGGGGTCACACATAGTGATATAGAGAGGGGTCACACATAGTGATATAGAGGGGTCAAACATAGTGATATAGAGAGGTCACACATAGTGATATAGAGAGGGGTCACACATAGTGATATAGAGAGGGGTCACACATAGTGATATAGAGGGGTCACACATAGTGATATAGAGAGGGGTCACACATAGTGATATAGAGAGGGGTCACACATAGTGATATAGAGAGGGGTCACACATAGTGATAGAGAGGGGTCACACATAGTGATAGAGAGGGGTCACACACATAGTGATATAGAGAGGGGTCACACATAGTGATATAGAGGTCACACATAGTGATATAGAGAGGTCACACACAGTGATATAGAGAGGGGTCACACATAGTGATATAGAGAGGGGTCACACATAGTGATATAGAGGGGTCACACATAGTGATATTGAGGGGTCACACATAGTGATAAAGAGGGGTCACACATAGTGATAGAGAGGGGTCACACATAGTGATATAGAGGGGACACATAGTGATATAGAGGTCACACATAGTGATAGAGAGGGGTCACACATAGTAATATAGAGAGTTCACACATAGTGATATAGAGAGGGGTCACACATAGTGATATAGAGAGGGGTCACACATAGTGATATAGAGAGGTCACACATAGTGATATAGAGAGGTCACACATAGTGATATAGAGAGGGGTCACACATAGTGATATAGAGAGGGGTCACACATAGTGATATAGAGAGGTCACACATAGTGATATAGAGAGGTCACACATAGTGATATAGAGGGGTCACACATAGTGATATAGAGAGAGGTCACACATAGCGATATAGAGGGGTCACACATAGTGATATAGAGGGGTCACACATAGTGAGATAGAGGGGTCACACATAGTGATATAGAGGGGTCACACATAGTGATATAGAGGTCACACATAGTGATAGAGAGGGGTCACACATAGTGATATAGAGGTCACACATAGTGATATAGAGGGGGGTCACACATAGTAATAGCGCACACACACACAGCCTGCTGCAGCCATAACACACGCACACACACACACACACACACACACACACACACAGCTGCAGCCATAGAACACTGAAGAAAAACACTCAATCTTCTCCCAGAAAGAAAACACCACAGGACAGAGGTTACTGCTACACTACTTATGTCTTCTTCTCCTCTATATTACACAGGATATCTTCATATTACACTGCTGCTCATATACAGTCATCCAGCATCCAGGAAGAGAACAGCACAGATCTCCCCCCACACAATGGACTCTTCCAGCTCAGAAACAAACTGCCAAATAGTGACCGACTACTTTTCCCCGACCCCCCTTATGTAATAGGGTCAGTCTCCTATTACTGATATATTCCCCGACCACCCTTATGTAATAGGGCCAGTGTCCTATTACTGATATATCCCATGACCACCCTTGTGTAATAGGGCCAGTCTCCTATTACTGATATATTCCCCGACCACCCTTACGTAATAGTGCCAGTGCTGTATTACTGATATATTCCCAACCCCCCTTATGTAATAGGGCCAGTGTCCTATTACTGATATATTCCCCGACCACCCTTATGTAATAGGGTCAGTGTCCTATTACTGATATATTCCCCGACCACCCTTATGTAATAGGGCCAGTGTCCTATTACTGATATATCCCCCGACCACCCTTGTGTAATAGGGCCAGTGTCCTATTACTGATATATTCCCCGACCACCCTTATGTAATAGGGCCAGTGTCCTATTACTGATATATTCCCCGACCACCCTTATGTAATAGGAACAGTGTCCTATTACTGATATATTCCCCGACCACCCTTATGTAATAGGGCCAGTGTCCTATTACTGATATATCCCCCGACCACCCTTGTGTAATAGGGCCAGTGTCCTATTACTGATATATCCCCCGACCACCCTTATTTAATAGGGCCAGTGTCCTATTACTGATATATCCCCCGACCACCCTTGTGTAATAGGGCCATTGTCCTATTACTGATATATTCCCCAACCCCCCTTATGTAATAGGGCCAGAGAGAGGTCACACAGTGATATAGAGAGGTCACACATAGTGATATAAGGAGGGGTCACACATAGTGATATAGCGAGGGGTCACACATAGTGATATAGAGAGGGGTCACACAAAGTGATATAGAGGGGTCACACATAGTGATATAGAGAGGGGTCACACATAGTGATATAGAGGGGTCACACATAGTGATATAGAGGGGTCACACATAGTGATATAGAGAGGTCACACATAGTGATATAGAGGGGTCACACATAGTGATATACAGGTGGTCACACATAGTGATATAGAGGGGTCACACATAGTGATATAGAGAGGGGTCACACATAGTGATATAGAGGGGTCACACATAGTGATATAGAGGGGTCACACAGTGATATAGAGAGGGGTCACACATAGTGATATAGAGAGGGATCACACATAGTGATATAGAGAGGGATCACACATAGTGATATAGAGGGGTCACACCTAGTGATATAGAGAGGGGGCCACACATAATGATATAGAGAGGGTTCACACATAGCAATATTGAGGTCACATAGTGATATAGAAGGTCACTGTGGGGGCACGCAATAGCATGCACACACACAGCCTGCTGCAGCCATAGCACACACACAGCTTGCTGCAGCCATAGCGCACACACGCACACACACACACACACACACACACAGCCTGCTGCAGCCATAGCACACACACACACACACACACAGCTGCAGCCATGGCGCACACACACACAGCCTGCTGCAGCCATAGCGCACACACACACACACATCTGCAGCCATAGCACACACACACACACACACACACACAGCTGCAGCCATGGCACACACACACACAGCCTGCTGCAGCCATAGCACACACACACACACACATCTGCTGCCATAGCACACACACACACAGCTGCAGCCATAGCGCACACACACAGCCTACTGCAGCCATAGCACACACACACACAGCCTGCTGCAGCCATAGCACACGCGCGCACACACACACACACACACAGCCTACTGCAGCCATAACACACGCGCGCACACACACACACACACACACACACACACACACACACACACACAGCTGCAGACATAGAACACGGAAGAAAAACACACAATCCTCTCCCAGAGAGAAAACCCCACACTGAGGACAGAGGTTACAGCAACACTACTTATGTCTTCTCCTCCTCTATATTACACAGGATATCTTCATATTACACTGCTGCTCATATACAGTCATCCAGCATCCAGGAAGAGAACAGCACAGATCTCCCCCCACACAATGGACTCTTCCAGCTCAGAAACAAACTGCCAACTAGTGACCGACACCTTTTCCCCGACCCCCCTTATGTAATAGGGTCAGTCTCCTATTACTGATATATCCCCCGACCACCCTTATGTAATAGGGCCAGTGTCCTATTACTGATATATTCCCCGACCACCCTTATGTAATAGGGCCAGTGTCCTATTACTGATATATTCCCCGACCACCCTTATGTAATAGGGCCAGTGTCCTATTACTGATATATTCCCCAACCCCCCTTATGTAATAGGGCCAGTGTCCTATTACTGATATATTCCCCGACCCCCCTTATGTAATAGGGACAGTGTCCTATTACTGATATATCCCCCGACCCCCTTTATATAAACGGGTCAGTGTCCTATAACTGATATATTCCTCGACCACCCTTATGTAATAGGGCCAGTGTCCTATTACTGATATATTCCCCGACCACCCTTATGTAATAGGGCCAGTGTCCTATTACTGATATATTCCCCGACCACCCTTATGTAATAGGAACAGTGTCCTATTACTGATATATTCCCCGACCACCCTTATGTAATAGGGGCAGTGTCCTATTACTGATATATTCCCCGACCACCCTTATGTAATTGGGACAGTGTCCTATTACTGATATATTCCCCGACCACCCTTATCTAATAGGGCCAGTCTACTATTACTGATATATTCCCCGACCACCCTTATGTAATAGGGCCAGTGTCCTATTAGAATGTTGCTTATAATATATATTCATGAGCAAAACTTTGTAGAATTCATATCAAAATTCAATTCTACATTTTTTAAAGATTTTTTTAAAGTCGGAGTCGTTACATTTTTTTCCGACTCCAGCCAAAACTAGCTCCGACTCCGACTCCACATCCCTGGTAGTAGATGGAGTTGGAGGGATGAAGTGGGGAGGGGAATCCTGTATATTACAGTAACCCAGTATACCGGGGTGGGGGGTGGAGGTGGTTCTGTATGGGATTCCCCTTCCCCCTCCATGTATACTGGATACATGTATACTTAGTAGTAGATGGAGTTTGGGGTTAGCCCCATCATCCCCCCCCAACTCCATCTACTGCCAAACCCATCATTCCCCCCAACTCCACCTATTACTAGCCCCATCACCCCCCAACTCCATCTACTACTAACCCCATCATCCCCCCAACTCCATCTACTACTAACCCCATTATCCCCCCAACTCCATCTACTACTAACCCCATCATCCCCCCAACTCCATCTACTACTAACCCCATCACCCCCAAACTCCACCTACTGCTAACCCCATCATCCCCCCAACTCCATCTACTACTAACCCCATCATCCCCCCAAACTCCATTATTATGTTTACTCTGTGGTGAAATAAAGTTACTCTTTTTATATGATGAGATTGCTTCCTATCACAGCGCTGTGTGAGTGTTTTTCTCCCTGCTGTATGGAAGTCTATAGAGGTAAAGCCAGAGCCGATCTATACTGGATAATCGTTTATCAACTATTCTTAAACAGCTGCCACCCCTGTCCATGTCAGGAACTACCCAGAGCAGCAGTAAATCCCCATCAGACTGGGGAGCATACACCACTTCCTGCAGGGCATACAGCAGCTGATAAGTACGGAAATACTGAAGATTTTTAAATAGTAGTAATATACAAATCGGTATAATTTTCGGACAGCAGCTGATTAAAACAAAAAAATCTCCAGAGTGCCCTTTCTAAGTCACTCAGATGCTGAAAGTGAAAGTATCTAGAACAGGGGTCCTCAACTGGCGGACCGCGGTCCAAACCCGGACCGCGGCGGCCAGCTGTCCGGACCCCGGCTGCGGCGCTGCTCCCTGTACAGAAAGTATCTATGAGCGCTCGTACCGAGCGGCAGCAGCGGCACTGACAGAGGGGAAGCCATTGGCTCCCTCCCTGTCAGTCACCTCTCACTGGCCGCAGCGGTCACAAGAGGCCGCGCTCCCTCTCTGGTGTCGGCGCTGAGTGACGTTCCTGCGCCGGCGGCCTCTAGTGACCGCTGCAGTGCGGCCACAGGAGGAAGAGAAGAGGACGCGCAGGACTTAGGTGAGTATAAGTGGTTTGTTTTTTTTATACTATATGGGAGGGGGAGAGCGCACAGGGGGGCTATATACAGGGGAGGGAGCACAGAGGGGCTATATACAGGGGGGGAGAGCACAGGGGGGGCTATATACAGGGGGAGAGAGCACAGGGGGGCTATATACAGGGGGAGAGAGCACAGGGGGGCTATATACAGGGGGAGAGAGCACAGGGGGGCTATATACAGGGGGAGAGAACACGGGGGCTATATACAGGGGGAGAGAGCACAGGGGGGCTATATACAGGGGGAGAGAGCACAGGGGGGCTATATACAGGGGGAGAGAGCACAGGGGGGCTATATACAGGGGGAGAGAGCACAGGGGGGCTATATACAGGGGGGGCTATATACAGGGGGAGAGAGCACAGGGGGGCTATATACAGGGGGAGAGAGCACAGGGGGGCTATATACAGAGGAGGGAGCACAGGGGGGCTATATACAGGGGGAGGGAGCACAGGGGGGCTATATACAGGGGGAGAGAGCACAGGGGGGCTATATACAGGGGGAGAGAGCACAGGGGGGCTATATACAGGGGAGAGAGCACAGGGGGCTATATACAGGGGGAGAGAGCACAGGGGGGCTATATACAGGGGGAGAGAGCACAGGGGGCTATATACAGGGGAGAGAGCACAGGGGGGCTATATACAGGGGAGAGAGCACAGGGGGGCTATATACAGGGGAGAGAGCACAGGTGGGGCTATATACAGGGGGAGAGAGCACAGGGGGCTATATACAGGGGGAGAGAGCACAGGGGGAGAAAGCACAGGTGGGGCTATATACAGGGGGAGAGAGCACAGGTGGGGCTGTATACAGGGGGAGAGAGCACAGGGAGGGCTATATACAGGGGGAGAGAGCACAGGTGGGGCTATATACAGGGGCAGAGCGCACAGGTGGGACTATATACAGGGGGAGAGAGCACAGGGGGGGGGTATATACAGGGGGAGAGAGCACAGGGGGAGAAAGCACATGTGGGGCTATATACAGGGGGAGAGAGCACAGGGGGGCTATATACAGGGGGAGACAGTACAGGGGGGCTATATACAGGGGGATAAAGCACAGGTGGGGCTATATACAGGGGGAGAGAGCAAAGGGGGGCTATATACAGGGGGAGAGAGCACGGGGGGGGGGCTATATACAGGGGGAGAGAGCACAGGGTCAGAAAGCACAGGTGGGGCTATATACAGGGGGAAGAGAGCACAGGAGGGCTATATACTGGGAGAGAGCACAGGGGGGCTATATACTGGGAGAGAGCACAGGGGGCTATATACAGGGGGAGAGAGCACAGGGGGGCTATATACAGGGGGAGAGAGCACAGGGGGGCTATATACAGAGGAGGGAGCACAGGGGGGCTATATACAGGGGGAGGGAGCACAGGGGGGCTATATACAGGGGGAGAGAGCACAGGGGGGCTATATACAGGGGGAGAGAGCACAGGGGGGCTATATACAGGGGGAGAGAGCACAGGGGGGCTATATACAGGGGGAGAGAGCACAGGGGGCTATATACAAGGGGAGAGAGCACAGGGGGAGAAAGCACAGGTGGGGCTATATACAGGGGGAGAGAGCACAGGGGGGCTATATACAGGGGAGAGAGCACAGGGGGGCTATATACAGGGGAGAGAACACAGGGGGGCTATATACAGGGGAGAGAGCACAGGTGGGGCTATATACAGGGGGAGAGAGCACAGGGGGAGAAAGCACAGGTGGGGCTATATACAGGGGGAGAGAGCACAGGTGGGGCTGTATACAGGGGGAGAGAGCACAGGGAGGGCTATATACAGGGGGAGAGAGCACAGGTGGGGCTATATACAGGGGCAGAGAGCACAGGTGGGGCTATATACAGGGGGAGAGAGCACAGGGAGGGCTATATACAGGGGGAGAGAGCACAGGTGGGGCTATATACAGGGGAAGAGAGCACAGGGGGGGGTATATACAGGGGGAGAGAGCACAGGTGGGGCTATATACAGGGGGAGAGAGCACAGGGGGAGAAAGCACATGTGGGGCTATATACAGGGGGAGAGAGCACAGGGGGGCTATATACAGGGGGAGACAGTACAGGGAGGCTATATACAGGGGGATAAAGCACAGGTGGGGCTATATACAGGGGGAGAGAGCAAAGGGAGCTATATACTGGGAGAGAGCACAGGGGAGCTATATACTGGGAGAGAGCACAGGGGGGCTATATACTGGGAGAGAGCACAGGGGGGCTATATACTACAGGGGGAGAGTGCACAGGGGGCTATATACTACAGGGGGAGAGCGTACAGGTGGGCTATATACTACAGGGGGAGAGCACACAGGGGGGGCTATATACTACAGGGGGAGAGCACACAGGGGAGCTATATACTACTAAGGCAGTCACCCCCTGTGTACCTAATTTTAAAGGGCTGTGAGAGAGAAAATGATAGTTTTCCCACTAATAAGCAGCAATTCTGTATGTAAATAGTTCAACAATGTTTGTGTAAAGCAACAAAACAAAACAAAACAAAATCCTACTGATGTTCAGCTCGGACCTTCACCTGACAAAAGACCCCGGTAAGTGGACCTTCACTAAAAGTTGTTGAGTACCCCTGATCTAGAAGCTCTGCCATTTTCCCCCTCATTTGTTCTTTTCTTGTATTTCTTCACGCTACACAAATTTGAGTGAGACCCTTTTCTCTCTTATATGCTGAATATATATATATATTTAGGGTCATGTTTTTATAGTGGAGGGTATTACACTGATCAGTGAGCACAGGGGGGCTATATACAAGGGAGAGAGCACAGGTGGGTCTATATACAGGGGGAGAGAGCACAGGGGGGCTATATACAGGGGAGAGAGCACAGGGGGAGAAAGCACAGGTGGGGCTATATACAGGGGGAGAGAGCACAGGTGGGGCTGTATACAGGGGGAGAGAGCACAGGGAGGGCTATATACAGGGGGAGAGAGCACAGGTGGGGCTATATACAGGGGCAGAGAGCACAGGTGGGACTATATACAGGGGGAGAGAGCACAGGTGGGGCTATATACAGGGGAAGAGAGCACAGGGGGGGGTATATACAGGGGGGGAGAGCACAGGTGGGGCTATATACAGGGGGAGAGAGCACAGGGGGAGAAAGCACATGTGGGGCTATATACAGGGGGAGAGAGCACAGGGGGGCTATATACAGGGGGAGACAGTACAAGGGGGCTATATACAGGGGGATAAAGCACAGGTGGGGCTAAATACAGGGGGAGAGAGCAAAGGGGGGCTATATACAGGGGGAGAGAGCACGGGGGGGCTATATACAGGGGGAGAGAGCACAGGGGCAGAAAGCACAGGTGGGGCTATATACAGGGGGGAGAGAGCACAGGGGGGCTATATACTGGGAGAGAGCACAGGGGGGCTATATACTGGGAGAGAGCACAGGGGGGCTATATACTGGGAGAGAGCACAGGGGGCTATATACAGGGGGAGAGAGCACAGGGGGGCTATATACTGGGAGAGAGCACAGGGGGGCTATATACTGGGAGAGAGCACAGGGGGCTATATACTAGGAGAGAGCACAGGGGGGGGGGCTATATACTGGGAGAGAGCACAGGGGAGCTATATACTGGGAGAGAGCACAGGGGGGCTATATACTGGGAGAGAGCACAGGGGGGCTATATACTACAGGGGGAGAGTGCACAGGGGCTATATACTACAGGGGGAGAGCGTACAGGTGGGCTATATACTACAGGGGGAGAGCACACAGGGGAGCTAAATACTACTAAGGCAGTCACCCCCTGTGTACCTAATTTTAAAGGGCTGTGAGAGAGAAAATGATAGTTTTCCCACTAATAAGCAGCAATTCTGTATGTAAATAGTTCAACAATGTTTGTGTAAAGCAACAAAACAAAACAAAACAAAATCCTACTGATGTTCAGCTCGGACCTTCACCTGACAAAAGACCCCGGTAAGTGGACCTTCACTAATAGTTGTTGAGTACCCCTGCTCTACTATGTTACCTATCCCCAACTACACCTTCTGACACCAACCCGCCGTCTCCCGGCAACATCACTATGACTGCGTTCGCGGACAACATCCTCCTTGTAATTAAAAACCCCCAATCCGCACTATCCCCTTTACTGGACGACCTCCAGGCTCTGGGTAAACTCTCAGGCTATATAATTAACCTAGACAAATTGGAGGCTTTGTTGCTTCGAGGCCCTCCACGCCCACGCTGGACTTACGCATACCCTTTTCATTGGCGCTCCTCTGAGGTTACATATCGGGGCATTACCTTACTGAAACAAATCTCCCTTCTCTATAAAACTAATATTAGGCCCTATATTTCCTTCCTAGAAGACACTGTGTCAAACTGGCGTAACTTACCGCTATCCTACGTGGGCAGAGCATACCTCCTGAAAATGGTGGAGTTCCCTCGTCTCCTTTATATCCTCCACTCCCTCCCCATTTATTTGCGCCCCAAAGACGAAAACAAAATCAATTCCCTATTCCGCTCCTTTATTTGGAGGGGCGGCAGATCCAGGATCCCATTCCATCTCCTAAAACAACCCAAATTTAATGGGGGGGCTGAACTTTCCGGAAGTCCGGGCATACAATATAGCGACTCTCATGCGTGTGGCGATGGACTGGCTGTATCACACCTTTCACTTCACCGATCCTAAACGAGACCAACAATTCCTTCCGCCCCTTTCCCTGGCCAACCTCGTTCATCAGCCCTTTTGAAACATCCCTGAAACCTGTAGATTAAATCCTCTGTTGATGGCAACATGGCGGGCATGGCAAAAAATGAGGCGGGCCAAGTGCCTACACCCATATTATTCGCCATTCCTCACCCTCATACATAATCCCGACTTCCAAGATTGCTCACCCCATGGTGAGTTTATCCGTTGGCACAAAGCTGGACTTAGTTACGTGTCACAGTTTTTACACCCTGACACACATGCGGTTCTTTCTTTAGTGGACCTCTCTAAAAAAATTCCCGCACATAAACATACCTTTCTTTTCCTACTTACAGGCACATAGCTATGTCTCCAAGGTGCTGGCAGCAATACATCCACTGGAATGGTCCTTAGAAATCAAAAAAGCTCTTAGACACCCTCCCAACATGCGGGGTCACGCCTCCTATTACTATAGCTTTATACACTCCCCCTTGGACCTCGCTCAATCTCCGGCTACAATGACCAAATGGTCGCAAGACATTCCGGAAATGACAACCTCTATCCTTCTAAAAGCTCATATAAGAGGCCTTAGATACCTACCCTCTCGCCGGTACCTGGAGATGCAGCTACAACTGCTTCATAGATCATATCTCTCACCGATTAGAGGTTACAAAATGGGTCTCTACCAGTCGGATTCCTGTTTCAGATGTCGTAAGGGAGGGGCGGGCATATACCACTACTTATGGGGGTGTCCTGCCGTCCGCTCTTTCTGGGATCGGGTCACCACATTTGCTACCACACATTTGGTTAACTACATTCCCTCGGGCCCAATATGGGCTATTTTTGGTTATATAGACACACAGGAGTTTCCCTGTTCAGCGGGTGGCAGAAAACTCATATACATGCTCTCTGCTGCGGGCGTGAAAACCATACTGCACACATGGAATCACCCCACTGCCCCCCCATTCCGGTTGTTTCTAGAAAAACTATCTTTCATTATGAAAATGGACTGGGTGGAAGCTTCGCAGAGAAGGGAGACTCATGTGGAAAGATTTTTTGACTGTTGGGAGAGTTACATCGCTTTGCTGCCCACACAGGTGCAGCGCTCTATCAAAGAGTGTTTTTGTATAGCTACGTGGTATCAGAAGAGGATCTTGGCTGAGGACCCACCTATAGATCTGGGGTGAGCCGGAATATCCCAGGCACTTAGATTCGGAGGTCCACATTGGGCTTCCCATGAGAGCTTCAGTTGTTTCATAGTTTTAAATGCACATTGACGATGTTTTGGTTCTTTTGTAATTATCTCTGCTATTGCAGGTATCTCCCTTGCACCAGGTTAGCTTATGACCGAAATGCTATACATTACCTGCTCATTTCATAAGTGAAATTTGTTTGTTTAATGTTTTAATGTTGGAAAATTAATAAAAACATTTAAATACAGAAAATAAATATCATAAAGATGCAATAGGCAGGACAAGCTGCAGTGGCTTACCCATACAGCCAATCATAATCCTGATCCACATCCTGGGCATACAGTGCAGGGGGGCAAACTCAGGCCCTCCAGATGTTAAAAAACTACAATTCCCATCAGGCCTGGACAGACAAAACTTTAGCTGTCCATGCATGATGGGAGTTGTAGTCTTGTAACAGCTGGAGGGCCTGAGTTTGACACCTGTGTATTAGTGGATGTTTGGAGGCAGTAAATGTGATGTGAACCCAGAGAGCCCCCCCCCCCCTCACCTGTACCGTATAACAATCACTTACAGCAACCAATACAAGTACAAGCATTGCAGTATATGTGAGAAGTAATGGAAGGGTTTTTCTACATAAAAAAACAGACCTAATATTTAGGGATAGGTGTGAGATCTGGGGGTCCAGCCACTGGGCCCCTGACTCCTTTTCTTCTTATTTATGGAGTGGTGATTGGCACGTGAGCTGCTGATAATTCATTCTCTATGGATCTGATGGGTATGAGCAAGCAATGTACTTGGCTTTCTCTAGTGGCCCTGTAGACATTGAATAGCGATATGGCGCATGCTGAGCTTTGCTTTTTCTATCCAGACATGATGGGGATTGTAGTTGCCTCAGCTGGAGGGCTGAAGTCTCCCAATCCCTGACTTACACTGTTCAAACTAGATCATGGATGCAGAACACGCAGCAGATGTGGCCCATTCTGTGTGATATATGTGGTGCATCGTGATAGACATGTCAGACACTTTTCTTTACACCTTTATATTATTGTCTCATAAAAGAATTGTAATTTTATCACGTTTTACAGCTATTTACCCATGTCCATCTTTCTAGATAATAATCTGATACCTGGCATTTACACCTGTTTCTGCTATTTGGAGAATTCCAAACTTCTAGTGCATTTGTCTTAGTAAATCTGACTGTTTTCATGTATGTGATATTTGTTGTTTTAGGGGATGTTTTATAACAAAATTGACCCCTTGTTTACCTCTTAATGACACCAATCCACCTACTTAGGGTACTATTACACGGA
This sequence comes from Dendropsophus ebraccatus, assembly GCF_027789765.1. NCBI lineage: Eukaryota > Metazoa > Chordata > Amphibia > Anura > Hylidae > Dendropsophus > Dendropsophus ebraccatus. Next base: position 8,163,313 of record NC_091458.1, on the reverse strand, counting down.
ACGATAATCGGCCGAATCAGGCCATGTAATAAATACAACAATCAGCCGATAATCGCTGTCATCGGCTGATCGCTGTCATCGGCTGGACCTATATTTTTCGGGTGCCGACCGCGCACCACTACGTGTAATAGCGGTGCGCGGCCGGCGACTGACGGTATCCATTACCTATCCACACTCCAGAGCTGCTGCTGCTGCTGCGGTGATTGGCTGAGTGGCCTGTCAGCTGACAGACCACTCTGAAGTTAGAGCGTGCGGGACCTGGGGAGAAGACCGCAGCAGCAGCAGCCCTGGAACGTGGATAGGTAATGTATGTAGTTAAGCAAGGGCTGCAAGGACATCGGTAACGATGTCCCTGCAGCCCTTGTTTAACGATTATCGGGCCGTGTAATAGGTTCAGTAAACGAGCGGCGATCTAGCGTAACCTTTAGCTGTGTGTACGTCTTTAAGACGCATGCACAGCTAGAGGGAATGTCGCATCAGACGCCAGATCACTTCCGGCCGCTGGGGGAGGGCGCCACTGGAAGCTGGTGAGAGGTGAGTAGTTTTTATTTATTTATTTATTTATTTATTTATTTATTTATTTTTGCTATGGGGGACAGAGGCTGGACAAAGGGAGGGGGGCTTTATTACAAAGTGGAGGCTTCATTTCAAAGGGAGTGCTATACTACAGGGGGAGGCTTTATTTCAAGGGGGGGGTGCTATACTACAGGGGGAGGCTAAATTTCAAAGGGGGGGGTGCTATACTACGGGGAGACTTTATTTCAAAGGGGGGGTTCTATACTACAGGGGGGCTTCATTGCAAATGGGGGTGCTATACTACAGGGGGAGGCTAAATTTCAAAGGGGGGGTGCTATACTACAGGGGGCTTTATTACAAAGAGGGGGCTATGCTACAGGGGGGAGCTTTATTACAAAGGGGTGCTATAATACAGGGGGCTTTATTTCAAAGGGAGGCTTTATTACAAAGGGGGTATACTACAGGGGGCTTTATTACAAAGGGGGTTCTATACTATAGGGGGGAGCTTTATTACAAAGGGGGGGCTTTATTACAAAGGGGGGCTATACTACAGGGAGGAGCTTTATTACAAAGAGAGGCTAAACTACAGGGGGCTTTATTACAAAGGGGGGCTATAGTACAGGTGGAGCTATACAGCACAGAGCGGCCTATGTTACAGAGGCTGCCCAGAAGGGGGATAAACTACAGAAGCTTGACTGAGGACCTAAAGACAGGCTGCTTTGAGTGGTATATAGTACATATAGGTGCGCTGGGCCACTCCGCTGAGAGTAGTAGTAGGTGGTAGTACTAGGTAGGACCCGGGTAGCCACTTGCCTGATGTTAGGTCACGGTTTTGGCACGAGGGGAAGCAGCTAACCAGCGGGGACCTGACCATGCGGAGGCAGAGCAATTCTTTGTTGTCCCTAGTCAAGGCCCCAATAACTAGACCAATGCCAGGGTTCAGAAACAACGGTAGTTGTGCCGCGCGTTTATTGCAACAGTGGTAACCAATAGCAACAGTCTCTCTGGATGCAACCAGGATAAAGGCAGACTTGGATATAACAAAGTAATGGGTGATGCTGCTATAGGCTGTGATGATAGCGGTACTTGTAGTAAGGAGACTGAATGATGGGAGTAGTAGTGCTGGAGATATGATACTGGGCGGAATGGAGTTGAAAGGAATACTTGCTGTTGATGATAATGAAGGATGATGAGAGTAATGACTGAAGAACGACACCCAGATCCTTGGTTAGAGATGAGAGACTTGAAGAATCTTGAGAAGGAGAAACAGGTCCCAACTGGTCCGGAGCGCTTCTGGTCAGTGCAGGAGCAGGTACCGCGGGTTTGCGGCCTTGTAGCACAGGAGCAGCAGCAACACACATCCTTCTCCCCTGAAGGTGGAGAGAAGGCTACTGAGGTGGACAGGAAGTGACATAGCATCCCCAGCCGAAACTCGACGGCTATTGGGGTTACTATGGCAGCCAGGGAAAAGTCACGTGACTCACCAAGCCATTGCATCTTCACACAATTAGGCACTGATAACTGAATATACATGAGAAATAAGTGAAACAGCAGACCTGAATACTAAGAGGGATGACATAATATACACAGTTTGCAGTGGGACTATGTTTCCAGAACAGAACTGACTATAATAAAAATGCAGACATAAAATGACCGATAAATACTCTGTTCTGGGACACTGTATAGGCACAGATGGGGCCAGCCTTATTATATGGTCACTGCACCGAGGGGCCTATCACTACATGGGAGCTGCACAGGGAGGCCTAACTACTATAGAGATATACAGTGAGGGGCCAGACTACTATATAGTGGCACAGAAGGGTCTAACTACTATATGGATACAGATGGAACTAACCATTATATGAAGGCACAGATGGGGCAGTATAAATGTAAAGGATAATGATGGGCCATGAGTCAGGAGCCTAAAATGTTTGTCTGGCAGATCCTATGGGGAAAACTTGTGACTGAGAGAAGTCCTCATAATGGCCCAGGCCGGATGGAGAGGAAGAGTCAAAGAGAGCAGCTCTGATTGGAGAAGACGACCCCTGTGAGTCCTTGTAGAGCTGATATCTGCTGCTATATGGTCACTGTATGAGGCGATATTGGTCTTTGTACAGTGGATTTTATTTAGTAGCAGCGGTGGTATTAGTCAGTATGTGGTGGTAATATTTGTTACTTGTACATTGGTACTGTTTGTATTATTTGTCTCTGAAGAAAACAGTATAGTACCGTGTTAGCCAGAAAAATCCATTAACCTATATCATTACTATACGTATCACTGTCACACTGACCAAATCCTGTATACCGAGACCAATATTACTAATAATACCTGTATGCAAGGGGCAACTATTACCGCCACACCTGCCATTACCCCCATACTGATACTGACCAAATCCTGTATACTGAGACCAATATTACTAATAATACCTGTATACAAGGGGCAACTATTACCGCCACACCCTGACACCTGCCATTACCCCCATACTGATACTGACCAAATCCAGTATACTAGGATGAATAATACATATGGTGGTAAATACTTTTGATCAAACTATTTTAGGAGTTAAACCTTTACTGGCCTATACTTATAGGGTGCCAATACTTTTGTCCACCCCCTTTTTTGTGTTTGGTGTGGAATTAAATCCAATTAGGTTTTTTGACAATTCTTTTTGTGGTTTTCCATTGAAGACAAATTAAATGTCTGGAAGAAATTGAGTATTATCTGACAGAATTGCAGGGGTGCCAATACTTTTGGCCAGCACTGTATATGTAATTTGTATCTGATATTGAATAAAAATGGATGTTTTATGGGACGGCTGCATTGCTGGCTTTTTTCCTGAATCGTGTACCACAGACCTGGTGAGTCCCTGGGCGTCAGCCGCACCTCCCTATTCCACATAATATGCATAGGAGATGGCTCACATGTAGTAACAAGGCATGATTATGGTAGTAGTGGTTTTTTTTTTCTTATTCCTGTAGGCATATTATGTTTGGGAGATAATCATGGAGGCTTTTAAAGATTGTAAAACACTTTAAGGGGTCTGCCACACCCTTTACATTCCAGGATACTATCTTATACCCCATACAGCTACATTCATCTGTATTGCAGCTTCAGAAAGAAGAAGAAGCCCAAGGCCTCAAAAAAGGAAGAACAAGCCAGCATGAAGAGACAGAGGACGACCAAACAAGAAAAGAAGCCGTATCGCTGTCCTCATAAAAGTGAGTAGAGCCATCATAAATTGGGCATATTGAATACCAGCATCACGTAAGCGTCTCTTCACCGCTACAAAAAAACAACAACAATTTGACCAGTATGGGTCTTAGAGAAGACCCTACAGGAGATACACGAGTGGGGAGCCTATAGCCCCTATTACACGGGGTGATATTGAGGAGCAAACGAGCGCTGTCAGTGCTCACGTCAGTATTACACACGTCAGCATCATGCGTGAGAGGGCTGGAGAGGCCGCAGGGAGCTGCCCGGGTGATCGCTAGATCGTCCAGGAGCCCATAGCAGATAGCAGCGGTAAAGGTAACTAGTAGCCACTCATAGATAAACTGGATGCAATCTCTACCTTCACAACCATCAGCAAAACCTGTCAACTTTATATTAACCCTCCGTGCCCTGTCTTCTATTTCTGTAATCTTCCTCTGATTCTGTAGCTATTGTTCTTATCTCTTTTACTTCTTTAGATAACTTCTCGTACCAATCTTCCACTCTTTGTTCCACCTCCTGTGTCCTTTCACTTATTTTGCTTCCATCATTACATATAAGAGAAACTTATTCTTTTATATTGCCCATTGGTTAGGTATAGTTGAGACCACTTGATCTAATTTGTGAACCGTACACAATATTGTTGATGTTACATTAGAGTTTTCCTCCATACTGCTCACTTCCTCCCTAACTGGAATCCTCCCTCCTCTTCAGACTCCGCCCCTGCTATGTTATCTTTCTCACTTTCCTGGAAACTTAGAGGGTCATGTGACCGAACGTGAGCACGTAACATCTGCACCCCCCCACCACTTCCACAGCCAAGCTGGATCAGCACCGGAGACCCAAGTAGCTGGAAGTCTGTGATTCTTGTGGAGGTCCCTGCAGTAGCCCGGGGAGCAGAGTCGGCTGCTGGAGACAAGCAGACAGACTTGGGAAGGTTTTGCAGACAGCTGGGACCACTGAGGACACAGAGGGTGAGATATCTCCGTTAGACGGACACGTCCAGTTTTACTTTCACTTTCCATTAGATCTGCCTGTCCTGATACATGAGTGTTATTGGCCTGCTGCTGAAGGTGATAACCAGAAGGTGGCAGTAGTGGACAGGGTCAGGGCCGGCCTTAGGGTAAATGGTGCCCTGTGTGAAAACTTTTTTCGGCGATAGGAGATAGATAGATAGATAGATAATAGATAGGAGATAGATACTGTAGATGATAGATAGATAGATAGATAGATAGATAGATAGATAGATAGATAGATAGGAGATATATACTGTAGATTATAGATAGATAGATAGATAGATAGGAGATAGATAGATAATAGATAGGAGATAGATACTGTAGATGATAGATAGGAGATAGATAGATAGATTAATAGATAGATAATAGATAGGAGATAGATACTGTAGATGATAGATAGGAGATAGAAGATAGATAGATAGGAGATAGATAGGTAGATGGATAGATAGATTAATAGATAAATAGATAGGAGATAGATGATATATAGATAGATAGGAGATAGATAGGAGATAGATAGGTAGATGGATAGATAGATTAATAGATAGGAGATACCACACCTAAACACAACATAATAATAATAAAAACACATGTACACATATGACTTAGTAGAATATTGGGGCTGGATAACCAGGTGATCAGAGGGGGTGAGGCTGCAGTCAGAGGAGATGAGGTGATCCCCTGCTGGTGACCTGGGCTGCTTATCTTGCCAGTCTGCAGCAGCTGGTATCTCTGGGGGTATATTCTGCTGTAGGCTGCTGGCACAGTGAGTTTACACACTGCAGGGCTGACATAGGGGATGTGGTGGCTGCTACATTCAGTGTAGCAGGTCATTACCTGATCCATTGTCCCAAAAATAAGTTTCTGTGTTCTGCTTACCTTGGGGACACTGCTCAGCAATATACAGGGGCAGCCAGAGAGCAGGGGGTCTAGGGAACTGGCAGGGTGATTCTGAGGAGCAGCCTGTATATTGCCTGTCCGATTTATGTACAGTCTGCACAGGCACTGAAACTGCTTGGTAGCAGTAATACACATAACTACAGTACAGGCACTGAGAAGCTGCAGGATGATGTGTATTACTGCCTGTGCCTGTGCAGACTGTACATAGATCGGACAGGCAAATCATTAGACAGTGTCACAGAGCCCAGGCCCCTGTCCTCACACACTGCAGCCCCTGACACTGGCCCTGTTACACAGACAGAGAGCTGCACTACCTAACTAGAAATAGAAGTTAGATGTGCTGCCTGGGGAGGAGGGGGCAGGCGGGCGGCCAGAGGGGGGGGGGGGTGCGCTCCTGCAGACACCCAGCACATCTAACTAATCTTTTTAGTCAGGTGTGCAGTGCAGCTCTCTGTCGTCTGTAGCGCCCCCTTGCTGGCCGGGAGTGAGGAGCCCAGGTTGCACACCCCTTAGGCCGGCCCTGCACAGGGTATACCACTGAGACTGGTTAGATCTGAGTGAAAACAGAGAGTAGTCTGTGTATTGGTGCATTTACACGGAATTATTATCGTTTGAATTTTCGCGATAACAATTGCATTTGAGCGATAATCATTCCGTGTAAACATAGCGAACGATCAAGTGACAAACGAGAAATTGTTCATTGTGATCTTTCATCATGTTCTCAAATCATCGTTGGTTGTTCACTAAAATTTAGCAGATCACTTCGTCTAAACAGTCTTTCACCAATTCACCCAATAGAAAACAAAAAGAGAGAAAAGGTGGGGGCGCCTCCTGGTGTAGTATATCAGGAAAGGAATATCCTTATAAGAAAGAGCATGAGTTGCACTCACCTAATAGAGTTGTGCAAGATTATAGGCACAACTCTATGCAGCACATGGGGGGTAAAGAGAAACACCGCAACTCCTGCCGCGGTACGTCAAGGGAGGTGTACAATTCAAGATCATGTATACAGACAAGACTTGAGAAAGGACCCCCTTGATTTGGTGTCCGAAACGCGTTGTGCCTTTAATAAATTTTTATCCTACGGATTAACCACGTCATATTGTGGTTCTCTGAACACCTGCGCCCATACCAAGCCGGGATCCCTCCGGTCCATCAGCCCGCTGCGGTCTGTATATACAATTCACCCAATGTGTGAGATAGGCTTAAGTGATCTTAAAATGATCGCAATAACGATTTTTCAAACAATATATCGTTCCGTCTAAATGCTGATCGTTATTAAGAACACATTGTTACTTCGAAATCGTTAATCGTTCGATTGGGCAAATTATCGCTCTGTGTAAACGTAGCATGTGTGAATACCTGATCCTTGGGTAAAAGAAGATCAGTGGTCGGTGTGTATTCCATCCGCTGGATTACAGACTATTAGTAGTAGTACTAGTGACTGGGGAGTGACGTATAGGAGGAGGTGAACAGATTTAGAACTGCTTAGATTTCCTAACAGGGACCTAGATGAAGCCTTTTGGGATTATTTAAAGTGTTCTTACTCCTCTGCTAATAACTGACTTAGAGTATATCCCATAACTAATCCTGCTGACTAATATATAATCCTGTGTAACTGGTCTGATCTAACATGGCTGCTCCTCTGGTTAGAAAGTGAATAAGGGTCTATTCTACAATTGACTATTTCGATCTATACCTAAGCTTTATTGGAACAAAAGTGTCTTGTTATGGAATTGATTTGACTACATGGATGGTTTAGCTTTAGTAGTTCGTACCTGAAGGAGATTCTGATGAAATATACCGAAGGTAGAAATATTGGTTGTAGATTGAACCCCTTAACTAAAGTTGTGAATGTTCATTTGTGAACTTACCCTGGAGTGGTGTGCTGATCTTTGCTTTGATGGTTTGAACATAGATAGTATATAGATAGTAGAGACGAGTCAAATGATCTTTGCTTTGATGGTTTGAACATACTATGGATAGTGGAGACGAGTCTAATGATCTTTGGGGCCCACCAAAGAACAACCAGTAAGACACAACAGGCTGACCTCCGTTCCGCTCGGAATTCCGTCTGCCTCATGTGATGTGTCACGCGACTCTGCTTTCCCCTAAAAGAATTGACGTGTCAATTTTTTTGAGCGGAGGTGCGTCAGACATTGAGTCAGTGAGGCGGGATTCCGAGCGGAGTCTCTCTATCTATCTCCTTTCTATCTATAGATAAATAGATAGATAGATAGATAGATAGATAGATAGATAGATAGGAGATAAATAGGAGATACCAGAGGGAAGCACGCCCTGTGAAGATAACATTGCAGCTGCCTCACACAAACAGCTTACACAGCACAGAGTTTAGCAGGCCGTGTGGGCAGCTGCAGGGTTATCTCATCTCCTCCACGGGGCCTGACGGGAGGAGAAAGTGCCCCCCCTTCCCTTACTCACACAACACAATAAGTTAAGTTACTCCATCTCTCCTACCGTTGGGTTCTTCATAAGTGCACAGGATTCTCTCTTGTAGAGATCACTGCACATCCTCCTCCTCCTATATGGGGCACGCCTGTTCTCAGGAGACATTGTAAAACTCTTACAGAAATGTGCTAAGATACATCTGTTGAAGTCAAGGTCCCCCCCCCCATATAAATGCCTTGAGGGGTGTAGTGTCCAAAATGGAGTCATCGAACAGTTAGTTTGTTTCAAGTGGTGTGGGAAGAAGGGACAATCGTATTTGTCTGTTCTCCTTGGCCACGAAACACAATGTCAGAAAAGGATCCTAGCTGAGAGGGACTGGAGACGAGTTCCACGGCTTGTGGATCAAAATTGCTCCCAAAACCCAACAGGAACTGCTGCAGGCAGAGAATGAACGTCCTTCCCAACCTGTTAGCAATGAACATTTGGAGTCGTTCACCTCACAAGAGGCCATTGTTCACACAGGCAGATAAAGCTGCGTCTTCAATAGGCGAGAAATCACTGAAGGTGGAGAGTAGCTGACTGGTGGACTGTAATCTGGTCTGACGAATCACGTTTTTTTGTCTTTATTACAATGACAGACGTTTCAGGTTCAAGCCGGAGGTGGGTCACTCATACACCCTATTACATCTCAATCGGCCTGCTAAATTTTGTGCCATCACCTCCTCAGTGGCTTAAACTGGATGCGACGTACATGCAAAACCTTGTGGCCTCACTTCCTAATAGAGTCCAGGTGAATCAAGGCCAGAGGCGCGTTTTGTCCGGTGAGATTATATAGTTAGGAGCTCCGGTCCTTGTTCCCAGTGTATACACTGTATATAGTTATTGTGCTTATGTATTAGGAGCTCCGATCCTTGTTCCCAGTGTGTACACTGTATATAGTTATTGTGCTTATGTATTAGGAGCTCCGGTCCTTGTTCCCAGTGTATACACTGTATATAGTTATTGTGCTTATGTATTAGGAGCTCCGGTCCTTGTTCCCAGTGTGTACACTGTATATAGTTATTGTGCTTATGTATTAGGAGCTCCGGTCCTTGTTCCCAGTGTATACACTGTATATAGTTATTGTGCTTATGTATTAGGAGCTCCGGTCCTTGTTCCCAGTGTGTACACTGTATATAGGTATTGTGCTTATGTATTAGGAGCTCCGGTCCTTGTTCCCACTGTGTACACTGTATATAGTTATTGTGCTTATGTATTAGGAGCTCCGGTCCTTGTTCCCACTGTATACACTGTATATAGTTATTGTGCTTATGTATTAGGAGCTCCGGTCCTTGTTCCCAGTGTGTACACTGTATATAGTTATTGTGCTTATGTATTAGGAGCTCCGGTCCTTGTTCCTAGTGTGTATACTGTATATAGTTATTGTGCTTATGTATTAGGAGCTCCGGTCCTTGTTCCCAGTGTGTACACTGTATATAGTTATTGTGCTTATGTATTAGGAGCTCCGGTCCTTGTTCCCAGTGTGTATACTGTATATAGTTATTGTGCTTATGTATTAGGAGCTTTGGTCCTTGTTCCCAGTGTGTATACTGTATATAGTTATTGTGCTTATGTATTAGGAGCTCCGGTCCTTGTTCCCACTGTGTACACTGTATATAGTGTAGACATGTCACGGGTAAAGTGTGCGAGGGGGTGTACATCTCACCTAGGTTACAGCTTAGTGTGAGATGGTAAATCTGGGAGAGATCGGTTGCTCAGCAGTGATATGCTGCTGAGTCGTTGTTTAATTTTTCCGGGCCGGATTTACTGGAATGGCGGATAGGTTGGTAGTGGGATCTGCCATTCCCTCCCCCTCGATCCAGTGTGGGTTTTGGGATCAGGTGAGCTCTGATCCCAATCAGCCTGAGAAGGCAAAAAGCTCACTCAGTGTACAGGTCCTTGCTCTTAGCCAGGAGGAAACAGCCTGCATGTTGTAGTTGCTGGGAGCAAGGGATACCACTGCTGCTGGGGATTGTCCATACCCTGCGATACTGTTATCGAAGTGCCAGAGAGGTAACCTGTTGTGTTAGTTAGCGCCCAGACGGGCAAGACCTTTTGTTTTGTTTTGGTCTTTAACCCCTTAATGACAGAGACAAATTTTATGAATATGACCAGTGTCACTTTATTCATTAATAACTTCGGGATGCTTTTACCTATCCGGCTGATTCTGAGATTGTTTTCTCGTGACATATTGTACTTTACATTTCTGGTAAATTGAAGTCGATACTCATAACAAATCTTTATGAAAAAAACCCAAATAATGTGAAAAAATGCATTTTTCCAACTTTGAAACTTTTTTGCGTATACAGAAAGTGGTTATACCACATAGATTATATATTAAATAGCATTAGCAACATGTCTACTTTATGTTGGCGGCATTTATTAAACTATCTTTCATATTTTTTTTAGACGATAGGAAGCTTAAAACATTAGCAGCAAATTTTCAGTAAAATTTCAAAATCAGATATTTTTAGGGACCTGTTCAGGTTTAAAGTGTATTTGAGGGGCCTGTATGTTAGAAAGCCCCACGAAGCACCCCATTTCAGAAACTGCACCCCCCAACCTCTGCAAAAGCATATCCAGAAAGTGTTTTAACCCTTTAGGGGAGTCACAGAAATAAAAGCTAAGTGTGTAAGGAATTAGAAAATTTTAATTTTCTGTGCAGAGATTTTATTGTAATCCAATATTTTTCATAATTATAAACCTATTACCAGAGAAATGCACCCCAATAATTATTGTCCCGTGTCTGCAGTTTATAGAAATACCCCATATGTGGCCCTATTGCGCTATTTGACGCAACCACAAGCCTCAGATATAAGGGAGCGCCCAGTGCATTTCAACGCCTCCGTTATATTTGGTCATTTTTGACTGTACCACTTCAGGTTGGCAGAGGCTCTGGGGTGCCAAAACATAAAAAACACCCCTAAAGGGACACCATTTAGAAAACTACACCCCTCAAGGAATGTAACAAGGGGTGCGGTGATCATCTGGACCCCACAGGTGCTTCACAGATTTTCCGAACAATATGGCGTGAAAAAAGAAAAAAAAAATTTTTACACTAAAATGTTGTTCTAGCCTTCAATTTTTCATTTTCTTAAAGGGATAAGAGGCAAAAAAAGACAAAAAATGTGTAGCGCAGTTTCTCCCAAGTACGGAAATACCCCACATGTGGCGATAAAGTGCCAAGGGTGCGCAGGACGAGCCTCCAAAGGGAAGGAGCGCCAATTGGCTTTTGGAAGCTGAATTTCACTGAAAAGGATTTCAAGGGCCATGTCGCATTTACAGAGCCCTCGTGCTGCCAAGACACTGGAAACCCCCCACAAGTGACCCCATTCTGGAAACTACACCCCTCAAGGAATCTAACAAGGGGTTCAGTGAGCATATGGACCCCACTGGTGACGGGCACAAATGTGGAACAATGTGACGTGAAAGGGAAAAATTTCATTTTTTCACTTTCATGGCACAAATGTGCCCGTCATCAAGGGGTCCATATCCTCACTGCACCCCTTGTTAGATTCCCTGAGGGGTGCAGTTTCCATAATGTGGTCACTTGTGGGGGGTTTCCAGTGTTTTGGCAGCACGAGGGCTCTGTAAATGCGACATGGCGTTCATCATCCATTCTAGCTAAATCCAACCTCCAAAATCCAAATGGCGCTCCTTCCCTTGAGAGGCTGGCCCTGCACCCACATGGCGCTTTATGTCCACATGTGGGGTATTTACGGACTCGGGGGAAATTGCTCTACACATTTTGTTTTTTTCCCCCTCTTTTAACCCCTTGTGAAAATGATAAATTCAAGGCTAAACCAACATTATAGTGTAAAAAATGTAATATTTCATTTTCACGCCACATTGTTCCACATTTGTGTTCGTCACCAGTGGGGTCCATATGCTCACTACACCCCTTGTTACATTCCTTGAGGGGTGCAGTTTCCATAATGGGGTCACTTGTGGGGGGTTTCAACTGTCTTGGCAACACAGGGGCCTTTTGAATGCAACATGGCCCCTCGAAATCCATTTCATCCAAATCCAGCCTTCAAAAACCAAATGGCGCTCCTTCCCTTCGGAGGCTTACCCTGCACCCGCATGGCGCTTTATGTCCACATGTGGGGTATTTCCGTACTCAGGGGAAATTGCGCTACACATTAAATGTTTTTTTTTTATCTTTTAACCCCTTGTGAAAATGAAAAAATCATGACAAGATTAATGATTTAGAGTAAAAATTTTACAAAAATTACACTAAATGTTGGTCTAGCCTTGATTTTTTTCCATTTCCACAAGGGGTTAAAAAAGAAAATGAACACAAAACGTGTAGGGTAGTGTCCCCTGAGTACGAAAATACCCCACATGTGGGCATAATGTGCCATATGGGCACAGGGCAAGTCACCAAAGGGACAGAGCGCCATTTAGAGGCTGGAATGGAGGATGGAGGCCATGTCGCAATTACAAAGCTCCTGTGCTGCCAGGACAGTAGAAACCCCCCACAAGTGACCCCATTCTGGAAACTACACCCCATAAGGAATCTAACAAGGGGTGCAGTGAGCATATGGACCCCACTGGTAACAGGCACATATGTAGAACATGTGGCGAGAAAATAAAAAATACAATTTTTTTCATTTTAACGTCCCAAATGTGGCCGTCACCAGGGGGCCATATCCCCGCTGCCCCTCTTGTTAGATTCCTTATGGGGTGTAGTTTCCAGAATGGGGTCACTTGTGGGGGGTTTCTACTGTCCTGGCCGCACAGAGGCTTTGTAATTGCATCATGGCATCCTCTAATGCAGGGGTGGGGAACCTTTTCCATGTCGAGGGCCGGTCAGGCCTTAATAAAATCATTCGAGGGCCGCACTCAATGTTATACCGTGTGCGGCAGTTAGTAGCGTGGGTTTGCAGCACCCGAACAAGGCAAAGTATTGTTCCCCTAATGCCCCTGCTATTGTAGTTAACCCTCTGTGATGCCCCTTGTACCTGATTTGAATCCTTAGTGATGCCCCTGGTAGCCTAGTTAACCCCCCAGTCATGTCCCTGGTGGCCTAGTTAACTCCTCAGTCATGTCCCTGGTGGCCTAGTTAACCCCTTAGTCATGTCCCTGGTAGCCTAGTTAACTCCTCAGTCATGTCCCTCGTGGCCTAGTTAACCCCCCCAGTCATGTCCCTGGTAGCCTAGTTAACTCCTCAGTCATGTCCCTGGTAGCCTAGTTAACTCCTCAGTCATGTCCCTGGTAGCCTAGTTAACTCCTCAGTCATGACCCTGGTGGCCTAGTTAACTCCTCAGTCATGTCCCTGGTAGCCTAGTTAACTCCTCAGTCATGTCCCTGGTAGCCTAGTTAACTCCTCAGTCATGTCCCTGGTAGCCTAGTTAACCCCTCAGTCATGTCCCTGGTAGCCTAGTTAACTCCTCAGTCATGTCCCTGGTGGCCTAGTTAACCCCCACAGTCATGTCCCTGGTGGCCTAGTTAACAACCCCCCCCCCCCCCAGTCATGTCCCTTGTGGCCTAGTTAACCCCCCAGTCATGTCCCTGGTGGCCTAGTTAACTCCTCAGTCATGTCCCTGGTGGCCTAGTTAACCCCCCAGTCATGTCCCTGGTGGCCTAATTAACCCCCCCAGTCATGTCCCTGGTGGCCTAATTAACCCCCCCAGTCATGTCCCTGGTGGCCTAATTAACCCCCCCAGTCATGTCCCTGGTGGCCTAGTTAACCCCCCCAGTCATGTCCCTGGTGGCCTAGTTAACCCCCCCAGTCATGTCCCTGGTGGCCTAGTTAACCCCCCCAGTCATGTCCCTGGTGGCCTAGTTAACCCCCCCAGTCATGTCCCTGGTGGCCTAGTTAACCCCCCCAGTCATGTCCCTGGTAGCCTAGTTAACCCCCCAGTCATGTCCCTGGTGGCCTAGTTAACCCCCACAGTCATGTCCCTGGTGGCCTAGTTAACAACCCCCCCCCCCAGTCATGTCCCTTGTGGCCTAGTTAACCCCCCCAGTCATGTCCCTGGTAGCCTAGTTAACCCCCCAGTCATGTCCCTGGTGGCCTAGTTAACCCCCACAGTCATGTCCCTGGTGGCCTAGTTAACAACCCCCCCCCCCCCCCCCAGTCATGTCCCTTGTGGCCTAGTTAACCCCCCAGTCATGTCCCTGGTAGCCTAGTTAACCCCCCCCCCCCCCCCCAGTCATGTCCCTGGTGGCCTAGTTAACCCCCAGTGTCTGCCCCAAATGAAAAAAATAAACATCCCACTCACCTTTCCTCCGCTCCCACGCTGTCCAGGTCCTCTTCTCCCTCCTCTCTTCTGTGCCGGTCTTCTCCTGCAGGCGGCGCGCGATGAAATGACGTCATCGCGCACGGCCCGCAGGAGTCAGAAGACGTGCGCCGCTCTGCGCCGCGCTGGTGAGGCAGGAGCCGGCATACCACACATCTTCCTGTGTCTGTGCCAGCTCCTGCCTCACCAGCGCGGCGCACGTCACAGGAGGTCAGGAGTCAGAAGATGTGCACCGCTCTGAGGGGAAGGAGCCGGCACTCACAGCATCCTCCTGGCAGCTGTCACAGACACAGGAGGATGCCGTGTGTGTCGGCTCCTTCTCCTCCAGAGCGGCGCATGTCACAGGGGAGCCGCGGGCCACATCCGGAGGTGTCAGGGGCCGGATGCGGCCCGCGGGCCGGAGGTTCCCCACCCCTGCTCTAATGGGAATAGCGGCCATACCTATTTAGCTGGGGGAAAAGGGACAATTCTAATTTATTTGGGGGTATTAGGCCAATTATAAGTTTATAAGGTTGAAAATGACAGGTGTCCATCAAATTCAACCTGTGTTGATCCAGAGGAAGGCAAAAAACCCTTGTGAGGCAGACGACAGTAGCCTCATCACTGGGAAATATTCCTTCCCGACTCCATAATGGCGATCAGAATAATCCCCGGATCAACGTGACCCCTGAAATAGGAATAAGGGACAGAATTTAGAATATGTAGAACCCCAGTGACGTGTGGTACGCCTTGGAGCGATCCTGTATGCAGAGGCCGGGGGGATCAGGACAGGTGTCACACTGGAAAATGGTGTCCTTCCTGATCCCCCTGTTACACCACACTCTGCACTTCTTCTGGGGTCTCCCTTTCTACAGTGTGGGGGACGTCACCTGGAAATGTTGTCCTGGTGCGATACGGGGTCCTTCATATCCAAAAGCGCTGGGTCCGCTCCATGGCTGCTAAATTTTAGGGCTCTATTACTACTTCTGATATGTTCGGATCGTGCCGCAAGCTACAGGGCAGCGAGGGACCGGAAGAGGGGGGTGCTGGTATAAAAGTTATCCCCGTACAGGTGGTGACCTTTATCCAGCAGTGGGAAGATCAGTTCCCGGACGATCTTCCCACTAACTCCGAGGATGGGGGAGAGGGGGCATCTGGGGCTGGATTCGGGTGTCCCTTCCTTCATACACTCTAAGGGTACGTGCACACTGCGGAATCGCGACAGATAACCCTTTGTGCATTCCGCAGCTGGCACCCGCCGGCGGACTGATGCAGGCGCACGTCTCCACACGTGTCATAGACTCCATTCTATGCACGGGCGGATTCCGCTCTCCGTCCATCGTGTTCATTCTTTGGATGGACGACAGATTCCGCCCGTGCATAGAATGGAGTCTATGACACGGGTGGAGACATGCGCCCGCATCAGTCCGCTGGCGGGTGCCAGCTGCGGAATGCACGAAGAGTTATCCTTTGCCATTCCGCAGTGTGCACGTACCCTAAATCTGTAAGTGTACCCTGAGGTACGCTCACAGAGTTTGTAGAATTTCATTCCATACCGTGATCTCTTATTGGGACGGTACTGGCGGAAAAGACGTGTCTGGGGGGCAGCGTACGCTACGCTACCCCCAGACACATCACCGGATGATGAGGATGAATGGAGGAAAAAAGGATCCCCCCATTCATCCTTACTGGCTGTTTCGGTGTCGGAGGCAATAATAGCATATGCGTCCGACACCGAAAACACCCTTTGGGCCACTTTTATATATGGATTGGTATATGGGGTATGTAGTGGTGTAGTGTCAAACTTTATTCAATGTAGTGTGGTGTAATGTAGTGTTTTTTACGTGTTTTTTTTACAGTAAGTATAAAAAAAAAACCTACGCCAACAAAGGAGTTGCTGATAAATGCCGCACTTATGTGCGGCACTTATAAGCAGGCCGTGGCAGTAGAATATAGAAAAAAAACACCCTACGCCAAAAAGGAGGAGTTGCTGATTAGCAGCGCACTTTCGTGCGATGCTGATCAACACTCAGCGGCGATAGGGTGCGGAAAATAGAAAAAAAAAAATTTGAAAAAAAAAAACTTTTTCTACATTCTGAACATCCCTGTAGCTGCTAAGTGTATTATACATATCAGCCGCTAGAGGGCAGCAGAGCGCAAAATACGGAAAAAGCCGACGCTGGAGCCGAAAATAGCCGAGAGAAGCCGAACGTGACGTCACGGAGGAAGCCGAAGACCCGAACGAAAATGAGGACGCCGCGAACCCGGAAGACGCTGATCAGGAGCCCGGGACAGGTGAGTAATGTACAAATACCTGCTCTGGACCCCTCTGCTACCTAGCTGAGGGGTCCAGGGCAGGTATTTACTATATTGTGGGACTCTGATCGCCGTGCCACCGGCCCGATCGCCGTGAACGGCCGGCCGGCCGTTCACGACGATCGGGCCGGTGGCACGGTGACCACCATTACTTTTTACAGTAATGGCGGTCGGTGCCGTCCTCGGACAGCACCGACCGCCATTTTTTTCCGATCGCCGCTATTGGCTGATCTGAATTGATCAGCCTATAGCGGCGATCGTAAGCACGAGGGGTGTTAAGCACCCCCCGTGCCGAGAAGCTAAGATGGCCTGCTATGATTTATAGCAAGCCATCTTCCCCGACCGCTGTGTGTGAACACGCAGCGATCGGGGAAACATCGGGCGTACCTATACGCCCGTTTGCGTTAAAGCCCACCCTGCGGGGGCGTATGGGTACGCCCGATGTCGTTAAGGGGTTAAGCACAGTGTTGCTATATTTCTGTTATGGACTGTTTATGCTACAAATAAACTCCAAGCTGTTTTATAAGTCCAAGTGTGCTGCTGAGCTGTGTCCAACACACCATCCCCCGTGTACAGACAACAACAAGAAAATGGCTGAAGAAAAGTACACTGCACCTCCTGATAGTAAGTAAATAAATATCTATGAAATCTTTATTAATTCATCAATGTAAAGGGACGAACATTTAAAATCATTTAAAAATACACACATACCAATTCACCGGTTCCAATCAAACACAGCGAAAAACTGACCTAACACAAACCAATAATCGGAGCAGCAGCAAAAGTCATACAAAAAATGGCAGATATATTGCAAACCAAAAAGTGTGCAGAATCACAAATAATAAATTCCAAAAACCACAAAAAATTGCAAAGAACGATGTAAGGCACAAGGCCATAGATCACCTAAAAAACATCAAATGCAAAAAATGAGACAAATGTTAAATGGCTGCTGCCAACACACCATCCCCCGGGAAGATCCTTACAATATATATTGTGCTTATGTATTAGGAGCTTTGGTCCTTGTTCCCAGTGTGTATATAGTTTGCTCAATAACAATTATATACCGGGAGAATATAGTCTGAGATGAGACCAATATTAACCTTTTTGTATACCATAATACACCATGTCTGGAGCCCCGCACATCACCCCAGGAACACCAATAATGATACGTGGAGGGGGGAACATCATGGCGTGCGGCTGTTTCAGCTTACAGCTCTGGCAAACTTCATATAACATCCCTTGGTGTCACTAGCCTAGCTCTCTCCTGGATCTCCTCTTACCTCTCCAACCGCACTTTTAGTGTCTCCCACTCCCACACCACCTCCTCTCCTCGTCCCCTTACTGTTGGTGTTCCCCAAGGCTCTGTACTCGGGCCTCTTCTCTTCTCCATCTACACCTCTGGCCTGGGACATATCATAGAATCCCATGGCTTCAGGTACCATCTTTATGCCGATGACACTCAGATCTACCTCTCTGGTCCGGATGTCACCTCTTTGCTATCCAGGATTCCAGAGTGTCTATCGGCCATATCCTCCTTCTTCTCCTCCCGCTTTCTAAAACTCAACATGGACAAAACAGAACTTATCATCTTTCCCCCATCTCGCTCCACCCCGCCTTCTAATCTGTCAACCACTATCAATGGCTGCACTCTGTCCCCTGTCCCCCAAGTCCGCTGCCTTGGGGTCACCTTTGACTCTGCCCTGTCTTTTAAACCCCATATTCAGGCCCTGACCGCCTTCTCCTCAAAAACATTTCCAGAATCCGCTCTTTTCTCACCCCTGACTCCACCAAACTGCTGGTCCATGCTCTCATTATTTCCAGCTTGGACTACTGTAACATCCTCCTCTCTGGCCTCCATCCAACTCCCTTGCCCCCCTCCAGTCTATCCTGCTGCCCGACTTATCCACCTTTCCCCTCGCTTGGCCTCAGCCTCTCCCCTCTGCCAATCCCTCCACTGGCTCCTCATTGCCCAACGTATTCACTTTAAATTGTTGACCATGACATACAAGGCAATCCACAACCTGTCCCCTCCGTACATCTCTGACCTGATATCCCGCTACCGTCCCTCACGCAACCTTCCATCCTCCAGTGACCTCCGTCTCCGCCCCCCCCTTGTTCGTACCTTGCACAACCGCCTCCAAGACTTTGCCCGAGCCTCCCCCATACTCTGGAACTCGCTACCCCGACACATCCGTCTCTCATCCACCATCAAGTCCTTCAAAAGTAACCTGAAAATCCATCTCTTCAAACTAGGCTACAACCCACAATAACTCTGCATCACACTTGAATGGCTGCACTTTACCTCCTGTTTCTCTCCCTATACCCTATAGATTGTGAGCCCTCGCGGGCAGGGTCCTCTTCCCCCATGTACCAGTCTGTCTTTTGCCTTCATGTAATGTTTTCTGATCTTGTATTGTTCCTGCCTGTTGCCTATCTTTTGTATAGCGCTCTGGAATAAGGGCGCTTTATAAATTAATAATAATAATAATAATAATAATAATAATAATAATAATAATAAAAATAATAATAGAAGGAAGGATGAATGGAGAACAGTACAGAGACATTCCTGATAATCTGTATAATTAGTAGGCTCTCTAGCAATACCCCTAAAAATAATATTTTTGAGACAAATATGAATCTCGAGATGTAAATGAATCATAAATATAGCACTTTATCTAAATCAAAAATTCAAATTCATAGAAACATATAAACATATAACTACACGCTTACACATAAATTCTCTGTATATAAATCTCATGAAATTACAAATGATATAGTTCAGGATATAGACTTGATGGATGTTTATAGGTTAAAATTCATAAAATAAAATTCATTTATACTATTACTACAGACTGCTGGCTGGGACTTGCAGTGCTGCTACCGCGATTTAACCAGCACACTGTGGTGATCGGCTGCTGGCAGAAAGGGGACATTAGGTGTTGCATACAGACCCCTAAGAAGTGCTCAGTGTACTCCTTTTTGATTTTGGGGCTGGTGGTCCTGGTGTACTGCACTGTATAGCTGGGAGTTGTAGTGCATCTCGCATAGAACTAACTTCACTGCTCATATTGTATTGGGGTGACAAAGAGTGTGTACAGTTGTTGCCCATACCAGATAGCACCACCTAAACTAGTGTGTATTGCACTGTATAGCTGGGAGTTGTAGTACATCCCGCATAGAACTTAATTCACTGCTTATATTGTATTGGGGTGACAAAGCGTGTGTACAGTCGTTGCCCATACCAGATAGCACCGTAGAGCCCCACAAAACCATTGGTTACTACAACTATTTTTCAAGATATCTGTATTTCATACGCAAGGCCTTTCTCAGTTCCATACTGTGCAGTGTCCATAAAATGGTGAACCCCAGGGGTAAGGGTCGAGGGCGTGGGGTTCCAAGTGATGTGGTTGCTGGAGGCTGTGTTTCAGGGCAGGGTGACACAGCAGCACCTGTTGAGGAGGTAGCAGTGGCACACTGCAGACGTCCACTCCTTAGCTTCTTTGACCAAGGTAGACCGTTATTGAAACCGCAGCAGTGTGAACAGGTGATCAAGTGGATAGCGGATAATGTGTCCAGTAACTTATCCACCACCCAGTCTTCAACGCAGTCTGCCCACGCTACCCACGGGAGTGGAGCCCTTGCTCTATTAGCTCAGCCTCCTTCCCCACAGCCTGGCCCCTCCAGGGAAAGAAGGGAATCAGATCCACCACCATGCTCCCAGGAACTCTTTTCTGGACCCTCAGAGCAACCGGAGCAGTCGATCCTGATGCCCAAACTATGCAGCTCCCGCAGTCAGTGGGTGATGAGAGTGGGGACTTGCAAGCGGGGTTGGAAGAGGTGTCTGATGATGACGATGAGACCCGGTTGTCAGACAGTGAGGTTGTTGTCATGGATGTAACTCAAAGTGAGGAGGAGAGTGAGGAGCTGGTGATAAGAGGAATTTTACCTTTTCATCCACCTTATTCCCAAGTGACTATCCCTGTCCAAATTGAATAAAGCTGAGTGCTAGCGACAAGGAGAAAACACCAGACACAAATAGTCGGTATTGCCTTCTCTCTCAGCGGAGATAGAAGTATACTACCCTTTAGTTTCAGATTGATTTTATGTTCCTTCATTATAGGCGGAGTTTCAAGTCACAAAGAGCATACATATAAAACTGTGATTGGTTATTCCATAAATGGTTAGCTATTTCCTGTTCTGCGCAGTGGTTAGTGGTTAGGCGTCTGTGTTATCAGTTATTAGGCATCATCTTCTTTTGTGAGTTCAGGGTGGGATCCTCTCGGGGGGTGGGGGGGGGAGGTTGCCAACATTCCTTGTAGATTAGCTAGAAGCGGTTCCAAAGCTGGAGACATCTGAGAGATTACAATGTTTTTCCAAAAGTATTAACCCTTCATGGTCACCTTCACACTGGTGGATGAGGACAAGGTGACTGACCCGAGCTGGGTGGATAAGGTTAGTGAAGACCGTGCTTCTGAGGGGGGAGGCAAGTTCACCCGCAGGACCGGTTGGAAGAGGAAGAGGGGTGGGCAGAGGGAGAGGCAGGGGCAGAGCAAGTAGATCAGCAACTGTTTCACTTAGTCAAACTCCCGTGGCCAGGGCTAGATGTTCCGAAGTCTGGAGGTTTTTTAAAGAAACTGCGGCTGACTGACGGACTGTATTGTGCAACGTGTGCCACGCCAGGATCAGCAGGGGAGCCACCACTATCAGCCTAACCACTACCAGCATGCGCAGGCATATGAGTGCTAAACACCCCACTCAGTGGAACCAAGGCCGTTCAGTGACTGCAAGTCGCACCCCTGCTCCTTCCCCTGTGTCAGGTGCTGGCTCTGTCAGTCCCCCCGCCCAGGCCCCAGGCACGAGCGCCTCCCACCCTACACCCACCCCTTCACCTCCACTATGCTTCGCACCCTCCAGCAAGGTGTCCAAGCGCAGCGTTCAACTGTCCCTGCAGCAGACCTTTGCACGGAAGCGCAAGTACACTGCCACTCACCCGCATTCACAAGCCCTAAATGTGCACATAGGCAAACTGCTGAGCTTGGAGATGCTGCCCTATCGGCTGGTAGAGACGGAGGCTTTTAGGAACCTCATGGCGGTGGCTGTCCCTCAGTACTCTGTCCCCAGCCGCACACCAGCACGTGTCGGATGACATCATCCGTGTCCTGACCAACGTGGTCAGCAACAAGGTACACCTAACCACGGACACGTGGACAAGTGCTGGCGGCCAGGGACACTATCTCCCTGACGGCACATTGGGTCAACTTGGTGGAGGCTGGGACAGAGTCTGACCCTGGTTCCGCTCATGTGCTGCCCACCCTGAGGATTGCGGGGCCTACCTCGGTTGCGGTCTCTCATGAGTTTAACACCTCTTTCTCCTCCTCTTCTTCCTCCTTCTCTCTATTACTCTCCACGAGCATGTCGCCTCCATCTCGTAGCATCAGCAGTGCGGTGGGTAAGCGCCAACAGGCGGTGTTAAAACTGCTGAGCTTAGGCGACAAGAGGCACACGGCCCAGGAGCTGTTGCAGGGCATCACGGCGCAGTCAGATTTTTGGCTGGCTCCCCAGAGCCTCAAACCATGGTTGTGTGTGACAACGGGCGAAACCTGGTGGCGGCTCTGCAACTCGGCAGGCTCACACATGCACCATACCTGGCCCTCGTGTTCAACCTAGTGGTGCAGTGGTTTCTTAAGACCTACCCCAATTTGGCTTACTTGCTCACCAAGGTGTGGCGCATCTGTGCGCATTTCCGCAAGTCAACCACGGATGCTGCCACCCTTAGGGCAGTGCAAAGGCGCTTGCAACTGCCGGCTCAAAGACTGCTGTGCGACGTGCCCACAAGGTGGAATTCCACCTTCCAGGTGGTAGCCAGGGTTTACCAGCAACGCAGAGCCATTGTGGAATGCCAGATGTCAACCTCGGTGCGAAGCGGTAGTCATGTCAGTCAGCTACCTCAAATCTACAATGAGGAGTGGACGTGGATGTCTGCTATCTGTCAGGTACTGGGCCCCTTTGAGGAGTCAACACAGATGGTCAGCGGAGATGACGCCATCATCAGCCTCCCCATCCCGCTGCTGTGTCTGCTTCAAACCTCCCTGCTCAGCCTGAAGTCTGACAATTTGCCTTCGTCTCAGGAGATGGGTGAAGAACAGCCGCCGCTGATCCTTACTTGTTGAGCGTGTATGGCCTGAAGAGGATGAATCGGCGGAGGAGGAGGAAATTGAGGCTAGTCAGGAGATGGAGTTCTTGCGTGTTGGGACCCTGGCGCACATGGCTGACTTTATGTTAGGATGTCTTTCCCGTGACCCTCGGGTTAAAAAAATTTTTTGACAACACAGATTACTGGGTGTTCACCCTCCTGGACCCTCGGTACAAACAGAACTTTCCCACTCTCATTCCTGCCGAGGAACGCAGTATGAGAGTGAATCAATATCAACAGGCCCTGATGCAGAAGCTGAAAATTTACTTCCCATCTGACACCACTAGTGCCAGAGGACGTAGTTCTTTGGGCCAAAGAGCGGGGGAGAGGAGTGGTGGAGCAGGCAGCTTGTCAAGGGGCAGGGGAACACTCTCCAAGGCCTTTGACGGTTTCATGGCACCCCAGCAAGACTATGTCAACCGTCCCCAGTCTAGACAGAGTAGGGGGGAAGCCTTCAGGAAGATGGTGAGGGAGTACCTTGCTGACCATACCACCGTCCTTCACGATCACTCTGCTACCTACAACTACTGGGTTTTAAAGCTGGATACGTGGCCCCAACTGGCGCTTTACGCCTTGGAGGTGCTGACCTGCCCTGTCGCTAGCGTGTTGTCAGAGCGGGTCTTCAGTGCAGCTGGTGCCATCATCACTGATAAGCGCACCCGCCTGTCCACTGACAGCACTGACAGGCTGACGTTTATAAAAATGAACAAAGCCTGGTTTTCACCTGAATTCAACTGTCCACCCGGGGAAAGCAGCTGAACATGAAGATTCTTGGTATCTCCTCTCCTCCTCCTCCTCCTCTTCCTACAATTCTCAGCCAACTGCCAAGTCTTCTTCCGCCATGCAGGGTCTGGCCTAATTATTGGGAGGCTCAATTGCTTCCTCACTCCTAATGGTTCTCTGTGTCCTCACTGCCATGCTCTGACGTCACACTACGTCTGCGGAGGAGCGGGACTGGTTGACGGGGGCCCGCTAATCATGCCCCCGCCAACCAGCCTGCTGTTTTTATTTTATTTTTTTTTGTGTAGCCGTGGCCTCACCACCCCCGGTCGAGAGGCATCAAGTGTACTCTTGATGGTAAGTGAGAGCAGTTAGCTGTCAGCACCAGGGTTCATGTCCACTACATATCCCAGCCCCTGGACTCACTCCATTTTTTGGGAGGCTCACTTGCTTCCTCACTGACTTGTAATGGTTCTCTGGGTGCTCAATGCCATGCCGCTTCTGGCCTAATTTTTGGGAGGCTCACTTGCTTCCTTACTGACTTGTAATGGTTCTCTGGGTGCTCAATGCCATGCCGCTTCTGGCCTAATTTTTGGGAGGCTCACTTGCTTCCTTACTGACTTGTAATGGTTCTCTGGGTGCTCAATGCCATGCTGCTTCTGGCCTAATTTTTGGGAGGCTCAGTTGCTTCCTCACTGACTTGTAATGGTTATCTGTGTATTCAAGGCCCTGCTGTGTCTGGCCTAATTTTTGGGAGGCTCACTTGCTGCCTCACTTACTTGTAATGGTTCTCTGGGTGCTCAATGCCATGCTGCTTCTGGCCTAAATTGTAATGGTTCTCTGGGTGCTCAATGCCATGCTGCTTTTGCCCTAATTTTTGGGAGGCTCACACACTTTTAAAGGGGTTGTCCGGCGATAAAAAATTATTCACAGAATAACACACATTACAAAGTTATACAACTTTGTAATGTATGTTATGTCTGTGAATGGCCCCCTTCCCCGTGTCCCACCACCCCCACCCGTGTACCCGGAAGTGTGGTGCGCTATACATTACCTGTCACGTGCCGACCACGGTCTCCGATCCTCAGCAGTGACGTCTTCTTTGGGAGGCCAGCGGATCTTCCCGAGTGCCGGCCGCCCTCTGCAGCGTCATCCGAAGCTCAGCCGCGATTGGCTGAGCATAACTGTGCTCAGCCAATCGCGGCTGAGCAGCTGATGACGTGGCCGCGTCATCAGCCGCTCAGCCGCGATTGGCTGAGCACAGTTATGCTCAGCCAATCGCGGCTGAGCTTCGGATGACGCTGCAGAGGGCGGCCGGCACTCGGGAAGATCCGCTGGCCTCCCGAAGAAGACGTCACTGCTGACGATCGGAGACCGTGGGCGACACGAGATGCGGTGAGTATAATGCACCACACTTCCGGGTCTAGCGTGGGTGGGGGGAAACACGGGGAAGGGGGCCATTCACAGACATAACATGCATTACAAAGTTGTATAACTTTGTAATGTGTGTTATTCTGTGAATAATTTTTTATCGCCGGACAACCCCTTTAAGGATTCTCTGTGTGCTCAATGCCATGTTAGGTCTGGTATAATTTTTGGAAGGCTAACTGGCTACCGCTTTTACCTTGTTCGCTCTGTTCTCACCGCCATGCTGTGTCAGGCTGAATTTTTGGGTGGTTCATGATATACTACCTCTGTTTTAATGGTTCCTCGTGTTCTCAAATTCCAGGGCCTCTTAAGAAGACTGTATTGTTCTATGTGTCCTCACTGCCTGACGTCACACTACGTCTGCAGAGGAGCGTGACTGGTTGCCGGGGGCGCGATCGGCGGGCCAACCAGCCGTTTTTGTTTTTTTTTTTGTGTAGCCGTGGCCTCACCACCCCCGGTCGAGAGGCATCAAGTGTACTCTTGATGGTGAGTGAGAGCAGTTAGCTGTCAGCACCCGGGTTCATGTCCACTACATATCCCAGCCTTTGGACTCACTCCAATTTTTAAGTGGGCCTAATTTTTTGGGTGGGCTCACTTGATTCCTCACTCACTTGTAATGGCTCTCTGTGTGCTGAATGCCATGCAATGTCTGGCCTAATTTTTGGAAGGCTCACTAGCTTCCTCACTCACTTGTAATGGCTCTCTGTGTGTTCAAGGCCCTGCAGTGTCTGGCCTAGTTTTGGGGAGCCTCACTAGGTGTGCCTGCCCTTGCCTCCTTTTTGCTGGGCCTTTACTGGCATCCATGTTGACTACTGCTGTACCTGCAGATTCCGCAGCGCTTCACCTATCTGTATGTTTTTGGGTGTGGGAGGAAACCGGAGTACCCGGAGGAAACCCACGCAAACACGGAGAGAACATACAAACTTTTTGCAGATGCTAACCACTGAGCCACCATGCTGCCCTTGCCTCCATGTTGGCTACTGCTGGGCCTTTACTGGCATCCATGTTGACTACTGTTGTGCCTGCCCTTGCCTCCATGTTGGCTACTGCTGGGCCTTTACTGGCATCCATGTTGACTACTGTTGTGCCTGCCCTTGCCTCCATGTTGGCTACTGCTGGGCCTTAACTGGCATCCATGTTGACTACTGCTGGGCTTTAACTGGCATCCATGTTGACTACTGCTGGGCTTTAACTGGCATCCATGTTGGCTACTGCTGGGCCTTAACTGGCATCCATGTGTACTACTGCTGACTACTGGTGTGCCTGCCTGGCCTCCATGTTGACTACTGCTGATCCCGGCAGTTCTCTGTGTGCTCAATGCCATGCAGTGTTTGGACTAATTTTTTTTTTTGGGGGGGGGGGGGGGGGCTCACTTTCTTCCTCACTCACTTTTAATGGTTCCCTGTGTTCTCACTGCCATGCTGTGTCAGGCTGAGTTTTTGGGTGGTCCCTATGCCTACCTCTATTAGGCATAATGGTGTCATTAGGCAGCCTCAGAGGCATGCATACATGCTGCCCCTGCTGTTTCCTGTCCATTTCCGTTATGTTTCCATAAATTTCTGAGGTTGACAGGTTTTCACACGACCTTCCCTTAACCGAACCGGAGTCCCCTCAAAAAATGCTCGAGTCTCCCATTGACTTCAATGGGGTTCGTTACTCTAAATGAGCACTCGAGTATCGGGAGATATTCGTTTAGAGTAACAACCACCCGAGCATTTTAGTACTCGCTCATCAGTAATTACGATAGTATGTTTACAATGTATAAATTAGTAATCCTATATAAGGCCCAAATAGTGCGGTCTATGCGCACCCAAAACTGTCCAACATAAAAACCGAAAGAAAAAACTACGAATGCAAGACCAATGTATATATAAGTACTTTATCTTTTATTAGAATATCAAAAAGAAATTATTTCAATTAATAATACATAACAGGGGGGCTAGAGCTAATACAGATCCCCATAAAAGCGGTGGATTAACTAGGTTCTTATACATAAGGTACTATATCACAAAGTAGATAACAGTAAAAATGGGGAACCTATATATACACATATATACTGGGCACTGGGTTGGTACTGCATACAATAAATAAATATATCTCACAGTGAGTACACAGAAAGAAACACCATCCACATATAATAAATATTACCCATACGTGTCCTTAGTATACGAGTCCACCTCACCATACACCCGACGCGCGTTTCGCGTGTTGCTTTATCGAGGGTGATGTCCCAAGTACTGAGCTCAAACCTTATAAATCCCATGCAACCAATCAAGCACATGCCCATCATGTGTATCATATAGAACAATCAGTGATGCCGAAAAACCGGAAGTGATATCCCTCGGTCACATGATCATGCACTGTCACATGATGGGCATATGTTAATATATCCAGGTTATTCCTACACATAAATTCATTATACCCCTGCCCAGCTTCCCCCTTCACAAATCATATTGCTATCCTATTCCTCTCATTTACAAACAACATGAATACCTTAGTTGCTGTATCCATGAACCGCATCGTAAGACCGGAAATGACGCGCGTCACATGACCGCGTCATTCCCGGAAACCCGACGCCGGAACTGCCACTCAATGAGCGTCATCCGGAGCAAAGTTGTATGTGCGGTCATGTGACATCCCGCAGGTCAGGTGACCAGCCCGGAGTCACATGACCGCACATAATATAAACATAGCCCTAGATCAAATGGACATTGCCAGTTTACAGTCTTAATGTTACATCGTGTATACAGTACAAGAAAAGAACAACATATATACCCATAATAATACCCTAATAGTGAAAATAGGGGGATAGAATGGATGATAGACGCAATAGTGTTGTATCTACATATGCGAAGTAATTAACCCCTTAGTGACCGCCGATACGGCTTTTTACGGCGGTCACTAATGGTCCTTATTCTGCTGCCATCAGCTATTTACGGCAATGGCAGAGAATAAGGCTGCGGGGCCGGGACGGCCCCAACCCCATCCCCCCCCCTTACCGACGATCGCCGCTATTAACGTTATAGCGGCGGCCGTTGGTAAAGGGCATTACCGTTGCCGCCGCCGCCTTTCATCTCCCCCCGCCGTGAATCTACGGCGGGGGGAGATGAAATAAATGTCCCCCAGACCTCAGATCAGCCCCCCCTAGTAGGGCGATCACTAACCCCCCTCCCCCGGCGGCCATCATTTCCAAGATGGCCGCCGCCATCGCTGTGAACCGACTAATGTCGGTTCACAGTGATGGAAAAGTTAAAATGAATGAAAGCCCCATGCTCTCCGCCACCGGAGGTAGCGGAGAGCATGGGGCAGTCATCGGGGACCCCCCCTGTGGGGTCCCGGTACAAGCGATCAGCGGTATATACTATATACCGCTGATCGCTTGTGCCATGTGCTCCCGGCACTTTTTATCCCCTGACACCATGAATGATTGGTGACAGGGGATAAAAAGTGATGTCACCCCCCCCCCCTTCCCCATATACTCACCTGCTCCTGGAGCTCCGTCCTCCTCGACGTCCTGGCTGGTTATGAAGTGCGCATGCGCTTCACAACCAGCCAACTCTGAAAATTTAAAGTGACAGAGACCAATTTGGTCTCTGTCACTGAACTATGATTACTGAGATAGAAAATATCACAGTAATCATAGTAATACAGTGAAAATGAATATGTAAAGTACAAAAAGTGACAAACATACAAAAAAATAAAACACACACTTTTTATTATAGTAATAATTGCAGTTTACTCCCAAATTACCCCTAACCCCTCCCCAGATTACCCGTAACGACCGCACGTTGCCCGTCACGACCGCACGTTGCCCGTAACCACCGCATGTTGCCCGTAACCACCGCAAATTGCCAGTGACCCCCTCCAGATTGCCCGTAACCACCCCAAATTACATGTACCCACCCCAGATTACCTTTAAGCACTTCAGTTTATCAGTAACAATCCCAGATTGTCTGTAACCCTTCCAGGTTGCACACTTCCAGGTTGCACATAACCCCCCCAGGTTCCCCGTAATCATGCCAGATTACATGTAACCCCCCCAGATTGCACGTAACCACCGCGCGTCGCCTCTGACCACCGCGCGTCGCCTCTGACCACCGCGCGTCGCCTCTGACCACCGCGCGTCGCCTCTGACCACCGCGCGTCGCCTCTGACCACCACACGTCGCCTCTGACCACCACACGTCGCCTCTGACCACCACACGTCGCCTCTGACCACCCCAAATTGCCAATGACCCCCTCCAGATTGCGGTGCCCATGCCAGATTACAGGTACCCACCCCAGATTGCCTATAAGAACTTCAGTTTATCTGTAACCACCCCACGTTGCCGTAACCACAGCAGGTTGCCCGTAACCACCCCACGTTGCCCGTAACCACCCCACGTTGCCTGTAACCACCCCAGGTTGCCGTAACCACAGCAGGTTGCCCGTGACCACCCCATATTGTCCGTAACCACCCCAGATTACCTGTAACTACCTCAGGTTGCCCATAACCACCCCAGACTGTCCGTAACCACCCCACATTATCTGTAATCTCATTTTTTTAATTCTATTTTAGTAAGTGCGCTATTCTAATAACCATTACTAGCTGCGGTTTTGCTGCTGTAAATTGGCGCTCCTTCCCTTCTGAGCCCCGCTGTGTGCCCATACAGTGGTTTATGCCCACATATGGGGTACCGTTGTACTCAGGAGATTACCTGCGTTACAGATTTTGGGGTACGTTTTCTCTCCTGTTCCTCGTCAAATTGAGAAATTTCAAACTAAACCAACATATTATTGGAAAAATTCGAGTTTTTCATTTTTACTGTCTACTTTTGAATACTTTCCTCTAATACCTGTGGAGTCAAAATGGTCACCACACACCAAGATGAATTCTTTCAGGGGTGCACTTTCCAAAATGGGGTGACTTATGGCGAGATTTTACTCCGCTGGCACTACAGGGGCTCTGCAAACACACCTGGCGCTCGAAAACTTCTGTAGCAAAATCTGCATTGAAAAAGCTAATTGGCGCTCCTTCCCTTCTGAGCCCGGCTGTGTGCCCATACAGTGGTTTACGCCCACATATGGGGTACCATTGTACTCAGGAGAACCTTGCGTTACAAATTTTGGAGTACTTTTTTCCTCTTGTTCCTCGTGAAATTGAGAAATTTCAAACTAAATGAACATATTATTGGAAGAATTGGAGTTTTTCATTTTTACTGTCTTCTTTTGAATACTTTCCTGTAATACCTGTGGGGTTAAAATGGTCACCACACCCCAAGATTAATTCTTTGAGGGGTGCACTTTCCAAAATGGGGTGACTTATGGGGGTTTTTCTCTCTGCTGACACTACAGGGGCACTGCAAACGCACCTGGCGCTCAAACTTCTGCAGCAAAATTTGCATTGGAAAAGCTAATTGGCGCTCCCTTCCTTCTGAGCCCTGCTGTGTGCCCATACAGTGGTTTACGCCCACATATGGGGTACCGTTGTACTCAAGAGAACCTGCATTACAAGTTTTGGGGTGCTTTTTGTCTCATATTCCTTTTGAAAATGAGAAACTTTAATCTAAACGTATATATTATTGGAAAATTAAAATTTTCCATTTTTTTACTGTTTAATTGTGAATACTTTCCTCCAGCCCCTGTAGGGTTAAAATGCTCATTATACCCCTAGATTAATTCTTTAAGGTGTGTAGTTTCCAAAATGGGGTCACTTATGGGGGTTTTCAGGTTACCAGGCTTCTAAATCCATTTAAAAAAAGAACTGGTCCCTAAAAAAATCAGTTTTGGAAACTTTCACGAAAATGTGATAATTTGCTGATAAATTTCTAAGCCCCATAACACCCTAAAAAAGTAAAATATGTTTACCAAATTATGCCAGAATAAAGAAGACATATTGGTAATGTGACTTAGTAACTAATTTATGTGCTACAATGTTCTTTTTTTAGAAGCAGAGAATTTCAAAGTTCATAAAATGCAAATTTTTTTAATTTTTCATGATATTTTGATGTTTTTCACAAAAAACACACAAAGTAGTGACCAAATTTTGCCACTAACATAAAGTGCCATATGTGACGAAAAAACAATCTCAGAATCGCTAGCATACGTTACAGCATCACGGAGCTATAAGAGCATAAAGTGAGACAGGTCAGATTTTGAAAAATTAGCCTGGTCATTAAGGCCCAAACTAGCTGCAGCACGAAGGGGTTAAAGTGACAGTGCCAAAAAAGTGCAACCCGTGCTAAAGTGTGAACACCAGTGCAAAAAAACTGTGCCATACCATGAGAAGTGCCAAACAATACTTACCTAATCAATTATATAAATAAGGACAAAATAAATATATGTACTGAATAGAGATACACATATAATTAATTATATTAATAAGGACAAATTAAATATGTGTGCTGAATAAAAGTACACATACAATTAATTACATGTTTAGTAAAGTGCATCATTATAAATATAAATACTATAAATATAAATATGTATGCAGAGAAATGTGTAAATATATAAATAGAATATACGTAAATATATGTACTGAATAAAAATATACATGAATTAATTACATGTTTGGTAAAGTGCATCAATTATTATTACAAAAAATATAAATATAAACATACCTTTCATGTTATAAATGTGTATCCGAAAAAAGTGTGTAAATATATAAATAAATAAAATATAGGTGACGGAAAGAATATATAGTGACAATAGTAAAAATAAAAATAAATAATAAGTGAGAAATAAATGAATTGTGTGGGGAGGTATATGTGGAAAGTGTGGTAAAAAAATGTGAACAAACGATAAAATTGTGTAAATAATGATGATGTGTGTGCATAATAATGTACTTTTCATCAACTTAATTGAGATTATTGGTATGTGTATACCATGATTAATTAAATATAAGTGCCCAAATTGAAAGTGTAAGTGTGTGAATATTTGTATGAGTGACATAATTGAATATGTGAATCGTTAATGCGTCCACTAACAATGTCCCAGGGATATATACGTGTGCTGTATGAGGTAATATACCTTCCACGGCTAAAAATAATAGATCTTGCATGATCATTAAAATTTAAATTAAATGCATCCAAGTGATGTAATTAATGTGTGCTGGTTAGGAAATGGTATTAATTATAAATGTAATAACTTATACGTATGTAATGATTTGTGAAGGGGGAAGCTGGGCAGGGGTATAATTAATTTATGTGTAGGAATAACCTGGATATATTATCATATGCCCATCATGTGACAGTGCATGATCATGTGACCGAGGGATATCACTTCCGGTTTTTCGGCATCACTGATTGTTCTATATGATACACATGATGGGCATGTGCTTGATTGGTTGCATGGGATTTATAAGGTTTGAGCTCAGTACTTGGGACATCACCCTCGATAAAGCAACACGCAGGCCCGCTTCTGCCATGAGGCGGACTGAGGCTTCCGCCTCAGGCGGCAGATTGTGCGGTCCTGCAGGGGGCGGCAGAATCTTCCCAGTCACTGTCATTTTAGTTAAGTTTAATTTAACTAAAATGACAGCTGCTCCTGCCTCCTAACAGTATTCCATCCCTGACCTGGTCGGCTCCTCACCGCCCCCCACAGGTACCAGCGGGCTGCATCTCTGCGAGTGATCAGTGTCGTCACCCGGAAGTCCTCGTATAGAGCGGGTATGTGAGTGAGTGACTGAGTGTGCAGCGGCCGGACACTGCAGCACCACGCTGTAGTTCTTCCTCTGCCACAGACTCTCCTGTGCCTAGCGAGACGGAATTTATGGGGAGGGGGGAGGGTGGGGGGTGCACGGGGCGGCTGCTGTGTGCCGGACAGGTCATTGGGACATAAATCAGTCGGCTGCGAAGTTCTCTGTACCGCAGGCCACTCTGTGCAGCGTCCACGATCTTTTGTCCCTGCTGTAAGCCTGCTGATTCTTCTCTCTCCTCTCTCTAAGTCAGAGCTGAGCAGTTAGACTGTATGTGGGAGCAGCTGCATCTCTACACATGCCATGCTTCCCTGTAATTGTGGTGACCTGTGACCCCTGCACGGCCTGAGTGTGTCCTCCCTCCTCCTTCCTGTGCAGCGTCCTCTGGCTCCCTCCATGCCCACCTGTGTCCCTGCTAATTCTTGAAGTAAGCCTATGTCCTCTCCTCTGTCTGTCTGTCTATGTCCTCTTTTTTTTGTCTGTCGGTCTATCTCTCTTATCTATCTCCTTATCCATCTAAGTCATCTATCTCCTATCTATCTATCTATCTATCTATCTCCTATCTATCATCTATCTCCTTATCTATCTCCTTATCTATCTCCTTATCTATCTCCTATCTATCTATCTCCTATCTATCATCTATCTCCTTATCTATCTATCTATCTATCTATCTCCTATCTATCTATCTATCTCCTATCTATCTATCTATCTCCTATCTATCTATCTATCTCCTATCTATCTATCTCCTATCTATCTATCTATCTATCTATCTATCTATTGGTGCATTTACACAGACAGATTTATCTGACAGATCTTTGAAGGCCAAACCAGGAACAGACTATAAACAGGGATCAGGTCTTAAAGGAAAGACTGGGATCCATCCTCTTTTCAAATCCATTCCTGGATTTGGTTTCCTAAATCTGTCAGTGTAAACGCACCCTAACTCCTATCTATCTATAGCTGAGGTGTATTAAGATGAGGCTCTGCAGCAGCTGAGGTGTGTAATGAACCTCTTAATACATCTCAGCTGCTGCAGAACCTCATAAAACACCTCAGTTGTTGCAGAACCTCTTAATACACAATGACAAAATATGTTTATTGATAGCAGGGAATAGCTGATACACAATTGATTCTGGTGTCAATCAAGAGTGCGGTGGGGGGCGCCATTTTTATTTTCGCCTCAGGCAGCAGAATAGCTAGAATCGGCCCTGGCAACACGCGAAATGCGCGTCGGGTGTATGGTGAGGTGGACTCCTATACTAAGGACACGTATGGGTAATATTTATTATATGTGGATGGTGTTTCTTTCTGTGTACTCACTGTGAGATATATTTATTTATTGTATGCAGTACCAACCCAGTGCCCAGTATATATGTGTATATATAGGTTCCCCATTTTTACTGTTATCTACTTTGTGATATAGTACCTTATGTATAAGAACCTAGTTAATCCACCGCTTTTATGGGCATCTGTATTAGCTCCAGCCCCCCTGTTATGTATTTTTAATTGAAATAATTTCTTTTTGATATTCTAATAAAAGATAAAGTACTTATATATACATTGGTCTGGCATTCGTAGTTTTTTCTTTCGGTTTTAATGTATAAATTAGGAAGTATATATAGATAGGAGGTGTGTATATATAAGAGAGAGATGAACAAGTTTTTTGACATGAATAAAAATGTAATATGCAATGAAAGAAATCTCATGTACAATAAAGGAAAAAATCATCATAATTTACCTAAAACAAGTCTGTGACTTATATGCATAAAATATATATAAATTCATGTAGTATTAAAAACATACATTCATATGGAGCCAAAGTTCACACAGGGCCCTTTGCACTGGTAGCTTTAATGATGAAGATTGTGAGTTATGTATCAATGTTCTGAAATAAAATGGCGTCTTGACCCCTTTAGAGGTGAACGTCCCCTACTTGGCTACAAATGTTGTAGAATCCAATTATTGCTGATAAACAGTAAAGTGCTGAAAGTTTCTAAATAATTTTTATTAGATAAACGTCATGAAACTGAAAAAAACAAGACAGAATTGTTATCCCAGAACTGATAGAACCCGGAATATAGAATATTCATATTATTACAAGAGATCAGAGATCGGCAGAGGAAGAGACATTAACTCTGAGCACACAGAGGATTCGTGTCCTCCAAAATAAAAAAAGATATAAAAGAAACAGAATATTATAAATATCCCCAAATAGAAGCTAAAAAAAATACAGAACAAATAGCAAGATCTGTCATTTTTTTTGCTTCCAAATGTAATTAAGTGTTTTCTTCATCTTGCAGGAGATTTTCCTATGTTCCCCGGATCAGGAATGAGTACTATAGTCCCCAGCGATGGTAAGGACCCCTCCTCCTCCTCCTCTTATAACAATCTTATTTCTGTATTGGGTGAATGATCCCACAACATCTGTACAATCAGACTTATTATATACTTACCAATCCCCCAGGTTCCTGCTTTGTTTGCCTTGTTGCCCTTGGTTACAACCATCTTATGGCGCCCACTTAGAGGCTGGGTTCACACAGTATTTTTGCTCAGTATTTTGCAACCAAAACCAGAAGTGGATTGAAAACACAGAAAGGCTATGTTCACACATTGTAGAACCTAAGTGGATGGCCGTCATTTTATGACAAATAATTGGTGTTATTTCATAACAACGACCAATGTTTTAAAATAACGACAATTATTTGCCTTTAAAGAGAAACAATGACTGGGTTTGGGAAATTTGGTGGCCTTAAAGAGGACCTGTCAGGCTCCCGACCCCCAGATAGATCCCCATATACTTACCTGATATTGCCGAGTCCCGCTGCCGGAGCCGGTCCCGGGACGGAGATATCCCGGCGAGAAGCCGGCGCGCGCGCTGTGCAGATGGGTCCAGCGTCCATAGAGAATGAATGGAGCCGGACTCATCTCTGCTGCGCTTCTCACCGGGATATCTCCGTCCCGGGACCGGCAGCGGGACTCGGCGACATCAGGTAAGTATATGGGGATCTATCTGGGGGTCGGGAGCCTGTCACCCCGGCGCGGGGGGTGACAGGCCTCCTTTAAGTGCCATAGCATTACTGTAAATATGTCATTACTTTTATGGCCTCTGTGAGGCGCTATAACAGTTTATATAAACAGTCATGGGCCGGCTGTTTTCGAAAGAGCTCTGCTGGATGTTCCCTGCATCACCTGCGCTCTGGAGATACAGAGCAATCTCACGAGATCGCCCTGTAACTCTTAATGTTAATGTCCCTGCAGCCTGTGCCTTATGCTGCAGAGACATTACAGAGCCCCCCGCCCCTGTGCAGGATACAGGCAGAGAGGAGAGAAAGCAGCTCCCCTGTGCCTTATGCTGCAGAGACATTACAGTGCCCCCCTCCCCCGTGCAGGATACAGGCAGAGGGAAGGGAAAGCAGCTCCCCTGTGCCTTATGCTGCAGAGACATTACAGTGCCCCCCTCCCCTGTGCAGGATACAGCTCCCCTGTGCCTTATGCTGCAGAGACATTACAGTGCCCCCCGCCCCCGTGTAGGATACAGGCAGAGAGGAGAGAAAGCAGCTCCCCTGTGCCTTATGCTGCAGAGACATTACAGTGCCCCCCGCCCCCGTGTAGGATACAGGCACAGAGGAGAGAAAGCAGCTCCCCTGTGCCTTATGCTGCAGAGACATTACAGTGCCCCCCGCCCCTGTGCAGGATACAGGCAGAGAGGAGAGAAAGCAGCTCCCCTGTGCCTTATGCTGCAGAGACATTACAGTGCCCCCCTCCCCCGTGCAGGATACAGGCAGAGAGGAGAGAAAGCAGCTCCCCTGTGCCTTATGCTGCAGAGACATTACAGTGCCCCCCCTCCCCTGTGCAGGATACAGCTCCCCTGTGCCTTATGCTGCAGAGACATTACAGTGCCCCCCGCCCCCGTGCAGGATACAGGCAGAGGGAAGGGAAAGCAGCTCCCCTGTGCCTTATGCTGCAGAGACATTACAGTGCCCCCCCTCCCCTGTGCAGGATACAGCTCCCCTGTGCCTTATGCTGCAGAGACATTACAGTGCCCCCCTCCCCTGTGCAGGATACAGCTCCCCTGTGCCTTATGCTGCAGAGACATTACAGTGCCCCCCGCCCCCGTGTAG
The DNA here is from genome assembly GCF_027789765.1 of Dendropsophus ebraccatus. Classification (NCBI taxonomy): domain Eukaryota; kingdom Metazoa; phylum Chordata; class Amphibia; order Anura; family Hylidae; genus Dendropsophus; species Dendropsophus ebraccatus. The sequence goes on along the minus strand of NC_091458.1, from coordinate 8,126,549 downwards.
GATACAGGCAGAGGGAAGGGAAAGCAGCTCCCCTGTGCCTTATGCTGCAGAGACATTACAGTGCCCCCCGCCCCTGTGCAGGATACAGGCAGAGAGGAGAGAAAGCAGCTCCCCTGTGCCTTATGCTGCAGAGACATTACAGTGCACCCCACCCCCGTGCAGGATACAGGCAGAGAGGAGGGAAAGCAGCTCCCCTGTGCCTTATGCTTCAGAGACATTACAGTGCCCCCCTCCCCTGTGCAGGATACAGGCAGAGGGAAGGGAAAGCAGCTCCCCTGTGCCTTATGCTGCAGAGACATTACAGTGCCCTCTTTACAGTGCCCTGTGCATCCTGCATCTTTAGCTTACAGCCGGCCCGCAGAGGAAGGGATTCACTGCTTTAACCCTTCCCCTCTGGGCGGCCTGTGAGCTGAAACTATAAGGGCTTCATACCTGGAACGGCCGTGCCGCGCTGATTCCAGTGGTGCCGTTCTTTCACAGATCCGGGGCTCCGTTCCTGAGTTACGATCTATTTTCTGCATATAGATAAAATCACACAAGAACAGTTTAGATACACCTGAATCGCAGACCGTATCACACATGACGGGCGTATATGCAAAGCCAAAGAGATCCATGGGTTTAGATACACTGCCGCACTAAGGGGGCCTTTACACAGAGAAATTTATCTGACAGATTCTTGAAGCCAAAGCCAGGAATGGATTTGAGAAGAGGAGAAATCTCAGTCTTTCCTTTATGACATGTTCCTTGTTTATAATCTGTTCCTTTGGCTTCAAAGATCTGTCAGATAAATCTCTGTGTAAAGAGTGTGTAGATGCAGGAGTTCAGCACAGTACCCATAATCTTGAGATTAGATGCAAAGGCTTAGAGGGTCTCCATAATATATGATATACTCGTATACTGGTCCAGTAGCTTCAGCTGTTGTAGGTTTATAGTCAGTATCATAGATTACAGGTTTAGATACACTGGAGAAACCTAATAGTCCAAAGTACTGACTCTGGGGGCGTGGCCTATGTGTCATACTGCCAACCTGAAGATGGACACTTCTAGGAGCTGTTTCCTTGGTCATTTTCCTACAATATAATGACAGAATTTAGAGCCCTGATGCTTTTAGATGTGATTTGTTTTATGTTTGGTTATATTTACTTCCTCCCTACTGTAAAATAACTGCGTATACTTTTTGGTGATAGGTTCTCTTTAAATGACGGCCATCCACTAAATTTGTGTGTGAACATAGCCTTACTGTGTTTTCAATCCACTCCTGGTTTTGTTGCAATATGAGGACCAAAATACTGTGTGTGAACCCAGCCTGATGGTGGAACATATGATCTCCTGGTCTGTCCAGGAAGTACTGGCAGTCAGGCTCCATTGTGTAAGTAAGGGGGATTGTGGGAAAGTGTGTGCACTGCTGCATGGTAACAGCATGGCCACAATCCAGGAAACCAGGAAGTGGTCAGATCCATGGGAGAGAAGAACATTACAGTGATGGAGGTCATGTTACCTATATACCAGCACATTTGTTCTCCCCTTTTTCTCCGCACATAAAAGTCCATGTGGATTTGGTATATGGGGACGATGACCGGCAGCATGTTCTGTCATTGTGGATTCTGCTGTGTATTGTGTTCATGGTATAGCGATGGGTTACAGGAGTATTCTCATCTCAGCTAACATAGTTAAAAGGGGTATTCCACTTTGGTAAAATACATATTGAATCATCCCCCTTCCTGGAGACTAACAATTTGTTCCATACTTGTTATTACCTTTTCAGTCTCCTTCCCCCCATTCTGAGCTGCTGCTTTCTGCTAAAAACACAGAAATCTGTTTGTGAGCAGTTCACTGTCTCTGTATTGCTCTCCCTTCAGAGACAGCTCATGTAAACACTCTCCCTGGCCAGCTGTCTCTGCACTATGTAATTGCTGGGAGGGTTAATCTGAGGTCAAGGTCACTGTTATTAGTCCCTCCCAGCATTACCGAGCGCAGAGACAGCCGGCCAGGGACAGTGTTTCCTGCCGATATGCCTCCTCTGCTTGGGGGATGTTACAGAACACATGCTGGTGCAAGGTGGGAATGGTACACCAGGAAAAGTAGTGGGGGCTAGGGACGAAAGAGCGTGGTGCGGCAGTCGCCATCAGGTCACGGAAGGCCTGTGTCTCCACAAGCCTAAACGGCAACATCTCTAGGGCCAGCAGTTTGGAAATGTGGCAGTTTAAGGCTTGGGTATGTGTGTGACTTGAGATATACTTGTACCTCCGGGTAGATGGACAATCGATGGGATGAGGCGCATGATGGTGCAGGAGAAGGTGCAGACGCAGGCGAAGTGGAGGTTGTGGAAGAAGGCCCCAAGTGGCCGAACAGAGGCAGATGGGAAGGTGTCGTGGTTGGTGGTCAGGACTGCAGAAGGGGAAGAGGTAGTGGCGGCAACGCCGGGTGCAGATTGTTGTGCACTTTCTCTTTCCCACTCAGCCCAGTGCTTGGCTTCCCAGTGACGCAGCATGCCTGAGGTCGTGATGTTGCTCTTCTCAGAGCCCCTACTCAGCTTTGAGTGGCAGAGTGTGCAAACTGCTCTGAGTTTGTTATCCGCACACACGTTAAAAAAGCTCCACACCAAAGAGGATGTCTTCGATGGGGGGGCTTTGCATGAATGGCTGCTACTGGGAACATCTGGAGCCCTGCTGCCTCTGCTCTGTTTCCTCTCAATGGACCGTCCTCTGCCTCTAGCTGCCTTTTGTGGTGCTGCACAGGCCTCCTCATCTCCACTGCTTTCCATGCTGGACATCACCCCTGACCAGGTCGGGTCAGTGACTTCATCATCCGGCACCTCCTCTTCCACACTCTGCTTCTCCTCCTACCCACTCACCATAATAACAGCCTCCCCCGATGGCAACTGTGTCTCATCATCATCAATGACAATTTGATGTGCAGGTTGCTGATACACAACACCAAAGTCACCAGGAGATGGCAGATGCTCCAGTTTTTGGGCATCACCACACAGAAAATCCTCAGCTAGCTCCTGGGATTCTTTAAGTACTAGAATGGAGAAAAGAATCCGAAAAGAGCTCCTGGGAGTGGGCAATGGTGGCAGGTTGAGAGGAAGGAGTGGACTGGGTAGATGATTGGGTGGTGGACAAGTGAGCGGAAGCATTATCGCTTATCCACTTTACCACCTGTTCGCGCTGCTCGGGCCTCAGCACAGGTGTACCCTGGCCCTGCTTAATTGTTCAATGAATCCAAGGATGCTGGATGAGCGTAATGCAGGCTGCCCCTCACCAGCACACATTGCATCTCCACTCCTGTGCCTTGTGCCCCCACTGGCATTTCTGCACCCCTGTCCCTTCACCGCTAGCCTTACGCATTGTATCCGTACAACGGTTTTCAATTGCGCACAGCACTCCAGGGTAGCACCATGTAGTAACCCTCTGGGGAGATAGGTGTTACCGGTACCCGGGCTGCCACTGTTAGATGTTATGGTCACGGTATTGGCACGAGGGTGCAGGGCAAAACAATGGGAACTTGAGCAAGCGGGACCCCAGGACAATTCTTCGTTGCCCTTAGTCAAGGCACCAATAACTAGACCAATGCCAGGGTTCAGAAACAACGGAAGTTGTGCGTTTATTAACACGGTGGTTGTCAATAGCGACAGTCTCTCTGGATGCAACCAGGAATAGGCAAACTTGGGTACAACTGAGCAGGTGGGTGATGCTGCAATAGGCCGTAGTGTGATAGCGTTACTTTGGGTGAGAGGAATCTTAACGGAGAATGAGGGTAGTAGTTCCCTGAGAATGATGCTGAATCATTGCTGTTGATGATGAGAAAAGATAGCGACTTGAGAATGACACCCAGATCTTGAATAGGATGGAGAATCTTGAAGATGAGATGGAAGATGATGGTTGTCTCAATATCGGGGGCAATCTAGGCGAATGCCTCCTCAGCCGAGAAGGGCCATTTTTTTGTTTCTTTCTTTAGGGTGCCTTCACACACACACCGGATCCGCAGCGGATTTCATGCTGCTCATCCCACGCAGCCAATCAGTGTGCTGCCCCGCCGCAGTCACTGATTGGCTGAGCGGGACGTCCTGTCGAGAACCCCCGAAGCAAGCCAGAGCGAGGAGGAGGTGATGTATGCTCCGGCCAGCGAGGGTTAACTTACATACACGCAGCGGGATGTCATTCCCGCTGCAAATATGTATTCTCATAGGGATGCACTGACACTGAAATCCGCTGCGGATCCGATGTGTGGGAAGGCACCCTTAGAGGGTGTGTGTAAGTGTTATGCTTTTACACATGTAAGTGTTAGTGTGTTTTATGTACTGTTTTTACGTTTTGTGTCTGTGGTGTTTTTGACTTTTTTTTTTTTTTTTTTTTTTTTTTTTTTTTTTTTACACCGGGTTAGAAAAAAAGGATGGAGAGGAGAGGAGCGGCAGGAAGGAGGTGAGAGGGTGGCAGGAGAGGAGCGGCAGGAAGGAGGTGAGAGGGTGACAGGAGAGGTGAGAAGGGCGGCAGGAAGGAGGTGAGAGGGTGGCAGGAGTGCGGAGAGGGTTTCAGGAGAGGGGCGGCAGGACAGAGGTATGAGGGTGGCGGTAGAGGATAAGAGGAGAGGTGGCAGCGGAGAGGGGATAGGTTGGCAGGAGATGGGAGAGGGTGGCATGACAGAGGGTAGCAGGAGAGAGTAAAGGGTGACAGGAGGGCGAGAGGGGTGGCAGGACGGAGAGTGGCAGGAGAGGGTAAGAGGAAAGGTTGGCAGGAGACGGGAGAGGGTTGCAAGAGGAGAGGGTGGCTCGACAGAGGGGAGCAGGGTGACTCGACAGAGGGGAGCAGGGTGGCACAACAGAGTGAGCAGGGTGGATGGCAGAAGGGAGGAGGGGAGCAGGGTGGATGACAGAGGGAAGGAGGGTGGCAGGACGGAGGGGAGGAGGGTGGCAGGACGGAGGGGAGGTGTGGGGGCAGGACAGAGGGGAGGAGTGGGGGCAGGGTGGCAAGACAGAAGGGGATGCTGGTGACGGGGGGGAAGGGTAGCAAGACTGAGGGGGATGCTGGTGACGGGGGGGGAGGGTGGCAGGACTGAGGTGGATGCTGGTGACGGGGAGGGAGGGTGGCAGGACAGAGGGGGATGCTGGTGACTGGTGGGGGCAGGGTGGCAAAACAGGGGGATGCTGGTGACGGGGGCAGGGTGGCAAAACAGAGGGGGATGCTGGTGACGGGGGGGGAAGGGTGGCAGGACTGAGGGGGATGCTGGTGATGGGGGGGGGGGGGAAAGGGTGGCAGGACAGAGGGGAATGGTGGTGATGGGGGGGGGAAGGGTGGCAGGACAGAGGGGGATGCTGGTGAAGGGGGGGGAAGGGTGGCAGGACTGAGGGGGATGCTGGTGACTGGGGGGGGAAGGGTGGCAGGACAGAGGGGGATGTTGGTGACAGTGGGGAAGGGTGGCAGGACAGAGGGGGATGCTGGTGACGGGGGTGGGGGAAGGGTGGCAGGACGGGGGGGAGGGTGGCAGGACAGAGGGGGATGCTGGTGACGGGAGGGGGGAAGGGTGGCAGGACAGAGGTGGATGCTGGTGACGGGGGGGGGGGAGGAAGGCAGGCTGGAGGGCGGAGGGGAGCAGGCTGGAGGGAGGAGGGGAGCAGGACTGAGGGGGATGCTGGTGACCGGGGGAGGCAGAAAAAATGCAGGGAGACTGCTAGCAGCACGCTAGCAGGATCTCCCTGCATTCACTGCGACCGGCGGCACCAGTAGTGGATTATAATAGGGGCGTTTTGGGCAGCAGCCCGGGGCCCTGAGCTCCTGGGGGGCCCATGACCACCCAAAAAGACTTCAGTCTTTATACTTTCAGTGGTGTACTGTCTCCTGGCTACACTTCCGCCATGATTTGCAAAAAAAATCACTTTTTTAATGGCAATGTTGCACAAATCAGGACATCATGACATTATCTGTCCTGTACTATGAACGCCAGGCTAGTGCTGCCATAGTTACAGTGGGGTGGGGGGGCCCAGGCTTGGTGAACAGCCCGGGGCCTATGGTAAAGTTAATCCGCCCCTGGGCGGCACGTGAGCACATGGGGGCAGCACGGGAGCACTTGGTGGCAGCGGGCAGACCCTGAACCGGGCAATGTAATTCATGGATCCCTCCCTGCTCGCCTCAGGATCGGCGAGCAGGGAGGGATCAATGAATTACATAGCCCGGTTCACCTGCGATTGGCCGGCCGGCGGTAACCGGCCAATCTGGGCGATCGGGCACCCCGCAGCAGGACAACTTACCCCCGAGGCATGAGGGTGATTGGCAGTGTCACGGACACCGCCAATTACCGCTGAATTCCTGGTCACCGGCATCACATGACCCGGAATTCACATGCATAGCCGTGATTGGCTGGCCAGCCAATCACGGCGATCGGCATCACGGGGGGGGGGGGGGGTCAAACTTTTCCCCTGGAGAAAACCGCAGCCATCCTCCCGCGATTGCCGCGTGACGTAGCGATCATGGGTCCTTAAGTGACAGGGATACTGTCCGAAACGGCGGTCACTAATGGGCCGGTGCCGCCGCTGTATTTCATCTCCCCCCACCGTGAATCCACGGTGGGGGGAGATGAAATAAGTAAAAATCAGACCCCAGATCAGCCCCCTAGTGCCCCAGTCACTAACCCCCCCCTCCCGCGGCGGCCATCGGATCCAAGATGGCCGCCGCGATCACTGTGAACAGACTAATGTCTGTTCACAGTGATCAAGCAAGAAAAATGAATGAAAACCCCATGCTCTCCGCCACCGGAGGTAGCGGAGAGCATGGGGCAGTCATCGGAACCCCCCCTGTGGGGTCCCGGTACAAGCGATCAGCGGTATATACTATATACCGCTGATCGCTTGTGCCATGTGCCGCCGGCACTTTTTATCCCCTGTCACCATGAATGATTGGTGACGGGATAAAAAGTGATGTCCCCCCACCCCCCCTGTCACCCCCGTCCCCCAGTCACCCCCCCTTCCCCATTTACTCACCGGATCCACGGAGCTCCTTCCTCCTCGACGTCCTGGCTGGTTATGAAGTGCGCATGCGCTCCACAACCAGCCAAGCTCTGAAAATTTAAAGTGACAGAGACCAATTTGGTCTCTGTCACTGAACTATGATTACTGTGATAGAAAATATCACAGTAATCATAGTAATACAGTGAAAATGAATGTATAAAGTACAAAAAGTGACAAACATACAAAAAAATAAAACACACACTTTTTATTATAGTAATAATTACAGTTTACTCCCAAATTACCCCTACCCCCCTCCCCCCCCAGATTAACCGTAACCACCGCAGGTTGCCCGTAACCACCGCACGTTGCCCGTAACCACCCCAGGTTGTCCGTAATCACGTCAGATTGCACGTAACCCCCCAGATTACCCGTAACCACCGCACGTTGCCCGTAACCACCGCACGTTGCCCGTAACCACCGCACGTTGCCCGTAACCACCGCACGTTGCCAGTGACCCCCTCCAGATTGTCCGTAATCACCCCAGATTGCCTGTAACCACCCCAAATTACATGTAACCACCCCAGATTAGCTATAAGCACTTCACTCTATCCGTAACAATTCTAGATTGTCTGTAACCCCTCCAGGTTGCCCCTAACCACCGCAGGTTGGGCATAACCACTGCAGGTTGGGCATAACCACCCCAGATTGCCCGTAATCATGCCAGATTACATGTAACCCCCCAGATTGCACGCAACCACTGCAGGTTGCCTCTGACCACCGCACGTCGCCTCTGACCACCGCACGTCGCCTCTGACCACCGCACGTCGCCTCTGACCACCGCACGTCGCCTATGACCACCGCACGTCGCCTATGACCACCGCATCTTGCCTCTGACCACCGCACGTCGCCTATGACCACCGCACATCGCCTATGACCACCGCACCTTGCATCTGACCACCGCACCTTGCCTCTGAACACTGCACCTTGCCTCTAACCACCCCAAATTGCCAGTGACCCCCTCCAGATTGCCCGTAACCACGCCAGATTACAGGTACCCACCTCAGATTACCTATTAGCACTTCAGTTTATCCGTAACCACAGCAGGTTGCCTGTAACCATACCAGATTGTCTGTAACCACAGCAGGTTGTCCGTATTCACCCCACGTTGCCCATAACCACCCCAGGTTGCCTCTAACCACCCCAGGTTGCCTCTAACCACCCCAGGTTGCCTCTAACCACACAAGGTTGCCTCTAACCACACCAGGTTGCCTGTAACCACCCCAGGTTGCCGTAACCACAGCAAGTTGCCTGTGACCACCCCATGTTGACCGTATCCACCTTAGATTATCCGTAACCACCCCAGATTACCCGTAACCACCCCAGACTGCCCGTAACCACCCCAGACTTCCTGTAACCACCCCAGACTTCCTGTAACCACCCCAGACTTCCTGTAACCACCCCAGACTTCCTGTAACCACCCCAGACTGCCTGTAACCACCCCAGACTGCCCGTAACCACCTCAGACTGCCCGAAACCACCTCTAGATTACCCGGAACCACCCCAGATTACCCATAACCACCCCACATTACCTGTAATCTAATTTTTTTTATTGTATTTTAGTAACTGCGCTATTCTAATAACTGTTACTAGCTGCGGTTTTGCTCCAGCAAATTGGCGCTCCTTCCCTTCTGAGCCCTGCTGTGTGCCCATACAGTGGTTTATGCCCACATATGGGGTACCGTTGTACTCAGGAGAACCTGCGTTACAGATTTTGGGGTACATTTTTTATCCTGTTCCTTGTGAAATTTAGAAATTTCAAACTAAACCAACATATTATTGGAAAAATTCAAGTTTTTCATTTTTACTGGCCAATTTTGAATACTTTCCTCTAATACCTGTGGGGCCAAAATGCTCATCCTACCCCAATATGAATTCTTTGAGGGGTGTACTTTCCGAAATGGGGTGACTTTTGGGCGGATTCTATTCTGTAGACACTACAGGGGCGCTGCAAATGCACCTGGCGCTCAGAAACTTCTTCAGAAAAATCTGCAGAGAAAAAGCTAATTGGCGCTCCTTCCCTTCTGAGCCCTGCTGTGTGCCCATACAGTGGTTTATACCGACATATGGGGTACCATTGTACTCAGGAGAAGCTGCGTTACAGATTTTGGGGTGCTTTTTTTCTCTTGTTCCTCGTGAAATTGAGAAATTTCAAACTAAACGAACATATTATTGGGAAAATTTGAGTTTTTCATTTTTACTGTCTACTTTTGAATACTTTCCTCTAATACCTGTGGAGTCAAAATGCTCACCACACCCCAAAATGAATTCTTTGAGGGGTGCACTTTCCAAAATGGGGTGACTTATGGCGAGATTTTACTCCGCTGGCACTACAGGGGGCTCTGCAAACACACCTGGCGCTCAGAAACTTCTTCAGCAAAATCTGCATTGAAAAAGCTAATTGGCGCTCCTTCCCTTCTGAGCCCCGCTGTGTGCCCATACAGTGGTTTATGCTCACATATGAGGTACCGTTGTACTCATGAGAACCTGCGTTACAAATTTTGGGGTGCTTTTTTTCTCTTGTTCCTCGTGAAATTGAAAAATTTCAAACTAAAGGAACATATTATTGGAAAAAATTTGAGTTTTTCATTTTTACTGTCTAATTTTGAATACTTTCCTCTAACACCTGTGGGGTCAAATTGCTCATCCTACCCCAAGATGAATTCTTTGAGTGGTGTACTTTCCAAAATGGGGTGACTTATGGGGTTTTTTCTCTCTGCTGACACTACAGGGGCTCTGCAAATGCACCTGGCGCTCGGAAACTTCTTCAGCAAAATCTGCAATGGAAAAGCTAATTGGCGCTCCTTCCCTTCTGAGCCCCGCTGTGTGCCCATGCAGTGGTTTACGCCCACATATGGGGTACCGTAGTACTCAAGAGAACATGTGTTACAAATTTTGGGGTGCTTTTTCTCTCATGTTCCTTTTGAAAATGAGAAACTTTAATCTAAATGTATATATTATTGGAAAATTTTAGTTTTTCATTTTTTTACAGCCTAAGGCTGGGTTCACACTATGTATATTTGAGGCTGTATTTGGTCCTCATGTCAGGTCCTCATAGCAACCAAAACCAGGAGTGGATTGAAAACACAGAAAGGCTATGTCCACACAATGTTGAAATTGAGTGGATGGCCGCCATATAACAGTAAATAACTTCCATTATTTCAATATAACAGCCGTTGTTTTAAAATAACAGCAAATATTTGCCATTAAATGACGGCCATCCACTCAATTACAACATTATGTGAACAGAGCCTTTCTGTGTTTTTAATCCACTCCTTGTTTTGGTTGCTATACAGCCTCAAAAATACAGCCTCAAATATACGTAGTAAGAACATAGCCTAATGGTGAATCCAGCCCCTGTAGGGTTAAAATGCTCATTATACCCCTAGATTAATTCTTTAAGGTGTCTAGTTTCCAAAATGGGGTCACTTATGGGGGTTTCCAGTATACAAACCTCCCAAATCAACTTAAAATAAGAACTGCCGGGATCCTCAGCGGGTCTCACTGCGAATACACAGCCAGAAACTCGCTGCGGATATGACAAGTGTGTTTGTATCCTTAAAAAAAGATCAAACTCTCATTTCTCTCCATTGAGGTGGCGGAGAGCATGGGGCAATGATCAGGGACTAGCCGATATGGTCCTGGCACAAGTGATCAGCGGTATATACTATATACCACTGATCACTTGTTCCAAATGCTTCCGGCACTTTTTGTGCCGTCACCAAAAATCATTGGTGACGGGATAAAAAGTCAAGTGCCCCGGATTACCTGTAACCACCCTGCATTACCTATAACCACTCCGCATTACCTGTAACCACCCCAGATTACCTATAACCACCCTGCATTCAGTGGCGGTCTTTGGCACCAAGCACCCCAAGCGATCGCTTGGGGCCCCCAACATCCAGGGGGGCCCCCACACCCTGCTCTTGTGCTCAAGACCGCTGGACAGGGCCACTGCCCCGCTCGCTGCTGCCATCTGAACTGTAACTATGAGCACTCGTAATGAGCGCTCATCGTTACATGCAGCAGCACTGACAGGGCGGGAGACATTGGCTTCCTTCCTGTCAGTCACTCTTGTGGCCGCAGGAAGGGTTTTCCCTGCAGTCACAAGTGGCAGCTTTGTCCTTGTGGTGCCGGCGCTCCAGTGACATCACTGGAGCATCGGCTCCAGGACAAGGGGAGTGCGGCCTCTTGTGATCGAGAAGAGATTGTGAGTGAAGAGAAGAGAAGATGCCCGGACCCAGGTGAGTATAAGTGTTTGTTTTATTGTTATATACTATATGGGAGGGGGAGCACACAGGGGTCTGTTTAACTGGGGGAGCGCACATTGGGGGTCTATATAAATGGACGGAGTACACAGGGGGGCTATATAACAGGGGGAACACACAGGGGGGCTATAGACTACTGGGGCTTCACAGAGGGGTCTACATACTACTGGGGGCAGCACACAGGGGGTCTATATACTACTTGGGGCTATATACTACTTGGGGCAGCAGAATGGGGTCTATATACAACTTTAAGAGCACACAGGAGGTCTATATCCAAGTGGGGGAGCACACAGGGGGGTTATATACTACTGGGGGAGCACACAGGGGTCTATATACTACTGGTGGGGCACACAGGGGGTCTATATATTACTGGGGGAACATACAGGGGGTCTATATACTACTTGTGAGGCACACAGGTGGTCTATATATAACTGGGGGAGCACACAGGGGTCTGTACTACTGGGGCAGCACACAAGGGGTCTATATAATACTGGTGAGGCACACAGGGGGTCTATATACTACTGGGGGAACCACACAGGGGGTTTATATACTACTGGAGGAGCACACAGGGGTCTATATCCAATTGGGGGAGCACACAGGAGGTCTAAATCCAAGTGGGGGAGCACACAGGGGGGCTAAATACCCCTGAGGGAGCACACAGGGGGCCTATATACTAGTGGGGGAGCACACAGGGGTATATACAACTGGGGGCAGCACAGAGGGGGTCTATATACAACTGGGGCAACACACAGGAGGTCTATATACTTCTGGGGGAGCACACGGGGGGCTATATATAACTGGGGAACACACAGGGGTCTATATACTACTGGGGGAAGCAAACAAGGGGTATATACTACTGGGGGCAGGACACAAGGGGTATATACTATTGGGGGCTGCACACAAGGAGTATATATATCTGGCGGTAGCGCACAAGGGGTATATGCTACTGGGGGCAACACACAGCAGTCTATTGTTTTGGAACTAGTGTTGTGGGGGGGGGGGGGGGGGGGCCCAGACATAACTTCGCTTGGGGCCCCAGAAATGCCAAGACCGCCCCTGCCTGCATTACCTATAACCACTCCGCATTACCTGTAACCACCCCAGATTACCTATAACCACCCTGCATTACCTATAACCACTCCGCATTACCTATAACCACTCCGCATTACCTGTAACCACTCCGCATTACATGTAACCACCCCAGATTACCTGTAACCACCCCGCATTACTTATAACCACTCCGCATTACCTGTAACCACCCCAGATTACCTATAACCACCCTGCATTACCTATAACCACTCCGCATTACCTATAACCACTCCGCATTACCTATGACCACTCCGCATTACCTATAACCACTCCGCATTACCTGTAACCACCCCAGATTACCTATAACCACCCTGCATTACCTATAACCACTCCGCATTACCTATAACCACTCCGCATTACATGTAACCACCCCAGATTACCTGTAACCACTCCGCATTACCTATAACCACTCCGCATTACCTGTAACCACTCCGCATTACCTCTAACCACTCCGCATTACCTGTAACCACCCCAGATTACCTGTAACCACCCCAGATTACCTGTAACCACTCCGCATTACCTGTAACCACTCCGCATTACCTGTAACCACCCCAGATTAACTGTAACCACTCCGCATTACCTGTAACCACTCCGCATTACCTGTAACCACCCCAGATTACCTGTAACCACCCCGCATTACCTGTAACCACCCCAGATTACCTGTAACCACTCCGCATTACCTATAATCACTCCGCATTACCTGTAACCACTCCGCATTACCTATAATCACTCCGCATTACCTATAACCACCCTGCATTACCTATAACCACTCCGCATTACCTGTAACCACCCCAGATTACCTGTAACCACCCCAGATTACCTGTAACCACCTCGCATTACCTGTAACCACCCCAGATTACCTATAACCACCCTGCATTACCTATAACCACTCCGCATTACCTATAACCACTCCGCATTACCTGTAACCACCCCAGATTACCTATAACCACCCTGCATTACCTGTAACCACCCTGCATTACCTGTAACCACTCCGCATTACCTGTAACCACCCCAGATTACCTATAACCACCCTGCATTACCTATAACCACCCTGCATTACCTGTAACCATCCCAGATTACCTATAACCACCCTGCATTACCTATAACCACCTCGCATTACCTGTAACCACCCCAGATTACCTGTAACCACTCCGCATTACCTATAACCACTCCGCATTACCTGTAACCACCCTGCATTACCTATAACCACTCCGCATTACCTGTAACCACCCCAGATTACCTATAACCACCCTGCATTACCTATAACCACTCCGCATTACCTATAACCACTCCGCATTACCTATGACCACTCCGCATTACCTATAACCACTCCGCATTACCTGTAACCACCCCAGATTACCTATAACCACCCTGCATTACCTATAACCACTCCGCATTACCTATAACCACTCCGCATTACCTGTAACCACCCCAGATTACCTATAACCACCCTGCATTACCTATAACCACTCCGCATTACCTATAACCACTCCGCATTACCTGTAACCACCCCAGATTACCTATAACCACCCTGCATTACCTATAACCACTCCGCATTACCTATAACCACTCCGCATTACCTATGACCACTCCGCATTACCTATAACCACTCCGCATTACCTATAACCACTCCGCATTACCTGTAACCACCCCAGATTACCTATAACCACCCTGCATTACCTATAACCACTCCGCATTACCTATAACCACTCCGCATTACCTGTAACCACTCCGCATTACCTGTAACCACCCCAGATTACCTGTAACCACTCCGCATTACCTATAACCACTCCGCATTACCTGTAACCACTCCGCATTACCTGTAACCACTCCGCATTACCTGTAACCACTCCGCATTACCTGTAACCACCCCAGATTACCTGTAACCACCCCAGATTACCTGTAACCACTCCGCATTACCTGTAACCACTCCGCATTACCTGTAACCACCCCAGATTAACTGTAACCACTCCGCATTACCTGTAACCACTCCGCATTACCTGTAACCACCCCAGATTACCTGTAACCACCCCGCATTACCTGTAACCACCCCAGATTACCTGTAACCACTCCGCATTACCTATAATCACTCCGCATTACCTATAACCACCCTGCATTACCTATAACCACTCCGCATTACCTATAACCACTCCGCATTACCTGTAACCACCCCAGATTACCTGTAACCACCCCAGATTACCTGTAACCACCCCAGATTACCTGTAACCACCTCGCATTACCTGTAACCACCCCAGATTACCTATAACCACCCTGCATTACCTATAACCACTCCGCATTACCTATAACCACTCCGCATTACCTGTAACCACCCCAGATTACCTATAACCACCCTGCATTACCTGTAACCACCCTGCATTACCTGTAACCACTCCGCATTACCTGTAACCACCCCAGATTACCTATAACCACCCTGCATTACCTATAACCACCCTGCATTACCTGTAACCATCCCAGATTACCTATAACCACCCTGCATTACCTATAACCACTCCGCATTACCTGTAACCACCCCAGATTACCTGTAACCACTCCGCATTACCTATAACCACTCCGCATTACCTGTAACCACCCTGCATTACCTATAACCACTCCGCATTACCTGTAACCACCCCAGATTACCTATAACCACCCTGCATTACCTATAACCACTCCGCATTACCTGTAACCACTCCGCATTACCTATAACCACTCCGCATTACCTGTAACCACCCCAGATTACCTATAACCACCCTGCATTACCTATAACCACCCCAGATTACCTGTAACCACTCCGCATTACCTGTAACCACCCCAGATTACCTGTAACCACCCCAGATTACCTGTAACCACTCCGCATTACCTGTAACCACTCCGCATTACCTGTAACCACCCCGCATTACCTGTAACCACCCAGATTGCCTGTAACCACCACAGATTGCCACAGGCTACCCATAACCACTACAGATTACCCCAGATTGCCCGTAACCACCCCAGATAGCCAGTGAACACCCCCAGATTGTCCGTTACCACCCCATATAGCCAGTAAACACCCCCAGATAGCTGGTAAACACCCACAGATAGCCGGTAAACACCCCCATATAGCCCGTAACCAACCCAGATAGCCCGTAACCAACCCAGATAGCCAGTAAACACCCCCAGATTGCCCATAAACACCCCAGATTGCCACAGACTGCTAGTACCACCCCAGATTGCCCATAAACACCCCAGATAGCAAGTAAACACTCCCAGGTTGCCCGTCACTACCCCAGATTACCTGTAATCTCATTAAAAAAAAATTTTTTTAGCACCTGCTCTATTCTAATCATCGATACTAGCTGCGGTTTTGCACCAGCAAATTGACGCTCCTTCCCTTCTTAGCCCCGCTGCGTGCCCATACAGTGGTTTACGCCCCCATATGGGGTACCATTGTACTCAGGAAAACCTGCTTTACAAATTTTGCAGTGCATTTTCTCTCCTGTTTCTCGTGAAATTGAGAAATTTCAAACTAAACAAACATATTATTGAAAAAATTCATTTTTTTCATTTTTACTTTCTAATTTTGAACCCTTTCCTCTAATACCTGTGGGGTCAAAATGCTCACTGCACCCCAAGATAACTTCTTTGAGGGGTGTCCTTTCCAAAATGGGGTGACTTTTGGGGGGGTTTCTCTTCTGCGGACACTACAGGGGCTCTGCAAACGCACCCGGTGCTTGGAAACTTCTTCAGATAAATCTGTACTGCAAATGCTAATTGGCGCTCCTTCCATTCTGAGCCCGGCTGTGTGCCCATACAGTGGTTTATGTCCACACATGAGGTACCGTTGTACTCAGGAGAACCTGCGTTACAGATTTTGGGTGCGCTTTATCTCCCTTTCCTTGTGAAGTTGAGAAATTTCAAACTAAAGGAACATTTTATTGGAAAAATTCTAGTTTTTCATTTTTACTGTCTAATTTTGAATACTTTCCTCTAATACCTGTGGGGTCAAAATGCTCACCACACACCAAGATGTATTCTTTGAGGGGTGCACTTTCCAAAATGGGCTGACTTTTGGGGGGGGGTCACATCCCTGACACTACAGGGGCTCTGCAAACGCACCTGGCGCCTGAAAACTTGTACAGCAAAATCTGCACTGAAAATGCTAATAGGCGCTCCTTCCCTTCTGAGCCCTGCTGTGTGCGCATACAGTGGTTTACGCCCCCATATGGGGTACCATTGTACTCAGGAGAACCTGCGTTACAGATTTTGGGGTGCTTTTTCTCTCCTGTTGCTTGTGAAAATGAGATACTTTAATCTGAATGAACATATTACTTGAAAATTTCTATTTTCCATTTTTTTTCCGGCCTAATTGTGAATACTTTCCTCCAGCCCCTGTAGGGTTAAAATGCTCATTATACCCCTAGATTAATTCTTTAAGGTGTGTAGTTTCCAAAATGGGGTCACTTATGGGGGTTTCCAGTATACAAGCCTCCTAAACACACTTAAAAAAAGACCTGGTCCCTAAAAAAAATATTTTTGGAAATTTCATGAAAAATTGGTAATTTGCTGATACATTTCTAAGCCCCGTAACACCGAAGAAAAGTAAAATATGTTTACGAAATTATGCCAGAATAAAGAGGACATATTGGTAATGTGACCTAGTAACTAATTTATGTGATACAACTTTCTTTTCTTAGAAGCAGGGAATTTCAAAGTTAGTAAAGTGCAAATTTTTCATGATATTTTTATGTTTTTCAGAAAAAACACAAAAGATAGTGACCAAATTTTACCACTAATATAAAGTACCATATGTTACAAAAAAAAATCTCAGAATCGCTAGCATATGTTAAAGCATCACTGAGCTATAAGCGCATAAAGTGAGACAGGTCAGATTTTGAAAAATGAGCCTGGTCATTAAGGCCCAAATAGGCTTGGTCCCTAAGGGGTTAACGTCGACTTGTCGTTTCTGGATATGGAGGGTGCACACTGACTGCACATGTACCCTCCTCTATTTCCTTCTAAAAGGGTGTTTCCTTTGAGCTCTGGCTTGCTCTAACCCTTCCCCATCCTTTTAGTCACCTGAGTTTCCTCTTCCTGCCCTCAGTCTCCACAGGACAGACCTGCAGCCGTTTGCCCACCCGCCCTCCCTTTTTATCTTTGTTTGTCATGGTCTTTTTTTTCTTTTTGTGCTTCCTTTTTGTTATTATACTTAAGTCACAGCTGGTGGAAATTACCTGCTAGGCGGACTTGCATGGTAGGAGTCTGTTGTCCGACATACACCCCTTGGACTAAAGGCCCTATTCCACGGAACGATTATTGGTCGCATTCAGCAGATATCAGCCGAATACGGCCGATAATCGTCCCGTGGAATAACAGGCAACGATCAGCCGACATCATTCATGTTAGCTGATTGTTGCGTCGTTTGTCATTCAAACATGTTGAAAGACAAACGACTGATACAGCAGCGATCTGCTGCCATCGCTCTGTGGAATAGGAGCTCGGCAGCACACCGCTGCTGTATGCTATGGGCTGCACCCCCCCCTGCCCCCCCCCACCCCCCCCGCGCGCAACTCCCCGCGACCCCTCCCGCACTCACCTGCTCGCTGCTGACGTGTTTGCTCCTCCAGTCGGGCCATGGAATAGGCCCTTAAGAGTTCAGCACTACGTGCCCAGTTATTGGTTTGGTTAAAGCAATAATAACTAAAAGCTGTGGCCGATCACCACCCAGCATAAAAGTTATTTCAATGTATGTTCTGTGGTGAGCCCCCGCGGTGCTATGGCGGGGAACGGCCGGTCACTTGCTACATGGTGAAGTGCGACGCCCCTCCAGTGGTGGTTGGCCGAGATACAGCCAGGCCCAGTGAGGTTATGTTGTGACGCCAGTGCCGGTTGGGCACACAGGTATGGTGGCACACCTGCTGTTATTTTAGAGGGCCGGTTGTACCTTGTTCCCCTGTGGTCAGTGTCCTGCCAGGCTGCTACGGGGTCCCTTGGAAACTATCACGATGGGCCGGAGCGGTGTAGTGACCCTCCCGGACTATTGGCACCACCACCCACAGAAAGGGAAAATGTCCCAAGGCTATAGTGTACACTGTTGGTGCAGGCGAAGAATCACAAAGTCTCTTTATCATAAATAATCTCTTATGTACTTGGAGAGTTCTTGGGTACAACAGATCATACAGCTTTGCTTGGACAGGATACGCTTCCCTTGGAAAAGTACTTGATAACACACTTGATATGAACCCTAACCATCATTTGAATCCCACTGCCTTCCCGTGCCGGGGGGAAGGTGGAGACAGCCCGAGTCCCGCCTGGAAAACAGGAATACAGCCAAGGTCATAGGCTGTATCCCTGTTTTCCAGGCGGAACTCAGGCTGTCTCCACCTTCCCCTCGGAATGGGAAGACGACAGGATTCAAATGCCGATGGTTCGGGTACGTACGAACCTGAACCTTGGCATGGTTCACTCATCTCTATTGATAATACACATGGTAGAACACTTGATAATACAGGTTCCAGATCTTTGATAAGAGTATAGTAGAGAGTACAGTCATGCCGACTGAGTTGCATGTTGAGAGATACAAAGGATCAGAGAAGCAGAGAGGAGGATGTCATGAGAGTCCCAACCCAAGTAGTACTGTGCTCTGCCGGGTTGTTGGAAGATGAGGTAGAAGAATACTTTAGAAGAATAAGAAGAGTACCTTTGCCCGTGTTTTGACCTTTGGGTCTTTATACCACCTAATGCCCCCTAGATTTGGGTGACACAGGGCCCAGACCTTGTTACCTGGGATGAGGGGAATGCTGAGGGTTTCCTGCTGACAACAGCACTGCGAGGTAGAGTTCATAGGCTCCTAGCAACTTTGCTCTATCTGGATCAGTTCCTAGCTCTGTGGCTTTCGTAGATACTGTCCTGCTCTGTGACTCTCCTAGTCCACGGCGTGGGTTAAGATGATCTCTGGCTTGTCCTCTCTTGTAAGTGCTTAACACTGCATAGTGTTGTATAGAGTTGACTGAAGAGAAACTGTTAGCTGTTTCTTGTCTTGCTTCCTACCCATACAGGAACCTGACTAAAACTAATCTTCTCTTCCTGTCGCCCATGTGACTTCCTATCCCTAGCAAATCTAAGGTGCGCTGTGAGCTGGTGAAGCGTGCATAAAGTAGTAGTAAAAAGAGAGGTGATAGGACAGAAGAAGTAAAGACTCCTATTGGTTCACAAATCCAGTGACACACAAACTATAACCCTTTACATATGTCAGCCGTGCAGTATAGAAGTACACATACCCATAATAGCGACATCTAGTGGCAAAACTTTATCGCTACCTCATCATCACTGACTAATGGTGCGTTTACACAGAAAGATTTATCTGACAGATTTTGGAAGCCAAAGCCAGGAACGGATTTGAAAAGAGGATAGATCCCAGTCTTTCCTTTATGACCTGATCCCTGTTTATAGTCTGTTCCTGGTTTTGGCTTCAAAGATCTGTCAGATAAATCTGTCTGTGTATACGCACCATAACAATAAGTACAGGCTTTTACGAGGGGTGTAACCAAGAGCAACACCCGTGGTGGGACATTCCTGGCAGCTATGCTTATTAATTCTGGTTGCTGTTTGCTTGGGGTCTATGTGCAGTCAGATGACTCTGTATATGCTGTCCTGTGTGTGTACATGAGGAGCAGCACTATATCAGCCATTATTATTCTTTGTATATGACATTTTCTGTTCTGTAAGCTTTTAGCTGTCTCTGTCTTTGTCTGCACTCTCATGTCCAGCTTTCTCCTCCCTCCTCGATAAACTTGTAGCAGCTCATTGATCAGATTACAAGTCATATCCAGTAAGCAATTGTTGTCACTAAGGCTGCATTCACACGATCCGTGCCCCTACCCCCACCACGATCCACACCGTAAAAAAATAGGACATGTCCTAGTGTGCATCGCGGCCTTCTCTCCCTCCCCTCCGGTCATTGTGGCACAGATCATATGAATAAGGCCTAAGCTGACTTTGAGAGTGAAGGAAGCGTTAACAAACTAGTCACCTGTGGCAGCACCGCCCTCGTCTGACAGATCAGCGCAGCTTCCCCAAGCTGCCAGGGTAGCGGGCATAAGGAAACGCCGGTCCATTTATCCGCATACTGTGCAGCATGTGATTGCTGTCAGGAGACTAAAGTGCCGGGTCACTCAGATCCGGTCCCAGTCTTCCAGATGCTCTTATATAAGATTCCAGCTGCTTATGGTAAAACTGACATTCATTGAATAGCAGCCGCAAAGACATGTAAGTTCACACAATGGAAAGTGCCGCTCCGGCCGCACTCTCCATTGTGCATTATGGTGAATTGGGATGCGGGCACATCCTAATTCAACAGAAATTAAAGGACAACTCCCGCGGGACCCCCCCCCAAAAAAAAAACACAGACACACACAGACACCATACTCACCATCCCTCCGGTGACGATCGCCACTCCATTCGCCCGCCGTCCGCCTCACCGCCGTCCGCCGTCCAGCGATGTCTCTGTCTTCCGGGTCCTGGGGATGGAAAAGGCTGCCAGTGCGCTTGCGCACCGGCAGCCTTTTCATTGGCTGGAGCGCATCACATGGCTTCCAGCAACCTCAGCCAATCAGGGCTGAGCAAGCTGGAATCCATGTGATGCGCTCCAGCCTATGAAAAGGCTGCTGGTGCGCATGTGCACCAGCAGCCTTTTCCGTCCCATTCACTCTCTATGAAGACGCCGAGGAGGAAGAAGACCCGGACCGCCCCCCCCGGCTCTGACGTCGTCGTCACCAGATGCCGCCCGGGAGAAGAGGACCGTGACGATCGTAATAGGTAATGTATATATTCTTTAACTTCCGGGCGGGGGGGTCGGGGGTCCGAAAGTGGGGGAAGGGGGCCAGACCGGGTATTTAACCACATTACAAAGTTATATAACTTTGTAATGTGTGTTAAATAAGCTAAAAAAAATTTTTGTGGGAGTTGTCCTTTAAGTTTACTGACATCGGCCGTTCTTTGACCCGGCCGGGTCACAGAACACCCATTGTCTTTCGGTGTGAGAACCCGGCCTATATCTGTATAATCTGGAGAAAAAAAGGAAAACAGTGAACATGATAACAAATGTGACCAATAAAATTGAAGGGGGAAATAAGGTTCAGGAGGGAAATGAATGTAAAGCTGCCTGGCACTAACACATCTATCCAACCATCTTCTATTCTAGATACAACACTCATATAACAAAAGGATGGGAACAGAATTCTACATGCGTATTTATCAGACAACTATAAAAATGAATTTTCTAACTTTTAATTGGATAATCCCTTTAAGTGTACCAGAATATTTTGTCCTATAAGGGACGAAAACTGTTGAGATAATTGTGAAAATCACAGCATCACATTGTCTCCTGTAACTCCATCATCATTATGCTTGTAAGGCTAGGTTCACACTGCGTTTTCAGCATCCGTTTAACGGATCCGTTTTTTTTAACGTCCAGAAAAATAGGGTCAGCAACGTTTTTTGGTACGTTTTGGTCCGCAAAAAAAAACGGATCCGTTTTTTTTTTATAATGGAAGTCAATAGAAAAACGGATGCACACAAATGAATCTGTTTTTTGCAATCCGTTTTTCATGCGTTTTTTGCAAAAAACGGATGCGTTAATGCTGAAAACGCAGTGTGAACCTAGCCTAAGTGACCGGGGACGCTGGACGTCTGATCTGTGGAAGCTTCTAGAATGATCTAGGACAGGTAGACTATATATAAGATGCTGTCAGTGTTCTGCAGGTTCTAGAAGACGTCAATCTTGTGTCTCCTATTGTTTCCTAGATGCAAGAACCCGGAGGTTTCACCAGAAGATTTGTCAGTATGAAGATCATGTCCTGAGGATGACGTATATATATTTCCAGGATGATCTGCAGCTCATTGTGGAGAACCTGGACCCTCACCCACTTCTCAGAGAGCTCCATGCCCGGAATATTCCTGATATAGAGGTGAGAGGCCATGACCTGCCGGTGTTATATACAGGAGCGCCCCCCCCCCCCCCCCCCCGTGTTATCATGTGTTATATACAGGAGCCCCCCGTGTTATCATGTGTTATATACAGGAGCCCCCCCCCCGTGTTATCATGTGTTATATACAGGAGCCCCCCCCCCCCCCCCCCCCCCGTGTTATCATGTGTTATATACAGGAGCCCCCCCCTCCATGTTATCATGTGTTATATACAGGAGCCCCCCGTGTTATCATGTGTTATATACAGGAGCCCCCCATATTATCATGTGTTATATACAGGAGCCCCCCGTGTTATCATGTGTTATATACAGGAGCCCCCCCCCCCAGTTATCATGTGTTATATACAGGAGCCCCCCCCCCGTGTTATCATGTGTTATATACAGGAGCCCCCCGTGTTATCATGTGTTATATACAGGAGCCCCCCCCTCCATGTTATCATGTGTTATATACAGGAGCCCCCCTTTATCATGTGTTATATACAGGAGCCCCCCCCCCTTCCCGTGTTATCATGTGTTATATACAGGAGCCCCCCCCCCCCCATGTTATCATGTGTTATATACAGGAGCCCCCCCCCCCCCCCATGTTATCATGTGTTATATACAGGAGCCCCCCGTGTTATCATGTGTTATATACAGGAGCCCCCCCCCCCCCCCCCCCCCGTGTTATCATGTGTTATATACAGGAGCCCCCCGTGTTATCATGTGTTATATACAGGAGCCCCCCCCCCCCCCCCCCCCCGTGTTATCATGTGTTATATACAGGAGCCCCCCGTGTTATCATGTGTTATATACAGGAGCCCCCCCCCCCCCCCTCGTGTTATCATGTGTTATATACAGGAGCCCCCTGTGTTATCATGTGTTATATACAGGAGCCCCCGTGTTATCATGTGTTATATACAGGAGCCCCGCCCCCCCCCCCCCCCCCCGTGTTATCATGTGTTACATACAGGAGCCCCCCGTGTTATCATGTGTTATATACAGGAGCCCCCCGTGTTATCATGTGTTACATACAGGAGCCCCCCGTGTTATCATGTGTTACATACAGGAGCCCCCCGTGTTATCATGTGTTATATACAGGAGCCCCCCGTGTTAACACGGGGGGCTCCTGTATATAACACATGATAACACGGGGGGCTCCTGTATATAACACATGATAACACGGGGGGCTCCTGTATGTAACACATGATAACACGGGGGGCTCCTGTATGTAACACATAACACGGGGGGCTCCTGTATATAACACATGATAACACGGGGGGCTCCTGTATATAACACATGATATCATGTGTTATATACAGGAGCCCCCCGTGTTATCATGTGTTATATACAGGAGCCCCCCCCCCCTCCGTGTTATCATGTGTTATATACAGGAGCCCCCCTCCAATGCAATCCACGTGGAGGAGGAGCGTGGGGCCGCTGCGGCCGGCTGTGGTGCACGTTCAACGCGTGCGTCACGGCCGGCTGGTCGCAGCGGCCCCACGCTCCTCCTCCACGTTGATTGCATTGGAGGATTGGATTGCACGTCATGAGCGGGCCGAGCGCGCAGAGGGCCACAGCAGCAGGAGCTCTACTACTGCCAGGCAGCGGGAGCGGTCTGCGTCAGGTCAGGTGTGTGTGAGTGAGTTTGTCTGTCTGTGTGTGTGAGTCTGTCGGTCGTGGGGGTAGTGTCACGCTCACCGCCTTGCAGCTCTGCCATCCTCCGCACTCTTCTCCTTCCATGTTCCCACACAGGCAGCAGTGACAGAGACGCTGCCTGCGCCCAATGCGTCCCACAGGGGCATCTGTAAGGGGGGAGGGAGAGAGAGGGGGCATCTATATGTGGTGGAGAGAGAGGAGGCCCTTCTATAAGGGGGGGGATCTATGAAGGGGGAGAGAGAAGGGGGGCATCTATATGTGGTGGAGAGAGAGGAGGCCCTTCTATAAGGGGGGGGATCTAGGAAGGGGGAGAGAGAAGGGGGGCATCTATATGTGGGGGAGAGCGAGGGGGCCCTTCTATAAGGGGGGGCATCTATGAGGGGGGGGGAGTGGGGCATCTATAAGGGGGGGGGGAGAGAGAGGGGGGGGCACCTATAAGGGGGGGAGAGAGAGGGGGCATCTATAAGGGGGGGGAGAGAGAAGGGGGCATCTATAAGGGGGGGAGAGAGGGGGGGGCATCTATAAGGGGGAGAGAGAGGGGGCCATCTATATGTGGGGGAGAGAGAGGGGGCCCTTCTATAAGGGGAGGGGGGGCATCTATGAAGGGGGAGAGAGAAGGGGGGCATCTATATGTGGGGGAGAGAGAGGGGGCCCTTCTATAAGGGGGGGCATCTATGAGTGGGGAGAGAGAGTGGGGCATCTATGAGGGGGGGGAGAGTGGGGCATCTATAAGGGGGGGGGGAGAGAGAGGGGGGCATCTATAAGGGGGGGAGAGAGAGGGGGGCATCTATAAGGGGGGGAGAGAGAGGGGGGCATCTATAAGGGGGAGAGAGAGAGTGGGGCATCTATAAGGGGGGGGGGAGAGAGTGGGGCATCTATAAGGGGGGAGAGAGTGTGGGCCATCTATATGTGGTGGAGAGAGAGGGGGCCCTTCTATAAGGGGAGGGGGGCATCTATGAAGGGGGAGAGAGAAGGGGGGCATCTATATGTGGGGGAGAGAGAGGGGGGCATCTATAAGGGGGGGGAGAGAGGGGGCATCTATAAGGGGGGGAGAGAGGGGGGCATCTATAAGGGGGGGAGAGAGAGGGGGCATCTATAAGGGGGGGAGAGAGAGGGGGCATCTATATGTGGGGGAGGAGAGAGGGGCATCTATATGTGGGGGAGAGAGAGTGGGGCATCTATATGGGGGGGAGGAGAGAGTGGGGCATCTATAAGGGGGGGGGAGAGAGTGGGGCATCTATAAGGGGGGAGGAGAGAGAGGGGCATCTATAAGGGGGAGAGAGAGTGGGGCATCTATAAGGGGGGGGAGAGAGTGGGGCATCTATAAGGGGGGGGAGAGAGAGTGGGGCATCTATAAGGGGGGGAGAGAGTGGGGCATCTATAAGGGGGGGGAAGAGGGGGGCATCTATATGTGTAGGAGAGAGAGGGGCCCTTCTATAAGGGGGGCATCTATGAGGGGGGAGAAAGAGGTGGGGCATCTATGAGGGGGAGAGAGAGGTGGGGCATCTATGAGGGGGGGAGGAGAGAGGGGGGCATCTATAAGGGGAGAAGGAAAGAGTGGGGCATCTATAAAGGGGGAGGAGAGAGAGGGGCATCTATAAGGGGGGAGGAGAGAGAAGGGCAACTATAAGGGGGGAAGAGAGAGTGGGGCATCTATAAGGGTGGGAGAGAGAGTGGGGCATCTATAAGGGGGGGAGAGAGGGGGGCATCTATATGTGGAGGAGAGAGAGGGGGCCCTTCTATAAGGGGGGGCATCTATGAGGGGAGAGAGAGGTGGGGCATCTATGAGGGGGGGGAGGAGAGAGGGGGCATCTATGAGGGGGGGAGGAGAGAGGGCCCTTCTATAAGGGGGGGCTGGTGATGTTAGTATATGGTGGTATTAGTCAGTAGCAGCGGTGGTGTTAGTCAGTGTGTGGTGGTATTAGTAGCAGGGTTGGTGTTAGTCAGTGTGTGGTGGTATTAGTAGCAGGGTTGGTGTTAGTCAGTGTGTGGTGGTATTAGTCAGTAGCAGGGTTGGTGTTAGTCAGTATGTGGTGGTATTAGTGTATGGTGGTATTAGTAGCAGGGTTGGTGTTAGTCAGTGTGTGGTGGTATTAGTCAGTAGCAGGGTTGGTGTTAGTCAGTATGTGGTGGTATTAGTGTATGGTGGTATTAGTCAGTAGCAGCGGTGGTGTTAAGTCAGTGTGTGGTGGTATTAGTCAGTAGCATGGTTGGTGTTAGTCAGTATGTGGTGGTATTAGTCAGTAGCAGCGGTGGTGTTAGTCAGTGTGTGGTGGTATTAGTAGCAGGGTTGGTGTTAGTCAGTGTCTGGTGGTATTAGTCAGTAGCAGGGTTGGTGTTACTCAGTATGTGGTGGTATTAGTGTGTGGTGGTATTAGTCAGTAGCAGCGGTGGTGTTAGTCAGTGTGTGGTGGTATTAGTCAGTAGCAGGGTTGGTGTTAGTCGGTATGCGGTGGTATTCATCAGCAGCAGCGGTAATGTTAGTCAGTATGCAGTGGTATTAATCAGTATGTGCCGGTATTATTATTATAATATATATATATTATATATTGTAGAGGTGTCACTGGAGAAGTGTTCGAGGGGAGGTACATCTCACCCAGACTACTGCATATGGTGAGATGGTGAATCCAGGAGAGATCTGTCACTCAGCAGTATTATGCTGCTGAGTTGTTCTTTCCACTTTCCGGGCCTGGACTTACTGGAATGGCGGGTAGGTTGGTAGTGGGACCTGCCATTCCCTTCCCCCGATCCAGTTCGGGTGTTGCGGCCAGGTGTGCCCTGATGAGCCTGCAACAGGAGAAAAGCTCCACAGAGCTGCAGGGGATTGCTCTCAGCCAGGGGTGAACAGCCTGCATGCTGTGTCTCGGAGCATCGAGGCTGTTTAAGCACCCGAGGCTGTGACTGGCTGCACCGGAGGGGGCTCGGCACGCGCCCAAAAGGGGTTGTAAGGGGGGCTTAGATTGGCTGGGGGGCGGGCAGCAGAGCGCATATTTAAGCGGCCGCCCGGAAGTACACGTCATTCCCCAGCAAAAACTTTCCCACCCTCCCTCCCTGTTGGTTATGTTTTTTTTTTTTTATTGTATTTCTGATGTTGTCATAGCTTGGCGGGGGGAAGGACCTTGTGAGGAACAATGGGAGGAGTCGGCGAGGCCACCCGGCTGAACAACAAGGACATGCCCACCGCTGGAGCGGTGGCCTGGCATGCTGGTGACCTCGCCATGAAGACGTCTTTTCAAGGTCCTCCCCTTCCGGTTAAGATGGTGTAAGTTTTTTCTACATAAGATAGCATTAATAAATAAACAAGCTGTGGCCTACCCCCACGCATAAAAAGTTAAAAGTTGGTGTGTCTCTTATTTTAGGTTAAAATAAACGGTTGAATGCCATTAGTAAGAAGTTAGACCCTGTGGGTGCAATTGGGTTGCAGCCAGTCCCTGGGAGCAAGGAATACTGCCGCCGCTGGGGCCTACTCATACCCCGCCATACCGCCTATGGAAGTGTCAGACAGGTGACCTGTGTATTAGTAAGTGCCCAGATGGGCAGGATGTTTTGTTTTATTCTTCAAGCACGGTGTTGCTGTATTTATTTTGCTGGACTGTTTATGCCACAGATAAACGCCAAGCTGTTATTTTCAAAGCCAAGTCTGCTGTGAACTGTGTCAAATCACACCATCCCCCGGGAAGATCCCTACAATATATATTATACACCAGTAGCATCACTTGGCCGTGAAAGGGGGGCCTAAGTTGACGTCTCGCACCAGGGCCCCGAAGATATTAGCTACGCCCCTGAAGGGGGCTATGAAATCACTGCTGTATTCTTTTCTATAGTCTGCAGGGTGTAATACTCTGCAGCATTTGTATCTGGTGGCTATATGGTGAGTGTATGCAGGGCTCCAGACTAAAAAATTTACCTAGGAGCCATTGGCTCCTAACCTGAAAAATTTAGGCGCCAAATAGAATATTTGGTCGCCAACATTTTAAAACATGTAAAATTAATGTTATGTTAAATGGGACTTACTGTGTGCAGAGGCCGCGGCATCCTCCTCTTCCTCCTCCTCCTCCTCCTCCTCCTCCCTCCTCCCCCTTTAGATCCTTTCTTTTCTTAGTTTGAAAACGTTCAACATGGAAACTTGCAACTTGCAGTGTATACATACACACACACTGAGGGAAGTGGTACTGTGCAGTGTATATACATACAGACACTGAGGGAAGTGGTACTGTGCAGTGTATATACATACAGACACTGAGGGAAGTGGTACTGTGCAGTGTATATACACACACACTGAGGGAAGTGGTACTGTGCAGTGTATATACACACACACTGAGGGAAGTGGTACTGTGCAGTGTATATACATACACACACACTGAGGGAAGTGGTACTGTGCAGTGTATATACATACAGACACTGAGGGAAGTGGTACTGTGCAGTGTATATACATACAGACACTGAGGGAAGTGGTACTGTGCAGTGTATATACACACACACTGAGGGAAGTGGTACTGTGCAGTGTATATACATACACACACACTGAGGGAAGTGGTACTGTGCAGTGTATATACATACAGACACTGAGGGAAGTGGTACTGTGCAGTTTATATACATACACACACACTGAGGGAAGTGGTACTGTGCAGTGTATATACATACACACACACTGAGGGAAGTGGTACTGTGCAGTGTATATACATACAGACACTGAGGGAAGTGGTACTGTGCAGTGTATATACATACAGACACTGAGGGAAGTGGTACTGTGCAGTGTATATACATACACACACACTGAGGGAAGTGGTACTGTGCAGTGTATATACATACAGACACTGAGGGAAGTGGTACTGTGCAGTGTATATACATACAGACACACTGAGGGAAGTGGTACTGTGCAGTGTATATACATACACAGACACTGAGGGAAGTGGTACTGTGCAGTGTATATACATACAGACACTGAGGGAAGTGGTACTGTGCAGTGTATATACATACAGACACTGAGGGAAGTGGTACTGTGCAGTGTATATACATACAGACACACTGAGGGAAGTGGTACTGTGCAGTGTATATACATACAGACACACTGAGGGAAGTGGTACTGTGCAGTGTATATACATACAGACACTGAGGGAAGTGGTACTGTGCAGTGTATATACATACAGACTCACTGAGGGAAGTGGTACTGTGCAGTGTATATACATACAGACACTGAGGGAAGTGGTACTGTGCAGTGTATATACATACAGACACACTGAGGGAAGTGGTACTGTGCAGTGTATATACATACACAGACACTGAGGGAAGTGGTACTGTGCAGTGTATATACATACAGACACTGAGGGAAGTGGTACTGTGCAGTGTATATACATACAGACACTGAGGGAAGTGGTACTGTGCAGTGTATATACATACACACACACACACTGAGGGAAGTGGTACTGTGCAGTGTATATACATACACACACACACTGAGGGAAGTGGTACTGTGCAGTGTATATACACACACACACACACTGAGGGAAGTGGTACTGTGCAGTGTATATATACACACACACACACACACACACACACTGAGGGAAGTGGTACTGTGCAGTGTATATATACACACACACACACACACACACACTGAGGGAAGTGGTACTGTGCAGTGTATATACATACACACACACACACACACTGAGGGAAGTGGTACTGTGCAGTGTATATACATACACACACACACACACACACTGAGGGAAGTGGTACTGTGCAGTGTATATACATACACACACACACTGAGGGAAGTGGTACTGTGCAGTGTATATACATACACACACACTGAGGGAAGTGGTACTGTGCAGTGTATATACATACACACACACACACACACACACACACTGAGGGAAGTGGTACTGTGCAGTGTATATACATACACACACACACACACACACTGAGGGAAGTGGTACTGTGCAGTGTATATACATACACACACACACACACACACTGAGGGAAGTGGTACTGTGCAGTGTATATACATACACACACACACACACACACTGAGGGAAGTGGTACTGTGCAGTGTATATACATACACACACACACACACACACACTGAGGGAAGTGGTACTGTGCAGTGTATATACATACACACACACACACACACACACTGAGGGAAGTGGTACTGTGCAGTGTATATACATACACACACACACACACTGAGGGAAGTGGTACTGTGCAGTGTATATACATACACACACACACACTGAGGGAAGTGGTACTGTGCAGTGTATATACATACACACACACACACACACACACACACTGAGGGAAGTGGTACTGTGCAGTGTATATACATACACACACACACACACACACACACACACACTGAGGGAAGTGGTACTGTGCAGTGTATATACATACACACACACACACACTGAGGGAAGTGGTACTGTGCAGTGTATATACATACACACACACACACACTGAGGGAAGTGGTACTGTGCAGTGTATATACATACACACACACACACACACACACTGAGGAAAGTGGTACTGTGCAGTGTATATACATACACACACACACACACACACACTGAGGAAAGTGGTACTGTGCAGTGTATATACATACACACACACACACACACACACTGAGGGAAGTGGTACTGTGCAGTGTATATACATACACACACACACACACACACACACACTGAGGGAAGTGGTACTGTGCAGTGTATATACATACACACACACACACACACTGAGGGAAGTAGTACTGTGCAGTGTATATACATACCCCCTCGCACCCCACACGCACTGACTACCGCACCTGGCCGCCATCACAACAGACACACTACCAATCCCCCGCCCAGGCCGCGGTCCCCCCACACAGATTAGTGGCCGGCCGCCACCCCTGCCGTCCCTCCGGTTGTACTCACACACTCAATCCACAATCTTGGTGCCACTGGGGTGAACTTGAAGAGAGGCGGGAGAGAGGCGCTGGAGGAGTGTGGCGCCTCTGCGACCGTCCGTCCAATGAATAACGGACGTGCTGGATGACGTCACTGGAGAAGCGTGTCCCCGCACACATCATCCAGCACGTCCGTCATTCATTGGACGGACGGCCGCAGAGGCGCCACGTGCTTCGGTGCAGCGTGCGGAAGTCCTTAAAGAGACAGCGCGCCGCCGCCGGGGCCATTCGCAAATGGCGCCCAGATTAATAAATCTGGGCGCCATTTGCAAGATATCAGTCGCATTGGCGACCATTTTGGTCGCCATCTGGAGCCCTGATATGGCGATATTAGTAAGAATATTGGTCGTGTACACTTACTTTCCTTCTGTGATAATTTTGGGCGTTATATTTGTAAGAAAATAGTGTGACATAGTAGATCTTTGCAGTGGGGGGCATTTATATGTGGGCTGGTGGGGTTTGTGTGCCAGGGCTGCTTTTCTTCCCCAGTCCGGCCCTGTGTTATATACAGGAGCCCCCCCATGTTGTCATGTGTTATATACAGGAGCCCCCCCATGTTATCATGTGTTATATATAGGAGCCCCCCGTGTTATCATGTGTTATATACAGGAGCCCCCCCATGTTATCATGTGTTATATATAGGAGCCCCCCGTGTTATCATGTGTTATATACAGGAGCCCCCCGTGTTATATACAGGAGCTCCCCGTGTTATCATGTGTTATATACAGGAGCTCCCCGTGTTATCATGTGTTATATACAGGAGCCCCCCGTGTTATATACAGGAGCTCCCCGTGTTATCATGTGTTATATACAGGAGCCCCCCCCCGTGTTATCATGTGTTATATACAGGAGCCCCCCCCCCGTGTTATCATGCGTTATATACAGGAGCCCCCCGTGTTATCATGTGTTATATACAGGAGCCCCCATGTTATCATGTGTTATATACAGGAGCCCCCCCATGTTATCATGTGTTATATACAGGAGCCCCCCGTGTTATATACAGGAGCCCCCCGTGTTATTGTGTGTTATATACAGGAGCCCCCCGTGTTATTGTGTGTTATATACAGGAGCCCCCCGTGTTATCATGTGTTATATACAGGAGCCCCCCGTGTTATCATGTGTTATATACAGGAGCCCCCCGTGTTATATACAGGAGCTCCCCGTGTTATCATCTGTTATATACAGGAGCCCCCCGTGTTATCATGTGTTATATACAGGAGCCCCCATGTTATCATGTGTTATATACAGGAGCCCCCCCATGTTATCATGTGTTATATACAGGAGCCCCCATGTTATCATGTGTTATATACAGGAGCCCCCCGTGTTATCATGTGTTATATACAGGATCCCCCCCCCCCCCCCGTGTTATCATGTGTTATATACAGGAGCCCCCCATGTTATCATGTGTTATATACAGGAGCCCCCCGTGTTATATACAGGAGCCCCCCGTGTTATCATGTGTTATATACAGGAGCCCCCCGTGTTATCATGTGTTATAAACAGGAGCCCCCCATGTTATCATGTGTTATATACAGGAGCCCCCCATGTTATCATGTGTTATATACAGGAGCCCCCCGTGTTATTGTGTGTTATATACAGCAGCCCCCCGTGTTATTGTGTGTTATATACAGGAGACCCCCCGTGTTATCATGTGTTATATACAGGAGCCCCCCGTGTTATATACAGGAGCTCCCCGTGTTATCATGTGTTATATACAGGAGCCCCCCGTGTTATCATGTGTTATATACAGGAGCCCCCCGTGTTATCATGTGTTATATACAGGAGCCCCCCCATGTTATCATGTGTTATATACAGGAGCCCCCCGTGTTATATACAGGAGCCCCCCGTGTTATTGTGTGTTATATACAGGAGCCCCCCCGTGTTATCATCTGTTATATACAGGAGCCCCCCGTGTTATCATGTGTTATATACAGGAGCCCCCCGTGTTATCATGTGTTATATACAGGAGCCCCCGTGTTATCATGTGTTATATACAGGAGCCCCCCCCCCCCCCATGTTATCATGTGTTATATACAGGACCCCCCCGTGTTATCATGTGTTATATACAGGACCCCCCCCGTGTTATCATGTGTTATATACAGGACCCCCCCGTGTTATCATGTGTTATATACAGGAGCCCCCCGTGTTATATACAGGAGCTCCCCGTGTTATCATGTGTTATATACAGGAGCCCCCCGTGTTATATACAGGAGCTCCCCGTGTTATCATGTGTTATATACAGGAGCCCCCCGTGTTATATACAGGAGCCCCCCGTGTTATCATGTGTTATATACAGGAGCCCCCCGTGTTATATACAGGAGCCCCCCGTGTTATTGTGTGTTATATACAGGAGCCTCCCGTGTTATCATGTGTTATATACAGGAGCCCCCATGTTATCATGTGTTATATACAGGAGCCCCCCGTGTTATCATGTGTTATATACAGGAGCCCCCCCCCCCCCCCGTGTTATCATGTGTTATATACAGGAGCCCCCCCGTGTTATCTTGTGTTATATACAGGAGCCCCCCCGTGTTATCATGTGTTATATACAGGAGCCCCCCCGTGTTATCATGTGTTATATACAGGAGCCCCCCGTGTTATCATGTGTTATATACAGGAGCCCCCCGTGTTATCATGTGTTATATACAGGAGCCCCCCCCCCGTGTTATCATGTGTTATATACAGGAGCCCCCCCCCCCCCCGTGTTATCATGTGTTACATACAGGAGCCCCCCGTGTTATCATGTGGTATATACAGGAGCCGCCCGTGTTATCATGTGTTATATACAGGAGCCCCCCCGTGTTATCATGTGTTATATACAGGAGCCCCCCGTGTTATCATGTGTTATATACAGGAGCCCCCCATGTTATCATGTGTTATATACAGGACCCCCCCCTTGTTATCATGTGTTATATACAGGACCCCCCCGTGTTATCATGTGTTATATACAGGAGCCCCCCGTGTTATCATGTGTTATATACAGGAGCCCCCCGTGTTATCATGTGTTATATACAGGAGCCCCCCCCGTGTTATCATGTGTTATATACAGGAGCCCCCTGTGTTATCATGTGTTATATACAGGAGCCCCCCCATGTTATCATGTGTTATATACAGGAGCCCCCCATGTTATCATGTGTTATATACAGGAGCCCCCCGTGTTATATACAGGAGCTCCCCGTGTTATCATGTGTTATATACAGGAGCCCCCCATGTTATCATGTGTTATATACAGGAGCCCCCCGTGTTATATACAGGAGCCTCCCGTGTTATTGTGTGTTATATACAGGAATACAGGAGCCCCCATGTTATCATGTGTTATATACAGGAGGCCCCCCGTGTTATCATGTGTTATATACAGGAGCCCCCATGTTATCATGTGTTATATACAGGAGCCCCCCGTGTTATCTTGTGTTATATACAGGAGTCCCCCCGTGTTATCATGTGTTATATACAGGAGCCCCCCGGTTATCATGTGTTATATACTGGAGCCCCCCGTGTTATCATGTGTTATATACAGGAGCCCCCCCCCCCCCCCCGTGTTATCATGTGTTATATACAGGAGCCCCCCGTGTTATCATGTGTTATATACAGGAGCCCCCCCCCCCTGTGTTATCATGTGTTATATACAGGAGCCCCCCATGTTATCATGTGTTATATACTGGAGCCCCCCGTGTTATATACAGGAGCTCCCCGTGTTATCATGTGTTATATACAGGAGCCCCCCGTGTTATATACAGGAGCCCCCCGTGTTATCATGTGTTATATACAGGAGCCCCCCCCCCCCCCCCCGTGTTATCTTGTGTTATATACAGGAGCCCCCCATGTTATCATGTGTTATATACAGGAGCCCCCCGTGTTATCATGTGTTATATACAGGAGCCCCCCGTGTTATCATGTGTTATATACAGGAGCCCCCCATGTTATATACAGGAGCCCCCCCCCCCCTGTGTTATCTTGTGTTATATACAGGAGCCCCCCCCCCCATGTTATCATGTGTTATATACAGGAGCCCCCCCCCCCGGTGTTATCTTGTGTTATATACAGGAGCCCCCCGTGTTATCATGTGTTATATACAGGAGCCCGCCGTGTTATATACAGGAGCCCCCGTGTTATATACAGGAGCCCCCCGTGTTATTGTGTGTTATATACAGGAGCCCCCCGTGTTATTGTGTGTTATATACAGGAGCCCCCCCCCCCCGTGTTATCATGTGTTATATACAGGAGCCCCCCGTGTTATCATGTGTTATATACAGGAGCCCCCCCCCCGCCCCCCCCCGTGTTATCATGTGTTATATACAGGAGCCCCCCGTGTTATGTGTTATATACAGGAGCCCCCCGTGTTATATACAGGAGCCCCCCGTGTTATAGGGGCAGGTTTTTTCATGTCATTGTAGTGATGTCTCTGAGAGGTTAAAGAGGCAGTGTCGCAATTTTTTATATATATATATCTCACTCAACAGGGGTTGTGATAACAATCATTTTTGCAATATACTCTTTACTTTCTTTTACCTCTTTTATATTTAAATCAACACTAAACATTTGTCCACTAGATGTCTCCCTTCCTGGCAAAACTGCAGCCCATGCTTCCTCCACGTCTTTTCTCAGAAAAGACACACACACACACACAGAAGCAGTAAGCAGCCATGTGGAGACAGGAAGTGGCAGCCCACACACACAGGAGCAGTAAGCAGCCATGTGGAGACAGGAAGTGGCAGCCCACACACACAGAAGCAGTAAGCAGCCATGTGGAGACAGGAAGTGGCAGCCCACACACACAGAAGCAGTAAGCAGCCATGTGGAGACAGGCAAATAAGGTAGGGCGTTCCTTCATCCAGGAATCACACATTAGGGGAGTGAACCTTCAGCCGACCACATGACTCATTCACAAAAGTTGCTAAAGGAATACAAGGATTCTTATAGGAACATATGCTCAGTACACATAAAACAAATCAGTTTTGTAGTTTAACCCAAATGGGAACCTTCTATTCATAGTAAGGATCCAGTAAGCGCCTCTCTTTCTTAAAAGATGGACCCAATCTCCTCCTCCTCCTCCAATCGCCGTGCCCGCTAATACAGTAATCAGATGCAGCTGTCAAACATGACAGCTGCATCCGATTACCGGACGCAGCACTTCCCTGGTGTCTAGTGGGGAGATCGCCTCTCCGGGATGTTATCCCGGAGGAGCGATCTCCGTAACTGAAGCCGGCCGGGGACCGCTCCAAGATGGCGCCGTCCCCGGCTCGGCACTCGTTTACTTCCGGCTGCAGCAGCCGGAATTAAACGAGTGCCTATCTTATGGATCTCTGCAGCATATCTATGCTGCAGAGATCTCTGAGAGATCAAAGCACTTATACTAGAAGTTCCCCAGTGGGGGAATAACCCTAACCCCAGGGGAAATAACCCTAACCACAGGGGGAATAACCCTAACCCCAGGGGGGCTTCTAGTATAAGTGTAAAAGTAAAAAAAAAAGTGTCATTATTAGTAAAAAAGCCCCCTTCCCTAATAAAAGTCTGAATCACCCCCCTTTTCCCAGGTTATAAATAAAAGTAAATAAATAAATAAACATGTTTGCTATCGCCGCGTGCGTAATCGCCCGAACTATTAATTAATCACATTCCTGATCTCGCACGGTAAACGGCGTCAGCGCAAAAAAATCCCAAAGTGCAAAATTGCGCATTTTTGGTCGCATCAAATCCAGAAAAATTGTAATAAAAAGCGATCAAAAAGTCGTATATGCGCAATCAAGGTACCGATAGAAAGAACATATGATGGCACAAAAAATGACACCTGACACAGCTCCATAGACCAAAGGATAAAAGCGCTATAAGCATGGGAATGGAGCGATTTTAAGTGACGTATATTTGTTGACAACGGTTTGAATTTTTTACAGGCCATCAGATACAATATAAGTTATACAAGTTATATATCGTTTTAATCGTAACAACTTGAGGAACATATATAACAAGTCAGTTTTACCCCAGGGCGAATGGCGTAAAAGCACATTTCCCCCAAATAAACAAAATGCGTTGTTTTTTTTCAATTTCACCACACTTTACATTTTTTTCTGGTTTCGCAGTGTACTTTATGCAAAAATTCAGCCTGTCATTGCAAAGTACAATTAGTGACGCAAAAAATAAGGGTTCATGTGGGTTTCTAGGAAGAAAAATGCAAGTGCTATGGCCTTTTAAACACAAGGAGGAAAAAACGAAAACGCAAAAATCGAAATTGGCCCGGTCCTTAAGGGGTTTAAAGACCCCTAATTTCCCATAGAAAATAATGGCCCATTGGAAATAATGACCACACTCTAAACGCTGACAGCCAATCAGAGCACATATGCAAATAGCAGAAATATAGCAGCCAATAGGAACTCTAAGGTCTTGTCAGGCAATGCATCATAACATCCACACAGTCACATGTCCACTATTGGCCAATAGAAGATGTAGAAGATGGAAGGTCCTTAATGATTTTGTCTCACTGACATGAGTAAGATTGTCATGGTAACCGAGCAATGATCTTTACCATTATAAGTACTCATGTCGCTCTTGAAGGGAACCGGCTCGCTCTTAAAGAGGGATCTGGGGTGATGCAATGTAAAATAGGGCAAGATGTTAATAAGATACTTTTACAAAAAGAGGCACGCTGGATTCTAGCTACGAATGCTCAGGGTCCAAGCGGATTAAATGATAGAATAGACCTCAGCGTGTTTCTTTAACATAGAGTACATCACATGTTGTTTTTAAATGTTTTGTTACGCCCCCTCATCTACGTCAGTAAGCGTATAACTCACCTGTGTACGTGAATGAGGTAGCGACGTCTGACAGAAGCGCCGGCAGGGCGCGAAGCAGCTGTCACGTCTCTTGTGATCCAAGTGTACTGGCCTTCCTACCACCCGATTATACATGGATTACTTTTAAACCATGATGAACGAATAAAGAAGAATATATTTTACTGGGTGAGTGCGCCCTTGTATTTCTCACTGGGTGTGTTATGCTATGAACTTTGGCTATTGAGAGCAGCACCATGATCCCCAGGTCCACCACGCTAAACCCACTGTGCACTCCAATCCTCCACTTCCTTCTTTCAGTGTTTTTAGTGCAGGCGCTGTGACTTTCTTTGTATCTACATGAAATAAAGTTTTACATTACATTACACATTTCCATACCCCATATACCAATCCCCGTATAAAGATGGCCCCCAGGGTGTTTTCGGCGTCGGACGCATACGCTATTATTGCCTCCGACACCGAAACAGCCAGTGAGGATGAATAGGGGGATCCTTTTTTCATCCTCATCATCCAGTGACGTGTCTGGGGGTAGCGTAGCGTACGCTGCCCCCCAGACACGTCTTTTCTGCCAGTACCGTCCCAATAAGAGATGACGGTATGGTGTGAAATTCTACAAACTCTGAGAGTACCTCAGGGTACACTTACAGATTTAGGGTACGTGCACACTGCGGAATGGTGAAGGATAACCCTTTGTGCATTCCGCAGCTGGCACCCCCCTGCGCACTGATGCGGGCGCGTCTCCGTCTCACCCGTGTCATAGACTCCATTCTATGCACGGGCGGATTCCGTTGTCCGTCAACGTGTTCATTCTTTGGACGGACGACAGAATCCGCCCGTGCATAGAATGGAGTGTGACATGGGTGGAGACGCGCGCCCGCATCAGTTTGCCAATTGGTGCCAGCTGCGGAATGCACAAAGGGTTATCATTCGCCATTCCGCAGTGTGCATGTACCCTTACAGTGTATGAGGGAAGGGACATCTGAATCCCGCCACAGATGCCTCCCCCCATCCTCTGAGTTAGTGGGAAGATCGTCCAGTAACTGATCTTCCCACTGCTGGATAAAGGTTACCACCTGTACGGGGATAACTTTTAATATGATACTTTTTAATATGATACTACAATAAAAATTCTACTTTTTATGGAGCTGCGGAACTTTTTTATTTTGGACTTCCAAGATGTAGCAGAGCTGAGTTTGCCAGAAGCTTGTACAGTGACATCTGCATGTCTGTATGAATAGTGCAGCTGAGATTATTTTATATTATTGGTGATACTAATTATATATTGGTTACATCTGGCACTGAAGGAGTTACCTGTCATTCTCAGCTCTGCTACATCTAAACAAGATAGCTCCGCGCTTCCTCTCTCCCTCTCTCCCATCCAATGCAAGGGTGCCAGCAGCTCGGGTTACCCCTGTACGACTATGGCAGGGCGCCCCAGCTGCAGCTAATCTCCTGCTTCTATATGATAGTCTATATGGATTATAACTTAGATGCAGAGCTGGGAAGCCTTACTGCAGTCAGGCAGGGGTTAACACAAAATTACTATATGGTGTTTGGCAGAGTGCTATGTAGTCTATAGAGTATGTAGCCTCTGTACTACTCCATATAGTAATCCTGCCCATACTAGGCCTGCTGTGAGGGCAGATGACATCACTTCCTGTACCTGCCCATACTAGGCCTGCTGTGAGGGCAGTTGACATCACTTCCTGTACCTGCCCATACTAGGCCTGCTGTGAGGGCAGATGACATCACTTCCTGTACCTGCCCATACTAGGCCTGCTGTGAGGGCAGATGACATCACTTCCTGTACACGCCCATACTAGGCAGCTGTGAGGGCAGATGACATCACTTCCTGTGCCTGCCCATTCTAGGCAGCTGTGAGAGCAGATGACATCACTTCCTGTACCTGCCCATACTAGTCAGCTGTGAGGGCAGATGACATCACTTCCTGTACATGCCCATACTAGGCAGCTGTGCGGGCAGATGACATCACTTCCTGTACAAGGCTGCATGGAGTAATTTTTTTTCACACTTGATGACTTGTACACTTCAAATATCAATTGTTTCATATCACTGGGTGAAAGTAGAACAATTCCCAGGTTAGTAGGAGGAGACCCCAATAGTCTACAGTCCAGTCTCTGTGGAATATTGACCCCCCCCTTCCCCCACCACACATACATTAGGGGGTCAGTAGATTATATACTTAAAAACAAAAGTAAAAAAACTTCCAATCTGCGCTTTCTGATTGACACCAATCCCCACCACGTATCCTGGTACCGTACTATACACTGATGATCCAACTCTACTTCACCTGATATAC
Organism: Dendropsophus ebraccatus; assembly: GCF_027789765.1. Taxonomy (NCBI): domain Eukaryota; kingdom Metazoa; phylum Chordata; class Amphibia; order Anura; family Hylidae; genus Dendropsophus; species Dendropsophus ebraccatus. The sequence goes on along the minus strand of NC_091458.1, from coordinate 8,086,556 downwards.
TGCTGGTAATGTACTATACACTGATGATCCAACTCTACTTCACCTGATATACTGCTGGTAATGTACTATACACTGATGATCCAACTCTACTTCACCTGATATACTGCTGGTAATGTACTATACACTGATGATCCAACTCTACTCCACCTGTTATACTGCTGGTAATGTACTATACACTGATGATCCAACTCTACTCCACCTGTTATACTGCTGGTAATGTACTATACACTGATGATCCAACTCTACTCCACCTGATATACTGCTGGTTATGTCCACTCTTCACCGTTATACAGGGAATAAGGATGATACTACCATAACCGCAGCCCTAACCGGACGTCCAGGGATAGTCTTATGGGGGGCTCCTCCACAGGGGATTCCAGTTGTTCGTGAAATCCATGAATAAATCCAAAACAGTGTGGGCGGTGCGTTCCAGGCAGTGAAGTGTCGGTGTAGTATAACGGGACGTCACAATGAGCGGATAACAAAAATGTTCAGGTTCAGACGAGAAAATCCATCTTCTCCAAATGCTGGGACTGAATACCGAGTGTTTGTTTCTCCAATGTTTTCTCATCACTGATTGTGACGTCAAACATATGGATGCTGGAGAGGGACAGAAGACCTGAACCTGTTTTGGGAGATCTCTGCTTCCTTTTCCGTCTGTCCGTCTCCTCTTTCCGCTTTCCTTATATACATTCCCCGTGCAGAAGAAACTCACAAAGATGCAAATGTTTTGGCATTAAGGGCTCATTCACACTGAGTAATTCTGGTGGAGCTCGTGCCGCGGACTCCGCTTGAAGTTCTGCTTGTCCTATTCATTGAATATAATGCCTCTTGCACCCTCCGCTGTCTGCCAAATGTATTGACTTGTCCTCTTCAGTTGCATTTTATTACTTCAATAACGCCACAAACGCAGTTACTGAGACGTCCAGTGTGTTTATCCTTAAAGTGTCTATATAAGGGGGGGCCTATGTCCTCCTTCTATATTGTGCTCATGCTCCCCCATCCTTACACTCCCAGCTCTCTCTTCTGCGTATAACAAGTTTATTGCACGGACATGTAATAGAATAGGTCTCCCCTTATGTCTGACACGTTATATATCCTTCCCCTTTCTGTATGACTCCATTATTGCCGACCATCTTTTACAAGGAAAGAAACCGTCTTTATAATTTCCCAGAATGTGGGATTTATTTGGCTCCTCGCCTCCTGCTCTCCCCTGTATTGTAGGGAATATAAAACTACACAAAGATAATTCCACACACAGGAACTCAATATTACAGCATAATAAATAACCCAGAGCTCAGTACCATACCAATATACATGTATAGCGCCCCCCCCCCCCCCCCCCCCATTAGCCGGGTATCCTAGATCCCTCTATCTAACACCATACAGCACAGCTCAGTACCATACCAATATACATGTATAGCGCCCCTGCCCCCCATTAGCCGGGTATCCTAGATCCCTCTATCTAACACCATACAGCACAGCTCAGTACCATACCAATATACATGTATAGCGCCCCCCCCCCCCCATTAGCCGGGTATCCTAGAACCCTCTATCTAACACCATACAGCACAGCTCAGTACCATACCAATATACATGTATAGCGCCCCCCCCCCCCATTAGCCGGGTATCCTAGATCCCCTCTATCTAACACCATACAGCACAGCTCAGTACCATACCAATATACATGTATAGCGCCCCCCCCCCCATTAGCCGGGTATCCTAGATCCCCTCTATCTAACACCATACAGCACAGCTCAGTACCATACCAATATACATGTATAGCGCCCCCCCCCCCCCCATTAGTCAGGTATCCTAGATCCCTCTATCTAACACCATACAGCACAGCTCAGTACCATACCAATATACATGTATAGCGCCCCTTCCCCCCCCTTATTAGCCGGGTATCCTAGATCCCTCTATCTAACACCATACAGCACAGCTCAGTACCATACCAATATACATGTATAGCGCCCCCCCATTAGCCGGGTATCCTAGATCCCTCTATCTAACACCATACAGCACAGCTGCCCCCGGGGGTACCTGTACGCAGACAGAACAGGTAATATTATGGCTTTACATCCTCTGGTATATCACTGGACGGGCACCTGTGCTGTATGACAGGAGAGAACTGGGAGTGTTAACCCTTTCCTATGGTTTATCTTTGTATAATGTTCCTTATGTCGGATCTTTCTTGTGTTCTAGAAATACCAGAGTCTAGAAGATGATAGAAGAACATTGGCCCGGACGTTACTACAGGATATGTATGACAGAGGAAGAGAAGCTGTGATAGCATTGTGGGTCAGTCTATACGTCTTACAGAAGAATCATGGCTCCCTTAACCTGCACGCTGTACTGAAGGAACTCCGTCATACAGGTAACATTGTGGATGAGACGTCAGCATGGAATAGGGGTTGTCATTACTTACATAGAACACAATAATAAGATCTCCCCTCTGGATCTGGAGCTGATTCCCATTTACCTGCTGCAGAGAAAACTTCCTACAGATCTGACCAACGCACCAGAACATGTTTCTCAGGGGTGAAGCTATAGGGATGGCAGAGGTCGCAGTACTGACTGGGCCACAAACCTTGGGGGTGCTGCTATGTGTCAGGGTGCTACACACATACTCCGGACTCTGGCTAACATCATTGTGTACAACGGTGGTTAAAAGGGAAAAGAAATTGGGAACATTGAGCTTGATGTAACCAGATGGTTGTGAATGGATATGGAGTCTGACCAGTGGCTGATGATGTAGCCCATAGCTCCTGGGCTCTAATGTATGTACATTATTATTCTTCATGCAGCAGTGATGGCGGCTATACAGGGAATCCCTCACATCTCTATTCTCTTATTAGGTGACTCTCTGGTGGAGCAAATCATACTGGATAAAGATGGGCACCAACTTACCCCAAAGCTGATAGGTAAGTGTACATTATATAACCGTATTATCATCACAGTGCTAGAAAGAGCTTTGGTGGTGGACGGATCGGCACATGCAGGTCTGTGGGGTGTAATCACTGCTGGAAGGGGCAAAATAATAGAACTTGTCAGCAAGGGACATGATCAGTATTTCACCAGCAGCCATTTACAGAGCAGGATTAAGCGGCTTCAGGCGGATGTAATGCCCAGGAAGGCGGATGTAATGCCCAGGAAGGCGGATGTAATGCCCAGGAAGGCGGATGTAATGCCCAGGAAGGCGGATGTAATGCCCAGGAAGGCGGATGTAATGCCCAGGAAGGCGGATGTAATGCCCAGGAAGGCGGATGTAATGCCCAGGAAGGCAAGCACCTCTCGTAGCCAGTGACAGGCGTCTGGGAAAGCTCTGCTGCAGAGTGACTTCTTTCACAGGGAGAAAACCATTTACCATAGACGTTAGTTTCTCTAATTTATCTGCTGGAAGTGTAAAGACCATCTGTAGAGAATCTATTTCTATACCTAGGAAGGAAAGCAAAGTAGTTGGACCTTCTGTTTTGTCTGCTGCAATGGGAACCCCAAACCTCTCCATGAAAAACAAAAAGGTAGAGTAGAAATTGACAAATGTTTCCATCACCTGGAGCCACAAACAGGAAGTCGTTGAGGTGTTGTATGATGGCATTACTACCAGCTTTATACCATACCACCAATTCAAGGAATGAACTGAACAATTCAAAATAGTGGCATGATATGGAGCAGCCCATCGGCAAGCAGGTGTTATAATAAATTGTGCCATCCAATTGGAAACCTAGAAGATGATAACATTCCGGGTGGACTGGGAGAAGTCTAAAAGCGGATCATATGTCCGACTTTGCTAGAAGGGCTCCCGGACCTGCAGCTCTTAACATGGTGACCGCCCTGTGAAAAGAGACATAGGAAATGGTGGCATCCTCTTTTGAGATTATATTGTTAATTGAACTGCCTTTCGGATGCGATAGATGATGAATTAGCCTAAATTCACTGGATTCTTTTTTTGGACTACACGTAATGAGCATGGGTCTCCAAACTGCGGCCCCCCAGCTGTTGTTATACTTCATTTCCCATCATGCCAGGACAGCCAAATCCAAAGCTTTACCCATCTGGGCATGATGGGAATTGTGGTTTTGCATCAGCTGGAGGGCCGGAGTTTGGAGACCCATGCCAAATGGGAATATTCTGGGATTAGAAAATGAAGGGTAGTTAAAGGGGCCTTCTATTCTACCCAATGCTACTTCTTGTTCAAATTTTTCTTTCAATACTTGTGGGTGCAGCTTGGCTGACTTTAAGTTGTCTGACCATGTAGACGATAAAGATAGGTTAAAGGGTATAAAAAAAAAAGTCATCTGAAAATCCTTCCAATACCAAATTGACTGCTTGCCTATTGGGATACCTATTTTGCCATGGGCGCATCTCGTCCACGCTCACTTGGGTTCTGTCCTTCGGCTGCAGGTACCTGTCTACCTGGTTTGGTGACTCTGGTTGCAGCTTGCAGGCCTTCACGTGTGTGGAGCATTTATGCTTAAATTTGCCGAGGCCAAAGAATCTGCAGTTGTTTTCGTTTAATAACCAACACGTGTTTGGTCTTCTAATGGCCCCTGCTCCTGAAGTAGCATGTGAGGCAGCGGCCCTTGACTGAAAGGCGGGTATCTTTGTGACATCATTAATCTGAGCCATACATCTGTAGCTTTTACACCCCAGCTTATTTCTGACTAGAGTGCCAGGCTGCAACTAAACTCTTCTCGTACTTCCACCTCGCACTTCCTACCTCCACCACAACCCCTGGCAGTCCCTGTACACCTTCCTTAGTCAGATCCTTGTCCACAATTATGACCTCTGCTGTTCCTGACCTGTGAGCGGTGTATAGCATTTGCATAGCAAATCAGACAGGACGAGAGCCGTCTATTGGCTTCTATGCACTGGGAGCTGCCATAAAGCATCAGTGTATGTGTCGTGTAGGGGACATTACACAAATACTATTACAAATAGCTGGGCCTGGAGCAGCACATTAGGATTATTTAAAAGAAAAAAAAAAATTTTACACTTTTTTTAAACTTTATTTTTAATTATTTTTTTATAATCAATTCTTTTTTTTCAATATTTATGTATGATGAAACAACATTGAGCAGTATAAAATCTTATAATCAGGAACACGCAGGTCCCTGCATAAACTATTTTGATATGTGATGCTCAAACAGTAAATATTATATATACTGTATTTTTAACTTTTATGCCGAAAAACACTTGAACAGACATTGTACTGAAAGTTATTAAGTGACCACAAATTATATAGGAAAATAACAAATATAATAACAAGTACAGCTTAACATTGACGGAACTTAAAGGGGTTATCCAGTGCTACAAAAACATGGCCACTATCTTTCAGAGACAACACGACTCTTGTCTCCAGTTCGGGTGCTGTTTGCAATTAAGTTCCATTCACTTCAATGGAACGGAGCAGCAAAACCCGCCCAAGCTGGAGACAAGAGTGGGGCTGTCTCTGGAAGAAAGTGGCCATGTTTTTGTAGTGCTGGATAATCCCTTTAATTGTAGGGTAAGTGTGTAGAAAATACAATTGCTTTGTCACCCTCTGTTTTTTTTAGATCATATGAATAGAGATGAAGAGGGAGAATGAAGCTGAACTTATATTGTCGTGGGGGTAGTTAGAGATCTCTTCTAGAAAGTGTTCCACAGCTCCCATAGAATCTTTTATTGTTTCACTGTAACAGAAATATAAAAAAAAACAACACATTTCTAAAGTGGTAATAACAGTCCTTTCCCTTACGTCCCATTGGCATCACAACATATGGGGTAAATTCGCCCCTGCGAGCCCCTCGGATGAAGGAATATTTAATGAAAAAATAACAATTACATTTTAATCCCCTCCTCCATGAGGTATAAATAGGCTCCACCTCCCCCTAGACCTCAGTCTTTTTTTACTTCGTTGCTGTTAGCCCTAGGGGACTTTGTCCCTCCTCCGTTTTTATGCTTTGTTAACCTGTTGCATTCAGGTTTTCTCTCCAGGTAATGATTGCTGGGATGCCACTGGAGCCGGTGTCCAGGTAGTATCCTGATATTTGCTTCTGCAGGTCTTAGCTTTTAAGTTTTTCTTACCTAGTGCGTCTTGGAACGCACTCTGCATGTCACCCGAGCCGCTGGCTTTTCTTCCAGTCGCGTTCGACTGTGGAACGCATCAGCGCTGCGTGCGTCTCAGCACTGCGGCGTCGGCGTCATGTCACTTTCGGGGCCGGCAGCGGCGCGCGCTCTCTGCATGCCGGATTAGCTGTGTGTTCAAGGCAGAAGGTAAGCTGTTGCTACCTCTAGGTCTGGCTGTCTTCCTCTGGAAGGATTTTCTGTGGCTCATTTGGATCTAATAGAAAACATCTGAGTGCAAAGTGCTGTGATCTCTCTTCTATATACTTAAAAGTAAGTGTTGCTGCCACCTAGTGTCTCTTTCCGAAATCACTCTAGCCAGGCTAGTGGTTTATATGTATTGTAATACATTGATTATTTGCAGATGACTGAAATGGAGACCAGTCCTGCTGCTGGCAAAAGACCTTCTAAGGAAGCACTTCATGTGCCGAGTGTGAGACTCCTCTACCTGACGGCTATGGATACCGTAGGAGGATCATTTTTTCCAGATAAGATTCATCCTTTCTTTCATAAAAATATTTATGAATGCCTAAAAATATTTATAATGCCTAAGTACGCTGTCCTTCATGCAGACCTAAACCTATGAGGAGCCTGATGTTCAGGGTGTAGTTGTATGGGTCAAGGACTATGTGCAAAAGACTTTAGCGGCTAATGAGATTCGCCGCCCGTGTCCTAAGATAAAGACCAAATGGAGTATTTTTCTCTCTACTCCCAGCCTTTGAGTATATTACTTTATGGCTGTAGGATTATGGTCATTTTCAGTTTTACTGTGATTGATGAAGTTAAGTCATCATCTTCTTCTGAAACCTCTTCTACTTCTGAAGATGAGAAAGAATTATTCAGGGGGTATTTCACAGCTGATAGAATTTACAAGCTCTGCTAAGCTGTGCAAGCTGAAATACACCCTGAGGAAATAGAAGAGGATAGGATTGGTCCTCCTCAAAAGAGCCTAGGGCTTTTTCTGTGGGTAAGACTTCATTGTCTATGTTACAGGCGGAATGGAAGGAACTGGAAAAGGCTCCGGGCTTGAGCAAGAGGTTTAAGACCTTATATGTTCTCAAGGAAGAACAATGTAAGGACTGGATTGAGCCTCCAAAGGTGGACCCGGCCATAGCCAAACTGTCGAAATGTACTGTGCTGCCTGCGGAGGACGGATCCAATCTTAAGGATCCGATGGATAGAAGGGTGGAGGTAGCCCTCAAGAGATCATATACGGCAGCGGCAGCCCAAGGGGCAGTCTCCATTTCTTCTTTGAGGTTTCTAGAAGCCTAAGAAGATGGCTGACCAAGGTCCAGGAAAATTTGGAAGGTAGAGCTAGCAGGGACAAGGGCCTTCGCTCCTTAAAAAAGGTCATTATGGCCATTGACTTCCTCTGCGATGATGCATCTCAGGGAACCAGGTTAGCGTAAAAAAACTAGTACGCTCTCAACCGCTGCCGAAGGGCGCTATGGTAAAACCCTGGGTTGGAGATGCTAACTCCAGAATTCAGCTCTGTAATATGGAGTTCCAGCCAGGTAGGCTGTTTGGCTCTGAGCTGGATAAATTAATGGAGGAATTGTCTGACAAGGAGGGGAAGTCCCTACCATTGTCCTATAAGAGCGGTGATTCCTTTCGCAGAGCAAAATCTCCTCAGCGAGGCAAAGGGAGATACCAGTACAGAGGTCGAGGAAGAAACTATTCCAGAAGAGGTTCCGGGAAGCAGCAGAATAAGGACACCAACAAGAAACCAGACTTCTGACGCAGAAGCTGTCCAGTGGGAACACGTCTGAGTTTGTTTCTCCCTGCCTGGAAAGAATTAAGAAAAGATCACTGGGTGTTAAATATTATTCAAAATGGTTATGTCCTTCATTTATCATCTCTTCCTCCTCCAAGATTTCTTCTGTCAAGAAATCTTAAGCCAGAAAGACACTTAGTCCTAGAGACAGAAATTCTTTACCTCCTTTCCATTGAGGCTCTAGAGGATGTTCCTCTATCTGAGATCGGTCAGGGAGTTTACTCCCCAGTGTTACTAGTGCTGAAGCCATCCGGAAATTGGAGGCTTATTATAGATTTGCGATATCTCAACAGGTGCATCATAAAGAAGACGTTCCACATGGAGAACATAAGATCGGTAAAATCTATCCTCCAGGAGGGAGATTTTATGGTCACCATAGATCTACCGGATGCATATCTTCATGTACCGATTCTGAAGGCTCACAGGAGAGCCTTCGCCATCCAAATCCAGGGGAAGGTAAGACACTTACAATTCAAAGTCCTTCCATCCGGAATACCTCCGCACCCTTTGTTTTCACAAAGGTAGTGTCACCATGATGGTTCGCTTCCGTTTACAGGGGATAAAGTTATCCCTTACCTGGACGATTGGTTGATTATGACTCAGACTCAGGATCTTCTGAGAGTTCAGTTGAACTATGTCCAGGACATACTTCAACAATAAGGTTGGCTTATCAACATAGAGAAATCAGACTTGGGGATCTTGGAGTCAACAGGAATCCGCTCTGCCCTCCAACGTGAGGGAGCTCAGAGCGATTTACCTAGCTCTTCTTCATTTTTCTCCTCCTATTTTACAGAGAGCAGTCAGAATCCGGATGAACGACATGACCTGTGTGGCGTACCTAAACAGGGAGGTACCAAATCCCCTTCTCTCCTCAGGGAAGTAGAGAAGATTTTTCTGTTGGGCAGAAACCAGAATAACCAGACTCTCTGCGATTCATATCAGGGGTGTCGACAATATATTGGCGGATTGAGTCGAGGCCTGACATTACCGGGGGAATGGTCTCTCTCAAGGAGAGTGTTCATTCAGTTAACCCAGAGGTGGGGGCTTTCTCAGAGAGACCTCATGGCATCAGCAAGCAATGCCAAACTGAGGAATTTCTGTTCCCTTTACAGGGCAGACAATCCCACGGTAGTGGACTCAATGACAATACCATGGACATACCAGCTGGCGTATATCTTTCCTCCCATAGCCATGATTCCCAGAGTTTGACTAAGATCAGTTTAGATCAGTCGTCAGTAATAATAATAACTCCCTTCTGGCCGAAGGGGTCATGGTTCACCCTGCCCATGAATATGAGCAGAGGGGAATTTTGGAGATTACCTCTGCATCCGGATCTAATATTCCAGGGTCAACATCTGTGCAGGAATCTTTCCAGCCTCAGCTTGACAGCTCGGAGACTGAGAGGACCGTATTGGACTCTAGTTTTTCTGAGAAGGTATAGTATACTCTTACTCACGCTCGTTGTAGCACTACAAATAAATCTTATGCACGTATTTGGAAGATTTTCAAGATTGGTGTGCAAGCAGGAGTATTGATGGACTTAAACCTTCTACTCCACAGTCATTGGAGTTTTTACAGGAAGGCTTCTATAAAGGATTAAAACCTAGTTCCATCAAGGTGCAGATAGCAGCCCTCTCTGCACACCTAAACTCATGTTTCTTTGAGATCTTGGAGGTAAAGAATTTTGTTAAGGCTAGACTAGGCCTAACCTGGTAAAGTAGGTAGACCCATGGGACTTATCCTTTGTGTTGAGACGCCTGTGTCTTCCTCCCTTAAGCCTTGGGAGGAAGTAGACTTCAAGTTAACATTGAAAGTTTCTCTTTTACTAGCCATTACCTCTGCTAAGAGAGTTGGAGAACTTCAAGCCCTTGGCTCCGCACCTCCATACGTGATTTTTTCCCAAGACAAAGTTATCCTTAGGTTCCTTCCAGGATTCCTGCCTATGGTGGCTTCATTTGCCAACATCAACCAGCCAATAGTATTGCCTGTATTTTCTCCTACTGGATCATCTAAAGAAGACTTGGATCTTTCTTTATTGGACATATCCAGAGCTATCAAGATCTATCTACATAGAGTAGGTGATTTTCGTAAAGACAAGAATTTCTTTATCCCTTTCGCAGGAAAGAACAAGGGGAGGAAGGCTTCAAAACCTTCAATATTCAGATGGATCTGTGACTCCATTGCCTTATGTTACTCCTCTGCTGATCTGGATCCACCAGAATTTACCAGGGCTCACTCTACTAGAGCTGTGGCCTCCACTTGGGCAGAGCGTGCCGCTGTGCCACTTGAGGACATATGCCAGGCAGCTACCTGGTCGTCTTTTACTACCTTTGTGAGATATTTCAGGCTGGATACTTCTTTCTTGTCAAGAACAACCTTTGCAACATCTGTTCTTAATGCGGACGTAATAAAAAACCCGCCCATTGGGGATAATGCTTGCTAATTCCCCATATGTTGTGATGCCAATGGGACGTAAGGGAAGCTAAAATTATTATGTTAATTTGTTTTCCCTAAGACCCATTGGCATCACAAGACTCCCTCCCTGTGTTTTATGTTTCTTTATAATTAGACTGAGGTCTAGGGGGAGGTGGAGCCTATTTATACCTCATGGAGGAGGGGATTAAAATTTAATTGTTATTTTTTCATTAAATATTCCTTCGTCCCAGGGGCTCGCAGGGGCGAATTTACCCCATATGTTGTGATGCCAATGGGTCTTAGGGAAAACAAATTAACATAATAATTTTAGCTTTGTCACAGTGCAGCAGCAGCTATAGCAGGTTAGGCTAACTTCTTATAGCCAGCAAAGTTGGTGAGGAAGCTGCAGGGGATGATGATGATAAGTCTGGCCTGTCAGCTGCTGCGCGGAGCATCCTGTGAGGTTGGATGACCTCTGACCCCTAGCCCTCTTCTGCCGGGAC